>NC_090437.1:886013057-887213057 GCF_031143425.1 Pleurodeles waltl
TATATATACACCCACACACACACATATATATACACCCACACAAACAAAACAAGTTTTAACAAAAAAAAAAAAACGGACCTATCAGCAAGATCCATTCACAGTTATGCTTTGAGGCTTCTGCATGCATAAGGATATAACCAGGGTCCATTAGAAGCTTCAAATTGTTAAACTTTAAGAACACCCACAGGTTTTCATTGTCGGAATCCCTATTAGTAATGCAAGCTGAGCTCCAGGGTCACTATGGTTCGTTAGAGGGTTCGCTGAAACAGCAAAACCTCTGCACTACTGAATCTTATACAACGTTGAACTGCTTATACATATGGATACAAATCATAACTTAAAGGCAGACAAGCCACTTTAACTTATCAATACTTTAAAAGGGGAACCAAAAAGTTTGCACTTCAAGGGTGTGGGCCTATTTGTCCAGAGAATAAAATAAACATGCAATATGCCATCCCTGACCCCAAACTATAGGGCAATGTTTGCGTAAAATAGCGTTTGGTGTGTGCAGATTGTCATAATTATATGGTGCAATTAACAATGCTTTCTCAGAAGTGCCTACGCAGATGCTCACATCCATAATAACAGCGCATTTCCACGTTATTGGTGAACTGCTGTCATTCGGAATTATTGCAAGACCTCCAGGTGACAGCCAACAAAGGAATCCATGCCACCCTGACCGGGCAACTACTGCATCAAGGTACAAAACTATACAATCTCCTCTCTTCTGGGAGGTGGAAGGGAGATTATGAAAGGACCATCTACACAACTGAGCTGTGCCCATCCCAAATGCAATCTCAGATAAAACTGTACAGTCAAGCAAGCTGTACCAAGGTGTTGACGGAGAACGAGATGGAGAACAATTAAGATAGTTCAGTACATACAAGGACACGAGTAGATTAGGATTCTCATTAATGCAGTTTTTGGGAGGTTTTTTTCCCCTCAGATTTGGTTTGCCTTTGCTAGGGTATCAATTATTATTATTATAATAAAGATTCTGATCCATATTTTCTTAAAACAGGCCAGGGTATTAATTCTCCAGTTACCTTGTGTCTGTGGTCTTTCGGCTAGTACAAATAGCAGTGAGCTTCTTGCGTCCCCCAGGAGGCATCTGCTAGGCCGGTTGTCCTCCCAACACCTCTTTCACATTTATATAGCCCACAGGAAAGGTTGTAAGATGCATTCAGTTTTTCGGGTCCGTGTGTGGGATCTACCTGTACCTGTAATTCTAGGAGCCAAGAAAATATTATCTGGTATCCCACCAAAAAGATAGTTCTAATAAAACTCAGCTTAATAAAATAAATAAAAAAGCGTAGAGTCTGCAACACAATGAAAAAGAACAGTTAAAGCAGCAAAAAAGTAGGTGTTAAAGAACCCATCTATAGCGGAAGGGCTGGAGGATCTGGTTTTCAAAGTTGTGTTGCAGTAATGCATGAACACCCACAAGAGCCACAGTGGTAAACTCCTACACTAAACTAAAAAACGAAACATGATGAAAAAGTAAATAGTTTCTGGTGCACTTCTCTCAAGCATTTGGATTCGGTCACTTAATAACTAGAAGGGGGAAAAAAAAGGTTGCTGTAGTAAAGGGTGAACACCTCAAATTTCACTTCCCCCTCATCCTTCCCAATGTACCAATGACCTACAATTTGCATGACGCTCTAAAAATGCCTAGTCAGGGGATAAAACAACTTAAATCCAATATGACCAAACAAACTATGAGCCATTTGACTCGAAGATGGGCGAAAATCCATACTGGAAGACCTAAGGGAACAGTAATGTTAAATTAGCTTAGGCTCCTCAAAGGAGACTTGCTGGATGACCGATTCCTCCGAACAAAGAGCACGTTAACTAAAAACAAAAAAAACAAAAAAAGAAGAAGAATCAGACCCACTTCATGTACTCCACTTTTTTGGAGTTGCCAAGAAACAGCACGTGGAAAGGACAGGAATTTTATCAAACATTGGCAAAGGAAAGAGGTCGCGCTTTTATATTGGGTGTCAAGTTATTGGTTTTGCTAAAGCTTGTTAAGCATGGTTTAAAAAAAAAAAAAAAACATTAGAACACTTCAAAATACTGGAAGAAAAGTAAGCATATCTTGAGGCATCCCAAAAACGTACAATGAACCCAATATTTTCCCTTTTTATTTTTCAGGAAACTCTGAACAGACTAAGGAGAATAAGCAAGTTTAAACGAACATGCTTGCAAAGGCGCAATTTGCTTTCCACAGAACTCCGAATTGAAACGTGTTCCAGCCATGTTGTCCTTAGCAATAGCTCGGAGAGCAACTCTATGCCTCCTTCAGGAGGAGAGAAAGCTCCTGTTCAGTCTTATTCTACCTTTTGCTTCAAAAGCCAGCAGAGCCCGTGGAGCAGCCGTTCCCTCCACCATAAACATCTTGGTGTGCCAGGGCCTGGGTTTTGGGCATTATGTGGCATGCAGGAGACTAAACAAAAACAACCCTTAAAGTCTGCTGTTTAGTCGTACCCTACAAAAATATACCAGAGTTAAGCTTATTCAGACAAGCTGAAGGGTGTGGGGAGCAACAGTGCACTGGGGTGGGCTTTGGGGGATGGGAGGCAAGGGGGTGATAAGACATCACACAAGGGGGAGGAGTGCTAAATGAAAAAAAGTCCTCAAATGTCAGCAGAGGAAAAAAACAAGCCAGCAAATCAATAGAGTGTTAGAATCTACAATCTAGTGGAGGCACGTACAAGAAGAAAAGTCAGCCAATAACAAGCAAGAAAATAAGGCAAAGCCAACTAATGATGAGCAAGGGACAAGCTCTGAGCCCAATGTATGTTTAGGTAAGCCCTACATGAGGCAATGCTTAAGGACTGATAGATCTATCTGATCCTTTATTCAGGTAGCTCCTAACAGTACAGTCAAAGGAGTCAAAGTAAACCAAGCCTTAAAAGGGAACTATCACCTAAACAAAGAACACATTAAATGACACCCATTTGTTTGATTCTCAGTCACTTCCCAGAGAGACTGCTCTAAGCACTGGCTATTAATAAAATGGCAATTTTGAGTTTGTAGAGAGCAGGGCTTAATATGGTCCCCAAAGTGGTGCGATTCTTAAACAGCTTCAGATTACGTTTTTTCTTGGGAAGGCCAGTTACTTAGATTGCAGTAGGAAAAGCTTGATACAGGGGGGTGGAAGCAGTTTTTTTGTTTTGCTACACAATATATGAAAGAGCTACAGCAATTTTTGTAGCGCAGATGTTACCAAGTGACGATAGGGACTGACACTGGACACAATGAGCAGATGGTAAAGATCTTAGTTTCGAAGTAATTTAAGGTGACCCAGTTGCCATGCATCAATATCTGTAAATATTTGCCTGCCCTTTGATGTTTAAAAGGTGAAAGCTGGGTAAAGTTCTCTCTTCCTAATGCTTGTATAGAACTCAGGAGAAGGCCAGAGCCTTAACATACCATTTTCACTGCTTATGAACACTTCTATCACTACCAAAAACCCTAATCGCAGCAGACGCCACCGGTTTGTTCAGAACCTTTAATGTACATCCCATGCTTTAGCCAAGTGCTACCACAACACTGAACTATCAGCTGCCTGGAAACAAAATACTGGAAGCAATCAAGAAAGGGAATGTTCTTGTCCTTGATGCTGTAGCCCTTGGTTGAACACTTTAAACGAAATACAGCTGAAGCCAACAAGCTCTTTAGAAATTATTTCTATGAACTGCAACATGAAACATTAAAAAGTGGGTGTTCCCATTGCAGGGAGCCTCCAATCTCTTTCGCAGTAACTGTATTAGTTTGCTGTAACGTTTGCTCATTATGAGCACGATAGGTCTTCTCCTTCATTATGGATTGTTTGGCTTCTATTACACAAACATGTTCACAATAATTAAGGACAGATGGTCCACCACAGAACTGCTATATAAAAAAAAAAAAAAAAAAAAAAGCAGAACAATCCATAAACAGAGGAATGATAGTATCTTTGTCTAACTACTATCTAGGTAGGGAAAAAAGTTATTTCTGTGGTTTGTGAAAAACTAATGGCAAACATTCAAGAATTGCCCAGCTCAAGTATCTAATTATGAAATGGCCATGCTTAACTACCCAGTGTTGGACCCTTTCCTAATCCAACTCACAATATCATTTGCTCTGAAGGAAGCCACTGTCCAAGTTCAAACATGCCCCTATTACTCCATATTGAAAAGACCAAATGAGGGCCCAGATATGCAGAGGTAGTAGTGATGGCTTCACAGAAGGTACTTTAATAGGGAGCTAACCATCATGTCAGACCAAGCTTCCACCCACATTATGCCACTAAAGTGACCAACATGGACTGCAGGAAGGGGCTACCAAAAGCCATACAACTTAACTTGAAACGTATGCCTCTCTACGTGAAGTCAAAGGTAAGTGACAGGCCTAAAATATGTCTGCAGCCGAACATAAAATATACGTTTAAACTGGTGGATAAACATGGGGATGAATAATGCAAACATCACGCGTGGAATGTCTTTTGGAATCAGAGTTACAGACCACACAGCACCAAGGACTGTGCTGGAACAGGCGCTCAGTGGCAAAAAGACTGGTTATCACATATAGAACCTTTACAAGTGTTTCAGATCGCCTCAGGCACACTCACAGCTTGGCAAAGGTCTACAATGTTGACTTGCAACACAAGAGAAGCAGCTGCACAGGGTCCTGGTTTACAACCATTTACATGTTCGCCCGCCACAGTCCTGCCCAATCCACAAGTATCAAGTCTGCAAACTGCAAGTACCTTTAAAGTAATGCATCAGTACTCCTGTGTGGGATCAGAGGATTAGGTTAATTCCTCCTGTTGTGTTACGATAGAATACTTAAGTGACATTTACATTGGACTACCTGAAAGGGGGAGTGGGGAAACTTATGACCCACAAAAATGTTATTGTTGGCCAACAACAGGAGTTTATTCCTGTATCTAGTTGGGCTCCATTTGCCAACCAAAGTACAAATGGTGTTGAGGGTAGACCTTTATACTGAAGGCCACTCTAACCTACTGCAACAACTCAGTGTTGTATGGATATAGTTAAGTGCATTATGAATTAACGTTTGTTGCACTGAATAGATCCTAGTCTGCCAAACTAGCACAAACCTATTCTCTAGATAACTAATGTCACTGATCACTCATAGGGCTGGAAGACCACTTTGGCGCACTATAGAACTCAAACAGAAAACAAGTTACGTTTGTGACCCCCGCACCTTAGTGATGGTAAAAGCAGATTGTTACTGATTCACTTAAGAACTAACTGGCACATACCATTAAAGGTAGCTGGCTGGTCAAACCAAAAAAAAAAAAAGTGACAGCCACTAAATGCTGGTATCCGTAAGAGCTTCTAAGGGAACGTTAGGCTAATATGTGATAATGTCAAACACCTTTCTAAAAAAAAAAAACAACTACAAAAAGAAGTACCAAGAGTTCATTAGCAGAGGGGAAAGGGTGAGGCTGGGATATGTTACTATCACATGACTAAAGTAGATGGAGGTGAGAGACGGATTAGAGGAGCAATGTCAAAGGTTGAGAGCTAAACCCAGATTGTTAATGCAGACCTACCAAGTGTTGACATAGTTAAGGCCTAATTTTATCAAAGATACAGAGGAGAGCATTATGCTCTCTGCTGTTTAACATAGTAGTCAATTACTGACCAAAGATTAACAGAATAAAGTACAAGCTACTAATCTATAGAGACATCCTTGCATCAAAACTACAAACTTAATTCACACAAGTGAAAAATGATGTCTATATACAGATCCCCAGCCATCAAGCACCTCCTCCTCTTTGATGCTGAAGGTCAGCTGAACTAGCGCAGAAACAGTGGCAAGGTGAGAAAAATGCAGATGATGCCAAGGACAATGGCTACACTAATTTGCTATCCTCCAAAGGAGATGGAGGACGATTGTGGGGCTGTACAATGTGGCACTCAAATGATTCCCTTCTGATTTTGGACAGGCAGGCTGAGATCACGACAAATGGAGGAATGGCACAACGAAGACCTGATTCCATGGATGTAGGAAGCATATGTTGCTATAACCAGTGGGTCTGGTTTCAAACAAAGGAGGGAAAAAGATCCACTGAGAAAGGACCCCATGTCCTAGATGTGTTAAAAAGATTAGAATGTAAAGTTGCCATATGTTGCTGAAAAGGTGAGCCAGAAGACATTCTGCCATTACCAAAATGTTTTCTAGACAACATTCCTAAATGTGTCCTGCTAGATTGAATAGAACCTTGGAGAAAGGGCCTCCTAAATGATTGATGTGTTTCACTGCTATTACTTTGTCCACTCTGAAAAGGGCTGAACCAAGAGCTAGATTTTTTTGTGGAAGTCTAGATGGCAAAGGATCCTGCAAGAGCCTCAATTTATGTGAGGGGGAAGACTCCTTTAATGATCATGCACCAGTCAGGAAATGGCTGCACAGAGCATCCCATCCAGACCAAAGTGCACCTGAATTTAGCAATGGATCTAGAATGGAACTGAAAATTGATCTTTCGGTCCAGGCACATGGAGTCCAGCCACTAATTTCCCTCTTCCTTTAGTTCAATAGATCGAAGAGTCAGATCTGAGTAATTTAAACTTGTCTCAGGAGTTTCATTGTTTCTTTCTGAAATGCGCAATAATTGAGTGGACCAAGGAATACTATAGGGACTGAACAAGTTACGACACCTACTATTCTGACAAAGAATCAAAGAGACAAGAACAAGTTAAGTAAGAATTCTTTTCAGATGGTAAGAAAATTTGATAGTGTGAGTTGGAGAATGCAAGATGTGGAATTCACCAGAAATCACAAACTCTTGGACAGCAGGCAAAGATTTTATTGACTTGTAATGATACCCAAACTTTTCCAGAAGGAAAAAACTGTATTTTTGCCATTGGAAATATTCTTGTCTCAAGTCAAGATAATGTCACCTAGGTAAATGATCAATGTGACATTAAAAGTTTAAGGAATACAATAAGGAACAATAAGTAACTGATAATCCGAAAAGAAATTCTGTGAACTAGTAAAACTTGTTTCCCTTTGGAATTAGAGGAATTTCTGATAAAGTGGTAAGATGAGAACTGATAGGAAAGCACCCGAGAAATCGAACCATCCAATCTGAAAGATGTAGACAGTCTGAGGTGGAAAATGGTATCCATTTTATCCGTCTGTATATGACAAAATAAGCTGAACTGGGGCCCATTTATAACCGGTCTCAATTTCTTGCTTTTATTCTTTACGATGAAAGGATTGCCTAAAAAGCCTAAAACATCTAAAAAGGAGGGTTCTATTGTCCTCTTCTTTAATAGTTCCTGAATCTCTTGAGACTTAAAGGGGACTCTAAGAGAAATAGGACAATTTGGAAATAAATTATTGGACTGAAAGGCCATACAATTCTATTTGGTATCCTGTAACTGTCTAACACTCTAGAATCAGTTGTGATTCGATGCCAATTGCCCAGAAGTAATCATTTGCCCCCTTATGACAGGAAAATGGGTTTTACACTTACTGTTGCCAACAATTCTAGTTTGGCTTCTGAACTTGTTCCTATGCCTTGGATAAGAGGCCTGTCTACTTTACAGGGGGGAAAAAAAAAAAACAGTTATTTGAGAACTAGGACCAAGAGAAAGTGGAAGAGACCAGCAGAATTGTCCCCTTTGCAGCTGGGCTGGCCAAAAAAAGATGTTGTTCAAAGGCCCCTCTGAAAGATACTAGACTCTTGGCTCTGGAGCTGAATGTATCAACATAATTATACAATTTCTTTGATTGAAATTACCCCAAACAAGAGGACCTATTTGTCGGACTTGCCTCAGAAGAGGCTAGTTCTATTAATTTGGAAACCAACTTTATAAGACCCAGCGCGCCCCTCCAACAAAATAGGTGAACTAGCATTACCAACAAATCAAACTACACAACATATCCTGTTAACTTGTGGATGATTTGTAGCAGAAGCCTCTTTGGATTGTTCAGTCATATTGAAAAACTCTGTTATGAGGCCCATCAAATCTATTAAGATATCTTGCCTGCCAACAAAACCATGTCTATACCTAATTTAGAGTCTGTTGGACTTTATGCAAAAGGTTTACAGGTTTGGGTCTATGAACAGAGCTACTAATACCTGGTATGCAAAGACCTGGTGAGGGCTTCACGATTTTAGTTTATTTCTAATAGCTTTGTCTAATGGAGTTCTCATGTATGCTCTAATATATTCTATGTGAGGAATGGTGGACTATTTTATTGAATGATCAAATAAAGGTTTCTGAACTGTGTCAAACATTTAGCCCTGCGTTTGGTAGTCTTTCCTTTTGAACATTTTGAAACTGGTGTGTTATTAGTACCAACCCAATTTAGGCCAGAATCATTGAGCCCATCTGAATCATAATCTAGAGAGTACATAATTGCATCCAAACTCAGATTGATTGTTACAATTAAAAAGTGTGCTCTTACTAGGTTTGGCTCTACCTCTCCAGAATAGGGTCTCTTGGATGGCAAACTGCAATCATCCTTCAAGGACAAGCCGCACTCAAAGCGCTGACACTGTCACAATCACAGATGGCAGCTGGTCCTACAAAATCCACAGGCCCTTGCTCTAAATTTGCTCTTTAAGAGCTTTGTTATGTAAGGTTCTGGTTGAAAAATAAGCATTGGGCATATTGGGGCTTTTGTTTCCAATGGAATGTGGCAATGCAGTCCTGCTTTCACCACGTGATGGACTGGGCCAAAATACATCTATATACATCCCCATCTTCTGTACAATCTTGCTTGTGGAAAAATTAAACTGCAGAAGCAACAATCCCATTAATAAACTGTTTCAGGTTATCCCTGAATGTATCACTTGCATCTCCATTTGAGAAGGATCAGGCATAATCAGGGCCACTGGAATTGTGATTGTGCGGCCGCAGCATTTTCTACATGATTAGTGATCTGGCATATTTTCTACTTAATCCGTCATTAGCTGCATAATCTGCAGATTTTAACAAAAAAATAGTTTCTAGCTCAAACAGTTCAAATGTTACTGAAGTGTTGCTGCTCAGTGGAAGATCCTTTGCAAAGGATGACTGCCACCTTTGTTGCTTATTGCTATGTCTGGAAGTTAAACTAGGGTGCAGCCTATGAGCAGACAGTGTTAACAAGTGTAAAACTGACAAAATAATGAAGTAATACTATCAGAAAATGTGCCACATTACATTGTATAATATCCATTTTCTTGCTGCATAATTTAGTCAACCCTGCTGCAAAATATGGCCCTCTCCTGCTACATAATTCAAGTGGGCCTGGGCATAATTTACAGTGCCACATGGAATTAAAATACTAGCTCGTGTATGTGTGTGCATATATATATATATATATATATATATATATATATATATATATATATATATATACACACATACATACACATACACACACACAGGGAGTGCAGAATTATTAGGCAAATGAGTATTTTGACCACAGCATCCTCTTTATGCATGTTGTCTTACTCCAAGCTGTATAGGCTCGAATGCCTACTACCAATTAAGCATATTAGGTGATGTGCATCTCTGTAATGAGAAGGGGTGTGGTCTAATGACATCAACACCCTATATCAGGTGTGCATAATTATTAGGCAACTTCCTTTCCTTTGGCAAAATGGGTCAAAAGAAGGACTTGACAGGCTCAGAAAAGTCAAAAATAGTGAGATATCTTGCAGAGGGATGCAGCACTCTTAAAATTGCAAAGCTTCTGAAGCGTGATCATCGAACAATCAAGCGTTTCATTCAAAATAGTCAACAGGGTCTCAAGAAGCGTGTGGAAAAACCAAGGCGCAAAATAACTGCCCATGAACTGAGAAAAGTCAAGCGTGCAGCTGCCACGATGCCACTTGCCACCAGTTTGGCCATATTTCAGAGCTGCAACATCACTGGAGTGCCCAAAAGCACAAGGTGTGCAATACTCAGAGACATGGCCAAGGTAAGAAAGGCTGAAAGACGACCACCACTGAACAAGACACACAAGCTGAAACGTCAAGACTGGGCCAAGAAATATCTCAAGACTGATTTTTCTAAGGTTTTATGGACTGATGAAGAGTGAGTCTTGATGGGCCAGATGGATGGGCCCGTGGCTGGATTGGTAAAGGGCAGAGAGCTCCAGTCCGACTCAGACGCCAGCAAGGTGGAGGTGGAGTACTGGTTTGGGCTGGTATCATCAAAGATGAGCTTGTGGGGCCTTTTCGGGTTGAGGATGGAGTCAAGCTCAACTCCCAGTCCTACTGCCAGTTCCTGGAAGACACCTTCTTCAAGCAGTGGTACAGGAAGAAGTCTGCATCCTTCAAGAAAAACATGATTCTCATGCAGGACAATGCTCCATCACACGCGTCCAAGTACTCCACAGCGTGGCTGGCAAGAAAGGGTATAAAAGAAGGAAATCTAATGACATGGCCTCCTTGTTCACCTGATCTGAACCCCATTGAGAACCTGTGGTCCATCATCAAATGTGAGATTTACAAGGAGGGAAAACAGTACACCTCTCTGAACAGTGTCTGGGAGGCTGTGGTTGCTGCTGCACGCAATGTTGATGGTGAACAGATCAAAACACTGACAGAATCCATGGATGGCAGGCTTTTGAGTGTCCTTGCAAAGAAAGGTGGCTATATTGGTCACTGATTTGTTTTTGTTTTGTTTTTGAATGTCAGAAATGTATATTTGTGAATGTTGAGATGTTATATTGGTTTCACTGGTAATAATAAATAATTGAAATGGGTATATATTTTTTTTTGTTAAGTTGCCTAATAATTATGCACAGTAATAGTCACCTGCACACACAGATATCCCACTAACATAGCTAAAACTAAAAACAAACTAAAAACTACTTCCAAAAATATTCAGCTTTGATATTAATGAGTTTTTTGGGTGCATTGAGAACATGGATGTTGTTCAATAATAAAATTAATCCTCAAAAATACAACTTGCCTAATAATTCTGCACTCCCTGTGTGTGTATATATATATATATATATATATATATATATATATATATATACACACACACACACACACACACACACCCCTACAGGCGTATATATACACACACACATACACATATAAATATAAATATATATATAAATAAAACACTCCACTTGTGGCGTTCCCTTTCGGCACCTAAACGTCAACGGTGCTATTCCTCATACGCACGCCATCGCGTATTATATTGCACACTTCTCTTCCGTGGATATAGGAAAAAGGCAGCACTCCACAGCCATAACGAATTCAATCATGTTTATTCACCTACAGGCGTCTTCAGGCGTTTAACAATTGTGAATGTGAACACGATTAATTATCACTACGGCGTTTGAGTCAAACGCCGTAGTGATAATTCTTTCACATTTGGAGACACCGGCGCGCGTACATAACGAGTAAATAATCGTGTTCACATTCACAATTGTTAAACGCCTGAAGACGCCTGTAGGTGAATAAACATGATTGAATTAGTTATGGCTGTGGAGTGCTGCCTTTTTCCTATATCCACGGAAGAGAAGTGTGCAATATAATACGCGATGGCGTGCGTATGAGGAATAGCACCGTTGACGTTTAGGTGCCGAAAGGGAACGCCACAAGTGGAGTGTTTTATGTAATTACCTTTCCGCCCCCGCTGGAGAGTCAAACCAAGCCGAGCCGGCGTTGCCGGTGAACAGGAACCAGGTCACACAGGGGTCGGAGGACGCCGAAGGTGACGGGCACCGTGAACCGGTAAGCGCTGGATGCTCGGCTGTTTATGTTTATGAAGAACATTTGCAGAGTCAAACGCCGTAGTGATAATTCTTTCACATTTGGAGACACCGGCGCGCGTACATAACGAGTAAATAATCGTGTTCACATTCACAATTGTTAAACGCCTGAAGACGCCTGTAGGTGAATAAACATGATTGAATTCGTTATGGCTGTGGAGTGCTGCCTTTTTCCTATATCCACGGAAGAGAAGTGTGCAATATATATATCTCATCTTCATCAATTATTTCAATAAAAGTTTTCAATTTGTTATGAAAGTGCCCGTTAGGAAACTGGACTTTTTTTGTATTTTAAAATACAATCTGGGAGGAGTCACCCAAAACTAAGCAGCTTTTGTGTAAAGAGGGCAGCGTTCAACCCAAAATGACTCCGTAACTCATAGGAGATATAAAGCTCCTATGCTCCACTACTAGAGGAAAAGCGTGGAACCACTTGGCAGCCCCAGAGGGACTTAACCTGCACTCCAGATAAGTGTCTCTGGGGAACAGCTTTTTAAAATGGTAAAATAAACATGGAAACACCTGTATTAAAAACATGAATTAGAGCATGATACAAGTGTAAAGGCATACACAATTAAGTGAATGAGGAGAAATGTTAAGTAAACTGACACCAGCAGGAATAAAGAGAAAGCACTGGGCGTCTGGGGCTGCATACATAGAGGTATTTTTGTTCACCTGTTCAATTTATATTTGTACTCAAAGATTTGTGGGTATTGTTTTGCATTTTATTTGGTCGGTCTTAAGTTACTAACTGGCTACTCTGTTTAACAGTAGAAAAACATAATACAAGCCTCCGGTCTGAAAAAAAAGAAAGATGTTCGCAATATTGTGCTTCGCCATTCTGTCTCAGAGCTATCTGGACTATTAGTTGGTTCACTGCTTTCAACCATGGCATGGTTTGAAACAACTTCTGTTTAAATAGTTCTAAGTTACAGTACAGAGCCCTCAATGCTTTGCTTAGTCACTGATGTCCAACATAAGCCCATGAGGGCTGGATACATACCAGATTTTCAGAACAGTCTCATAAGAGAAATTAAACCAATGAAGCCATTTCAAAAGTCCAGGTGTGAACAACAAGGTTTGGATAGAATGTGGCACAAACAAGATCCTGGTACAAGTGATGGGAGAGGGGAGGACGGTTTGGGCTATTGACTGAAAGATTCAAATAAAGGTCTGAAAGGTGCTCTAAATCAACTCCAAGGAGTAGCAAGGTTTATTAGACTGGCCACTGGGAATGCAAGTTATGAAATGACCAAAAACAGGATTGATTTTAAGTACACACATTTGAGTGGATCATAAAGTTAGATAACTTCCACAAAACAGTATTATATGTTCCAAAAGGAATATGTCAATTTGTATTTTCGGGCATAACAAATGGGAGATGAAGCACTGTAATCAATGATCAATATAGTCTTGCCACAAGTCAGTAATTAGTATATATGCAACACCATCAACATGAACTCAAATACAACAGACTTACTAAAAAACAAATGAAGTCTTAAAAAAAAGGAAAAAAAAAGTGTCCAATTCCTCTCCCCTAAAGGTCTTTGTTAAAACAAGTTTCACTCCAACTCCTTCAGGCAAACCAGGTTACAGCGCTTTTCTATAAACCAAGTGAGGAGGATCAGGTCATCAACCTGCATTTAGCAGAAAAGCAATTCTGTGATCCCAAGACACTTTCTAAAGTTGGGGTGCAGACCATAAAATTAACAAGGCCACATTTCAGAGATGTGTAAAATGTGTGCGTTTGACTAGCTGGGTATATTAGCTAGGCAACCTACTAACTTCTCGTAGGTGACACTTTAGACAAGAGTAAACAAAATGCTTTTGAAAGCCAACCTAGCTGACAAACTGCTAGAGTTCACATGCAAAGTAGCATTTATAACAAGCACTTTCAAAGTCAACAGGTCACACCTTTGAGATGTAATGGATTTGCCAATGTCCTTGGTGATGTTGTACAACGTTTTGCATGTGTTGTGCAGCATGGTCTAAGGGAAACGAGGTGTGATAAACGCCAGTGGAAGCATTGTTTTGCAAGCTTACTCATTTGTGACGACAATCTGCATTTGATTATTTATTGATCTGGGATGATCCGTAAGTAAAAAGAATTTAGTGAAGTACAGTGAAAGCATTTATTTATTTATTTTAAAGACAAAGCTAGACAGTTTGATGCCTGGCTCCGACAGCTCCACTATCAGTCTTGGAGATGCTGGCACCACGTGTTTCATTTCACAAAAAAACAAAATTTTCCTTACTAGACAGCTTTCAGCGCCCCCTCCCCACAACCTTTCTAGTAGTTGCAGTATTTAATGTTCTCGGTCTAGTACTTAGAAGTATAAATGCAGGTGTTGCCACAGTCAATTTTTCAAGTCACATACTGCTCAGGAAATATTGTAAGTTTTCTATGCATTTCAGAATTAATACTTCAGAATTACTTACTGTGGAAGGAGAACACAATCTAGGTTTACGTTAAGGTCCCTATAGTTTCACTGCTGAGTCAGAACAAACATCACTACACGATTAGAAGGATGATGAAATAAGATTTGCTGTAATTAAATAGGTTTAAGCTTCCTGGGTGCTAAAGGGGAGAAGAGAAAAAAAACAAAAAAAAAAAAAACATGGCCATCACGACCTAGCAATGCAAATCCAAGGAAACCATAGTACACTGTAAAGAGGATTATGGAACCAATCTAAACCTCTTGCTATTTGATCCGTATCTGGCAAATAAAATGTATGTCCTCATCAAGGAGTGTTGTTGAACTGAAACTTAGCCACTTCACTGAAAAGGGAAAAAAAAAAAAAAAAAAAAAAAACACACATTTTTCTAATGTTACCATACTTTTAGGGTTGGGTGACCATTATAAGAGCCGATAGCTATAGGTTGGAATATAAACACAACCTGTCTTTTGACCTGCAACACCTTTGTAATTCCATAATTGGTCATACATTGCTTCCCCTGAGAACGCGACCAGTAGTACCTCTGAACAAAAAAAAAAAAGAAAAAAAAGAAAAAAAAAAGGGGCAATCCCAATCCAAAAAGCAAGGCAATCCAGTAAGGTGTGGGAGGGATTGGAAGCCCAACATTCCTTCATCCATAATAACTAATACATCAATAAAACAAAGCCAAGCTGCAGGGAACCTAAACACTGAACAAACAAGCACAAATTGCAGCTATGCCACTAACCTCACCAGCAAATGCACTGTACACCCTGGTGGGGACCTGAAGCAATAGCAATATCTGTGTGAGGTTAACAAACGAAATAGTATTTCTAGTTAAGACCATTTTTTTTTTCCCACAGACTTGATTTTTGTTTTGCCAATAACTCTGGCGCCGTCTGACGAATCTTCACAAAATTTTCAAAAATACGACACTCTCAAGCTGGTGTCTTGAGAGTTAGGGTAAGCTGTCAAGTGGGAGGGGGTAGAGAAAAGTAAGTAAGGGGGTGGCCTCAAAACACTTTCCTTCCATCCTGTGTCAGAGGATTTTGCATTCTTTAGACACAGCTATAGCCTGAACCGGCCAAAGGCTGTGTGCAGCTTGGGTTTGGTTGCATGTGGGAGGGTTGTCTGCAGGACCTGGCCATTGGCCAAACCCTGCAGTCAACCACCAGAGGCACATACTAAGGTCAGGTCAGAGCTGGTTATATTAATATGTATTAAAAAAAAAAAAAGTTACCAGGACATTAGAGTTAAGTTGATGTTTTACCCGTACAAAAAATAAAATTGAAATTCAGCATTAATAATTAAACTTATCTGAAGAAACTAACTCATGCCGGAAAGTAACTTTAGGTAACGATTAATAGTTTAACACAAGAATTACTAACTGCTGAATTTTTTTTTTTTTTAAACTGGTAAAACATCAACTTAACTGTAACATCCCCCGTAAACTGTTTTCTCGATATCCTCACGTTAAAGGAAAAGCTCGGACAACTTTGGAATTGCATGCATTTTTTACACAAACAGTACTTCCTCCCAACGCGTTTCAGCCATAGCCTTGATCACGGATGGCATGGTCATAAACTTTACATATTAAATACTAAAGTCACTAAGACATGAAAAACGGACTACCACCATAATGTCCACACATTGCATTGTTAAGCGGCCGCCATGATAAAGTCAACCTTTGTCAATTCCACTATAGTTTACCAATACATTTATCAACTGCGGAAAGCAACTGCACCATACTGAAACGGTTGTGTAGTCATGTTGAGAATTAATTCCAATATTCCCAATACTAATGGGCACCAATACATTTTAACCCTCAGTACTGCACACTAATACAAAACCTCTCTAGTTGCTCGCAAACATTTATAGGACAACCAACAAAATTCATTATCAGGTGCCCGTTTCTAAAATGGAACGTCGATGTAATTATGCATCCTATCTTGGAACTGAAATATCAAAGTCTGATGCTTCCTGGAAATGTTCTCAATTATCTTATTATCTATTAACCATACTGCCCAAGTGGGCTAATGTGTGCATCGTTCCATTTTACCCATATCAAATTACTTCCCACCATGCTATTGCATCATCTGACAACCTGTAGTATACTAAACCTTGCTCTCTCTGCCCCAGTACCTTTGTTACACAGAAAAAAAACACCACCCACAAAATATACCCTATTGTGTACTAACAGTGAAATAAATACACTGGATCACCAGCTCACTTTTCCTAGTTTAACCCATTTGGACACTTATTTATTTGCTTGAATTCAATCCAAGGGGACAAAGTAGTGAACTTAGTTATATATTTAGACTCCAATATGCATAACGTTTTTTGTCTGTCTCCTCCACGCTGATGGTGCTTAATCTGATCAATTACCACAAAGCTGAGCAACTCTTCATTCCCCATATGTAATTCCTGGAAGTGCCTCGCCACCGGGTAATTACGATCAGGATTACAAATAGCTTTTATATGTTCCAAAAAACTTTTTGGACCTGTGAATATTACTTCCCACATAGATCTAATTACATGGGCATCTCAAACAATATAGACAAAAGTCAGTATTGTAATCTAAATGTCCCTTGATCTGATGGGTCTTGAGTCCATTAGCCATTTTGACATCTGTACAACTGACACTGTATCTACAAGCTTTAAACTGTACAACAATAGAATCCAGCCGGATTCCCTGAAGCAATCTATTTTTTGAGCTTGGCACGAAGTTCTGACTAATTGTCTCTTTAAGACCTACCCTTACGAAAGGTCACCAATGGCAGATTCTATTTTAGATACATATATTACGAATCTGTCTGCAAGATATGCCAACTCTCAGTAAGAATTTGTCTTACTGTATGTGCTTGATTAGAGTATGTTGTAATGAAACTTACTCTTTCCTCAGGTTCACTGTACTCTTGTACTTTGTACAACAGATCTTCGCTCACAATGTTACACACCTTTCTCTTTGCCTGCATGATGACATTTTTGCTATAACCCCTTACTCTATATATACACTGCACATTACCACACTCTCGTGTGGGTAATCTTCCCATGCACTACAGATCAGTCTAGCTCTCAATAACTCACCATAGGGGATACTATCAGCTTTGGTCCATGTGCACTCCTTGCATTTAATAAACTTAACTGCTGTAGCTTTTCTATGCAGTTGTACTCAAGAGGTCATTCTGAACTACAACCTCTACATCCAAAAATTGTTTGTTTGTTCTGGTGTTGCTCACTCAACTGAAGGTTGTATTCATCATAATTTAAGGCAGCCACAAATCTAATTGCGGACCTTTCATCTTCTCTCCAAATTACGAAAGTGTCAATGTATCGGCACCACAGCACCACTTTTTCCTCAAAATCTGCTAGGTCAATGAACACCTGTTCCTCCCACCAGTCCATGAATAAATGTGCATAGCTAGGGCGAAGCAGGTACCCATTGCCATCCCTGTAGTTGCCTGTATAATTATTAAAACAGGAAAAAGTTGTTGTTGAGACTAGATGATCTCACAAATCGTTTCAGAACGTAACAAAAATGAGATCGCGCTAGCTCTCATCTAATGTTCGACTGATGCTAGTCCTAAAACAGGTTGTATGTATAGAGACTTGTGGCATCAAGTGTCAAAAGTAAATAGTCATCCTCCCATTTAAGACCTTCAAAATAGAGTGGTGTCTTTCACACAGGATGGCAAAACCTCAAATGGTCTGAGATAATAATCAATATATCTCAAGGTATTTTCAAGTAGAGAACCTATTGCTGACAATTGGTCTTCCCGGAGGGGTTTTCTTGTCCTTATGCAACTTTAGTAAGACAAAACTGGAATTGTGGGCTGTTCACATTTCAAAAACGGATTCCTCCCACTCTAATAAGTCTTTCTCTCCATTCAAGTAATAGTCCATTATATTTGACATTGGCCAACTTCACATCTGCTATCTTAGCGTGTACATAACATTTTGAACCTCCTAGCTGTCTCTCCCCTTCCATCAAGTATTGTCATTTGTCAAGAATCACCACATTTCCTCCTTTGTCAGATTGTCTGATCACAATACTAGTATCCCTCTTCAAATTCTCTAAAGCCTATTTCTGTGAGGTAGACAAAATGCCATACTTCCTATTTCTTGGTTTAGGTCTCATCTGTTTAAGTTGTTTGATCACATCTCTTTCAAACACCACTATGGCATAACTGTATAATTGGTAAAACATTTGATTTCGGTCTAAAAGGACTAGGGCAGGATTTCTGTCTTAATTCTCAAAACGTCCAAATTCAAAAACTGATCATCACGTGCTTCTATACCATCATGCATAGTAGATAATGTGTGTAACATCTGTCAGAAATACATAACCTACTAGCCATATGTTTCTCTGATATATGCAAATCCTGTCACTCTCGTCTGAAGTTAAAAAAAAAAAAAAAAAGTGGTTTCAATCTCCTTACAAAATGGAAAAGATCAATCCTGGTTTGTACATAGTCCAAATCATGGGTAGGACAGAAAGATAGAACCAAAACTAAGTCTCCTTTCGCCATCAGTCAATTCTCTACTAGACATACATACACACTTCTTAAAATGGAAAATGAGTTACACTCACAATGATGGGTGTTACAGCTTTAATCAAGTTCACTGCATTTGGCAAACTTAAGGCGTTTTGTTCGTCATGAGCTTGATCACAGGCAAGAAATAATGGCAATCCATTTAAAGCTGCAAACGATCACCAGCAGTTTGCACATTGTCTGTGCCCTCTAGTGGGCTCCCAAATAGGTTTCCAATAGAATGCATGTTGAGGCTCATGAACAGACGAATTCAAACCCTCCAGTGGTTGATAGATATATAATTTTTTTTTTTCTTCATTCTGCACTGCAGAAGTCACCACAACTCAGTTGTGCAGAAGAGTCCTCTATGAACAGAAACCTGCGTAATCTTCCAAACCTCTGAGCTGCAACTCTAACCCTAAGATCAGGACAAATGGCTGGTGAGTCTCTAAATCGGATGCAGCGCAAAAAATGGAGGCGGAGAGAAAAGGTAGAAACAGGAAGGGTGACAAACATTTCAGAGCCAAGGACAGTCAGGTCCGCGTCTGCCAAGGAATGTGTATTTTTTCTAAATCTTCACATAAAAAAAAATAACGATGCAAAAGCAAAGCTGCTCTACTTTTATTGATCTTCTTGATCAAAAGAAAATACATGACCCTGGTGCAGTCTTCGGTATTTATCCTGCAATTCCTATGGCATAATAATGGTAAGGTACCTCAAGTGACTTATGCAATTGTGGTGTAGTTATACATTTTATATGCTGAACACCTACCAGAGTTATCATAAAATACCCTAGTGTTAATGTGGTTGTTGCAGAGCACTGCAGGTAACCAACACGTCCAAGGTCTGAATGCCTGTAAGAATGCTTAGTGAGTCAAAATTGTTATTACATAAATTCTTGAGTAACCTGCAGATCACATATCAGCATCATAGTAAACTGGTTTAATGGGTTATATGCCCACTAGAAAAAAATAATTGCCTGTAACTAGTGAGTGCAAATGGTTGAGCTCTTGCAGACAATGGCTTAATTTTTCATTTTTCCAAGGCTGATAAAAGGTTAGCTTACCATATAACTGCATATCGCCCTCGTAGCAAGCAGAGAATACTAATTTTGATTGAGTTTAGTAACCAGTAAAATCATTAACTGATGTGTCTTATTCATCTGATTTGGACGTGCACACCTACCACTGGCTATCTACAGCGTTGGCAATAGCAAAAACATGCATCTTACGCCACTGGCATAGACCCACAACACACAACCACACAGTATCAGAACTCAATAGAGAAACCCTCCATGAACAGACTACATATCAACTTTAAACAAGATGGAGGCCTCAGAGAGGGTTTGAGGAGCCTTCTTGATGGAACACACAAACTCCAATTACGATATCCTGCCCTTGAATTTGGGGATTCGCTCCACTTCTGCCTGCAACTGCTGGTCTTAGACAATTGAGGGGTGGATGCTCAGAATTCCACACTCTGATAAACAGCCCCACCCCTCAGTCACCCTCACCTGCCCCTTCTTTCACCAGCAATCACCACTGGTGGTGCCACATGCATACATTCCAACAGATCAGATTCAGATTGGAGACTCAATTTATGAAGCCAAAAATAGCTCTATTTTAGCTATGATGAACAGCAGCCACACGTGTACAACGTGGCAAAAATACATTGCCAAGCCAGTAACTCTTGTGTAGGTGAGTCCTATTGGCTTGGCCAATGCTTGTTTATTTTCTTGCTGTGAAATGACCAGCTGTCTTCAATAATTTTTACTACATAATGACAGTATGTGTCCAGACTACTTACAGGTGACGCTACAATGCTCTGATCGCATCAATGCTTGTTAATTATTATACTGTCCCAACTTCTGGCCTTGAATGGTTAACGGACACGTTTGTTCCTCTATTGAGGCCAACTGTTCACACTAGGATTTTACTAGTGCTACTTTTCAATGAATAATTGTTGCAAAAAAAATAAAAAAAAATTTTTAAATACATAAAAGGTCAACTGGATAATGTAAATATATAAAACAGACAAATACATAAGACTCCATAGACAAAGTCCTGAGAAGAAAACAGACACCGCAATCAAATAATGATTACATTAACTCTATCTGCTGATTACTCCTGGTTTGAATCCTATCTGAAAAGTTTCTGCAATTGCTCCCAGGAACCAGCAAGTGGCACGAACAAACACCATGGCAGCTCTGCCCTACCTCGAAGTGATGGCATGGAGCAGCAGACACTTTCTGCATCCTAAGATGCAGTACAGCTGATAAATTAAGAAGCGGACAGTGTACAAAGTCTAAGTTAGGATCTTATCAACTAGAAGTCCACTCCACAGGATAGGGAGGTGGGCAGTGAGGAATCTGCAGTTAGAGTATTCGCCAGAAACAACACTACCAAAGCGTATCCTTCTGATGGATAACTGCAATAGCAGATTCTAGGATCAATATCCGAGTAGTACCCTCACAAAGGTAGTGGTTTTGCCGAGTAGACCTTGAACTAGGACATCCAGGAGGACCAAGTGGACAAAAAAGACCCTCCCTGCAAACCAGTGACATTACTGTAATGCCTAATGACAGCAAGGACAGACACCCATGTACCAGCATGGCAAATGTTCAAAACGGGAAGGCCTCTAACCAGGGCAGTCACATGCTTTCACCATGGTGCAGAGGACTTGAATGTCCTCAGGAGGATTCTTCTTAGCCACAGCACAGCTCAGCATAATGCAGAAGACAACCTATCATGCTGGCGCTAGAGTCAGGAGCACCAGATTGGAGGGAGAATGGGGGATTACATTGTGGTGCACAGTGGCTCAAGAATAGATAGCTCCTGCAATTCACTGGCATAGAGCGCAGAACTGATGGCAATGATAAGAAGAAAAAAAAAAAACGCATGATATGGGTTCTAAATTCAGGGTACATCTGTGGAAAGGCCTAAACAGCACACACATCAAAAATGTGCTGACCAAATTAAGGTCCCAATGCAACATAATAAAAGCAGGTGTGGAAGCACATACGAAGTCCTTTTAAGAAATGCATCACAATGGATGACTTGAATACAAAAGGTTGATTGGTAACCGCTAACTATGTTCACAACAAAGCCTAGCCATACCAAAAACAAAATAAATGTTTACACTGGTGTTGCCTCTGTTTTGTACTACTGAAAATTCTAATAAAAAAATGTTTATTGGACGTTCAATCCATAGGAGCAATAGAGGGCGTATTAGAGTTCACCTTTCTCACCAAAGCCTGAACAATGGACTCGCAAACATTTAAACATCAAGGATGGGTGTTCAGGAATATGCCTGTGATGCCTAGGAAGTGAGACTCACAGGGAGTGCAGAACATTTGGACTAGCTTGTCATAACAGCAATCAGATCTTTGTTAAACAGCAGTAAGTTCTCTGTAGAACAAATTTCAATCTAAGTTTGCCTTAGTGTTCACTGTCAGCAATTGTCAATCTAACCCCTCTGCAGCCCAGCATATAACCATGGCAAAGAATACAGTCTTCAGTAGGAGGCAAAATCAATTCAGTTTAAGCCAAAGTGTACAAACCAATGGTACTGTTGAGGTAGAGGAAGCATTAATATAATGTGTGGGTGGTAAATTAGCAAATTCCTAATCGCCTTTGGGAACTTTAAGCCCCTGGACCGCAGAGGTAGAAACTTAAATAGCTTGCAACCTCTGAGTTCTGATGTCAGGATAAGGAGACATAAGAGGAATCCTCTCGAGCCACAGGCTGTGCTTAGGGTATTTAGCAGTGCAACATAAGCAGTGATCTGACTGATGCTGGTTCATACAACAGAATCAGTGTGGAGTCCAAAACCAGCACCTCTGGAGCTGAGGCTAACACCAAACTGGGCATGACTGGTGGGACCTGCAGCAAAACAGAGGCATGGCACCAACGGAGGGCCAGGCTGAAGCTATACAGGGTCAGCCGGCACCAGGGGAGGCCCAGCAGCAGAAGCCCAACTGGAGGCCCAGAAAGATCCATGGTACTTAAAGGCCTTAATTTGATGCAGATGACAAAAATAGTTCAGGAAAGTCAGGGCATACTGCCTGCAATCTGTTTTGGAACAAAATTAAATGACACCTCTGGTTCCAAAGCTTTTGAGTGCAGACAGTCAATATTCTCCCCAAAGCAGAAAAGTTTAACTTGCCCATAATTTCCAATTAGCCAAATCTTTTAAAACTACACAAAAGAACCAGGTTTTTAGCCATTTGAGAAATAGAATATGCTATGTTGATGCCTAGAAATGCAACTGCAGACCCAATTAGATCTGGTCACATCCAAGCAATTGGTTAAGCCAAAACGCAGTTAGGAATTGTGGGATCAATTTGCTTTAAACAAACCCCTGTGAATGCGGCTTCACTTTTGCTTCTTTAAATTGCCCAACCTGAACAAGCAAACTGCATAAAGCATGCAGAGGCTTTTTAGGGTCAAGCACACAAGCGCTCTCCCAGTTGTAATCTCTTTGGGCTTTTAACTACACCCATGTCACGCCTGTCACTTTTGTTGGTTCGTGGGCTTGCCTTTTAAAATCCGCTTGATTTCATTCATGAAAGACAGATACATATTGCCTTTTCTGGTGTATAGCCCTCCGAGCACACCAGCCAAACTACTGAAAACATACGAAGCTCCATGTTTTCAGCATGATTTCCGGACAACTTTATCTTTGTCTCCACGCAACGCGATGTTGCAGGGTTTTACAGCTCACTCTTATTTTGACTTGTTGGGCAAGAAAAGCCCAGTTAGGAGTTTACAACGCTAATAGCTCTAACTCGAGCAAATGCAAGACCCGCTGCATTGCAAATGCTTGACTTTTATTGTAAGAAGTGGTCCTCCTTAGACTTCACCCTTACCTCGAGGCCCAAAGAGGAGCTTGTTGTGTCACCTTTTGCACCACCACACTGTCATCTCGAATTTCCAGTCTTGCATAGCATTGCAAAAACTTGAAATGTGGCCTCTGGGTGCTTTCAACCATGAATTCCACTGGCACCCTCTACCTGTGAGGAATGCCCAGCAAGAGGTTATCTCCGGGTCTTTTAACTGCACACATTAACCCTTAGCATTCCTCAACGAAGCGAAAACTCAAGAAATACTTTATCAGTGCATGTTTAAGAATCTGTGTCGAAAAATGCACCGTACACATTTACTAAATGCAACTAGTTAAAAGGTCATTACGAGGCAGTTTGTCACATATCCAGAGCGATAATCATAATCATGCTTAATCATATAGATGCAGTTTATAGAATTAACAATCCAACACACCACAGCCTCCTATCTGACAGAGGCAGCCAGAGACCCACTAGTATCTACTTCTTTTGTGAAGGGCGCAGCTAACAATCAAAACAGGTTTATTTATACAAACACAATACGTGTCAATATTTCTACAACTGATCCTCCTGTGAAAATGTTCAACCAAAAGTGTACCGTAAATAAAAGCTGCTAGCAATGTGAAACACACTTTAACAGTGATTCTGTGACTGCAGCACACGACGGGGCTTTCCAAAATTCTCTTCTACTGCAGGAGACACTTTATACCAGGACCGACTCTGCTTACAGCAGGGGAGTGGGTAGAGGGGCCATGTGAAACAACCCAATTATTAAACAATGGCAAAGTGTGTGGGGCTTGATTTAATGTGGTAATTCACACAGAAATGCTGTTGCACCACATTAGAGCCAGAACTGTTGGCGCCGACAAGGTTTTATTACTTGGAGCACACACAATGTCTCTCCCACATGCCTCCACTCATCACCCTTCTTTTAGGCACCTGTCAAGTATACACACAAACAAGAATACTGTGGTAATGATAGAGTGACCACCTCATGTTAGGTCAGGGTGGACAGTCCAGTCCTGAAATTGTCACAAAAAAAAAACAAAAAAAAAAAAAAAAAAAAAAAAAAAAAAAACCCACACACCACACTATGGGCCAGATGTAGGAAGAAAACATTTTGCGAGGTGCAAATTGCGAGTACTAGAGACTCGCAATTTGCACCTCGCAAAATGTTATGCAGAAAGGTGTCTCAGACACCTTCTGCGACTCGCTATGGGGTCGCAAAGACCCACCTCATGAATATTCATGAGGTGGGTCGCAGTTTGCGACCCCATAGCGAGTCTAGGCACTCACGGGGATGGTGGCCTGCTGGAGACCGCAGCCCACCATGTCCGTGACTGCTTTTGAATAAAGCAGTTGTTTTTTTTCTTTTTGCAGCCCGTTTTCCATAAAGGAAAACGGGCTGCAAATAGAAAAAATAACGAAACCGTTTTGTTTCGGTTTTTTTCAGAGTAGGAAGTGGTCCATAGGACCACTGCCTGCTCTGAAAATTTTTTTTTGTTTGCATTCACAAAGGGGAAGGGGTCCCCTGGGGACCCCTTCCCGTTTGCGAATGAGTTACCATCCACTTGAAGTGGATGGTAACTGCAAGTTGATTTGCGACCGCTTTCGCGGTCACAAATCAACTCTACATCACGATGCGGTCGCAAATCGGAAGGGCACACCCCTTCCTATTTGCGAGTCGGAAACACATTTTGTGAGTCGGTACTGACTTGCAAAATGTGTTTCTGCATCGCGTGAGGCCTTTTGCGCCTTGCAAACGGCGTTTTTTGCCGTTTGCGAGGCGCAAAAGGCTACCTACATCTGGCCCTATATTAGGTGTGATGGATTAATCAGTTCTATAGGGGCAAAACAGTGCTGCAACACAGGAAGAGAATTAGGCTACTACACGCAGAATTAGAAACTGTCCGTAATGACTTGAAGGGAGGGGGTCACCCTAACGAAAGTGGTGCTGTTGGTAGGAGAGGGGCACTACACTGGCAAATTTTCAAAAAGGTAAGGCACAGAAATCTAAAACCTTTTGATCAACAATCATGCCGGATGCCTGCTGAATACTTTGCATGCCAAGTAATTGAAATTATATAGCACTTACTACCCCAGACAAGGTGTCAAAGTGCTTTTAGGTGAGTAGCACACTACTCTGGAACCCAAAAGGATTAAACGTGGATAAGTATAGGGAAAGATGAGTACAGTATTAGCAGAGGGAGATATGAGTTAATTTGAGCGGATGACAAATGAGTGTTAGTTGGATTGCAAAGAATAATGGAGTGAGAGGAGGAAAGAATCCAGAAGAATTAATTGGGAGATCATAATAGTACGATAAGGTTTGGTATGAGTAAAGGGGAGATGGAGGAGGCAGGAGTCTATAGAAAGATTAGGGAAATCACAGTAGTAAAATGGAGCTTGGAATGAGTCAAAGGAGATATAAATGAGGGACACTTTAGTAGTGTTTGGGAGATCATAGTAGTAAACTGAGGAATGGGGTGAGCTAGGAGGGGTGGAGAGGAGGAAAGAGTCTAGGAAAGGTTATTTTGCCTATCATAGTAGTAGAATGGGTTTGGGATGAGCCAGAGTGGAGACAGAGGACCGATTGATAGGGTGATGGCGAGAGAGTAAAGCTTTAGTTAGTAATTTTTTCCTCTTGTACTGTAGGACTCAATCTATAGATACATGAATACATAATAAAGGGATATATGTGTAAGGAATAAAATATATTGAGATTTAAAATTGTAACGCATAAAAAGACTTTTAAAGGTTGCAGTATTTTAAGTTAATTTGTGTACTTTTATAATATTTGATCTTTCAATATTTCAATAGTGAAACGCTTGTAGATAATTAGTTAAGATAGTATTTACATACTGAGATAAAATAAAAAAAGACTGCATGTCATATTGAGATTTGAAGTTGTATCATAAAAAACAGACTTTCAAGAGCTGCAGTATTTGAAGGTAATTTGTGTACTTTTAAAAAATGTTCCTCAATATTTCAATAGTGGAATGCTTGTAGATAAAGCCAAGATAATATTTACCTACTGCGATTGATTAAATGCAGTCTATTTTATCTAACTTGTATAGAAACTATGCAATGACCTATGAACAAGTTAAGTGAATAATATACATGTACATACTGTAGGAGGCTGGACTGGCTTGTAGTGAGTACCTAGGGGTACTTGCACCTTGCACCAGGCCCAGTTATCCCTTATTAGTGTATAGGGTGTCTAGCAGCATAGGCTGCTAGATAATGGTAGCTTAGCAGAGCAGCTTAGGCTGAACTAGGAGACGAGTGAAGCTACTACAGTACCACTTAGTGTCATATGCACAATATCATAAGAAAACACAATACACAGATTTACTAAAAATAAAGGTACTTTATTTTTATGACAATATGCCAAAAGTATCTCAGTGAGTACCCTCAGTATGAGGATAGCCAATATACACAAGATATATGTACACAATACCAAAATATGCAGTAATAGTATTAGAAAACAGTGCAAACAATGTATAGTCACAATAGGGTGCAATGGAGACACATAGGGATAGGGGCAACACAAACCATATACTCCAAAAGTGGAATGCGAACCACGAATGGACCCCAAACCTATGTGACCTTGTAGAGGGTCGCTGGGACTATTAGAAAAAAGTAAGGGTTAGAAAAATAGCCCACCCCAAGACCCTGAAAAGTGAGTGCAAAGTGCACTAAAGTTCCCCAAAGGACATAGAAGTCGTGATAGGGGAATTCTGCAGGAAAGACACAAACCAGCAATGCAACAACGATGGATTTCCAGTCGAGGGTACCTGTGGAACAAGGGGACCAAGTCCAAAAGTCACAAGCAAGTCGGAGATGGGCAGATGCCCAGGAAATGCCAGCTGTGGGTGCAAAGATGCTGCTACTGGACAGTAGAAGCGTAGGTTTCTGCAAGAACGACAAGGGCTAGAGACTTCCCCTTTGGAGGACGGATCCCTCACGCCGTGGAGAGTCGTGCAGAAGTGTTTTCCTGCCGAAAGACCGCCAACAAGCCTTGCTAGCTGCAAATCGTGCGGTTAATGTTTTTGGATGCTGCTGTGGCCCAGGATGTCGCCAATTGCGTCAGGGGACAGAGGGGGCGTCGAGCAAGACAAGGAGCCCTCTCAGCAGCAGGCAGCACCCGCAGAAGTGCCAGAAACAGGCACTACGAGGATGCGTGAAACGGTGCTCACCGAAGTCGCACAAAGGAGTCCCACGTCGCCGGAGAACAACTTAGGAGGTCGTGCAATGCAGGTTAGAGTGCCGTGGACCCAGGCTGGACTGTGCACAAAGGATTTCCGCCGGAAGTGCACGGAGGCCAGAGTAGCTGCAAAAGTCGCGGTTTCCAGCAATGCAGTCTGGCGTGGGGAGGCAAGGACTTACCTCCACCAAACTTTGACTGAAGAGTCACTGGACTGTGGGAGTCACTTGGACAGAGTTGCTGGATTCAAGGGACCTCGCTCGTCGTGCTGAGAGGAGACCCAAGGTACCGGTGATGCAGTTCTTTGGTGCCTGCGGTTGCAGGGGGACGATTCCGTCGACCCACAGGAGATTGCTTCGGAGCTTCTAGTGCAGAGAGGAGGCAGACTACCCCCACCGCATGCACCACCAGGAAAACAGTCGAGAAGGCGGCAGGAACAGCGTTACAGAGTTGCAGTAGTCGTCTTTGCTACTATGTTGCAGTTTTGCAGGCTTCCAGTGCGGTCATCAGTCGATTCCTTGGCAGAAGGTGAAGAGAGATGCAGAGGAACTCGGATGAGCTCTTGCATTCGTTATCTAAGGAATCCCAAGAGACAGAGACCCTAAATAGCCAGAAAAGAGGGTTTGGCTACCTAGGAGATAGGATAGGCTAGCAACACCTGAAGGAGCCTATCAGAAGGAGTCTCTGACGTCACCTGATGGCACTGGCCACTCAGAGCAGTCCAGTGTGCCAGCAGCACCTCTGTTTCCAAGATGGCAGAGGTCTGGAGCACACTGGAGGAGCTCTGGGCACCTCCCAGGGGAGTGGTCACTCCCCTTCGTCCAGTTTCACGCCAGAGCAGGGCTAAGGGGTCCCTGAACCGGTGTAGACTGGCTTATGCAGAAATGGGCACCATGTGTGCCCATGAAAGCATTTCCAGAGGCTGGGGGAGGCTACTCCTCCCCTGCCTTCACACCATTTTCCAAAGGGAGAGGGTGTAACACCCTCTCTCAGAGGAAGTCCTTTGTTCTGCCATCCTGGGCCAGGCCTGGCTGGACCCCAGGAGGGCAGATGCCTGTCTGAGGGGTTGGCAGCAGCAGCAGCTGCAGTGAAACCCCGGGAAAGGCAGTTTGGCAGTACCAGGGTCTGTGCTACAGACCACTGGGATCATGGGATTGTGCCAACTATGCCAGGATGGCATAGAGGGGGCAATTCCAGGATCATAGACATGTTACATGGCCATATTCGGAGTTACCATTGTGAAGCTACATATAGGTAGTGACCTATATGTAGTGCACGCGTGTAATGGTGTCCCCGCACTCACAAAGTCCGGGGAATCGGCCCTGAACAATGTGGGGGCACCTTGGCTAGTGCCAGGGTGCCCACACACTAAGTAACTTAGCACCCAACCTTTACCAGGTAAAGGTTAGACATATAGGTGACTTATAAGTTACTTAAGTGCAGTGTAAAATGGCTGTGAAATAACGTGGACGTTATTTCACTCAGGCTGCAGTGGCAGGCCTGTGTAAGGATGGTCAGAGCTCCCTATGGGTGGCAAAAGAAATGCTGCAGCCCATAGGGATCTCCTGGAACCCCAATACCCTGGGTACCTCAGTACCATATACTAGGGAATTATAAGGGTGTTCCAGTAAGCCAATGCAAATTGGTAAAATTGGTCACTAGCCTGTTAGTGACAATTTGAAAGAAATGAGAAAGCATAACCACTGAGGTTCTGATTAGCAGAGCCTCAGTGAGACAGTTAGTCATAACACAGGTAACACATTCAGGCACACTTATGAGCACTGGGGCCCTGACTAGCAGGGTCCCAGTGACACATACAACTAAAACATATATACAGTGAAAAATGGGGGTAACATGCCAGGCAAGATGGTACTTTCCTACATACACACACACTTAATCCTAAGTAGAATATGCATCTGTTAAACAGGCCTAGAGTACGTATGTATTTTAAGATTAAATAGTTATTATACATATTTGTACAAAATACTCCTCTAGATATATGCATCTGGTCAAATTATAAAAGGATTACATACACAGGGTTATGCTGTCTGAGCATGGTGGTTATGAAGGAAAGAGCCAAATCTTGAGTAGTCTTCTGAAGATAAGACAGTTAGCCGTGGATCTTATATTTGGAGGTAATGAGTTCCATAGTTAGGCTGCATGAACAGAGAAAGATGTACCATGAATTGGTTTTTTGTATGGTGGTGACCTGAGGTGGGGGTACCAATCTCGAGCTGAGGTTTTTGTTGAATGTACTTGGTGATTTTATTCCTGATGAAGTTGTCCTGTTACAAGTATTGCTTTGTGGGTGATAGAAACCAGCTTGAAGGTAGCTCTTCGGGCAACCAATGTAGGGTCCTCAAGGCAGGGGAGATGTGGGCTTGCAGCTTTACTTGAAGGAGTAGTCTGGCAGCTGAGTTCTGAAGGTGTTTTTTCATAGTAGATAGATGATCCATCATAGAGGCCATTGGTGTAGTCCAGTTTAGATATTGCAAGAGATGGAGGCCTACACCTGGTTTGTAAATCCGCGGTGGGGAAGATGCGCCACAGAATTTACATCATGATAAAGCTTCATCTTGCTAATTTGTCCACTTGAGCATTCAGTGTTAACTTGGGAGTCCATGGTAACTCCAAGGTTTCAAACTTCCTTAGATGCTTTAGGCAGTGTCCAGATAGTCAGGCCAGACGCAGAGTGGGTCATATGTTTTCCAATCACCACATGCGAGTGTTTTGAAAGCATTCAGTTTGAGATGGCTCCATGTCATCCACTGATCAACAGCTCTGAGGCAACTGAAGATGTGCGAGTTTCCGATGTCTTTCAGGTGTTCCAGTTTAAGGATTATTGTGTGACGTGCAGTTGTAGCATGTGAGCTAAAATTCATTGATCATTGCAAGTAATGACATCATGGAGATGTTGAAAAGCATGGGTGAGATAAGCCTTGAGTATGGTTGAAATTTGTTCTGTTTTGAAGGTAGGATGCAATCCAGTCAAGAACACAACCCTCTATGCCAGCTTTGTGTAGTCTTTGTATTAGCATGCCATGATTAACTTTGTCAAAGGCAGCTGCGAGGTCCAAGAGAAGTAGTGCAGCAACTCGGTTGCGGTATATTGTGTTTTTAAGATCACCCTAGATGGCCAAGAGGACAGATTCATGTCCTCTTCCTCGGCAGAATGCAGTGTGATAGTCTGAAAGTAGGATAGTATCTTCAATAAATTGCAACTTCTGGGTGAATGCTGCTCTATCAGTTTGCCCAACAATGGTCCATTTGTAATTGGTCTGTAGCTGTTGGGTGTCATGTGGGTCCAGGTCTGTTTTCTTTAATAATGGGCATACGTATGCCTTTAAGGTATTTAAGAAAGACTCCTGTACTTAAAGAATTGAGGATTATTTTTGCTGTTGGAGCAGCAGAGGTAGATAAAAGAATGTTCTTTGAGATGTGTGTTGGACAAGGGGCAGAAGACCAGATCCATAAATTCACTTTGTGATATTTGTTTGGGTCGGTTTACTCTTGGGAGGGAATTTTTAGAAACTGGTTGGTACTGCTGGAGTTCAATGAGTCTGCCTTGATTGTGTAACGATTTGCCAGTTTGTCTGTATTCTTGAGTAATGTAATGAGTTCCTTCCACGCATTTAGGTTTTAGAATTTTGTTGAGAATTGTGTAAAATTCTTTCTGCAGATATAGCATTTTGAATTGTCTAAGCAGTACTTTTTTTTTTTAAAGCTTTTTTGGATTGATGGCTTGTGATTTGTTACATTTGCATAGGTGAAGTTGGTCTTAAATATTCGTTTTGAGCCAGGTTTGTTGCAGCCTTCTGATTTATTGTTTAATCTTTTTAGGTCTAGCATCGCAGCACATAGGCGCTGCTTTTCCAACGTGTTGATATGTATCTGGGCTTTTAGCCACACCCACCACATGGCCCCTCACTATCACTCATTTATGGGCTTGCCTTTCAAAAATCCTTTGTTTGCATTGGTGAAGTTGGTCCCTCCTGGGTGTTTGTTACCGCCTTGGCCATTGACCCCGTCACATGGATAATTGGACTTTTGCTGATAACTGACTGCAAGCAAACTGTTTTCCAATTGTGTCTCTCCTTCGCGCTCATGTCAGCGCTTTAAATCGGCTCGCTTATGTCAGCAGTTTTACTTTTTATTTTCAGTCTATGTGGCAAGAAAAGTCCAGTTAGGAATTTACAACACTAACAGCTCTCTCTTTCGAGCAAACACGAGACCCATTGCATTGCAAAATGCTTGTTTAGTTCTGCGTTTCTCTAAGGTGCTTATTTTTTTATCCCGGTTTGGTCTTTGAGTGGTATTAGGATATCGAAAGCTTCCTGCAGGCACTTTTTTTTTTTTTTACAGAAACTATTGTGGTTAGATCTGTTTTGGCTGTGATGATAGCTTTCAGATGCACATATTGGGTTTGTCAAACCCAATGTTTAGGTCCCTAAGAATGTAGAGGTTAGAGTATTGTGTTATAAGGTTTGAAACGGTCTAGAAATGTGTCCGGGAACATTGGGTTGCTAGGTGGTGGTCTTTAAAGGAGGAAGAAGCGAGTGTAGGGTTACATATGGTGATGAGGGCCTCCCAACCTTGTATGGAGATGTCTGTTGAGCTGAGATTTGTTGCTTGTTTGAATAGCTAGTCCACCTCCTCTTTTTCCTATTTTTTTGTGTGCTTTTTGGCAGCCTGAAGGAACGGCTTCATGCAACACTGGGGCCAGGTCATCTCCCAACCATGGTTAAGTTAGGAAGAGTAAGTCAGGCTGTGTGTCATGGAGTAGGTTATAGATGTGGTGCTAGTTTTTAAAAAGTGATCAAGCATTTATGAGTATGCAGTTTAGAGATTACGTTCTGGTGGTCGTGTGTCGGTTTGAGAAGAACAAGCAGTATATTTTGAACTTGTAGCAGGTGTGTCAGTGCTGATATTAACTGCATGAGGGTCACTTGTTTTTTTATGTAGTGGTTCTTGTCAAGCAGGCTTAGAAGGCATTTTGTTGGGTCTGTGTGTGTGTGTTGGTGGTAGAGATGGTGGTTGAAAGTGGCATGGGGAGTTGTGTTTATCGCAGGGTAGCCTGGTTGTGTAAGACATGGAGATGTGAAATTGTGAAGAGTAGCAAGTTGTTTATTTTGTTTGCGTCTGTTTAGGGTGGAAGGAGTATAGGTTAGGGCGGTGGAGCATGTGGGTCATATTATAAGGCTCTAAATTGTGCAATGGATTAGGAGGGTGAATGATTGTTGCTATGTTGGGGTGTTTGTGGTAGATATTGGTAAAGATTGCGAATTTTTGTAAAGTTGGTTCAGAATTTGTATAGTCATGAGGGTGGCAGTAGGTGCGACGGAAAGCATAATGAAAGTTTGTGATTTTGATGTGCTGGTGTGTGTGTGTTTGTGTGTGTGTGTTTTGTTTATGTTGAGTAAAAAGTGAGCAAGCAGTGACAATCAAAATACCTCAATTTCAAGCTCGAGCAGCAGCGAAAGGACAAGACAATCTGTACTTGATCCTTGTCCAGATGAAAGAAAGTGAAGCCAGCATGCACAGACCAATTAAGAGGCAGAAAATAAGAGACAATGATGCCAAATCGTAAACAATGGGAGGTATCCAAACCCCTTCATACAATCTCTCTCAATCAAGAGTACATGCTCTGTTGCAGGCGAAAACTAAAAAAAAAAAATGTAGGCTAGATGTAGCAAGTCTTTTCCATTTGTAAACAGACAGATTCTGTGAGTCAGGCTGTTCGTGACCGCAAATAGGCTTTTTGGTATGTAAGAAACCAAAATTGCGATTCGGTAACTTGCTACCAAATTGCAATTTGGGTTTGCAACTACACAAAGATTTGGTATTTGGGATGGGCATGTTTAGGTAATCCCTTACAAATACTTAATAACTTTATTTTGGTTCATAGAACCATAGGAGTACACTGTAAAAACATAAGTATAATAAAAACATGCAGCAAAATAAAAAAATAAAAATGAAATAAAAAACAGAATTAGCCAAATAAGAGCAGCTTACAAGTCTACAATATTCATTAAGAAAAATCCAATACACTAGACTGCAGTGCTTAACCGATTACCAGATAAACAAAAACCTCAAGAAATGTCCTAAAAAGTAACTTAAATACGGCCACTATGCTATTGGAGAAATGCTGTTAGGCCTCAATTCACTTAGATGATAGCTTAAGACACCTGTCTGGTTTCATAATGGATAAAGTGCACAGTGCATTAAAACACATTAAAGCACACCCCTATGGCTTTATTTTAGCAGCACTTCTGGATCTAATATACCAAACTGACTCCAGACAATTAAGAGATGGAGTAGATAACGCTACTCCCATTGTCTGTGTTGCACATTTCCCAAGGAATTGTGCCGATCTTGAAATCATGAGCAGCAGCAAAGGAGGGCAATCCACCGGCACGCGGCTTTGCATAGGCGCAACAGAAAAATAATAAGTGCTCTTCATTCTCAATAGCGTGACAGCCCAAAGGACATAGATTGGTGAGGTTATCACCCTTGTTCCGTCAACAGGTAAAGGATGCTACGGGCAGAAACCTTAGCCTGAATTTAATAACGTTCTTGTAAGCAGAGGATTGACATAATCCAAGAATTCTTGAAATTGCGGGACAAAGTTAAAAGACAAGTAGCAATCTGAAAAAACGGCAGCTATTATAGCACCTAAAACACTATTAAAATAACAAGATTTTACAGTTCTTGGGCACTTGATCGTATTGCAGTGGGATGCAACCAGTATTTGCGCAGGTCTGACCTAGTCAACCAAGCATTCGCATAAGATCGTCAAGAAATTGTGTGAGAAGTGGTTAGCCATTATCTCCAAAACATTCTTTACAGGGTGCCAGTTCCATTGTTGTCCACAACCTAATCCTATATAAAATTGTTTTAAGCTTGCTATGTCCAAGATTGGTTTCAGGTTTAAGTGAAACCTTAGTGGGAGTAGTAGTGCACTAGTGGGACGACTCAATGATTTAATAAAGAAGTTCTTATTTCTTTCAAGCAAGTCAAACTTGCAAAAGCCCCACATGTTCATGCCTTTAAAGTCTCCAGGGCCGATGAGGTAGGGTATGAAGAAGCCAGATTGGCAAACCAAACAATGGTCCCTGCTCTGTGACTTAAAGTCAATGAGCTTTTCTTAATCTGTGCAATCTATCTATAGGAATCAGAGAACCTTAACCCTAGGTAGTCAAATTCAGAGATCCTTTCCAATGAAGGCTTTCAGGACTACATTTCCCCTAGCTTTGTTCCAAGGATTGAACACCATTTATTTGGCTTTGCTGCCATTTATTCCAAGCCATGATATTTGCAGAAAAGACAAAAAAAAAAAAAAAAAAAAAAAAAAAAAAAAACTTTCCCAAACGAGTACACAAGCCCCTCAAAGTTTGAGAGAAGTGTGCTGTCTGCAAATAACCCCAGAACCTTTACACCAGCCATTTTTGGGGAGTCATTCTCACAGTCCAGCAGGTAGGGAATGCAGCCATTGATAAATAACAAAAAGAGTGGATACCAAGATGCATCCCTGGTGGACACCTCTTCTAATGGTACCTACCCAACTCTGGTGAAGTTAGGTGTGCATAATTGCTGAAACAAGGATAATAGGCCAACAGGAACCCCTATTTTGCCAAGACCTCCCAGAGTTTTCCCCTTGGGACTGAGTCAAAGGCAGCTCGCAGATCAACAATTGCAACATACAGGGAGCTCTGAAGTAGGTCTATGGATTTCCATTTTAGTCACGACCGTAGGACCTGGTCAATTGTGCCCATCTTTGCTTTGAACACAGCCTGGATATGCGAAAGCACATTGTTAGTCTGAAGAGTTGCTTGCTGTAGATCGTCTGAATATTATCAATAAGACTTATATGCCAGTAGTTGGCAGGGAATTGTCTAGCTCCTTTAAAAAAATAAAAAATAAAAGTCTAATTTCAGCCCCTTTCCAGGAATTGGGGCTCCTACAGCAATAGCACTGGACAAGTTGTTTATATATGGTTCCCATATCAAAGACTCGAAATGATACAGATCAGAGGTTCGCTTGTCAAGGCTAGGCACTTTCCCAACTTATGAACATGAAGTGTGTTCAGAGTTTCTTCCTGTGTAAATACCACTGGCTCTCCCGCTAGACTTTTGGGGACATAAGACTATCCTTGGCATCTGTGTATGTTAAATGTGCAAAAAGAAAATTGTGATACTCACCCCACTCCCCTGCAGAAATGTGGCATTCTGGCAGAGCTGGAAACCTGTGCCTATTGTGTGTAACCAGATGCTAGAACCCTCTGTTGTCTTCTCTCTTTGCTACTTCCAGCAGATCTTCCCATAGCTTGGCTTTCCACTGGGACTTGCTGGATTTGATGACCCTGGCATATTTTTGTCTGCAAGTAATGATACCAGGCCTCACCTTACTTTTTATACCTTTAACAAGATAGGTTTTAGCATCTCTTTAGTGATGATTAACTATTTATGGATTTTAGGGGGCATATTACAGATTTAACGTCTTTCAGAAAGCTCTTTTAATACTAAAAAGAATTGGACACTCCTTAACCACTGGTACTGAGTACAATCAGAAGGATGTTCCTACCAAACATCACAACATTCTGTAGGCTACCTTTCTAAAGCACCCAATCTCATGGTCAGATAGCAAGAAATAAAAATAAAAAAAGCTAGAAGTTATGGTCCCGGTCGTCAAAGACATGAGATTCATTCTCCACATGATAATTTCAGTTAAAAGGGAAGTCACATAAATAAAAACAAAATGGCCATGGCTATGGGTTCACCAAATATAACAAAACATGAAACTTTCTATGTCTGATTTAGGAGCACAATGTCTTACCAGAAAATCCCAAAAGAAATGACTTAGTTAAACCAAAATCATCATTCAAATTCTCAATTGAATATTTGTTTGTAGAGAAGCATGCATCTCTGGATACTGTCATAATGGGAAGAAATAATAGCAGCATAGATAAAAACCTCTCAAAACAAATATCTGCACAGAACAATCTTTCATCCTAGCTACACAACAGCATGATTTTACAACTACTCATCACTTCATGTTAGAATGGGATGGCAAAAGGTAGTCAGTTTGCCACACTTTGCATTTTTCACCAAAAAGAAAACTAGATAAATTGCTGATACAGGGTCACATTCTGTGAAAGATGCTGGTGTAATACAGAGAGCGCAGGACTACAGAACACTTCAACACTGGCACGTCTGAAGAGCACTAAGAACCAACAATCAATATTCAGGAGATGTGAATAGCTGAAGAAATGTAGATTAACCCATCTCCCCCAACCACTTAACTGCCTGCAAGCCACCCATAAATGTAGCACATAAACACCAGAAGCACATTCTTTGAACCTGAAAATATTAACCATAACACATCTGTTTTGCAACACAGTAGCTGCAAAACATTTATACACATCTGTTCAGTTGTATGGTTAAGAAGGACAAATCTGATCAATACACATTCAAGCCAACTACAAACCAAACAGTGTTCTCTATTTAATGCAAGAAGTGTCCACAAAGACAGGATTTTGGGGACACTTGCCAGCAACCTGTTGAATAAATAACAATCTTTTATCACAAAGAAACTGAAGTCATCTTCGTTGCCTCTTTACACAAGAGGCAAGTTTGGCACAGTGCGTTTGTAAACACATGCCTGTAGAAATTAAGAACTCAAGTTCTCAAATATTCTGACATAAAGAGCAAATGTATTACTAGGCAGGCTAATCTGATGTCTGGTTCAGAGTTCACCATAAAACGGACAACTTCTGGACAGCCACATCAGCTACGTGATGAATGGTCCGCACATAAACCTTAAACTAGTTAAACACATGCCCCAAGCCATTAACAAATAAGCTACTAAATAACTTTTTTCCGGATTGCTACACTCATTTTCTGTGCAAGGTGAAAATCGAATACAATTATTAGAATTTACTCATTCAAAAGATTAAGGGCCTTGTTGCTGCCTATTCGATGTGGAGCATGTGGGAAGTCACCCAATAATTTCGAAGTGATAAGCATGCTCAAATTACACAAAAATCTGTGAGATCCTTCACCCAACTTGCTTGAGAAACTAATTAAGATATTGGTCCACAATTGCGAACACAGCGTATCTCAGCCAGTTTGGGAAACATTTTGCTTTTAGCATTACACAATGTCTTTCATGTTGGTGGCTGGGACTGGATTTTCTTTCCTAATATACAATTGTTACAGCAATTATTTGTGTGTGTGTGTGTGGGGGGGGGGGGGGGGGGGGGGTACCCTTGCCCAAGGACAACATGACCGTCAACAAATGTACCAATTTTCACTAGGGCAAGTGCAGAGAGGCTAAAATAAAAAATGGGATTATATACATGATTCGCATAACAGCATTAGAGATTAAATATCAGAGTTTAGCTATCACTACACAGAAATAAACTGCTTGCAATCTAAGTCAACCAGAACATCTATTTTTAGTGCAACTGGCCATATCATAACATACAGTAGATATATGAACATTTACCTTAGACTGCAACTTACAAGCAGGGACACTAGACGTTTGAAGCTGGGTTGAATAAATTATGTAGCAAGAAAATGCAGAATGTGCGGTGTAATTCAGCCCAATTTGCAGCAGTATTACATCACTATTGTGATATGTTCACACTGCACAGGCAAACATTTAACTTAAATAGTATCAGTTTAACACCTACACACGGCAATTGTCACCTAAAAGGTGGCCTTCTGGTGCAAGGCAACGGGCCTGCTACTCCACACCAACACATGGGGCTGCGATTTTAGTATATATAAATCCACTGAATTTAGACTTTTTTTTTTTAAACTATGCAAACGTTAAAAAAAACAATTGTGGCAACTGCTGCAAATCCATAACTATGCAGAAAAGGCTGTGGGTGCATAACCGCATCATTCTTATGTCCCTGGTTATAAGCTCCTAGAATGCAAAACCAGGTGACAAAGTATTTTTTTTTTTTTTTTTTTTAAACCCCAACAATCGGACGCAATTCACATGAGGAACGATAAAATACAGAGTAGACCTCTTCTAATCACTTTGTAACTCAGACCAACTGTTCACCCGTCTTGAACCCCTTAATCTGTATGAGCTCTGTGATACGGAAATAAAGAGGTAACACTTGTTCTTCGGGTACCAACCAACGAGTCAGACTGGCCTACGATATGGGGAACTAAAATACGTTCCTGAAAATCAAACAAACGTATAAGTAGACTTCTTACATAACCAGGACACTGCAAACCACAAGCATATCTTCACAGAAATCTCACCGACCTGAGGACACGGTAAATTACAACTTTATGAATGATGTGGATCCATGTCGGAAAAGAAAGTGAGTACGGTGCTCTATCTCCTATCATGCTGGTCTGAAAAGGTCAATTTAAGAACTACACCTACAAATACAAAAGGATGGCTCCCTATGCTGCAAACAAGCCAGCCACATAAAGATATGGATATCTGTTTTACAATTCCATAATTTACCATGTATGCAATGACAATCACATGCTGGAAACAGGCATCCAGGAGAAGGGACGCTTATAATACTAGAGATTACCTTAGTGACAGAGCTGGGTTGCTGTTAATCGCTATGATGCAAAACCTACACTACTCTAATTACTCAAAATGTTCTACAGAAACATTCCTGGATGCAAGAAGAGTGGAGTAAGGGTAAATATGTGACAGGGCGCATGAGGAAAATGGAGTGGTACACATAAAATGTATTAAAGGACTTTGTTGTGGGGGTGAGTGGGAGAGAGATTTAAGATAATAAATCCAGATCAAACACTATAATCGCTCATGAACCAAAACAGCCATGCTCCATGCTAAATTAGTATTAGCTGACATTCTGAATTCGATACAGCTTCCACTGACTTGAGTCAGTCATCTTTCTCCCAACAGATTCACACTCTAAAGCCTCTGCCAGGAATAAATAGGTCTTTCCTTCTGGTTGGTGTTGTAGAAGCAGGCTATCTTGAATAGCTCATTAGTTACCAGCTCATGCCCACACAATTTAAGTAGTACCAGGTGCTGCTCAGCCTCAATAAACAAGAAGCTCAGCTACAACAGCCACCCAGTTTCCCTCATACCAAGAGAGTTAAACTTCATGAGGGGCAGGTGTCCAAACAGATCTCAGAGTTTCCAATAAACCTTTAGAACTTGATTTCCACCAACCGGATGTTCGAGCAGGCTGCAGCACTGGGTTAGTCCTATGGCTGCATGTCAGCACTGTAGACATACTGATTCTTTTGGATTAACTTGCAGATTCATGATTTAATATACCATTCCCCTCTCTCTTCTAGAAGATGAGACTTGGCACTACTAATAAACAATCCTTTTCTTTGGTTAATGCCTCCATCATGGGGTGTTGCAGGGTTTAGCTCTTTCTCTTGCAGCTACAGTCAAGCTCAAGGTTTGATCCTTCCAACTCCTTGTACTTTGGCTACCTTAAACACTAAACTTCCCAGACACCAGGGCATTCAAAATCAGGAGCCCAGTCTCACAACTCACTATAGTCTGATACACCACGCCGATTCTGAGATCTCTTCACTGGCACCTTGTACAGCCCCATAGTTTTTAAATCTAGGCACAAAGCCTTTTTCAGATATGATCTTTAATTAAAGTGAATTTCTCAGAACCAGGGTTGGCACCTCTTAACTGAACCTAAATTCAGGAGATCATTGTTGGCCGCTATTCAGCATGGTGGTCCCCTCAATTTTGATAGCTCTTTTGCTACCGTGGCTATCTTTGGCCATTTGATCTTTCACCACAAGTTAAAAGCCCATTTGTCTTTTAAATTCCAAACTGCGGTGCTCTAAGCTCTTTTAAGCTTGAAAGAACATGCAATTTAAAAGTAATACAGAACAAAACTTTCAGACTCCATATGTTATGTGCTGTTGATCTTTAGATTTAAAAAAAAGAAATACTTACTATTTTTGCTCAAGTCTTGTTTTGGCTATTGGCTTGGTATCCTGTATGGATTTAGTTGTGATTGGACAGTTGAGGGCTAGTCAACATCACCAGAAAACAGACGACTTTATTCAACCACAGTGCACTTACTTATGTACTTTTCACCTTACATCTTCATTTTGATGCAGCCTGCATGTAAACTGTTTGATATTTTTTCAAACTTAAAAATGTTTTTGAAGACAGATTAAATAGTGGACCATCCTGTTTGGCTGTGTTCACAGCCAAACAGGATAAAAGAAAAGCAAATGTTTGTTGCTAAGCTGGGGTTTCAATGAAGATCTAGTTTACTGAGATAAGAAGCCAATTCTGGCTGGAAAAAAGTTTTGTTTTGAAGCTGCTGTCTTCAAGGTACACCACCTGGTTCAGACAAAGCCTCGGTAGTTTGGGGCTATCAGTTTCTAACTACAGAATCATGGGTAGAGACCTATTACTTAAGGAAAGAAAATTTGGCTGACTAAACATTCCACTGCAAGGAATCTATAAAATTCCAATAGGATGCAATATCAGTGAGTGGAAAGTAATTCAGAGGCAAATTCGTGTGTACTATTTTCTAAACAACTGTGGCAAGGCACAGCAATTTGATCAACATAGGTCTTAAAATTATAAAATAGAACACTGAAAACATTAGTAGGCAGGGAGTGATAACTTAAGACAGCAGTCATAAAGGGTATGTAACAAGCAGATGAGAGCAACTGTCTTTAAGTGCGAATTTGATAGCATGAAGAGACACCCGAGCACAGATTTAGCTTTCCTTTAGACAACCGTGTCCATGTGCCTGTTCCCTCATCTTCGTTTCCCAGAGATTCAACATTTAGGTTAAACAGAACAGGTAACCAGATTAACCAAAGGTGAACAAAGCCATACATCAGAATGTACAAACAATGTTTCACCTGCGCAACAGAGTAATGCAAGAAGTCTATTCTAAGACACTGCTAAACATTTTTATGTGATGTATTACACCATAGGCTTAAAGGATTCTAAGCAGACATTTTACACTTAAACGGCCATTCACAGTTTTTAGGAAGTCTGTCACATTGCTACATTATTAGCATCATTTGTCGGATTAATGGCGGCGCCCAAGGCTGCCATGTTTCACAGGTCTGTGGGTGATGAACTGGTCCAGTCCAAAAGCATTCTTTGAATTCTGCGAGTTGTAGTCTTCGTTTTAGATTAGAGTAAACTAGACTACTAGTCTCAGAATTCAAGGGAAAACCTGTACTGCAGCAACTAACTCATACATGGACCTAGGAAATTAGGCAGTTATTGGCAGATCAGTAGAAGCGAATGAGTTCAAGGGAAGACCATTTGATTCCTATATTTTCCCACTAGTATATAGATAGGAAGTGACGAAGGCAGATCTCGGGGTGGAAGACTTTTTGCAACAAAATGAGAACCCGTTAGAAGTTAGAGGAATGGAAAGCATTTCTTTGTAAATATAGCGAATTTTTTTTTTTTTTTTTTTTTTTTAATTAACGGGGCACGAAATTAACTGGAAGCAGGCAAGACATTTTACTGTCATTCCAGCAATGCCAGCTTCTTCCAGCCTTTAAACCACCTCTCGTATCCGAAGCTGGGACCTGAATAGACACCTTGCTGAGGGCCAAGAGGAATACATTCCGCTCCTGGGGGCACCTTCCACTCTGATGGGTTGCAGGCACTCTTTAAAATGGCGCTTTTCCTGTCTGCTTTATACATTTCAAAACTACCCACACCTTGCCACAGGTGTGTTTTTTTTTTTTTTTTTTAAAGCGAACATTGCGAGTTTTTGGGTTTCTGTGGCCAGGAGAGATCCCAAGGGTCTCGTTTGTGAAGTGCTACTGCTCTCCATACAAGGCCAGTTGTAATCTTGAGCGGTAGAGTGAATCCCCATTAATGACTGGGAGAATAGAGACTGGCTGTATGTCCTCCAGAGGTTGCAGCTCCCTGGACAGAACCCCATGGATTGCTCCATATGGTGTATGTGGGGATAAGACTTACAATTCCCTCCCTGGGTTACTAGGATAACTCTTCCATGTTGAAATGACACGTTGACACCCATTAGGTGTCAGGATGCCGAACAGCAACCATGCGCTGTGGCATGCAAGAAGACTCCTATGGGTAGAGTCTGCAGGGCTTCAGGCAGTAGGATCCGACCAGAATTTTTACACTGGGGTGGGTAAATGTGTGGTCACAATTATACGAAATTCTTTCAGGAATTGCCAGCGGAGTTCTCATTACACGTCTCAGTTTTATTGCTACCTTCAGCTGTGTTATGGCTTGATGGTCTTTGGGTAAAAACTAGATGCACTTCAGGATAGTATCTCCCTAAAGGACAAATTACTACTATCACAAAATAGAAAAGGAATTTCTCAGATTTATCAATCTCTGCTGCACAGTGCCCCCAACAACCCACCCCCCCCCCTCTGGAAAAGCAGGGAACAGGACGTGGGGAGATTGGACAATGACTGGGAGGAGGAGATTATGGCCCTGTGGTGCTTGGCTGTGTCCTCTAGGTTGTGTCTCATACTGTTTAAATATGTACATAGGTATTACTGTGCTCCAAAATGACTTTGGAAAAGGGGTGAACGCAAAGGCAGAGATGTATTAGACGGCAAGAGGCAGAGGGGAAATTCTTTCATGTGATTTGGTTATGTGCGATCATGCAGCACTACTGGAAACCTGTATGTTGCAGTTTGATGAAAGTGATTGACAGGGTGGTACCGGTCAATCCCAGAATGGCAATGCCAGGCCTGGTGCGTGTGGCAGGGGTACCTCACTGCACCTGATTGTGACCATGGGTTCCTGATGACAAGTGAGACGTGGCATGACTCTGGAGGAATACAGAGGGCCGCTCCCCTCCTCCACCATGGACTTCTGCACTTAGGTATGGTCTATAAGGCCTGGGGCGCGAGTACAAACCATTGGAAAATATGGGGGGAAAACTGGTGGAACTACATGCATACGAGATAAATGCCTTGCAACCTATACTCATTCTGAAAATATCCCAACTTAAACGTCATGGGCAATTCTATAATTTATAACAAAGGAAATTTCAGATTGCTAGAAAACTAGTTTTTTGAAGATCCGAACAGTGGTGGTGCAATTGCCAGTTAAATTAATGTGTCCGAGTTTAGCAGTACCAGAGCCAACTCTGCATGTTCTTGAAACGGTGCCGATGGTGCAAAGTTCCTCTAGAGGAACTGCAGAGACCGAAGGGAGCTATAATACTAATGTAATGAGTTCACAGCGCCTACTGCAAACTAAAATCAATGGTGGAGTATAAGATAACCGCCACCACAGGCTAAAGCTGTGCCAAGAATGAAAGCTACACAGCGACTGAAAACGTGACATCCCTGTAGACGCACAGCTCAACCCTAGTGCATGGTCGGGCACAAAACAGGAAGAAAAAAAAAAAAAAAAAAAAAAGAAACATGCCAAGCACAGTCGAGTATCTGCAGCAATGAAGCAATGAAGATTCGTTTTCAGAATTTTGGGAATACATTTAGAATGTCAGAGTTGCAATAAATAACACAATTAAAAAAATAATTTAAAAACGATTACTGCAGGCCCCAGAATGTGGTTACCTAAAGAAAGCTAAATGTATCCTTTACAATCATATCCCAGTTTCACCCTAAACGCAAGGGATAAAATACAACGAATGGTTTCTGCGTTTTTAGGTCTCATGCTTCGCCCATTGTTTATCCAGATTGATTTTAAACCAATCAACAGCACACATCATTACAACAAAACTGTCTGCCAGGGTGAGCAACATCACCCCCCACCCTCACCCCAAGGTCACTTCGACTTGTGCAATAGCCTGAAACATTCTGTTTTAGTCTGGTTCTAAAAATGGAATCCATGATTTGCAGGTGAAAAGTAGAATACTTGAGTCGGCGTCTGTAATGACCTGGAGGAATGCGGTCTCTACTTCTCACAAACACCAAAGCCTCTTCCACTACATATATGGAAAAGAAAAAAAAAAAAATCATCAGCATCAACACCTAAAGGAGCAGGAAGGTCTGTAAAAGGAGCAACTACATCTTTAGAGGAAAGATTTAAAACACTACAAAGCACTTGCTTCTGTAAAATATGAAGCACATGCTCCGGAGTTGCATTCAAAAATAGGTTTGCAATGGAAGAGGCTAAAAGGAAAGATATTCATAAACTACCAGCAAACCATTAGTCATTCTCAGAGGTGTTGTAAGCGCACCGAAGTACCCATTATCATCACACACCTGTAGCTGGCTTGCACAACTGCTTACAGTGGCGAGACAAATGAAAGGACGGTCTAATTCTCACTCACCTCCTTGGAATTGGTACTAAAGAACCTCACATTTTATGTGGATGGAAAAAACATGTCTACAAAAGTCAAAATGTCCCAAAACTCTGTAAAACTGGACAAATGATCTCATTCACCTTTCTTTAAAAACTACAAATAGCATAATGGCAAAACCTGGGATGCACATGTACAGCGCTTTACTCATTTCAAAGTAAAAACTAACAAGCATTTGCAATGCAACATGTCCTGCGTTAGAGCTATTAGCGCTATAAACTCCTAAACTGACTTTTCTTTCCACAAACTAATAATGAAAAGTAAAACCGTTTCACATATGCGATAAAGTGCAATTATTCAGGTTATCGGCAAAAGTACAATCATGCATGTAACAGGGTGCATGTCAAAGCAAAGTACTCTACTTCTGCCCAGCAAGATCATGCGGCGCAGAAAATGAAGATAAGTTAGTCCAGAAACCAGTAACCAGTTGAAAACAGTCTTGTATGTTTTCAGTAGTTTACTGACGCACTCGAGGAGGGCTAAACACCAGAAAAGGCATGACGTATGCATGCCTTTCACAAATGGAATTAATCGATTGTTAAGAGGCAAGCCCACAAACTAATGGAAGTGAAGGGTGTGGTCAGAAGCCCACAGAGAGATTACAACATGGTCCAGAGAGCTTGCGAAAAACGTAAAAACGAATTACTAAAAAAAAAAAAAAAAGTACATAGATGCACATTAGGGAGGGCGAGGTACAGGATGTAGCCAAATATTGTGCTTGTTCATCTATTTGTTGGGCTGGCTTTACATGGTGGCCATACCCAGAGCACTCCCTCTCCCCACCTGTTGCCATTGGCTGTTTGTTGATTTGTTTCCACTTTCTATGGAGCACTTTAACTGGAATGCACCAGATCATTTTACAGCTACAAAAGTACACTGAATAATCACACATTAAATTCTTTACATGCATTTGGTGCAGGAGCCAAACCTGTCAAAAAAATCCCCCACCCCCCACTGAAGCAGGTTTTTCCTAATGTTTTATTCAGGACTCGCATCTTACATGCTGGAGCACTCCATAGACCCTGATAAATACTGGATAAAAGCCATAGGTCTAGCAGTTTCCAAACTTCACACATTAAAACCAGACCTTTTGGTTTTGCAAATGCTTATTACTATACAGAGTATAGCTTTATCAAGACTGATGCAATATTTTTGCAGAGGGTAATTCCCATGCTTTATGAAGATAGATCGAAGCACAACAAGTCAAGAAATGAAACCAGACAGACTTACTCAAGTGTTTGAATAGATTCTCCCCCCCCCCCCCCCCTCCAGAACATCTTTTGTTTTATAGCAGGGCCTCATAGGGCTGCTTCTATCATGAAGCCCGATTTAGGCATTAGCTCTGAAGAACTACTAGCCAAGAAAAATAAATATATTACATACATAAATGTGGGGCGGGAAGAAACATGCAAGGAAAAGCGCAAGATAAGACAAATAAAGGGAGAACAAGAAATCATGGACAGAACCATACTGTAATCTAATAAGTGGCTTCTGACAGCATTGCAGAATGGGGTAAAAACAGGTTTGGGAGCAAAACCACACCCCAAAATATAGACAACATTTACCTCAATTGGTTTCACCACAATTTTAGATCTGAGACTGTGTTAAACCTACATTTCATTAGACTCTCTCTGCCTTAAGGCCCCTCTCAAAACATCAATTAGAGTAAAATCAGTTTATTAAATAATGGGGTTCCCTCAATTGAGTTCTAGATCAATAAAAAGTTAAGGTTTATGACTAAAAAAAATAAAATTATAAAGAGGTACAATTCCATAAAGGCTCTCAGACGCAAAGTTGTACAGCACTGACATGAGAGAAAAAAAGAAAATATTCAGCAAAATTATAAGAAAAATGGGCAGCATCCTAGATTGAAAATATGTAGAATCATCATGGTGTGAGCAAAAGTATCATTTCATTAGGAAAATCAGAAGAGTACTGTACGTCATTACCTTAACACAAGCACCATCTCATTTCTATAAAAAAAAAAAAAAAAAAACATTTTACACCTTATGCTAATGAGAGGTCCCACGTGTTTAACATCTTGCCACTCTATCCACTCCACCCAACAGCCCTCTTATATGTGGGCCTCTCTGCGGTTTCCTTTAAAGTGGTGGTAGGTATAGGTTTAAGTGTGGAGCCTGGCGCGTTGCTACAGAAACAGCTCATGTAGCAAGCCAACTACCTGCCATACATCTTACTGTTTTAAAGCCGAAAATACATGAGCATGCTAGCCTCACCACCAAATCCAAAGGGCAGCCACGCACTTCTACTGCCACACAAATCATAAGGTCAATGCCCAAATAGCCAACCAGAGAGCACACCCAACAAGGGATTGCCGTCGTTTTAGACAAGTAAGATAGTATGTTTTTCCTAATAGTGAATTAACGGTTCATTACTCTATTAAAAAATTGCATTTTTAAAACCTCACTTAAACCAGTTTAAGGTGTAGATTTTCTTTATTACAAGAATATTTCCAGGCTAGCTTTTTTCCAAGGACCAGCTGTTGGGTACTAAAAAGTGATGAACCAAGGCTTTGACATGGAGTGCCTTGTACCACTAAGGATCCCCCAACAGCAACCAACTTCTACCAGTGCTTAATTTTAGCCAGTGGGGGCCACCTGCATTCCTTTTTGGGGACCAGTACTACTTTTTCCTCAGACATGTCTGGAGAGCAACAGCAGGGAAGGTGAAAGGGGGGGGGGGGGGGGGGGGGGGGGAGTAACCACGGAGAAAGCAGGAACCTGCAAGCGAAAGATAACAGGGCAGGGATTGTCTGTTAGTAGATTAAAAAGAGTCCTGACGTGAATTGTTATTCAGTGCAAGAGATTTAACTGCATCAACCGCGGGCTTCTGAGCAAAGAGCTTAAGGCACTGGCACTCATTCTTTTAAGTTGAGCACCGGCTTCTACTTACCATCTGCCTTGAAACTAACCAACACAATGGCACTTAAAGCCCAACTATTTGCTCTGCAAATTAACTGACTATTGAACTACTCTGTGGACAATCCTACCGTCACCCATCAACCTCGGAAGATGTCAACCAATGTCAAACACACTACAAAACTACACACACAAAAAAAAAAAAAAAAAAAAAAAAAAAAAAAAAACACCCCCTACAACCTGCTACAACACAAATAAAAAATAAACCATCATTAACAACCCGTTAAATATGAAGGCATGGCATAGCTTTGGAATGAATCAGACTCTCAGCAACTTGCCACTAGATCCCCTGAGATTACTTAATCCACTTAGACACATACAGCTTATGCAAATTCTGAAGACACCAAGCAACCTTATGGTTTTGTACTGTAGAAAAATTGTACAAGCAGTTTTAGATAGCTTTTAAGTTGCATTTGTACTCACGGTTCCAAGCGGTGACAGTGTAGGGTTAGAATCATCTTAGCAGCCCAACAGATGAAATCTTTAACTACCTTACGTAAAAGAAAACACCCAATATGCTATGGGAAACCACAGATGGCATCAAATGTTTCTATTCACTGCTAAACTACCAGAAAGAACAAAAACAACCAAAAGTAAATTCTGAATAATAGGAGTATTGCAAGCAGGGAAGGGGCATGTAGGAGAATACTGGCAAAACATTACAAAATGCGTTAGCTGTATGCAATGATAATGTAAGTAGGGAATAGTAACCTGGCAACAAAAACACCTGGGGAAAGGGAAATAGATGTTTTTAATGAACCACCAACTCAACACCTTGTGATTACTTCCGACAAAAACATCCTAGTCCAGAAAACATGCAAGAGGTAATACCTGTACACAAACAGAACACCAAGCAATACAAGTAAGTGGACTGAGTCGTCAACTAATAAGCCAGGACGACCGGCTTCTGATCTGTTTCCTTGCATGACCACTTTGCTCAACACTGGGAAAGGTACTTTCATCTACCTGTGCTACAGATACAATATACCTTTCAAAGATATTAGGCAATAGAGCTACTACATTTAACTGTTTCACTCAGTATCTAGCAAGATAATACTTACTCCAGTGTGTTCAAAGCACTAAAATACTGCAAAACAATGCATACAGACACCCTGTGTTTTCCAAACTATACCAAGAACAAATCTGGCATGTGTCCAAAAAAATGGAACAAATTTCAAGTAACTTTTAGTCATCCCCTAAGGTAACTATAACGCACCCCAGCCCTGGACAGTTTAATGAACAATTTTACAACAAATGTTAGTGATATTAATGAGGTTATAAAAAAAAAAGAAAAAAAAAAAAAAAAAGTCAGTACTGTAATATCTGGGGTAATTAGTAGTGCATGGCAAGGGCATCAGTTATAGTTACCTTAGGGCACAAGTTATAGCTACTTGAAATACCTTTAACTAAAACAGCTTAATTTCTATGGTTTTATACATTTAAGAAGTGAGCCCCAACTACTAAGTCTCTGTAACCTTTGTTTTTTTCATGAATTTCTAGGTTTCTTTTTAATTCTAATTCCCAACTAACATCCCTGTAACCTTTGGTTTTATCAGTGAATTTCTATGGTTTTATATATTGTAAAGTAATTTTTATTACTTTAGATTATTACAACCACAGCTGTGCACAGCCAAAGGCCATGCGTGGCAGGGTTTGGCTGCAAGGCCTTCAGCCAACCCCACTTGTCAGTCACTACATGATACACACTCAAAAAGGAGGATGCAAACACATCCAATCAAGGTTTACAGATACCTCTTCAAGGTGACTAAGCCAAAAATAAAAATAAAAAAAACACACACTTGTTTCACGCTAGAAATTTGGATTAATAATGGCTTACACAAGCAGAGCTTCCACTTGAGCACCTGCTTTGTTTATATCCGTAAGTGCTTCCTGTTGAGATTTAATTAGTGTGAAATTAGTATTGTGCTAGAATGAAATCTGCCATGATTATTTATCCAAGAAGAGGCCACCATTTTGTGCAAAATGTCGAACCAACTGAATACTTTCTACTGGCTAATTAGTTAGTGCTACCTTGTTGGCTATGTATAGTGCATCTCCTACACCACAGATGCGTAAGGGACGCAAAAGTCTTAAGTGACCTTGTGTGTCTCCAACTTTGCCAATGTGATTGCTGCTAAAGTGTCTTCATCATATGGGGACTGCAGGGGGAGCCTGAAGGCCACCACGGTCCCAGCCAACTCATGTCACCCGCAGAAGAAGGCATTGCTCTCGCAAGCAGGGAGCTGCTTTAAATATCAGCTCCCTGCTTGTAGGTGCAATGTTTTGATCTCTTTTCCTGCACGCATGTTGGTGTGCAGGGAAAGATGAAAACACCACTTTCAGCAAGCGGGAGCTGTTTGACAACTCCTGCTTGCTGAAAGCAGAGTTATGTTTGCTTTTGCTTGGCAGGAGCTATCAGCGGGAAGCGAAAGCAAGCAGCTACCTCCCGAGGGTGGGCACAGAGGGTGGTAGCAGGAGCCAGCCCAGGGGGGGTTTACAGTCCCCAGGGCCATGTATGGTTCCAAGAGGGGGGCCCTGCAGCACCCCTCCATGGTTTAATTCTGCCCCAGGGAGGTGGAGGAAATCAGTGAAGGATCGCCTGTTTAAATCTTTCTAAAGCCCCAGGAGCGTGGCATGATTTAGCCTTTTGGTGGGGTGAGTCTGCTGGGTCAAGGCTAGTTTTAGGATAAAGGTACCCTGCCGCCCTTCCTTTCTTTAGTTACCTTTCTGACAATTTTGGTGTAATTCCGTCCAGTGGTTCAGGCAAGTTTGAAGGGTCTATGGGAATTAACATGGAAAATGCTTTTTCTTTTTTTTTTAAACCCCCTCCACTTTCTCAGCCCCGCTTGATGGATCATCCTAAAAACTTGATGCACATGAACCTAGAGTTTTTTTTTTTTTTTTTAAAGAAATCTTGAAGATTTGTTAAATGCGCCAAAGAGGCACATCAAAAAATGATTTTCCTATTGAAACCAGGTCCTAACTGGAACTACCTACTGGCTACAGTCAGTAGGCGAGAGAGATTATATACATACACACACACACACACACACACACCCCCCCCCCCTTGTGGCGCCAACGGGTATGCTACCAATCAAAAGATACAGGAGGGCATACATTATGCAAAACTTGGTCCGTGTAAGCTGACTGCCAGTCTACAAGAGTGATTTGCTTCAAGGTGCTGCAGATGTTACATTAGGCCAAATGCATGTGTTCAAGGGCTTTCTTTAGCAATAAGCCGGAATGCTGCCCTTTAGTTGTGTTCACACAGGACCTATCAATTTTTTTGCATCTTAAGCCAGCCTCTAGAACAAACATACACCTTCATGCCCATCTCACATCTCAACCTCCGTCACACTGCTAGGTGCTGCGCTCAGAGACAAGCAGCGCTGATCACTCACCACAACATCAAAACTCTTCAAACAATTGATCAAAGCAGATATATCGCTGCCATAACACCCGTTCCTCTACAGTGGTTGCATGCCTCTTGGCTCTGCAGTCTTTATGGCTCAGAGCTTCTCTTGACAGCCTGGGGAACAACTGAACCCAGACTCTAGTGTTCAAATAATCTATTTCTGTACACTCAATACTGCCTGCCTTTTTATCTGTTAATGCTGCAGCTCACTCCTAATGTGCATTCTACCTTTCAATATAACACAAGCTTTATTCGGTCGTAAACCATCAAAGCAAAAAAGAAAAAACATTGTTCATATAACTACATATACAATAAAATTCAATAAAAATAAATAGCAAGCAATAAGAACATCATTCATTATTAACAGTAAAACCAATAAAATCTGTCGGTGCATATCCCAAAGTGTGCCTAATTATAAACTACTGCAGTTTAAAAAAATGAATTTGTATATACCATGCAGCCTCAAGAAACTCACTAACTGTATGGATCAGAATAACAGAAGTATCGCTCTTTAAGATCCTAAGGGCTGTAGCAAATTGCCTAAAGCCCAACATCTGACAAACTGGACGAATCCACTTACGATGAGGAAGGGTATACGCTGTACAGAAGAACATAAAAATGTTCAACTGTTTCCAAAGCAGTTTTACAACATGGACATAGTCTAAGTGTTGGCCTCCGACTATCAACAAAAGACAGTAGTGGTAAACACCCATAACTAAAGCGAACGTACACGCTCTTCCCCAAAATATTAGGGATGACATCTAAAAAGGCTCAAACTCATGATAGCATTGAAGACCAAGAAAAGTATTTGTCAGTCGTCCATGTGATGAGCCAAGAAGGTAATTGTTGCTAACAGGACCAATATACTTTTTTCAAGTACAATTTATGGGCCTTCTCTAAATCCTGTGGATTAGCCAAATAGTTCCCGAGCCCCAGGACACGAAACCACTTAAAAACATGCCTGAACCATGGGATTGATGTTACATTGAGTCTTTTTAAAAGATCAAGAAGAGAGTCCCTGCAAATAACATGCTGTGGGGGTGGGTCATCCAAATTCCTACCCAAAAGAGTAATGGTTTTAAAGCTATCATATCAGAGCTACAATTAAAACCAAGATCTAAAAAGATAGGGATCGGGGGGGGTGCTACCTGGGCACTCAAGTACTGATCTAGCAAAATTGTTCTCACCCTGCAAATTTAAAAGTCTTACAAAAGCCCCACACTTAAGCAGCATTCTGTGCTTTAGCTAAATAAATCTTTATAGCCGGGGAAACCGCTTTTGTAGTTATGCTCTCATATAAGCGCATAATAGCCCTGGATCTATGTTGAAGAAGGGACACACTCTTGTTAATCCGTTTATCCCAGAGCAGTTTATTAGAAATCTTCACACCCAGGTAATCTATTGAGTTTAATTCCCCCAGAGGTGCCCCAGCTAAAGTAATAGTACCTCTCTTGACTGATGGAGGGCTAAGTACCATTGATTTGTTTTTACTAGCATTTAGTTCCAACCCATGGTCAGTACAGAAGGTTGTGAATTTATCCACAAGGATCTGACTACCCATTGGGGTCTTGGAGATTAGGAGAATCATCTGCAAATAAGCAGTTTAGGGATTTTTGCTCATTCAAAGAAGGGGCATTGTTTTGGAAGCGAGACAGCTTGTGCCACCTCATTTATATATAAAGTAAATAAGGTTGGTGCAACACACACCCTTGACGAATCCCCCGTTGAATAGCAATATGATCTGTCAGTTCGCCCTGATTACCCCACTTCACCTAAGCATATGTGCCCTCATGTAGCAGTTTTAGGAGGTGAATTATGTTCGATAGGATACCTATTTTATATAGAACATCCCATAGTTTCCATCTAGGAACCATATCAAACGTGGACCAAAGGTCCACGAAGGCAACATAAATTTTTTGTTTAGCATTACTTATCTCCATTGTAGAAGTGCCAACCTAAAAACCTGATCCATAGTGCTAATTTTGGGGCGAAAGCCTGCCTGAAGTGGAGATCTCATAATGGGTATCAACCCAAGCTACAAGCCTTTCCAAAAGTTGTTTAACAAAATGTTTTTGAAGATTATCAATAAGGCTAATAGATCTATAGTTACCAGGAGAACTCACCACTCCTTTTTATAAATAGGAACTATTTCAGCCCCTTTCCACGTACTGGTATTAAACCCCCCCCGCTGCTATTGCATTACAAATCATATTTATGTAACTAGACCAAATCACTGGCTCAGACTTACATAGGTCCTCTGGTATCTTATCTGGACCTGGGGCTTTGGAGGGTTTCGGGGAGTTAATTGCAGCTAATGTTTCCTTAAAGCGAAAACAATACAATCATCCTGTTTGCACGCATCCATTACCAGATCACCAAACGGTGAACTCACTACAGCTATCTATTGGGAGTAGAGGTTACAAGAGGAAGAATCACATGGCATAGCATAAAGATTAGAAAAATGATCAACCCAACTCTTGGGTTGAATATTGGTACAAGTTATATTCTTGCCCTTTCTGTCATATTATACTTTCCAAAAGGACATTTTATTAAGTCTGGCAGCATTCAGCAAGTTAAATCATCCCGACTTTTCTTTGCCTGTGCTATAACTTTATAATAGGCTAGTCTGGCTGTTCTACAAGAGAAAATACGAAAGGGAAGATAGTCATAGAAATCACCGCCCTCAGTGAATCACCAAATTCACAAACATTAGTGTATGCACGGTGCTCCTGGCAGGAGGATCCTCCCCACTCCTCTTATGTTTCATAAGAGAAACAAAACAGCGGCAACAGATGTCAGGGCACTCGTGAATATCAGTTCACTCATCCATATGTTTTATGGCTTCGGTGTCTTGTTTCAAGCCATCAAGCATAAGCCGGACCAGGATAATTGGCAATAGTTAAATTTATTCTTATTCTTGAAACGAAGTATCCCTTAGAACAAACAAACCAGCAACAACAGCCAACATGTGTTTCATCCTGTGAGATAAATAGTCTCAAAGACTTCATCAGCGCCCATAAAACAAAGTCCAAGTCCCGGTGTATAGGCCCATATCGGTGTGTGCGCACACCTATGAGTAACTCCGAAAATTACAAGGACGAAAGAACGCGTTCATTATGTCCTGCGGCACTCCAGTTTGGAGAAGAAAAAAAAAGGCTGGCTGTTCTGATCGCCCCTTGAGAAGCAGGACGCGATAGCTAGTTTCAATAAATGTTTGGCCTTTGAACAATCCTTATTGAACCACTATTTTTTGTTAAATGATCAAATGGCTTGATGAGAGTTCTTTTGTAAGAAATAAAATTGCAGCTTATGTGTCAATATCTCATGGATGGTAAGGATTGGAATATCGGCAACCTCATGTCCCTCATAATCCGCCATAACACCAGTAAACAATTTATAGATCTCCCTGATCGTATATGGGTTAGACAGAACTTTTGGCCAACTGACATGGGTACAACTATTATTCAGTTGTGGCTCAGGTACAACAGTATGATGAATATTCAAAAAATCTCCTAAATTCCATGCTATGTAGAGTGTGAAACAAGGGGTTATGATCACTATAATGACGGAATTCCACCTTCAAATCCTCCAAAGTTGGCCATAACCTAACATCCAATAAAAAGTAATCACACTGGACGATTTACCTCGTTTAAAGGTAGATGCAATGTTTGGATCAGAAAGCGTACGGCCATTACAGGCCCTTAGAGCATACTTAAGACACAATGATGTCAACTGTAAGGCCACACAAGAATGACTATAAAGTTGCTCATTAACCAAACGAGGAATACCCCATTGCTCATCCTCTTCATCTACTAAATTACTAAAATAGGAGGGTTCAAATGTGCAGTTCATGTCCCCTGCAACTCCTACCTTGATTATCACAATCTTAAAACCTTTGTTGAATACAAGCTGCACACCTAGTAGATCCGGGGAATCAATTTTTAATATCGAATTACTGCACTGTAACCTCTTATTAAGCAATTTCAGTAAGCCTCCCTTGGCACGACCAATATTTCCATCCGTGGGTAAGGCCATCACTTGGTCAGATAGACACCCATCCAAGGAAACCGGGTCCAGAGCCCAAGTTTCCTGGAATAAGCATGTATCCTGCTTGTTTATATATTTGGCCCAATCAGGATCCAACAATTTCCTGCCCAGCCCAGCCAAATTCCAAGACATGATAGAAAGTTCGGCTCTAGTTCCCACATTACTAGGCTCAAAGCATTGAACTTCCCCGTAGTCATCTGACTCGATAGACACCCCAGGCCTACCCGCCAAACCCCAGTTGGAAGCTGCCAAATTGGAGTCAAGACATTGGGCTTTCCAATGACCAACAGAATTATTAAACACCCCTGGCCTACCCACTTGGCCCCATTCTACCTTTCTTTAAGGGTCATAGCCAAGATATCCTGCCCCTGGTATCTACCTCTTTAGGGAGTAGTGTGCAGTTTTTCAGAGTCCAGTTAGCCAACGAGGCTTGCCTATTTTCAGAAATGCTGGCAGTTGGGCTGCAGCTGATTGACGAAACTGATTTGAAGTTGAAACTGGTCACTCAAAAGTACATCTTCCTGTAGGTGTGGTACAATTCTATAGCAACCAGCTATTAAAGCTGCACTGTCGCTCAGTTTTGTGTCTGCGCTGTGCAAATCATTCATTTTGGATGTAGACCACAACCTCTCAGCAGTGAGGTGCTGTTGCTGATCTGTTGCCTCTCCAACAGCTCAAGATTCAGGGTTTGAAGTAGGAGTGGGTGGACAGTGCATCTTTTATTTAGTTGTGCAGTAGTCACAATGCCCTTGGCCTCAGTTCTGTCTGGCCTTCTGAGCTTTTGCTGTCCCACCAGCCTCGTCTATTTAAAATAATTCATAAACTAACGATACAAACAGATATGCAGATGGACAGTGGGTCAGCTCTTTTCATCCATTGGTCTGTAACTCTCGTTTTGTTTTCATCCTCCACACCATAGGGCATTTAGGGGTGGGATTGAGTGGGATAGTCAACTTCAGCCATTGGCACTTTTGCAATGTGAGTAATAGCGTTTTCCTGATCAGACTTGCATATTCACATAAGACATGTACTTCAGGCAAGCACTTTATTTTGCCATTACTTTTTTCTTTCCTTTCTTGGTCAATTTTTTGTCTTCAGGTTATGGTAACTTAAAACTAATGGTATATTTATTTGTACCACTAGGGATCAGGTGTTCCGGAGATGTGCATTAAACAGATGGTTTTCATACCTGTTCTATATTTACCTGCATGTTAGGAAACTCGTATACTTCTTTTACAGTTATAGGTTGTGATAATAGAAATTATTTAAGCATTTGCCAGCTGCGTTTAGGAGGCAACAGCGTGTATTTTTTTTGTTGTTTGTTTTTAACTGCAGAAAAAAATGGAAATTTTAACTACCGCACCAGTTTGACACAATCTGTTTCCTTCGCCGATTTTTGTTCAACTGTTGCAGCCCTCTGGTTACAGGATTGACCTACTTTGTGCTGTTTTGAAAAAGGAAAGCATACTTCCTGCTCGTTGTTAAATTATGTGATTTGGCTTTGTAATAGTTTTAGCAGAGTCATGCTGAAAGTTAAGACAGGAATGGGAGATGGAGTCTGACTAAAACTAAACCGTATGAGAAGCCCTACATAGTTTTGAGTAACACAAATACAGGGAAAACCCTCCCTCATGTCACCACATGCATTACTCCTACACCTTATATCTGGGGTTAATTGGGAACTCTGGTCATAATAGGGTAAACAAATGTTCACCAGGAAAGCCAGTAGGCTGTCTTTCCCACTGGGGGTGCAAGTAAAAAGGTCTTTCAGGACCATGGATTAGCACTCAAACCGTAACCGGTTTCTTGGACTGGTCAGTCTAAAAGGGACGTTGCTACCCCTCAATGCCAGCTGTTGGACTGCAGCATTCAAAAAACATATGGAGCATCCGTCGGGTGACACTAGTCTCCTGAACAGGAAATCTGTCTGATTGGTAAAAATGAGCAAACACGAAGGATGACCCTGGGCTACTGTGCCACTGCTTCTCAACTTTGAAATAAGTTATTGAAGTTTGTAAACCCTATTAAGTTATGTGTTTAGTTGTTGTTGGGAATGTGACCCTGAGATAATCAGGATACTGTATACAATGGAAGGCCTCTACTCCCTCCGATATGGCTACAGCAAGATTGCAGTCTTGTATGTAGTGAAACCGAGCTGAAGTTTTGGGTTTCTTTGCACAGATGAGTGTCCTTTGAAACACTGGTGGAGAAGCGGGGCTACAAATGCACAAACTGGGTAAATGGAACTTCAAAGCAAAACAATTCTGTTAGTGATCAAATGTTTATCATGATGCAAGACTTCAAATCTGAAATACACCGTTGGTCTACGTCACAAACATTTACTGTAGCTTACGCCTCTACATTTACTGTAGTGTCTCTCTCATTCCCCTCGCTCCTCTTGCCACTTCATAGCTTGAGTTGGTGCACTGAAATCATCTTTGGCCATCTGCTTGGATCACTTATATCATTCAACTGCTGCACATCACTAAAATACTATTTTTTTTCCAGCTTCCATCCCTCCCTAGGAGGGAATCTGTTTTCATGCTGTCTCTCCCCCCGTGTTCCTTTTCCCACCTCCCTATGTTCCATATATCTGCTTTTACCGGCCTCCCTAACCTGCTCAGCTTTTAATTTAAACTTTTTTTTTTTTTCTTTCTGGGAAAACGTATTCCCAGTTGCTCCCAAACCCCCACAACTCATCCCATTGCTCACCGGCATTTACTGTTTTCTGCAATTCAAAATCACGAGTGATAAACTCAAACATTTGAGTAACGTAATGGAAAGACTAGACCTGTTAACCTTGCCGATGGGTGTTATCTGACCACAAAACCCTAAATGAAGAAAATGTTTTGGCTAAATGTCCAGGCGGCCTTCAGATTCCTGGGTGGTTTATTTGTGCATAAACTTTTCAGGATCCCTGCCGCTGTTGTCTAACCAGTAACATTAAAAACAAGAAGCGGTCTTGAAAAGATGTCTGGTCAGTATGTGTCTGTATAGTTACCTACAAGATTCATTCTCCTACTAAAGCAACGATCCGGTGAATGTCACAATAGACCTCAAACTCTATGCACACCGAAACATTCTAGCATGCCTGTTAGCAATTAGAGCACAGGACTGGGTAAAGCAAACTTCTTTGTTTTCCTTACGCTGGATGGCTCCTTTAAAAAATATCTATCTATCTATCTATCTATCTATCTATATCTATCTATCTATCTATCTCTATCTATCTATCTCTATCTATCTATCTCTATCTATCTCTATCTATCTATCTATCTCTATCTATCTATCTCTATCTATCTATCTCTATCTATCTATCTCTATCTATCTATCTATCTCTATCTATCTATCTCTATCTATCTATCTATCTCTATCTATCTATCTCTATCTATCTATCTATCTCTATCTATCTATCTCTATCTATCTATCTATCTCTATCTATCTATCTCTATCTATCTATCTCTATCTATCTATCTCTATCTATCTATCTCTATCTATCTATCTCTATCTATCTATCTCTATCTATCTATCTCTATCTATCTATCTATCTCTATCTATCTATCTCTATCTATCTATCTATCTCTATCTATCTATCTATCTCTATCTATCTATCTATCTCTATCTATCTATCTATCTCTATCTATCTATCTCTATCTATCTATCTCTATCTATCTATCTATCTATCTCTATCTATCTATCTCTATCTATCTATCTCTATCTATCTATCTATCTATCTCTATCTATCTATCTATCTCTATCTATCTATCTATCTATCTATCTATATCTCTACCTATCTCTACCTATCTCTACCTATCTCTACCTATCTCTACCTATCTCTACCTATCTCTACCTATCTCTACCTATCTCTACCTATCTCTACCTATCTCTACCTATCTCTACCTATCTCTACCTATCTCTATCTATCTCTATCTATCTCTATCTATCTCTATCTATCTCTATCTATCTCTATCTATCTCTATCTATCTCTATCTATCTATCTCTATCTATCTCTATCTATCTATATCTATCTATATCTATCTATATCAAAACATGTATCCGTCCTTGAGCACTTGTTAGCGGGTTTTTTTGGGGAGGAAATACTAATTAACTCTGACAGCACCTTCAGTGGACTCGAGACTTTTTTTTTTTTAGCCTATTGAATTGCTGCTACCTGGGTAGGATATTGGTTCTAGAGAAACTGTCACCTAGAGGAAAGCTTCTGCGCCACTGTCATTCCACCCAGCTCTCTGGCAGTTGATGAATACATGTACAACCTGGCAAAGTAGATGGAAACATTTTGACTTTAACGTTGAGGTTTTTGCTGACTGCTCAGTGATTAATTTTTTATGGTTCATTTTTGTTGTTGCCTCGTTGTTCCAGGTCAGAAATATTCTTTACGTTTGTTTTTAGCACAGTGCATCAACTGTATAAAAGGGGAATGTTTGTTTTTGATTGAAAAAAACTGGGTCAATTACAGTAATTTCTTTGGAAGGATTCAGAATTTTAGAAGCAGACTCTCCAGGATCCACAGATATTTTGGAACATTTACTTGGAGCTTCATGCCTGATTGTCACATAAGAAACCAGCAGTGAATGAAGAAGTAGGAGTCATTGTTCTGCTGAATATGCACCCGACTGCTCCTCAGCAACATATTTGTAATGAGCACACAGAAAATCCCGTGGCTCTCATGCCTACAGCTGCAGGTGAAAGAATGCTCATAACCAAAGAGTGATACCACTGCCAATCACTGTCCTTGATAAAGACACGTGGTTATAGTCACATCAGGCCAGTCCACTGAAGTACATCGCAGTTTAGTCTTTTGAGCAATAGCAGATCTGAGCAAGCATTTATATGACTCTGAACACTGAACTACATAGTCTTGCCACAAGAAACAAGACCGCATTTTGGACAATTTAATTTTCATTTGCAAAATTGTAGACATGCTCCAGAAAGGTGCACTAAAGGTAGAGAATGTTAAGCAGAATATATCCGTTTGCAGACCCTTGTGCAGAGTAACCAGGATTTAAATTTGAATGCCCATAGTTGCTACCATAGCTTTCACTGTCTTTAATACCTATAAACGTGTCAAAGTGCACAGACATGCATAGAATCCCTTGTAGCGGAAGGGGTCAACTAAGACCTCTCTTTTCAAAGACAGTAAATACTAACTGGAATTCACATTTGTGAGTGATGCAACTGTTAGGTGAATCCAAACTTCTACACCACCTTAAATCTTCAGAACAAAGCCTGGATCGTCCAACCTCGCTATCCGCTTACTGTCAAAGGACTAAACGAGAGATACTTGGCAATTCAGTGTCTGCAGTAGTATCTGGTACCTGTAGAGAAAAAAGCAACTGTCTATTACAGCGCGGGACATAGGTGGCTCCCTTACAGTGCCACCAATCTCTCTGTGCATTCTGAAATCCGTGGTGGTTGGGTTTATTTACCAGGTTGGCACCCTCCACAGAATTATACTTGTGTGTATTTTAACATTTTGACTTACCTATTTCGGATGTGCGACGTTGTAACATCAACCACCGGAGGGAATACTTTGAGTATCTGGTACCTGTGTTTAAGGACGAAGGCAATGCTTGTCATGAGGCCTTTTTAATTACCGTGGAATTCTCAAGATCCTAGAACTCCGGCCTGACACTCCGTTACTATGAGCAGTTATCGATCTTTGGTGTAGCAATTACGAAGTGCACCACAAAACATGCACAAGAAAAAGCAGGCACAGGTAGGCACCCCCCTGTACATTGTGCACCAAACCACATGCTAATGATGACTGCACAGTGGTGGGGAATAAAGAAAGGAAGGGACTGGAGCATCAACCACTGCAGGTGAAAGGTAAGTGAAACAGATGCCTGAGCAGACCTACCAAAAATGAAAATAAAAACACTGCAGCATGTCTCAAGTGGGATTTGGAGAATTTTTAGGTCGTTAATTCCACGCCTCAATTGCTCATCACTAACAAAATTAGCTTCACCAAAAGATCGCACATTTTGGGAACGAAAGCACATGAGTCCAGAACTATGCTGGTAAGACATACTAGTCCATAACAGCAGCAGAGACAACACTGAAAGGAAGAAGGGAAAAGGGGAAAAAAAAAAAAAAAAAAAAGCGCTAAAGGTCACATCTGCTTCTTTTGGGGACACCAAATGTTAATGTTAGAGTAAGAAGCGACCAGCAGTATCATACATGCTTCACCCGGCTACCTCCTTACGGCACCCAACCCTAGCAGTAACTGTGTGGGCAAAAAAAAAAAAAAGTAAAAAGAAAAAACACTACATCCCCTGCTCCCATCTCTTTTTGAAATACCACAATCAGACCTGCTGCACAAATTGACATACTGTCTACCCACTGCTACAATCCATAACCCCTAACCTGCCTCCTGAAACCCATACTCTACACATACCACCTGCCCTGGCTATCCACTTAAACACCACGAGGTGCTGTTCAAGTCAATCCAATAACCCAGTTAACGGTTCAATTTCCAGTCACAGTCCTTGAAAAACAAGCGTTTCCAATGTTGAAGTCTCTAGGTAAGTTTTGCTCCCACATCTCTACGTACTTTACGGATTAGCAGGAACGCACCATGCTGCTCAACAACTATCACCACTGCAACATTTCTCGACGCCCGGAAACAGGCCAATCGCAGACCTGTACCACGACCACCAACCCCCTCCCAAAAAAAGTAAAAAAACAAACATCCACCGACTCTAGTGATCTCAAAAACTACCACCCAATCTCCCTGCTCCCATTCCTAGTGAAGTACTGGAAAAGAAACAATTCACGACGACTGACCAGAACCAGCCATTTGACTCCTCCCAATCTGGCTTCCACAGCAATCAAAGCACCGAAACCACCCTGATCACGGCCACCAACATTCAAACCCTAGTCAACCAAACAGAAACAGCATCACTGATCCTCATCGACCTCTTGCAGCCTTCAACACCATATCCTACCAGACGGTTATTGAAAGACTCCACCATTTCAGCATCCAAGGGGATGCAGTCAGATGGATCACCTCTTTAATCACCAATAGAACCCAGAGGATCTACCTCTCAAACCAAGGAGCTCATCTGCAAACAGACAAGATGGAAGTACTGATCTTTGGCAATAGCAGCAATATATGGAATAAATACTGGTGGCCATCAGACATAGGACCCACACCCACTCTCTCCAACCACACCAGAAACCTTTGAATCATCACTGACAACAAGCTCAACATGAAATCACGGTCTCCTCTGCCTGCTTCCTCACTCTCACATGTTACATAAGATCTTCAAGTGGCTATGCCAACACACAATGCACTGTGACACGGGCCCTTCACACCAGTTGACTGGAGCACAGCAACACCCTCTATGTAAGAATCATCACACACTTCATCTAGAGATTCCAGATCATACATAACTGCATCCAGACTCCTCCTTTGCCCTCTCTGAAAAACCCACATCACACCACACCTCAGGCAGCTCCACTGGCTCACCTCACAAAAGAGATGCCAATTCAGGCTGTTGACCCACACACAAGCCTCTACACAACCAAGTACCCGCCTTAATTAACCACCACCTGAACAGTCAAGAACACTACGCTCCACCTCCCTTTCTCTTGCCCATACTCCCAGCATCTACCGAAGCAGAAGTAGGACGCTCCCTATCCCACACTGCAACAAAGACCTGGAACAGCCTCCCACACAACTCCAGAATTCTGAACAGCCCTCAAGACCTGGCTGTTCGATTGAGCCTCTGTGACCTGCAAGCACCTGGATACCCTATTGGGCGATTGGCAGCGCTTTATTAATCCTGATTGACCAGGATATATAACCTTATTGAAATCAGGTTCTGGAGAAGCTCAACCACCAGAGCAGAGTGGAGAACCTATGATAAAGCAAGGGGGAGGGCAGAGGGAGACAGAGAGGCTATGAATATGACAACTTCAGCTGCTGCTATTCACCAACTCAGAAAACCAAAAGTAACAGAAGCAATGTTTCCTAAGGAAATCCCAGAATCACCGTACCCGTCATGAGGCTATAACCTGTAAACTTCATATCAGCAGACACCGAAGGCCTAAAACTATGGCACCCCACGCGAGAAAACCTCAGGTTAAGAGTGTTGGGGTATGTCAGTGAGCAACAGGGCCTGTCTCTTTCGAACAGAGTGCTCTCTTATTCACACAGATAGCTTTCTTAGGAAAATGTGGGTGGAGAAGGGGAGAAAAGAACTAGAAGCCTTCTATCTTTTCTTTACCTCCATGCAAAGGCATCAACTAATGAGAGGGCCCACCCCCTTCATTAGCTCAAAGCTACATCTCTGTGCAGAATTTCTGGGGCTACATCACCCCTTTCAGTACCACCCAATGTATGGCAAACCAATTCAAATTGAAAAGGCAATCTCTGCTATCCCACCATCAGCTTATCTTCGTTTACACCCATTCTGATCTTTCAAGTATCGAAGTTCCTGAATTTCCTGGGGAAGCGCCAGATAGGAGTAAATAAATAGTTGTATTCATTCACACCATTCAACTTACCTGTTGTTCAATAACTAATTCTACCTTTCTGGAAAAAGACAGTTGATGCGCCTGCCTGAACCTGGCCTGTGGAACCTAACCAGAAGGAACAAGCTTTACCAGAAAGGCGTTTCTTTAAGTACTTAATTACCCAGTTTAAAAATTAATTAACTGGTTTGGGCCCTCTCCTGTCTTTATCCCAAAAAGACGCCACAGTTTCTTCACCAGCTCTCAATCTGCTGGTGTAGAAACTAGTGCTTGTCACTGGGATAGAAGGCAGTTCTGTGAGCAGGTTATGCCATCTTGTTTAGTGTGCAATCTGCAAGTCTGTTGCAGGTTTATCGGTGATTCCAAGGCAAATGTGCCAGAAGAGTGAAATGAAGACTTTACACACTTCTTTTCACGTATCATCATGCCTGGACCACTGGTCTGCAATATTTGAAACGTTACATCTGCAGTAGTTGTTTTGGCTTGGTTTTAAGTCTGATAAAACCGATTTCTCAACTGTCTTATGGCTTGCTTTTGTAATGGAAAGGGTAAAATGTGGAAAGCTTCTATTATAACCTGAAGAGACCAAAACACCAGAACACTTGGCAAGGAAATGAAGACAGCAAGTTCGCAGCTGCGATGTACTGGTTCAAAATATACTTAATCAGAAGACTTCAATGCTCAACTTAATTTCAGAAAGCAAAGTAAACATATTCTTGGCCAAAGAATTGTAATAATTAGCTACTTCTTAATGGGGATACTATCCTCGTGCAACTGTCTGCAGCCAACCACTCTAGGGTACAAGACACAGCTGGCTCCGATTTGGTGCAGGAACACATGCCTGGGGACTGGAGTGTTTCGAGGTCGTATTTAATGTAGGTTAAAAAAAAGTACTGAAAAGTGTAGGAAGAGTAACCTATTGAGACTGAAAGTTAATTTTACCAGGACATTTTGGTGGAGGATGGTAATAACACCAACACCTGAGACAAGCACTGGGTGGACTTTAAAGTAAAGGCTCATTGGGTACAGTTTACAAATAATTCCACGCGATTCTGCCAAACCCTGTTCCATCTCTAGAATTAGTGACTTTACAGCTCAGGGCTTCGTTACTAAGAAACTGGGTTTGACATAATTTTCACTAACATACCAGGAAATTAGCTTTCAATAGTAGCGTTTTCTAGACTTTTCACCAACCAGGGCTTCATCGCAGTTGGCTTTAAATCGTGTCTAGATACCAGTCTACAGCTTCCACGGACTATCACTGGTGATTATACTTCAGTGTGCTACGGATGGAGGGGCCGAATGCCTTAGAAGACAAAGTTGCACTCTATGCAGTGGAAATCCTCCTTTTTCTCGAATATCTGCATCTGTCAGACCCCGCACACTGTAAATCCTTAGCCTGTATGAAATGTCCTCCAGACTGCAGGTCACCAAAGAACAAATCCCTTCTTGTCCCAATCCGTGGAGGTCAGCTTAAAGTGGCCTGGCAGGCCTCCAACCCCATAAGGCGACTGAGCTTCCACTTCCTGGACGTCTACGGATTCACAAATCCTGACTTATCCCGACACCTTAACTTTGAGCTCTTGTTGGTGACATGAATTGCGATTTCCAAAAATTGGGTCGCCTTCTGCTCAATGTTCTCTGGCAAGTAGTCCAATTTAAGATCCTGATGCTCCCTCAGTTCCTCTATGCTCGTCAACACTTCCCATTCCCAACACTCGGCACTGGGCCCAAACGGTTGTATTTGCAATTTCCTCCGGGAAAAATGTTGCTACCGTCTGGCAGAGGGCAGGGCCTGGTAAATGACATACGATGGTGGCCTTGGATCTGCAGATGTCCAGCTCTACTACTACGCATCGCACTTGGTAGGTCATCAATAACAGACAGAGGATGGATCTATCGACCCTGCTTACCAACTAGAGCTTGCACACCTGGGCCTGGAGGTAGTCATGGAGCTGGTGCACAGTGACTCGCTTCTCTGTTCCAACCCCAACCTAACCACAGTGGTTAAGGTGTGGTAGGCTGCACTGTGCTTCATGAAGTGGGATAGGACACCTACACAACTCACCCCCTTGTGGGAAGGGTGTTGGCACCACAAAACTGCCCAACTTGATGGCTTTAGGGGATGAGACCGAATTGAGATCACCACTCTGGGGGATCTCTGGTGGGAAAACCACCTTAGATCCTTCCAGGACCTGAAACTACATTTCTCTTTGGCTAACTCTCAATTTCATAAATTGATCCAGCTGTGTCACACCCTGACTTGCCACCTGCAGGGTCCCACAGCTCTTTCGGAGTGTAACCCACTTGAATCCATGGGTCAGCTTGGGAAGGGGGTGGGGTGATCTCCTGCAGCTACCTTGCATTTGTCATTCATTCCCTGGCTCACTATTCTGCACTCAAGAAGAGAAGGGAGGGGTGTGTGGACCCCTGGAGGAAGCGGATTGGTGTGATGCGCAGGCACCACTCTCCCCCTGAGAGCTCACTATCTCTTCCAGATTACACCTCATCCAACTATCCTAGTCACATGTATCCTACCTCACGCCCCATCGGCTGTGGGAGGTAGAAGAACCACCACACTCCATGCTTTGGTTGTCCTGCCTCAGATGCTGACTTCTTCCATGTGGTTTGGTTCTGCCCAAGCCTGCAGTCATTCTGGCAGGGAGTAGAGGAGACCCTCCCACGAGTCCTGGTGAGAGAAGTGGAATTTACCCCGTGAATCTTCCTGCTGGGAATTGGAGGACCCCAGGCTGAGCAAACTGTGATAGCAGTGGCCACACCCTGGTCACCCACTGGTGGAAACAATCAAAACCCCGCACCCTGCGTGGAGGAAGGGAGTCGACTGATGAGTTGTAATGGAACTGCTGTTGTAACAGACACATGAATGCCCACAGAAACATCATAAGATATGGGGGGCGTAAGGGGCACACTTTGGCTTGGAGGGGGGGGGCTCCTTCTGGGCTGGTAAGGCCCCTCCATTTGAGGTTTCCTCCCCGCTTTTCTGTATGTAATGCTTTACAACAGTCCGTAGTCTCTTATCTAAAATTCAACATAACTGTGTTATCAAACATCTTTGAAAAATCATTTTGCATGTTTCCCATATTGTTTTGGTCTTTTTTTTTTTATCATGGAAGTGTTCTCTGCATTTCTAAATTGGTTGTAGAGTTCTATTTTGTTTTATGTGACTTCTACTGTGCATGAACTGCTTAAGTACTTGTCTTTGATTTAAACTGGACTGTTTTGTGCCACACTACCTGGGATTGACAAGTTTTATTTTATTTAATTTGTGCAACATCTAGAAAGTGGTGGCTTTATCCTTTGAAGCAAACACTTGTCTACTCCAAATAATACATTTTCCTACACAAACCACAACTCTGGCAGCTCTTAGTTCATAGGTTCAATAGCACAGTGCAAAAGTGAAAACTATGAGGAGCATTACAGTGAACCTAATACTCCGCCCCTTTCCACTCTAGTTTGAAAGGGGGATTTTGTGCAGGCTTTCCAAATCATATTGTATCATGATTCGATTAATTCTTGTTACCTCACAAGCTCCTAAAGCATTGCTTGTTGGTCAGATTTGAAGGCTCTCCAGTTTGGTTTACATAAATGGTAGAACATTGTTTTATAATGTGGTAGGAAGCATTTGGTGTCATTTATGAGGCTCAATCTTCCTGACAGTTGATTAAACGGCTGCTTGTTAGATTGCATGCTGGTATGTAGCCTGTATGGGATGAGTAGATGTCCCAGGTGTACCCCTAGAGTCTATTAGGCTGGTGGAGGTGTGCGATTCCATCGGCCTCACTGTGAGGCACCTTACCTAGAGAGAAGAAATACGGAAAGGCTGTAAAGAACCTTCAAGTCCCAGCATCCCTCAGAATCCTGTGTGCAATTCTTTTGGGCATAGTTCACGCTATATAAAACTACACAAACAACAATAAACAGCCAGATTCTGCAAAGGCCCAAGCCGTGATAAATAAGGAGGACTCTTTACATAAAAACATCCATATTCCTTTTTAAATGACCTTTGTCTAGGACTAGGTGTGACTCATCTTTAAGAAAATATTTTAATGTGTTTTTGCATTACCTTAACTTTTAAAAGTATATAATGACCAGAGTTAAAATACCAGCTTTGGGTGATTTTCTTCATATCCTACCAGCTAGGACATTAAAATACCAGACATGCTATTAAAAAAGATTAAAAAATAAAAAATGTACACAGCCAGCTGGAAAAACTAGTCAGAAATGTGGTTGTGGCCATTTAATTTCACCTAGCCAATGTAGCCAAACTGCGGTGCTTCTAGTTATCATCAACTTGACCGGCTCTACAGGGAGTGCAGAATTATTAGGCAAGTTGTATTTTTGAGGATTAATTTTATTATTGAACAACAACCATGTTCTCAATGAACCCAAAAAACTCATTAATATCAAAACTGAATATTTTTGGAAGTAGTTTTTAGTTTGTTTTTAGTTTTAGCTATGTTAGGGGGATATCTGTGTGTGCAGGTGACTATCACTGTGCATAATTATTAGGCAACATAACAAAAAAATATATATACCCATTTCAATTATTTATCATTACCAGTGAAACCAATATAACATCTCAACATTCACAAATATACATTTCTGACATTCAAAAACAAAAACAAATCAGTGACCAATATAGCCACCTTTCTTTGCAAGGACACTCAAAAGCCTGCCATCCATGGATTCTGTCAGTGTTTTGATCTGTTCACCATCAACATTGCGTGCAGCAGCAACCACAGCCTCCCAGACACTGTTCAGAGAGGTGTACTGTTTTCCCTCCTTGTAAATCTCACATTTGATGATGGACCACAGGTTCTCAATGGGGTTCAGATCAGGTGAACAAGGAGGCCATGTCATTAGATTTCCTTCTTTTATACCCTTTCTTGCCAGCCACGCTGTGGAGTACTTGGACGCGTGTGATGGAGCAGTCCTGCATGAAAATCATGTTTTTCTTGAAGGATGCAGACTTCTTCCTGTACCACTGCTTGAAGAAGGTGTCTTCCAGGAACTGGCAGTAGGACTGGGAGTTGAGCTTGACTCCATCCTCAACCCGAAAAGGCCCCACAAGCTCATCTTTGATGATACCAGCCCAAACCAGTACTCCACCTCCACCTTGCTGGCGTCTGAGTCGGACTGGAGCTCTCTGCCCTTTACCAATCCAGCCACAGGCCCATCCATCTGGCCCATCAAGACTCACTCTCATTTCATCAGTCCATAAAACCTTAGAAAAATCAGTCTTGAGATATTTCTTGGCCCAGTCTTGACGTTTCAGCTTGTGTGTCTTGTTCAGTGGTGGTCGTCTTTCAGCCTTTCTTACCTTGGCCATGTCTCTGAGTATTGCACACCTTGTGCTTTTGGGCACTCCAGTGATGTTGCAGCTCTGAAATATGGCCAATCTGGTGGCAAGTGGCATCGTGGCAGCTGCACGCTTGACTTTTCTCAGTTCATGTGCAGTTATTTTGCGCCTTGGTTTTTCCACACGCTTCTTGCGACCCTGTTGACTATTTTGAATGAAACGCTTGATTGTTCGATGATCACGCTTCAGAAGCTTTGCAATTTTAAGAGTGCTGCATCCCTCTGCAAGATATCTCACTATTTTTGACTTTTCTGAGCCTGTCAAGTCCTTCTTTTGACCCATTTTGCCAAAGGAAAGGAAGTTGCCTAATAATTATGCACACCTGATATAGGGTGTTGATGTCATTAGACCACACCCCTTCTCATTACAGAGATGCACATCACCTAATATGCTTAATTGGTAGTAGGCTTTCGAGCCTATACAGCTTGGAGTAAGACAACATGCATAAAGAGGATGATGTGGTCAAAATACTCATTTGCCTAATAATTCTGCACTCCCTGTATAAGCTTTCAAATGCCTAATTTAACAACATTTCTCTAAAAATAAGCCCAATGAGACTAAGCAAATGGCGATCAATGAAAGGGACAATCCAAGAACGTGAGCTGTTTTTTTTTTTTTTTTTTTTTAAGGAGCACCACTCTCCCTCCCCCCCTTCCCCTCCCAGGCATCTGCATACTCCCTCCTCCCCTGCTCACCATGACCAGAATGTGGTGGCCCAGCAGGGAGGCGTCAGGGGAAACTGATGCTGCGCTGGGTCAAGCAAATGGAGAGCCCGAAGTTAGAATGGCCCAAGGGCCATTCTCACCGGGCCTCCAGCCTGGCTTGGGTGGGTGGAGATATGGCCAAGATTAATACACATTACAGTGGCCTGGCTGGGGCCTGCCTAAGGCTCTGTGGGCCAGTTAACTGAGGCCCTAATCAAACAGGCCCACATGTGACCCTGAGGCACCACCACCCCATCAACCAGTTCCCAATTGCACGTCTTCCCAATCTGATCCTGTGAACCAGGTGGTTCAACTTTTTTTTGAGTAGTGAAAGAAATGTATTTGAATTGTCTGATGGGATCCTCAATAGAAAGAGAAGTACTATAGTTTCAAATAACGCTGTAAGTTACTTAATATGAATACTGATATTTGTGCAGGTTTAAGAGCTATTGTTTGCATACAGATGTACTCATAAGACTGAAATTAGTTGCATTCCTCAACCACTTTCAAACAATTACAGGATTTGTTTTTTTTGTTTCAGATGCACCACTTAAGGCAATATGAGAGCTTGGATAGCCAAGTTGAGAAGGATCGTAAAAGGAAAGAAAGGGAACAAAAGAGAATGACCCATCAGTATCCCAAAGACAGATCTTGAAGTGCGAATGCCCTATCACCACACTTGAAAAGGTTTCCGAAGATGTCCAATAGAAACTTGAGATAAATTGGAACTTGGACAAATGATAATATCTGAATTAACATTTTCTGGCACCTAGTTTCTACTCTGGCCAGCGGCCCATGCAAAGCTCAACCAGTGCAGGATTGTCCTGACATTGTTAGCTGCCTAATACATGCCAAAAAGATCTTCTGTCTATTAGCTTCAAGAAATGTTCCAGCACCTGGGACTAGATTTGGGGGGGGGGGGGGGGGGGGGGAGGGAGGAGGAGCAGGCCTGTGCTCTCTAAAGTATCAAGGCTAACATGCATCAAAAAAATTGAGCATTTTCCACATTTGTGCTCGACCTGTTGTAAAGAAACATTCTCACTTCAACTTCAGATGCAACATACATTACTGCTTAATGGCTATTATACCTCATGTAACAAATTCAATGGTTAAAAAAAAAAAATATATATATTTACAATGGAGTCAATTCACACATACTTTGCCGTGAACAAATGAGACTTACACTTGTAGTGCTATGGAAGCCGACAGTACGCCATGAAGGGCACATAAGAGAGGCACTAAACAAAATCTTGATTAAACTGGCCACATAGGTTGTTTGTAGACATTCTAATTCTTCGTACTTCCATTTGACTATACATAGGTTTGTGTGAATAAGCCCGCAGCTAACTTATCTGACGTTATCTCTGTGGCTATTACTAGGTAATGGTTAACCACAGGAGTCTCCGACTGAACTGGTGAGAAAAGCAGGGTAGATCTTTAAGGTAAGCACGCCAGCGCCACACAGAGCCCAACGCTGGCAAGGACCGTGTAAATGGATGCAAATAGTGGGTCACGTTGTTCCCAGTGGTTAAAGGGTAGTAAAAAAAAGTGCTTTGAGAGAGAATATCTGTGCTGGGAATAATATATCCGTATATATGTATTACTGTAATAAAGAGTGGTGATACTAAGCATTGAATTTATTTTATAACAAATACAAAAAATAAAAATAAAAAATAGAAATCGTTTACCCATATACTCAATACAAACGAACTAGAATGCCTAGCTACAGCAACTAAAAAGCAAAAACAAATTCACACCCAACAGGATAGATTAGCAAGAGGAAGAAAACATTAACGCTGTGACGCGAGACAGAACCTAGTAACCCAGGACACAACCACAAACTAAAAATAACCCAGTGGTGAAGTGGGTGGCTAAGGTGAGGCTGTGCAGCACACAGGGTACAAGGGCATGCATGGTCGGAAATCGCTATACATTCGCAATATAGCTAAAACAATCACTCAAGAAAGTGTCTCCAGTTATTTCTGGGGCTCAAACCAACCGGAGGTGCACAAGGAACAACTTACCACATTGTATATTTTATATACTGCTGGCTGCTTTCACCGCTTCAATAGTTACTGGGAGTAGAGATTGCCAGTATGCCGAGAGGGCGTTTATCAAAGCTTAAATACAGGATCAAGAACGTTCACTGTGTTAGCAATAGATAAATCATTGTTAGCAGTTTGAATGAAGCACGACAAACGAAGGGGATACATGTCTACAATAGAAAGTAGTAAAGAGAGGACTTGTTTTAAAACTGTTGAGAATTGCGGGGCTACCAGCCCATGGCACAGAAAATGCATTGCAAATATGCAGTTCTAATTTTAATTGGTGAAAAGTAAATCAATTTCAGAATATGGATCACAGAACTAGAGATCCGACAACTAACAGCTGGCTGTCATATCAGGTAGATGTGTTTGATTTCACACTGCTTCCTCTGATGGTCTCGCTTTACAAAAAGGTTGTAATAAGAAGCGTCGATGCATCTCAGTCACAGGTGTCTAACTATTGGCTCGATGTGAAACTTGTTCCACACAAATGTAAGAAAATCGGTTTTATAACATACATAGCATTGGATCAACCACGTGGTTTGCTTATGCACAAAACAGTGCATACAAAACGAGGGTCGTGAAACGTAAACATGCACGTTTACTACTGGCCAGCTCTACGAGAAATGCCAAGTCCGGGAAAGCACGAGGGCCGAGATATTGTTTACATGAGAACTCCCGCCTATAAAGATACGCGTACCTGAAGCCGCTGAGGATTCTTGTGTTCAAGGCAGACACTGGTCAGAAACAGCGAGGCTGTATGAGAACTAGCTATGCCAGAGCCGGTCACCGAAGACTAGAGAAAACTAGACCGGGCTCGGGGGAACCAGAGTGGAAATGAAATTACTAGTACACTGCAGCAGCGCTTGTGCACAGCTGATGATACAGGCACGGCACATACGCACCGTGCCGCTATGGAGAACACACACGCACTCAGCAGTCAAGAAGTGTTTACACGGTGTCTTCTTTACTCGTTGATACCCAGAAATGACCAGCACTGTCAAAGTAAGCGCGCGCACAAACAACCTGCTAGTACCACAGCCAGAACAAACGCTTCTAGCCCAGCATCTTCACGTACAGGCAGGTACGCTGCAGCTGGGCTAAGCGCACGTCGTAGTAGCAGCAGCAGCAATGCATCCGTGGTGCACGCACGGCAAGCGGTGCAGCCGGGGCGCACACCCACGCTGCTAACACCTCAGCCAGATGAAGAACACACTCCGATCCTATAACCGGAGTAGGCGGAGCACGCCCACTACTAGAACTGCAGCCCAGGTGTATACGTACCAAAAGGATGCTGGCACTAGTGCTGCAGTTAGCGTGCGCACAGTACTGCAAAACACAACAACACAATATTGCACCCAGATTATATACACAGACGCACACTCCCAGAATAGCAGCCATAGTCAACACACACTGCAGGCACAACCGACCCCTCCCCCACTGCAGCTACGGCCACAGCTATCAGCACAGCAACCTTCCTGTTGACAGCCAAAGGCACTGAAGACAGGGTGAACGCAACACAATAACAGCTGCGGGCGGCTACAGTTGCAGCGCACCGGGCTCTAGACACACTCGCCTGCGGCGCCCGCACAGCCAATTCCAACGCACGGACCCTGCTCGCCACCGCAGGCTCCAGGACGTAACCCTCGGGTAGATCCCCGCACGCTCGGCTCGCTCTAACGCCCTTCTCACCTCCCGGGGCGGCGGCGGCGTCGGTGGTGGGAAGCGCGAGGCGGCGGCAGCCCGGCACATATAAATAAGAAGAGGATAAGGCTGCTCGCGGAGCTGCGGCGTGCCTTGCGTGCTGCGTGGGCCGCGCAGGCGCAAACACTGCCCCGCCGGCCACGCCGCACGCCCTTTACACGGCTGCCCCGCTGACCCCTGCCCCTGGCCCATGTACGGGCACAGTAGGCTTCTGCTGCTTCACCGTTTGTAACAAACTCCGAATTGGAACTCTGAAACTTGAGTTTTGTTGGCAAATTCTATCCAGCACATGGACTTTTAACCTGTTAGTAGTGTTTCCGGCCCGAAATGTAATTATTTTTAAATTTTGGAAAACTGGGAAGCATTCTTGGTCAATACATCGCTAGACAAGTGGCCCTTGACGCAATGACATGGTGTAACAGCAACCAGTGACCCCCTCATATAAAATCCGAGGTCGAAGTGGGCGGTGTCTAAGGGGAACGACTATACCAATCTTTTTTAATTTCATCAAAACAGATCCCATTGTTTTAAATCCTTTTTTTTGGTTTAACAATGACAGGTAACAGGTGGATGTTTAGCAATCACAGTTTAGAGGTGACGGTTTAATACAAACACCAGCCCGTCGAGTAGTATCCAAAAAGAGATGGAGAGTCACTTCTTATTAAGAAAGATGCTACCAACCAAAAAGCATAGCAAGACTTCACATAGAGAGGCAATGTCCAATATACACTATATACAACTTGAAATGGTGTATAGCAGATGAGCTCAGGTTTATACAGATATGAAAATCCAATTAATAGTAGCAGCTATTAGTATTAGTAACTAAAAGTAACAGCTAATAGTAGCAGCTATTAGTATTAGCAACTAATAGTACAGATATGAAAATCCAACTAACAGTAACAGCTATTAGTATTAGCAACTAATAGTAGCAACTATTAGTATTAGCAACTAATAGCATATATGCCACCAGACCCTACTCAAGTGGAAGACTCCCCAAAATGGCTTTATTTTAGCTATCTCCTACCTAAAATTGCTTTTGATTCAACAAATGTTAATGGGGAAAACTAAGTCCCCATTTTTTTTTTAAAAGCTCCCTCTTCGTAGTTATAAAATGTTGGTAGGTATGGTGAACTAGGTGAAGGGGAAGGAGGTATACTCTGGTGAGCTAGGGGAAAACTGGAGATCCAGGACTCCAGATAAGGCGGCTAGGGCAGCGAGCTGTAATACAGGGTGAGGGATATCCCAGAAACGTTTTAAGGCATGGGCAAAGTGGCCAATTGCCCAGGCCCCACCTTCCAAGGGGCACCCCGGTAATGTGACCTTTCTATCACTCGATCTCAACTTAGTCCATTTTCTATATTGCTTCCTTCACGCAGGCTTGAATTAGCAGAGCACAGGTAATACAAGTCAAGGCTATTCTGAATAGGGGCCCAAAAATATGTTTGACCCAGGGCCAGTTCTTAACACAACAGTGGCTATCCAATTCGAAGAGTCTGGTAGTGAGGGCACTCTTCAGTTGGTTGAGTGAGTGGGGGGCTATGAGGAGTAGGGAGTATTAGGCATGGACTTCTCGGCCAATCAATAGGTTGGCTTCTGCAAGAGTTGTGCATCCTAGGCCATGGCCAGAAGTTTTGTCATTGTGGAAGAGGGGAGAATCCAGGGGTAAGCTCACAAGACTGATAGATTTCTACTATGGACTCCGTTAGCCTGACTAATAATCTGTCCCATTCTAGGGCTATTGGTCGACGACAGAGGCCCTTTGCTTCCTCCCTGTGTGTACAGCCAAGGCCTCGACACTGGGCCATACACCGAATGTCTGTCGCCAGGCCACACTGGAGGGAGGTAGCAGGCTTTTCCATTTCACAGTGATAGTGCATTTTACAATGATTAGGGCCTGATCGCGGAAAGGAGTAGTCTTTTTATGCTTCTTAGCTCGTTTGTGAACACCCAAGGCTCCAACCTCCCATGTGTACACCCTTGGCAAATCTGTGATTCTTGCTAGCCTCGGAGTCACCTTGGTTTAGTACAGGCGCAATCAGCAGCAGTTCTAAACCATATGTTTAAAATCTGCTGCTGGGGTATCGCACCTGGCACAAAAGTCTGAAGGTTTGCTGAAGGTTATACTAAGCCATTTGGGGCAAAGGTAATCCCTTTATAGTATATAAAACTGTAATAAGTTTAGGAAAACATTTCAAGTGATATTTCATGGCTTTTCCAGTGATCTTGTCCACACTTTGTCTTGCAAGGCTCTGCCAAATATGTCTATCCAGATCTCTCTCAGGGGTTGGAGAGAGGTCTGAATATGGGTAACCATGACTCTTATCAGCCAAGTTATGTTTGCGGCCATTGTATGTAGAGTCTGTACAAATTGGTAGGTAGCTGGCTCTGATTTTTCCACAATCTCTGTGGCTCAGAGGGTGCAACACAGAAGACCTAATAGGAGGAACTGGCCATCATGGAGGTCCGAGAACAGCTGGAGTTGTCCATCTATGAAGAAGTCATCAAGTGTGATGATTCCGGGTTGCTCCCAGAATCCTTATCCTCACCTAGTTTGGTATCCTTGTTTTTGGGGAGGCTGAGGAGAAGAATCATAGGAGCACTGAGGGGTGAGGGAAAAGCTATTGGTAACCCGTAATCCCCTGACCAGGCACTCAAAGCCCCCTGAATGTGGCAGGGGTGTCTGCCCTGAGGGTAGGCTTCTGGGGCTGCCAAGACATATTTCATGCTGGGATGAACCCATTTGATCGCCATGTATCAAGTAAGGGACATCAGTTGAATATGATTGGCCAAGATCTTGCTCAGAATTTAATAGTCTGGATATAATAAGGCTATGATAGGATGCTAGTTCTGTGAGATATTATTTAGGTTTTAGTAGGGAGACAAAGAGGCCGGTGGAAGGGTGGAGACCAGGGCCGACTTTAGCCCTGGTGGCGCCCAGTGCGACAATAATTTTTGGCACCCCCCCACCCATGACCTCTTCCTTTTAACCAACATTAGGAATATATACTGAAAGACTGAGGAACAAATGCATAAATCCTAACTTATTTTATGCAGTTTGCATGTAGCTCTTTGATGACAGTTCATAACAGTCACTGTTCTATATTAGGTTTATATCATGTGGACTATGGTAACAAAAGGATATCTGTGACAGAAGCAGTAATCCACTCAGATATCCAGATAAAATTCAGTTCAGTGATCTGCACGGTATCCGTTCTTTGCAGCAGGCATATTAACCCTCTGTGCTACTTTACTACTATATGGTGAGTCAAAACTCGGATCCCTCTAGCAGGAACATTAGTCACAAGAGTTATTTTGACATTTTTATTACTGCCTGAAAACTGTACAAGGAACTCTGCAGCACATGATTTTAATCTGTAAGAAATTGTTAAATACAGCGCCAAGACACCCCGTGAAACCAGCTCACCCTCCGCAGGTAGGCACCCAGTGCGGACGCACCAGTCGCACTGCCCTAAAGCCGACCCTCAGGGAGGTGTCCAAATTCGAGTTATGCTTCATACGACCTGTCTAGTTTTTTTTTGTAAATTCTGTTTATTGCTATTTGAATAACCAAGTGAGAGCGCAGCCACCCTTCTTCTTACAACATAATGAGGCATACTGGTCCGGATACATAAGACAAAGTTGCAGGACCACCGTCTTGCATCCCTTGGGGCCAGTGAATGCACATGTTCATACATATGGGAACATACAATGACATGATTTCTATTGCATAATGACATATCCTGTCATGTCCCCACCCCTACCGGGCTTCATCTTGTGTCCTCCCTCAGGGGCAGGGGCGTAGCTTGGTCAGTAAGAGTGGGAAGGGTGGGAGGAAGGGGGCTTCAGATTTTCCACAATCAGACTGGCATGTATTGTGTAAAACAATTTATTCAACAAGCAGGGTGCATGAGAGGAGCTTAAGGGGCAATGGAAAAGAAGAGGAATGCGGATTGGCAGGAGTTCTAAGAGAGAAAAAATAATATTTTGTAAAATAACCATTATTTGTTAGGCCTTTCAAAGCAGGGAGTGAGCGTGTGTGATTTGTGTCTGTGTATCTAAACATTACTGCTGAAATTCGACTGACATCTCACAATACTCGACTGAAAGCACCTGTAATCATCTACTTATCAGAAAATACATTTATTAGGGGGTTTACGACCCCACACACCCCCTGAAGCCTGCTCAGGGGTTGGATTCCTCTGCATTGTTTCATGAGCCACGCACCTTCTTGAAATTCCTTTGGCAGCCTGGAACCTGATGCACCAGTTTTTCGGACCCTGTACACCAGTCTAAATTAGCGTTCCATGCTCTCAACGTTGGAGGTTTTTCCTGCCCTTTTTGTCTGATGATGACAATCAGAACCTTTTACAAAAAAGAGGGTGTAGCGGTACAGAGTCTGGTCCCCCCATTTGCCCTGGGTCGTTAACTGCAGGGTGAACTCTAGAGTGCCATCCAGGACCCCAAACGGCCAGCGGCCTATTCCCCTCCCCCCCAGGTATTCTTGAATCCTTGGGCAAGCCCAGAGCGTATGCAGCAGTGTGCCTTTTTGCCTACATCCCCTCAGACAGAGGTCTGTGTCAACCCTTCCCATGCAGAGGAACCATATCCTTGTGAACTAAGCTTTGCGGAGTATTTTCAGTTGAATCAATTTAAACCCAGCCCCACAAAGCCACCTCTCAGGAGTAACAGCATGCAGCCTCACAAGTCAACATTTTATAGCCTGCCCAGATCCCTTTCCCGTTTTCCCTGAGACTGTCTATGAGGTAAGGCTTCTGTGTAGGAGGGTGGAATAAAGGTGGTGCACTGCATGGCTGGTCACAGCTGTCCCAAAACCCTATACTCCAGGGGTGGCTCATCTAGGGCCTCTTGTAAGGCCAAAGCATGGTCTGGCAGGAGACATCTCATCTTCTGGTATCTGATGTACTGACCATCCAAAATCTCATATTTCCCTTGTGTTTCTTCAAACAGTATCATCACCTTTTCCCCGCCAGATGTCGTCCACCTTAGAGATTCCTAGGACGTCCCATTTTATGTGGTCCTCTATCACTCACAGTCTCTTCAAGACCTCAGAGACCCAAAGCAGGGTTTCTAGAGTGAGCTTGCCCTTTCGTCCTAGGGCTTTGGTTGTTGTATGCTAGATCCCGAGGGCAGCAGCTGTGGGGGTTGACAGATATGCCATCCCTTTCTTCTCAAACAGGCATCAAACACAGCCCTCCAGCTTCATGGCCCATCTGTCCACATCACTGAGGGTTCCTGCTGGTGCATGAAGAACCAATCATTAATCACTTGTAATTACATTGCCCAGTAATAAAGGCATGGATCAGGTAGGGCAACTCTGTCTTCAAACGGTTTTCTAGTGAGGGAATGTTATGCTACCCTCTGTTTTCCACCCTTTCATTATAAGCCTCCCATAACATCCATCACTGCCTGAAAAAATCCAACCAGGACTTCAAACCGGGTGTTTTCCAGGGAATACAGGAATTTCGGCAAATATATCATCTTATATAGAGCTGCCTTACCCATCAGTGGAAATGGTAGTATCCTTCTCATAGGAAATCTAGGATTTTCAGCAGCTTCTCCCACACAAATAACTCTTGGTCCTTTGTAATGAAGATCCCTAGGTACTCAAACCATTGAGGTTGCCAAGCCGGGGGACCATGCCAGACCCCTGTCTTTCCATCTCGGACAGCAAAAATGTGATAGATTTGTGCCAGTTGATTTTGACCTACTTGCCCACGATATGTGCAATGTGTCCCCCTGCAGGATGGTCTTGTATGCCTCCCAGAGGTGAGATTCAGAGTCAGCCGAGCCAGTGTTCTCTGCAAAGTACAGTTCTGTGGTCTCAGAGACCATTCTCATAGTATTGCAGTCCGTCGAGTACCAGAGGTTCTAACTTCCATTCCCTCCTTGTCCCCTGAGTGCTCGTGTCAAGGTATGTAACCAGAGGCGAGCGGTCTGAGATACCTTGGGGAAGGATATCCGTGTTCCTGAACCTACTTGTCGCTTCAACATCAGGAAGTAGTTTAGTCTGGACATGGAAAGCATTTTATTGGAGCTGTATGTGAATTGTTGCATCCCGGGCGCCCCTCCGCCATAGGTCTGCCAACCCCATGGTGTCATGGAAGGAAGCCAATTATGAGTCAAGCTTGAATGTGTAACCTGTTGTGGATGGTCTGTCAAGATCTTCCTGGTGGGTTAAGTTGAGGTCACTGCTCATAAGGAGTAGAGCATCCAACACGGCTGTCATCCACATGCTCACTTTGCCCAGTCCAACAGACTATGGGCCCGGGCAGAGGTACAAAGTTACTAGTATCAAGCTTACCCCTTCAGACCACCCACTCACTGCTGCCTGGCAGCCCTGGTTGTCGACCCACGTGTGGGACACTTGGAGGGGGAGGGATCATCGCACCAGTGTACCCATCCCCTTAGAGCCCAAGGAGAATCCAGAGTGCACCAGTAAGCAGTCGCGACTCGCGCTAATAGAAAGAGGCAGGGCGGTGCGCGCGTGGGGGGTATTAATAAATTAAATACAAAATAATTTTTAAATAAAACATTTACCTCCGCTACCCCGCCGCTCCTCTGCCTCCTCCCGTCGCGCTGCACACAGGCACAGGCTCCCAACGTGCCCTGCTCCAATCCTGATGCTGCTTAGAGCAGCATCAGGATTGGCTGGGAGCGCTCAGCCAGGGCGCTCTCAGTCAGACTGGGAGCCTGTGCAGGCTCTCTTGCCAGGCTGGAGACAGCCTACTTCGCATGTGTGTTTGGCCGGCCCAAGACGGCCGGCCAAACACACATGCGCTCTGAGGGAGAGTAGCTGCGCACATTCCCTCAGTGCACGTCACCCCCATGGCCCCGCCGCTCTCAGTCAGACTGGGAGCCTGTGCAGGCTCTCTTGCCAGGCTGGAGACAGCCTACTGCGCATGTGTGTTTGGCCGGCCCAAGACGGCCGGCCAAACACACATGCGCTCTGAGGGAGAGTAGCTGCGCACCTTCCCTCAGTGCACGTCACCCCCCATGGCCCGCCCCTTTCCTCAAAAAATTATCATAAACACAGTTTATGATCGATTTTTGGGAAAAGGTTTGCAGGTGCCGCTGCTGGCGGGCGGGGGGGGCGACACTCCTCCGCCCCTATGGAGGAGCCGCCCCTGCCAGTAAGTGACATCTTCTGTGGTTCAGCACGTTTCCTCCTAAATGTGTATCTTCCAGGAGAATTATATATGAATTGTGCGCCTCACTAGATACTTCCACATTGCTCCCCTCTTCAACTCACTTCGTAAGTCATTTAATATTCCGGGTAAGAAACTTAATGATGGGGCTGAGGGGGGTGCATGTGTAGTCAGGCTTGTGTCATGTATGTTTACCTCTGTCCAGTGGTCTTAGTGTTGTGAGTGGAGTTAGAATGACTCTTCAGAAATCCCTTCTAACCCCCATTCCCCTTCCAAACTCCTCATGCCACAAATCTAAAACTATCCTCCTCAACTACATTAACAATAACATCATGAAAACCCAACCTTAGTTGTTGCTTCTGATAAGGTTTTAACCCCTTCGCTGCCAGGCCTTTTCCCCCTCCTGTGCCGGGCCTTTTTTTGCCTATTTGGGGCAGTTCGCGCTTAGGCCCTCATAACTTTTTGTCCACATAAGCTAACCAAGCCAAATTTGCGTCCTTTTTTTCCAACATCCTAGGGATTCTAGAGGTACCCAGACTTTGTGGGTTCCCCTGAAGGAGGCCAAGAAATTGGCCAAAATACAGTGAAAATTTCGTTTTTTTCAAAAAAATTGGAAAAAGTGGCTGCAGAAGAAGGCTTGTGGTTTTTCCCCTGAAAATGGCATCAACAAAGGGTTTGCGGTGCTAAACTCAGCATCTTCCCAGCTTTCAGGAACAGGCAGACTTGAATCAGAAAACCCAATTTTTCAACACAATTTTGGCATTTTACTGGGGCATACCCCATTTGTGCAATTTTTTGTGCCTTAAGCCTCCTTCCAGTCAGTGACAGGAATGGTCATGAAACCAATGCTGGATCCCAGAAACCTAAACATTTCTGAAAAGTAGACAAAATTCTGAATTCAGCAAGGGGTCATTTGTGTAGATCCTACAAGGGTTTCCTACAGAAAATAACAGCTGAAAAAGAAAAATATTGAAATTGAGGTGAAAAAACCATCAATTTTTCTCTACGTTTTACTCTGTAACTTTTCCCTGCAATGTCAGATTATCGAAAGCAATATACCGTTACGTCTGCTGGACTCCTCTGGTTGCGGGGATATATAGGGTTTGTAGGTTCATCAAGAACCCGAGGAACCCAGAGCCAATAAATGAGCTGCACCCTGCAGTGCGTTTTCATTCTATACCGGGTATACAGCAATTCATTTGCTGAAATATAAGGAGTAAAAAATTGCTATCAAGAAAACCTTTGCATTTCCAAAAAGGGCACAAGATAAGGTGTTGAGGAGCAGTGGTTATTTGCACATCTCTGAATTCCGGGGTGACCATAGTAGCACGTGAATTACAGGGAATTTCTCAAATAGATGTCTTTTTTACACACACTCCTATATTTGGAAGGAAAAAATGTAGAGAAAGACAAGGGGCAATAGTACTTGTTTTGCTAATCTATGTTCCCCCAAGTCTCCCGATAAAAATGGTACCTCACTTGTGTGGGTAGGCCTAGCACCCGCGACAGGATATGCCCCAAAACACAACGTGGACACATCACAGAAAACAGAGCTGTTTTTAGCAAAGTGACTACCTGTAGATTTTGGCCTCTAGCTCAGCCGCCACCGAGGGAAACCTACCAAACCTGTGCATTTCTGAAAACTAGAGACCTAAGGGAATCCAAGGAGGGGTGACTTGTGTGGCTCGGACCAGGTTCTGTTACCCAGAATCCTTTGCAAACCTCAAAATTTGGCTAAAAAAACACATGTTCCTCACATTTCTGTGGCAGAAAGTTCTGGAATCTGAGAGGAGCCACAAATTTCCTTCCACCCAGCGTTCCCCCACGTCTCCCGATAAAAATGATACCTCACTTGTGTGGGTAGGCCTAGCACCTGCGACAGGATATGCCCCAAAACACAACGTGGACACATCACAGAAAACAGAGCTGTTTTTAGCAAAGTGACTACCTGTAGATTTTGGCCTCTAGCTCAGCCGCCACCTAGGGAAACCTACCAAACCTGTGCATTTCTGAAAACTAGAGACCTAGGGGAATCCAAGGAGGGGTGACTTGTGTGGCTCGGACCAGGTTCTGTTACCCAGAATCCTTTGCAAACCTCAAAATTTGGCTAAAAAAACATATGTTCCTCACATTTCTGTGGCAGAAAGTTCTGGAATCTGAGAGGAGCCACAAATTTCCTTCCACCCAGCGTTCCCCCACGTCTCCCGATAAAAATGATACCTCACTTGTGTGGGTAGGCCTAGCGCCCGCGACAGGATATGCCCCAAAACACAACGTGGACATATCACAGAAAACAGAGCTGTTTTTAGCAAAGTGACTACCTGTAGATTTTGGCCTCTAGCTCAGCCGCCACCTAGGGAAACCTACCAAACCTGTGCATTTCTGAAAACTAGAGACCTAGGGGAATCCAAGGAGGGGTGACTTGCGGGGCTCGGACCAGGTTCTGTTACCCAGAATCCTTTGCAAACCTCAAAATTTGGCTAAAAAAACACATGTTCCTCACATTTCTGTGGCAGAAAGTTCTGGAATCTGAGAGGAGCCACAAATTTCCTTCCACCCAGCGTTCCCCCACGTCTCCCGATAAAAATGATACCTCACTTGTGTGGGTAGGCCTAGCGCCCGCGACAGGATATGCCCCAAAACACAACGTGGACATATCACAGAAAACAGAGCTGTTTTTAGCAAAGTGACTACCTGTAGATTTTGGCCTCTAGCTCAGCCGGCACCTAGGGAAACCTACCAAACCTGTGCATTTCCGAAAACTAGAGACCTAGGGGAATCCAAGGAGGGGTGACTTGCGGGGCTCGGACCAGGTTCTGTTACCCAGAATCCTTTGCAAATCTCAAAATTTGGCTAAAAAAACACATGTTCCTCACATTTCTGTGGCAGAAAGTTCTGGAATCTGAGAGGAGCCACAAATTTCCTTCCACCCAGCGTTCCCCCACGTCTCCCGATAAAAATGATACCTCACTTGTGTGGGTAGGCCTAGCGCCCGCGACAGGATATGCCCCAAAACACAACGTGGACATATCACAGAAAACAGAGCTGTTTTTAGCAAAGTGACTACCTGTAGATTTTGGCCTCTAGCTCAGCCGCCACCTAGGGAAACCTACCAAACCTGTGCATTTCTGAAAACTAGAGACCTAGGGGAATCCAAGGAGGGGTGACTTGCGGGGCTCGGACCAGGTTCTGTTACCCAGAATCCTTTGCAAACCTCAAAATTTGGCTAAAAAAACACATGTTCCTCACATTTCTGTGGCAGAAAGTTCTGGAATCTGAGAGGAGCCACAAATTTCCTTCCACCCAGCGTTCCCCCACCTCTCCCGATAAAAATGATACCTCACTTGTGTGGGTAGGCCTAGGGCCCGCGACAGGATATGCCCCAAAACACAACGTGGACATATCACAGAAAACAGAGCTATTTTTAGCAAAGTGACTACCTGTAGATTTTGGCCTCTAGCTCAGCCGGCACCTAGGGAAACCTACCAAACCTGTGCATTTCTGAAAACTAGAGACCTAGGGGAATCCAAGGAGGGGTGACTTGCGGGGCTCGGACCAGGTTCTGTTACCCAGAATCCTTTGCAAATCTCAAAATTTGGCTAAAAAAACACATGTTCCTCACATTTCTGTGGCAGAAAGTTCTGGAATCTGAGAGGAGCCACAAATTTCCTTCCACCCAGCGTTCCCCCACGTCTCCCGATAAAAATGATACCTCACTTGTGTGGGTAGGCCTAGCGCCCGCGACAGGATATGCCCCAAAACACAACGTGGACATATCACAGAAAACAGAGCTGTTTTTAGCAAAGTGACTACCTGTAGATTTTGGCCTCTAGCTCAGCCGCCACCTAGGGAAACCTACCAAACCTGTGCATTTCTGAAAACTAGAGACCTAGGGGAATCCAAGGAGGGGTGACTTGCGGGGCTCGGACCAGGTTCTGTTACCCAGAATCCTTTGCAAATCTCAAAATTTGGCTAAAAAAACACATGTTCCTCACATTTCTGTGGCAGAAAGTTCTGGAATCTGAGAGGAGACACAAATTTCCTTCCACCCAGCGTTCCCCCACGTCTCCCGATAAAAATGATACCTCACTTGTGTGGGTAGGCCTAGCGCCCGCGACAGGATATGCCCCAAAACACAACGTGGACATATCACAGAAAACAGAGCTGTTTTTAGCAAAGTGACTACCTGTAGATTTTGGCCTCTAGCTCAGCCGGCACCTAGGGAAACCTACCAAACCTGTGCATTTCTGAAGACTAGAGACCTAGGGGAATCCAAGGAGGGGTGACTTGTGTGGCTCGGACCAGGTTCTGTTACCCAGAATCCTTTGCAAACCTCAAAATTTGGCTAAAAAAACACATTTTCCTCACATTTCTGTGGCAGAAAGTTCTGGAATCTGAGAGGAGCCACAATTTTCGTTCCACCCAGCGTTCCCCCCGTCTCCCGATAAAAATGATACCTCACTTGTGTGGGTAGGCCTAGCGCCCGCGACAGGATATGCCCCAAAACACAACGTGGACACATCACAGAAAACAGAGCTGTTTTTAGCAAAGTGACTACCTGGAGATTTTGGCCTCTAGCTCAGCCGCCACCTAGGGAAACCTACCAAACCTGTACATTTCTGAAAACTAGAGACCTAGGGGAATCCAAGGAGGGGTGACTTGTGTGGCTCGGACCAGGTTCTGTTACCCAGAATCCTTTGCAAACCTCAAAATTTGGCTAAAAAAACACATGTCCCTCACATTTCTGTGGCAGAAAGTTCTGGAATCTGAGAGGAGCTACAAATTTCCTTCCACCCAGCGTTCCCCCAAGTCTCCCAATAAAAATGATACCTCACTTGCATGGGTAGGCCTAGCGCCGGCGACAGGAAACACCCCAAAGCGCAACGTGGACACATCCTAAATTTTGGAAAAAAACAGAGGTGTTTTTTGCGGAGTGCCTACCTGTAGATTTTGGCCTCTAGCTCAGCCGGCACCTAGGGAAACCTACCAAACCTGTGCATTTCTGAAAACTAGAGACCTAGGGGAATCCAAGGAGGGGTGACTTGCGGGGCTCGGACCAGGTTCTGTTACCCAGAATCCTTTGCAAACCTCAAAATTTGGCTAAAAATACACATGTTACTCACATTTCTGTGGCAGAAAGTTCTGGAATCTGAGAGGAGCCACAAATTTCCTTCTACCCAGCGTTCCCCCAAGTCTCCCGATAAAAATGATACCTCACTTGCGTGGGTAGGCCTAGCGCCGGCGACAGGAAACACCCCAAAGCGCAACGTGGACACATCCTAAATTTTGGAAAAAAACAGAGGTGTTTTTTGCGAAGTGCCTACCTGTAGATTTTGGCCTCTAGCTCAGCCGGCACCTAGGGAAACCTACCAAACCTGTGCATTTCTGAAAACTAGAGACCTAGGGGAATCCAAGGAGGGGTGACTTGCGGGGCTCGGACCAGGTTCTGTTACCCAGAATCCTTTGCAAACCTCAAAATTTGGCTAAAAATACACATGTTACTCACATTTCTGTGGCAGAAAGTTCTGGAATCTGAGAGGAGCCACAAATTTCCTTCTACCCAGCGTTCCCCCAAGTCTCCCGATAAAAATGATACCTCACTTGTGTGGGTAGGACTAGCGCCCACGAAAGGAAAGGGCCCAAAACACAACGTGGACACATCACATTTTTTTATAAAAAGCAGTGCCTACCTGTGGATTTTGGCCTGTAGCTCAGCCGACACCTGAGGAAACCTAGCAAACCAGTGCATTTTTGAAAACTAGAAACCCAGGGGAATCCAAGATGGGGTGACTTGCGGGGCTCTGACCAGGTTATGTTACCCAGAATCCTTTGCAAACATCAAAATTTGGCCCAAAAAACACTTTTTCCTCTCATTTCGGTGACAGAAAGTTCTGGAATCTGAGAGGAGCCACAAATTTCCTTCCACCCAGCGTTCCCCTAAGTCTCTCGATAAAAATGGTACATCACTTCTGTGGGTAGGCCTAGCGCCCACAAAAGGAAATGGCCCAAAACACAACGTGGACACAACATATTTTTTCACAGAAAACAGAGGTGTTTTTTGCAAGGTGCCTACCTGTGGTGTTTGGCCTGTAGCTCAGCCGGCCCCAGGGGGGGGGGGGCAGAAATGCCCTAAAATAAATTTGCCCCCCCAACCCCCACCCTCCCCCGCCGGGAGCGACCCTTGCCTACGGGGTCGCTCCCCCTGCGTGACATTGGCACCAAAAAACAAATCCCCGGTGCCTAGTGGTTTCTGCCCCCTTGGGGGCAGGTTGACCTAAACTTAGCCAATCTGCCCCCAAGGGGGGCAGAAATGGCCTAAATACAATTTGTCCCCCAGGGGAGCGACTTTTGCCTGATGGGTCGCTCCCCATCTCTAAAAAAAAAAAACAAAGAAAAAAAAAAAGAAAAAAAAGAAAAATTCCCCTGGCGCCTAGAGGTTTCTGCCCCCTCCCCCCCGGGGGCAGATCGGCCTAATAATAGGCCGATCTGCCCCCCGGGGGGGCAGAAATGGCCTAAAATAAATTTGCCCCCCCAACACCCACCCCCCCCGGGAGCGACCCTTGCCTACGGGGTCGCTCCCCCTGCGTGACATTGGCGCCAAAAAACAAATCCCCGGTGCCTAGTGGTTTCTGCCCCCTTGGGGGCAGGTTGACCTAAACTCAGCCAATCTGCCCCCAAGGGGGGCAGAAATGGCCTAAATACAATTTGTCCCCCAGGGGAGCGACTTTTGCCTGATGGGTTGCTCCCCATCTCTAAAAAAAAAACCAAAGAAAAAAAATAAAGAAAAAAAAGAAAAATTCCCCTGGCGCCTAGAGGTTTCTATCCCCCCCCCCCCCGGGGGCAGATCGGCCTAATAATAGGCCGATCTGCCCCCCGGGGGGCAGAAATGGCCTAAAATAAATTTCCCCCCCCCAACACCCACCCCCCCCCGGGAGCGACCCTTGCCTACGGGGTCGCTCCCCCTGCGTGACATTGGCGCCAAAAAACAAATCCCCGGTGCCTAGTGGTTTCTGCCCCCTTGGGGGCAGATTGACCTAAAATTGGCCAATCTGCCCCCAGGGGGGCAGAAATGGTCTAAATACAATTTGCCCCCCCAGGGGAGCGACCCTTGCCTGATGGGTCGCTCCCCATTTCTAAAAAAAGAAACAACAAAAAAAAAAAACACAAAAAAAAATTGCCCTGGTGCCTAGAGTGTTCTGCCCCCCCCCCCCCGGGGGCAGTTCGGCCTAATAATAGGCCGATCTGTCCCCCGGGGGGGCAGAAATGGCCTAAAATAAATTTGCCCCCCCAACCCCCACCCCCCCCCCGGGAGCGACCCTTGCCTACGGGGTCGCTCCCCCTGCGTGACATTGGCGCCAAAAAACAAATCCCCGGTGCCTAGTGGTTTCTGCCCCCTTGGGGGCAGATTGACCTAAAATTGGCCAATCTGCCCCCAGGGGGGCAGAAATGGTCTAAATACAATTTGCCCCCCCAGGGGAGCGACCCTTGCCTGATGGGTCGCTCCCCATCTCTAAAAAAAGAAACAACAAAAAAAAAAAAACACAAAAAAATAATTGCCCTGGCGCCTAGAGTGTTCTGCCCCCCCCCCCCGGGGGCAGTTCGGCCTAATAATAGGCCGATCTGTCCCCCGGGGGGGCAAAAATGGCCTAAAATAAATTTGCCCCCCCACCCCCCCCCCCAGGAGCGACCCTTGCCTACGGGGTCGCTCCCCCTGCGTGACATTGGTGCCAAAAAACAAATCCCCGGTGCCTAGTGGTTTCTGCCCCCTTGGGGGCAGATTGACCTAAAATCGGCCAATCTGCCCCCAGGGGGGCAGAAATGGTCTAAATACAATTTGCCCCCCAGGGGAGCGACCCTTGCCTGATGGGTCGCTCCCCATCTCTAAAAAAAAAAAAAGAACAAAAAAAAAAAACACAAAAAATAAATTTGCCCTGGCGCCTAGAGGTTTCTTCCCCCCCTGGGGGCAGATCGGCCTAATAATAGGCCGATCTGCCCCCAGGGGGGGCAGAAAAGGCCTTCCCAAAAAATTGCCCCCCCTGGGAGCGACCCTTGCCAAAGGGGTCGCTTTGTTGCGTGACATTCGCGCGCAAAAACAAACTCCCTGGTGTCTAATGGTTTCTGCCCCCCTTGGGGGCAGATTGGCCTTATCAAAATAGGCCAATCTGCCCCCAAGGGGGGCAGAAATGGCCTAAATATATATTGCCCCGTAGGGGAGCGACCCTTGCCTAAGGGATCGCTCCCCACCTAAAAAAAAAGAATTCATCAAAAAAAAAAAAAAAAAAAAAAGGTCCCTGGTGCCTAGAGGTTTCTGCCCCCCCTGGGGGCAGATCGGCCTAATAATAGGCCAATCTGCCCCCAGGGGGGGCAGAAAAGGCCTTCCTAAAAAAATGCCCCCCTGGGAGCGACCCTTGCCCAAGGGGTCGCTCCCTTTTGCCAATTTCAAGAAAAAAATAAAAATCCCTGGTGTCTAGTGGGGTTTCAAAAGCCGGATTGCAAGCAATCCGGCTTTTGAAACCTGTGAGAGACTTCAAAGGGAAGGAAATACATTTCCTTCCCTTTGAAGCCTCTCGGGGCCTCCCCCATGGGATTGAAAAAGAAATGCAAAAGCATTTCTTTTTCAATCGCGCTGGAAGCTCTGCTTCCAGCGCGATGGGGGAGACCCTGTGACTAATCAGTGCGCGCTCGCGCGCTGACGTCACAGGGGGGGTTGGGGGGGTCGGGGTGGGAGGGGAAGGGCTTCCCCTTCCATCCCTGACTTGGGGGGGTGGGGGGGAACCCCACAGAGGGAGCGAGAGCGCTCCCTCTGGGCTCTGTGCACAGGACGTAATGGTTATGTCCTGGGCACAGCAGCACTGTGCCTCAGGACGTAACCATTACGTCCTGGGCACAGAAGGGGTTAAAGGGCAGGCGTGGCCCCAAGAGGGTTCCTATGTGCCCATTCATGGCCTGTCCCCAACATCGCAGTCCCTCGGGTTTGACTGCCATTTCTATACATACCCAGGCTTTCCCTTTTGCTCTTCCTCTTTTGCTCCAACTGATTGGGGGGGGGGGGGAGGGGTGGAAACTGATGCGCTCAAAGCACGATTTGACTCTCCCTATGCTGGACGCTGTTACAACACTGGCTGGAGTGGGATTTCATTCCCCAGCCTCCACCTTGCCTGTGACCTTGTCTGTGACACCTTGGCGGGCAACCTGATGCACTCAAAGTGCAATTCCACTCCCGCTGCACGGGATGCTGTTGCTGCATCGGCTGAGGTGGAACTTCATCCACCAGCCTCCACCTTGCCTGTGACACCCGCGGGAGGGCACCTGACGCACTTAAAAAGCGATTTCACTCCTGCTGTGCAGGACACATGTGTGACACCCCCTAGCTTCCACCCAGGCAAAGACAGCTTCAAGAGTGGGCCCGTCTGCGACCCGCTGAGGCTGGGCCACCCCTCCGACATTGCCATTTTTTGACAGACACTGTAGATGTGCTCCAACTGGTAAGCAATTGGCTCCCTTCCAGCGGATATCCAGGGGGCAGTTACGGGTGGTCACTCTAGCACAAGTCTTCTCTTGCGCAAACTAGGGTTGGTTAATCATTCCCAGAGTCTACCTTTGTGTTTGGGAATGGTCTACCCTCCTCCGTTAGGATCTCTGGGGTGTCCCGTTGTTGGTGCTGGTGCCCATTGGTTTGGGACTCCATCCATCTTTTATTACTTTGCAGGTGCTGGTTTCTTGGTAAATGGGGAAGAGGAAAACACCAACAGACATAGCCAGTACTTTTGTTAATTCATCTGGCCCTTCTACCTTGGATTCTTTCTTGGTTCGTGCTGTCAGTATTGTGTTTAATGAGATTGAACTGACTGAAAGGAATCTCTCTGGGGATTTTGGCACAGCACCAGCGTCGGGGTCTCGTGCCGGTGTAAACCTGACAGGACCAACTGCCCTGCCTAATTTGGTTACTGCGTCTGATAGAGTCATCGATCGGAGCCCTACTTTAGGTTCTACTGCATTTTCTAGTACTCCTGCTCCTATGCATACCATGTAGTACCATGACTGTTAGGCTGGGGCCCCCTGAGATCGACTCTATCCCAGTGGAGGAGCTTGTGGCACAGGGCGATGTTGCTGCACTTCCACCCAGTCAATACCAAATTTGCATCATGGAATGTTGCAGGCTTAGTCTCTAAACTTGATAGACCAAGCTGGGGCTAGTTTATTGATTTATTTGTCATATGTTTATTTCAAGAGACCTGGTCTGTAGCTGAGCCAATGTTTCTATTCCCGCTTCAACTTCTGGGAGGGGTAGACCATGTGGAGGGTTGACAATTTGGGTTGAGATCACGTCATGCTGCAAACCTAAGGTGATTTATATGAGCTGCCCTGATGTTCTATGTGTATCTATATCCATTCCCTCTGGAAGGGTACTTTACATTTACAATGTGTATTGCAGACCTCCAGCCAGGGGTGCGGAGCTTCATTTCATTAATTTAATTAGTAGGTATATGGCTTATCTTTCACCATGCTCATTTAAAATTATGGCAGGCGATTTTAACTGTAGATTTGAGCCATTGGCTGTTGCACAGGGTTCCCCCTGCCCTCTCTCTCTCCCCCCTGTTAAGAGGTGATCTTCTGTAGTTCTCCAACTAAATGCATTTACACTTGGTCATGATCCAAGTCTGTCCGGGGGGGCTCCACACTTACCATCGACCGCACTGTACTAGCCTTATTGATTATATCCTTTTGACATTTAGTGCTGGCACCTATTGGTTGACATGACTGTAACCCCCAGACAGGATAGTGACCATAATGTTCCGGACCTCACAGTGACTGCCTGGGGTGGTACTTTGCTGGGCCAGATGAACCATTTGATCGAAGGTTGATTCCATCTAACAACAGGCGTAGGTTAAAGTAGAGCACCATGATAAGTTCAAAACAAAACCTGGGGAATGTTTTTGAAGTTGTTTCTAATTGCCTCTCTGCAGTGGCAGATGAAGTTATGCCCCTGGGTGCTCCAGATGCTGTGGTGAGTCTGAGCGATATTCACAATACTATGTTTGCCTCCTTAAAAGATTTTTTCTGACTGACTCTAGATCTATACTCAAGAGGAACAAAGAGGCCTCTTGGTTTTCAAGAGCATGTTGCATTGCTAAGCTCTCTCTCTCTAGTAAATCTGGTTCTAGATAAGCAATTCCAGGGTTTAGACTACATTATAAAGCTACTGTTACTAGCGCTAGGAGGACCTGGGAGCGTTCCAAGTGGAGCACCTTGCTGAGTGCCTTAAAAGATAAGGATTACCGTTCCTTTTGGTGGGATGTTGCTGATGGTGCTGCTGGTAACCAGTATTCTACTGGATAGTAACATTCATACTTCAGACTGGGTAGAGCATTTTTCAAGTAATAGTCGGGCATTGAGGAGCAGGGCACAGTGCTAGCAACCCACTCTATTGAGACCTCCGGGGTATTAAGTAATCAATTATCTGCCTTCTCTTTGGCTAAACACCCTGCACAACTGTGTTATCCTGGACCCACCAGATCTCCAGTTCTGAGATTTCTAATGCACTATACTGGATTACACCTAATAAAGCTCCTGGATTGGACAAGGTGCCTGGTGCCCTATTTAGGTGCCCTTACCTAGCCTTGTTTTTTAGTGCCATATTGAATGGCGTACCTACCCTTTCTACTTGGGCAGAGGCCGAAATTGCCCCAATCCATAGAAAGGGCTCTAGACCATTACCATCTAACTATAGACCAATCAGTCTTATTGACAACTTGCAAAAGCTGTTTAGTCGGATCGTTCTGAATAGGCTGACTGAGTGGATTTCCGACTTGAAAACATTAACTCTGCATCAGGCTAAGTGCTTAATTTGTATTAAAAATGTGCCGGTGCCCAAAGCCCTCCTCTTAAACACGTGGCTGCTGCAATTAAATGTGGGAACACAGAATACTGAGGCGGCGTAATCCTGAAGCTATCTCGGGCCTCTTCAATCCATATAAAGCCATTCCCTGCCCCTTCCGCTCACTCTAGCAGCTTTCTACTTTCTCCCTTTGTGAGGCTTTTTTGTTTTTCCCTTCCTCTGCCTTTCCCTATGTGTCTTTTGCTCGCAGCAAATGCTTGAGGTAGAAGCATAAGCGCCGGCCCTCAAAAATAAGTGCTGGTGCTCAGCACCAGAAACAACAAGCACAAATTAAGCACTGATCAGGCTAGGTTCAGAGATCGTGTCGGGACAATTGACAAGGTTTTACGTTTGGCACTGCTATATTGGAAATATGTAAAACGGGGGGTGGCAGACTTTATGTTATCTTTGTGGACGTTAGGTCCGCCTTTGATCTTGTCCCCAGAGATACTCTGTGAGCAGTCCTTGAAAAGCTGGGAGTTTCTGGCTATCCTTTGAGCACAATCATTCCAACAATTATGCTCAAATTAGATATGGGCCAAACGGCAAGCTGCCTGAACCCATCCTGGTAAAATGGTAGAGTGAGACAGGGGTGCGTGAAGGCCCAACCCTTTTTCTTCTTTATATTAATAGCGCCGCCCCTACTGTTACTGGGGTTAAGACTCCTGCCCTCCTGTTTTCGGATGACACTCTTTGCTATCCAAGTCCCCGATGGAGATTCAGAAGCTTTTCGATTGCTTCAAGTCATTCCGCAGATAGAGGGGGCTGGAGATTAACCCCAGCAAGACAAAATGTATGGCTAGTAACCCCTGTCCGACCTCTTTGACTAACCAGACCCTTAATGGGTTGCCACTGAAAAGGGTTTCTGTGTGCGACTACTTAGGGGTTACACTCACCAAAGCTTTGTGTCTCCTCATGTCAAGTTGCGTAGACTTAAGCTAGAGCAATACTGTGGAGGTATTTTGAAGCTCACCGTTGCTCCTCTTTTCAACCAGTGCAACCGGCCTTCGAGATCTGCAAATGTCAGACTCTGTGGGCCACATTATACAGTGGGGAGCTTTGGGAATTCCATGATATAAGAGATCCAGAAATATCTGAAAATCGCTTCCTGAGAAGTTTAGTCAATCTTTCCGCTAGCACTCCACTTGTTCCCTTGTAGTTGGATTGTGGCCTGAGGCGGGCTAGTGACCTGGTTGGATTAAAACCCCTTTTATATTGGCAGAGACTTTGGTCAGTTCACAAGCACACTCCTTTCCACGAGGCCCTGGAAGATGTGTTGGGGCAGTATGGCGCTGCTAAAATTCCCTGGTTGAGGTCTCTGAAAGGGTATTTGGGCCAGAATGGGTTAGAGCATTTATGGTCCTGTCCTGCAGCCATTAGCTCAGTGTCTAAGTCTGACCTGGAGCTATGTTGAGAACTTATATCTGCACACTTCTAGGGTCGGATCCCTTACGGCATCTTTCTTGGAGTTTAAAGTGGTGTGTCAGTTTGAGGAGTTCTTCAATGAGATTAAACCTCCCTTTGTGAAGAACTTATATCTTAAAATTTCTTTGGTTCTTTCTCCGTCAAGGGGAAAACTCATTCCAGCTAATGGTGCCATTTTTAGGTTTCATCTGAATGCGCACTTGAGCACATGCTTGCGTAATCTTTTGTTAGTAAAAAACTTAAAAGCGGCTTGGAACCTGAACTTACCGTTGGCTTACTCCAACGTTGATCTGATTTACCTGCTTCGGATTGGCCAGCAGGTCATCTTCACGTCACTTCCTGTCATTGTTTTCAACTTCTTCTCCGATCTTGCCTTCAAGTTGTCTGTGGACCTTGTACTCGTTCCGCTCACTTTCTATTTGACACTGGTCAGTGTCCTTCCCGCTGGCTGCAACTCTGAAGGTACTTCTTTTTCTTTCTTGCATGCTGTCTTCTTTCTTCTCTGACATCTTGTTTCTTTGCTGCCGTCTTCTCTATCTTCTTTCTTCGGTGCTGTTTTATTTTTCCTCCAGCATGCCATCTTCTTACTTTGCTGATGTCTTTTTTCTTCGATGCCTTCTTCTTGGTCTTCTTTCTTCGTTGCCGTCCATCTTCTTTTTTCTTTCTGCATACCGTCTTCTGTCTTTGCTATCTTCTTTACCACATGCTGTCTTCTGTCTTCTCACATCTGCACTCTTCTCACGCCTTCTGTGTTCTGCCGTCTTCTCTCTTCTATTGCCTTCTCTCTCCTTCCGTCTTCTTCCGTCTTCTGTCTTCTTCTGTCTTCCCACGCCTTCCATCTGCTACTGTCTTCATCCTCCTGCTGTCTTCTTCTGTCTTCATCCGCCATCTGCCGTCTTCTCTCTTCTCCCATCTTCTTCTGTCTTCTTCTTTCTTCTTACATGCATGCCAATATGTTTTGCCTTTGTTTTTTTTTTCTAAGTAACTGGCTTACAAATATAATTTTTTTTTTAAAATAATGTTTATTTTTAATTTAATAAAACAAACATTAATATGAAATTTCTCTAATATTTGTAAGCCAGTTACAAAAAGACAAAGGTGAAACCTATTGGCGTTGCCAATGCTTGTTGTCCGTTCTATCCACTGGTGGTAGAATCACCAGAACATGCTTTGATGTTTTGCCCTGCCTATCATGGGTTGGAGGAAAATGGATTCTACCTGTTTGCTGTAGCTCTGGGTTATGGAAAATTAGAACAGCCTTTAGAGTACTACGGAATGAGTGACACATCCTGAACAACGAGGTCTTAACCACTACTTGCCTGAAGCACTACTGCTAAACAACTAAAAAGTCTCTACAACGAACTACTGAACAAATACTGTCTAAAGAACGATTGTGCCTGAACAACAAATTTTAAGGTAAGTTTTTCTTTTTTTTATGGTTTATTAGTTGTTTAGAATTTATATAGATATATATATATATATATATATATATATATATATATATATATATATTTATGTTGTTTAGAATTTATATATATATAAACAACTAATAAACCATTAAAAAAGAAAAACTTACCTTGAAATTCGTTGTTCATGCAATTGTTATTCAGGCAAAATCGTTGTTTAGACAGTAGTTGTTCAGTACTTCGTTGTAGAGACTTTTTAGTTGTTTAGCAGTAGTGCTTTAGGCTATAGTTGTTTAGGACCTAGTTGTTCCATCACATATTCACGGAATGACACTAGGCAGTGTATTGTCTTTGCTGTCTTTTGGTTTCTGTTGCACATATGGAGGCTTGGGCAGAAAGTGTTGTCCGGATGAGTTTTAGGTTTTTATACAGTCCCCCCTCCGTCAGTCGTTTGATCTTACTATCCATGTTGTTTTACCATGTACATTGCTGCTATTTGTGTCTTAATTGCTGACCTTTTAAAATGTGAACTGTTTTATGGCTTATTTATTGTTTTAAATTGTGGTATTGCAATTTTAACATGTTCTTTTATGGCTATGTAGCAGAAATAAAGATTGATTGACTGGTATGGCTAAAAATAAAGCTTTTGAAAGGACTACAAGCACTTAAACAGCTAATCTTTTTGCACATTCGCTGTGGTTTTCTTCTAATGCACGCAACCTATCTCACAAAATAGTACATTTTTTAAAACTGCACCACCATATCTTACACGGGGTCTAATACATTTTTGAAGCTAATGACTTACATCAGTGGTTCCCAACCTGTGGTCCGGGGACCCCCAGGGGTCCGCTAAGCCTCCTCAGGGTGTCTGCGAATGCTTAGAAAATTAAATATATTAACAGATTAGGTCCCCTCCTTTCAGTAATGACTCAGTGGGGGGTCCCTAGATTCCAATAATTATTCAGTGGAGGCACTTGGGTTTCAGTAATGATAAAATGGGGGTCCACAGAAGTCAAAAGGTTGGGAACCACTGACTTACACAGTCAAAGAGCTTTTGTCGCAATCTGGGACCTCAGAGCACTATCAGTACAGATGTCACTGTCCCCCAGTACACAACACAGGAGAGAAATTAATGACACTTTTTGTACGCACAGATAGATGAAGGGGTCTTATTAAACAGCCAAGCATTCCTACTAGTTCAATGCATTTCTCACTGATTATTTTGAGTTGCAATTGTTTTTCAACAAAATAGTTACAGAATGTCTTGCTCTATTTAGTTACATCTCTGAGCCCGCCCCCACACACACTAACTCCATCCTCTTTTTACCTAGGATTACTATTTCCATGCTTTTTTATGTACTTTGGACACTGTATAATACCACTGTGGCTCTGGCGTCGTGCACAGTGACCGCTGACTCATATGCAGCCTCAGTGACAGCCAGGACCCTACAAAACAATGTAGGCTTTTGTTCCAGGGCTCCAGATAATAGACACGTTTGTGTGGACTAACCTGTGATAACTGGCCCAGCAGGTGTGATACACGTGGATTGTCCTTCCACTCCCTCTGATGTTTGACTAAGGGAACAACAAAACCACTCTCTCCTTAAGAATATCAAATGGAATGAGGTGAAAGGGACACAATAAGAAAGAGACAATTGTTGTTTGCATGGCAGTGTGGGCGCGTCTGCCTTATTTGATCTTTGGTAATTTATTTATAAGGGGACACGTTAGAGGTTCAATGGACCTTTTGACTACACTTAGAGTGATTCCACCAGGAGCACAAACTTTACTCATTACCTAACTAGTAACAATATAACATGTTTAACAGACCAATCATCAGAAACTTTGAGTCAGTATTCTTCACGCAGCATGACCCTTGTGGCCACAAATAACCACACCTTTTAGTAAAGTTAGCAAGTTTATTTCCCTAGATTAACAATGCTAATATCACATAAATTAATCTCAAAACCAAATGGGGTGCATAAACCAACAACACAGGTTGACCAAGCGGCGGAAAAATCTCAATTTAACCGAAGCATTAATCATTAAACATTCAAGAGTTACCGTACAAATTAAAAACAGCAATAACTGAACAATAGAGATGGCATACATCTAGATTCAACAGGTGAACAAAATCAATACTTTGTTAACATTTGTTATCGCATGGCACACTAACTGTCCCTCCAATTAGAATGGCATGTTTGGGCTTCATGCTAAAGTACTTTATTCAAAAGTTAATTTGAAAAATCATCTAACTAGGGCTCTATCAAACCATCGGTTGGTAACTAAAAGAAAGAACAAAAATCCATAACCAAAACAATAGCATTTTATCATACATCTCCTGAATGGATCAACAAGCTGTGATTTCTTTGTTAGTTGGACATCCGTCTAGTCAGCTTCGGCAAAGGACAGGGAGAGGGATTGGTTCAGCCATGATTGGGCCCTAAGTTAACTGAACCAATTTAGAAAGGGCATCAAGCTAAGAAACAGCATCAGTAGTGTTAACAGAATTTCTCTATGAGGCTAAATCTTTGAGGAAAAGGGACATCTGGAACTGCGTAGCTCCTGGGAATAACTGCTTCTCCTCCTGGTATGTGCAGTCAGGCTAAGTTAAAAGTACACAGGCAGTTTTTCAAGTCGTGATTGGTCAGATTATTGTGTATTCACAGTAGAACCAATAAACATTAATTTCTAAATCTACGATATAGCTAGACAGTCTTTCACATGTCGATGATTGGCTCCTCTTCTCCTGTTACCATCACCAGTTTCATCAAGTAACTTTTTAGTTGCAATCATAGCTCCAGTCAATGAAGGCTTTGATAAGGCCTGAGAACATTTGCTTCTCACGCATCTAGGTAACATGAGTATCCATATGTAGTGCTCTACATTTCAGCAGACAGTTCAAAGAAGAAAGTTTGAGACATCAACTTGTCTTACATTGCAAGGTTACAAATCTATTTGGTCAGCACTGTGTGAACAATGAACAAGTGTTAATTCTCTGCTTTCACAAAACCTTTGCGAACATTTATTTAGGCCATGAAACTTAACATGAGGCTCTGCCAGCTAGGCCCAAATCTCGTAATTACTCTATGCCTAATATATCTAAGCAAATTTATCTAATTAACACATTAGTATGATCCACATTATTTAAACTATAATTGTAATTTCTTTATTAATGTCGTACACGTTATGGTGGCCACTCAAGTATGCTCATTTTCTAAGACCCTCAATTTTCACTATGTTAGCCTGATTCATGCAAATTCTTAATTGTTAATCAATGCAAAATTATTAGTAATTAATTCAGCTTTCACAGCAGCTGGACAGCTGACAGCTCTCTACTTTCGCTGGGAACGAATTGCGGTCTCGTGAGTCTGTGTACGGGGGTTACAACATATTAGTCACCATGTTAGTCATTAAATAGAACAAATTAGAGCTGTGAATCCTACTTCATTGGTAAAAGACTTTTATACCTTCTTCGGTATTTATTGTCGTGCTTGCTAGTAGTGCTTATTAGTCAGCAGTGTTGGTTGGTGCTAGAAGCGCCTTTCACCAAACATGGGTTATCAGTGATTTAATAAGCATCCTTCCAATGTTCCTGCACTCTGGGAGCCCTAAATTCCCCAACTTGATCTTTTGGTCAAATCTTGAACTTACCAGGGCGTCTAACTGAATACCTGGGCCACTGTGGTTATTCTTGCAAGGGCGCTCAAGTGCGCAGGGGTTAGTCTGTTCAACCGGATTAGATTTAGCCTTTAAGGTGTTACCATGCCTGTGCATGTATTCTGCAAGTAAATTGTAAGTATTTCACTTGTCTTTTGTCTCTACAAGCGTGTGTTGCCGCTGGTGTCCTCAAGAGGAAGGATTGTTAGGCAGTTCCAGCGCTGCTAAAGATGACCAGGAGGCGTGGAAGACACTGGGGAAGTCGCTGCAGGTAAGCTGAGCCAGTCGTCGCTGGAAGAGTTCTAATTGCCTAGCAAAGGTATGGTCCAAAGGGAATTGTATTTATACCTCCCGGCCCCAAAATGGCCACTGAGATTTCCAAAGTGTTGTTCAACAGCTCTAGAATCTATCTTCCACCATTGTGGCCAATGGCTACTGTGAATTCCATTTGTAACTGGGTAACACCAATGAGGTCACTTGTACTTTGAAGTGAATGGGTCTGTAGACCCTTGCTGATGACTCTTTGCATGCCATAGATGGCTCAGTAAAGCCGTAGATGACTTATTGACCCACTCTGTCCTCAAAGTGTTGGGAACCTGTTTCCTGTGTCTCCAAGTGTGCACATGGGATATCAACCCTCCCAGCCTGGACTTCGTCCATGGGTCTCATATGGGACGAGGCAGTAAAGTCGGGTCTGCGTTTTAGGTGACCATGACATTTTGGCACATACCTAGCAAAGTTCTCAAGTTCTGAAATTCATAGCCATAAGTAGTACTTAGCGTATTCAATGGCATCACAGTGCTGGAGTGTGATGAAGAAGAGTAGGGCTTGGTGCACTGAAAATCACAGATGAGTAATTCAGGCAGTACCTCTGCATCTCTGATGCTCGTCACAGTCCTTATGATATCTAGAATATAGCAAGTAGGACAGCGAGTGACAGGTACAAACATAGCCTATGAGATTCTTCCGTTACCGTGTTGATGACGGACAAAGACCAAAATCAAATACTCAGAAGTAACTCAGTGAATTGCTGAAGCAGAGAAAGCAAGCACATCTAGACAGCCACCCCAAAGAAAGCACAAGAAACATCCAAACAATAATGAAAAACTCACTATCAGAAGAAGCTGAGGTGGCAGTCCCACAAATGTTGGACATGGAAACCATTTTCAATTCAGCCTTCAAGGCTAATATTCCCCTCATAGCCCTACCCTGAACAGAAAAGGGATGACACCAGAACTTGTCTAGGCCAGCGGGATGGCCAAACAAAGCCTGCCACCAATTATAGAAGCAGAAGGCTTCCCCTGCTAGTGCCCGTGGCCAAAAAACAAACAGAGGAGTCTTTACGAACTAGATACACTTGTACCCACACCCACATCAAGGGAGAGGCAATACAAACCAGCTGAATTAGAAGCATCCGGACACAGGATAAGAAGCACTGTTGTGTAGCCATTTTAGTTTTAGCCCAATGCACGTTATTTTGGCACACTAGGCCTGCCACTGTGCACTTTAACCTAGATATATTTTATTCAGCTTTGTTTATTATTTTAATAATAGCCACTTTTGCGGTCTTGTTTTATTTCTCTTTATCTAGCTGTTCTCGCTTAGGCCAGCACTACGTTCTCAGACAAGACATTCTTGTTCACTCTGTGCTTCTTTCAAGGCTGTAACAAGATAGGTTGCTGGTGAACGTGGTAAAAGTTTTGTCTCTGGTATTCATAGAAAACACATATCCTTACGTAGGGACATTTTCTCAGAACATCAGCTTTTCTATTATAAAAACACTTCCCTGTCCCTTACACGTTAGAGGGAGATTCCAGCCAGAGGACCACAACTGTATGCTTATTGCTGAACGCTTCGCTACAGTTGCTTATGCAGACTTCAGGCCTTTGCTCAGGTAGGGGGGATGATGTCTTCCCAGGGGAACCTGAAGGGCAGAATTAGAGCTTAACATACTGTGCTCTATCATAGCCTAGTAGGAGTTAGTCTATTGATTTTAGTGACAAAATGTAGCATTATTTCTATGCTTTACTCTCCTTGTCACAATTTTAATCCTGTCAAGCTTTATCGTCCTGGTTATTGCAATACACGCTTTATTGTCTAAGGTGCAGTCGCTTCATTAAAAACCTTATTGAAACATATACTGCTTCTGTTTGTCATTTGTATATGTTAGACTAATGTAACTAAGAGAAACAAATGAGACCTGAGTAACCACAATTGAGGAGAGATGCAGCACTGCTAGTTAGCTGGAGGAAAACACGGATTAGGGCGACAGGTGTCACCTGTAGTGGATTAAGGCTCAGTCTCCCACACCGTAGGCGATTCTGCTGCTCAAATCCAGTAGTCTAATGAGAGCCTACGTGGCAGCACAAAGCCCTGAGACAGATGCGAAGGAAAAAAACACTTGGCCTTAAGATTGAAGAATGCCACAAAACCAGCTCTTCCAAAATAAATCTAAAGTATATCTTTAGCCACGATTCCCCCCAAGTGTCTGGTGGACATAATAGCAATCAGAAAGAACATAGGGTGGCCCACCACTGAACCTCAAAAGGGGCATGTATCAACAGCTGTTGAACAAGAAAAAAGTAGCATTGAGGCACCGCTGCATGAATTCTGGGGTATGTCTTGCACCATCAACAAAAATACGTCCAGTGTTTCTTATAGGTGTGAAGAATAGAAGGCCATCTTAAGAGATACAGACCACACACAATCTCATTGGACTAACCAAAAAACAAGTGAGCAAGATGTCAGTCTCCAGGCTTTAAGGCTCAAGCAAGTGAGCTGAACCTGGGACAACAAAGACCCCTAAGTAGTGAGATGAAGAACCAAACCCTGTTGATCCACCAGCAGGTGTAGTAGTGAAAAACAGAACATTTTAGGCAAAAGGTAATCACCAGAATTAAATATGACCTCTCCATCCTATTGTTGAGGAGTTCCCTAGTAATAAAGGAAGGCAGGATCACAGACCACTCCTGGGATCTTTGGAAAGACAGAGCATCCATCTGATATGTCCTTCATCCTCTCTCTTGAAAAAACACCAGCAGACAAGAGTCTTAGCTGCTTTCAAATATGTCCAATCCTGGAATGCACAAGTGTCTTGCAATTTCCTGGAACACCTCAGGGCACAGAGAGAAGGTAATTGGGGCTAAAACACATAACTGAGGACAAGTTCTGCTCAGTGGGAGTCTTTTTGCACAAAGGCAAAATCCATGGGAATGTAGCAAAAGTCAACCATGAATTCACTTTGATTGGCACCCTCAAATTTGTGAGATGAAACAGAGCCCCTGACAAGGTGAGGCTCAGTGCTCATGAGAGTGGCAACACTACAGTAGAGCTCCAGTGGGAGGGCAGTCCACAAGCCTTCTCTCCTGCACTCACGGCACTGCAACCATGACTGGCGAAAGGGAACGACTGCAGGAATCCCCTGGGGCTCATAATTTAGCATTCGCTCAGAAAACAGACATGCCCGCAGGTGGACACAGACGGAAACATAACTCACCCTTCCGCTGCAACTGTGACCACACAGAAGCAGCAGGGTGCTTGCCGCATGCCAATGGGAAGAAGCCCACCCAGAATCTCAAAAATAATCACAACAGATTTTGTCCTCTTAACAAAATCAAGGTGGGATTAATACATTGCGCATTTGGGCTCACTTACCACATCTAACAAAGCAGAGCCGCTTCAATGCTCCCAACTCTTTCAGCAGGCACACGATTCACTAGACGTTCTCCTCGTGGCCTTCAGGCAGCCATTGAGGGTTTGGATAGTGGTCGGTAACAGGTCTATAACACATTGTTCTATACTAGTTGAAAGAGGAGCACATAGTTGGCGGCCCTCTGGGAGGGGGCTGAAAATAAGATTGCTGCCATTATAGAAAAAGGACTATTATTGCATGCTGTAGGTGGCTATCTTGGACTGGGTTGCACCACAAAGAAGTCTCTGCAGTATACTGAATATTTTACTACATGGTGCATATGGGGTAGCCAACCAGCTAATAATCCGCATCGACCTGGAGCCAAAGTTACCACATGCCCCCACCCTAGCATAGGCTCAAGCAGTGAATTCCAGTCTGTACGATTCATACAATACCAGCCAACACTACCTTGGTGAGGAGCCCTTGGCCGTGGGCCTAGTACCTGACACTTGCAATCCACCCTATTACCCCACCAGGTAACGGCCTATACTAAAATTGAATCATACCATATTGCTACATGTCTAGTCGCATACAATCACATTTCGAAACCTAAGCCTGCCAGATAATTGTTGTTTTAGGAGTCTGTGGCTAACCTTGCTCCTGCAAAGCCCCCAATGCATGACAGGCCATCCACTGCTGAGATACTGGATTCAGCCCTATCTGTACTTATTAAGTAACTGCACTAAATTAAAGACTCCATCGGTGCCATGACCACAGCAGTAGCCACAACCAACTCTCAATTGCTGTTAATACAAGGAGTCATTACCACATTTCAAAAACAACTTACTATTATGGAGCTGCGCATCATGGATGTATAACAGCGCCTGGATAATCAGCCACATTGGAGCAGGGAACTGTGGCACCTACACCAAAAGACAATAGACACAGAGAACAGCAGTTGCAGAGTCAACAGACGGATCCTAGGAGTACCAGAACAAACCAAAAGGAGGAATGTCTGCTTTTCTGAGTAGCCCACTTCCTACTCTCTTAAAAATTACATTCAAGCCGCCCCTGGAATACCAGAGGTTGCATTGTGTGCACTTTCACAATACTTATTTCATCATCCACAACACATTCAAGGCTGTTGTGTTTGACACCAGCAGGCAATACAGATCCTGGTTGCAGAGAAGAATACATCCTTAATACATTATACCGACAGAGGACGAAAGGTCTCTCTTCCGCGTTCGCCAGAGACACTACAAGAGGGGTGAGAAATAGGGATTATTACTAGTGTTGTATCTCTATTAAATAGGCTAGTCCAAAACAATGCCTACTGTCCGTAATGCCAGAGGGCATCTTCTCACCCCCCCCCAGATATTAGGGCTGAATTTCAGAAGTTTTATGAATCTCGAAACACTTCTCTGTCCTGCCCACAGACAGATGAATTGACTGCCTTTCTTGAGCAATTAACTATACCTAAACAGGAACAGGTGGGCAAGCTAGACAGTGAAATATCCCCAGATGAACTAGCAAAGGCACTTAATGGCATGGCCACAAGGAACAGCATGGAAGAAAGTGGCTTCTCAGTGGAATCCTACAAGATTACCAAACCACTGACTGTTCCCCTACTGACTTCAGTATTCAAGGATCAATTAGCTACGGGCCACCTGAATGATGACTTTCTGTGAGCTAGCATACAGTAATTCCTAAGATAGGCCAGGACCCCTTAAAGTGCTCTAGTTACATGCCAATATCTCTACTAAATACAGATGTAAAGATGACAGCCAAAGTCCTAGTGAACTGCCTGAAATAAAACCGCCACTTCATCCATCCTTGTCATGTGGCTTTTGTTGCCAGGCGGTCCTCTTTTAATCATTTACAAACAGTTTTCCAATGACAAGTTAGGTAGGACCTAGATGAGAAAGTTCTCCTATACTTAGATGCTGAAAAGGCATTCATAGAGAGGAGTGGGGTTACCTCTTTCGAACACTGGAAAGGATTGGCACTGTTTAGAACTTCCTTACCCTTACTATAGGCATACACCACAAGACCACCACAACAATAAACCGTGGTGGTTACAATTCACCTTTTTTTTAACACAAACTTTATTGTGCTTTACATTGTTCAGTTACAACAGGGTATGGTGTTGGCGATTGAGCAACGATAATATCAGTGTCACAAGACATTACTCAAGCTGATCAATCACTTCACATAATATATATTGTGTTACTTAGAGTAGGTAAGAAATTGCATATGTAAACACAACAGTAAACCCCTCTAACCCTCTCCTCCCTCCCAACAGTAGGCTGATGTAAATATGTGTACTCCACAAATCTTACGAAGTTCTATCATGTAAGGAATATAGCAATTAAAGGGAGCCGGTACGGTTTGTTAAGCGATCTGTTCATGTATGATGTACTATTTACTAAGTAGTCAGAAAGTGCTACCCGAGGCCCCAGTACCAACCTTGGACACCCACCCAGAAGATGGAACATTACAGGCTCCATGGTGGGGTATTTGTCTGAATCCAGTGACCAACAGCAACCCCGTGTCATCCTAGCGTGCACTATCATCTTTGCTGTCTTGTGCGTTACGTTTTTCTAGGATAGTGTCCCAGTCTAGAGCATTTGAGCATATACAGTATCCTTTGTATTCTTTGCAGCCGATTGCAACACTCTCGCCAACCCCCATATCGCCACCTCTTCTTTCCACCGAGGAATCAAAGGGAGACAAGGGGATTTCCAATGGCATGTTAATAAGCATTTGTCCAGTATTAATGATGTGTCTGTGAAGCAGGAGGATACTTTAGCTGCTTTGGGCCTAGGGTATAAACTAAGTATGCACTGTTCTCCTGTACCCCAATTGTTTCTCCCTGTCAGTTGTAATAATGTTGATCCCACCTCAGCCCAGTATGTTGCTAGGAGAGGACATGGCCACAACATGTGAACTAAGTCTGCGCTTGGTACCTGACACCATGGGCAGGACACTGAAGCCGCTGGGAAGATTAAATTCAATATATGCGGCGTAAGGTAAGCTCTGTGAAATATTGAGAATTGAATGAATTTAAAGTGTGTGTTCCGGGAGATTCGCTTTGGGTACTGTAAGAGGAAGGACCCTTCCCCCTCTGTGAGTGTCCTAATAATGTCAGTCTCCCATCTGTGCTTAAGGGAGTCTAGGGAGACTCCCAGTTGTTCGCTGAGGCCTTTATATAGCCATTTGATCTGGTGTCTCCCGTGTCCCATGGTGTGTATCACCTGTAGTAATTCATGCGTTATATGCGCATTTCCGTCAGACAGCCAGTAGCAGCGTACATAGCCAATTATACTTGCATGTGTTAAAAAAAGGGTGTTTAGTAAACCGGTTTGTCTGTGTAAACTCTAGGTGGGGCATTGATGTTCCATCTGTGAATAGAGAGTCCACAGTCAATTCTTTTTCTTGATTCCAAGGGCGCAGCATCTTTGCTGTGAGAGTTCCTAGCGAGACCACACAGTGGTATGTTTGGAGCGTATGGAGCAGGTGTATGTGTGTATTTCATTGCAAGCTTCCAATGTGAGAGGGCTATTTTTAGCAGCAGCGGGCCACCTGAGGTGTATTGGGATCTGGGCATAATAGTTTATGTAGACGGCTGCCTTGAAGCACATGAGAGGTATATCCAATCTCTTCCAGGTTATGGCCTGCCAACCAATATGCCAGCCATTGTAATTGACCTGCTATGCAGTAGGATTTTAGGTCCGGAGCACCCATACCACCTTTATCAGATAGCAGTTGTAATTTAGTTAAACTAATTCTGCGACGACTTCTGCCCCATATCGGGTCCATTAGCAGAGTGTTGAGCGATGTAAACATACGTGATTGTAATTGTAATTGTAATCATATTTATATAGCGCTTACTACCCCTGACGAGGCATCGAAGTGCTTTTCGGTGAGTAGCACGCTACTCTGGAACCCAACAAGAATTAGTGATGGATTAGTATCGGGAAATAATGAGTACAGTTTTAGTATTATTATGAGTTAATTTGAGCCGCGGATATGAGAGTTTGTTAGTTAGATTGACTGGAGTAATGGAGGGGTGGAGGAGGAAAGAAATCCAGAAGTGTTAATTGGGAGTATATCCTTAATTTACTCAACCCAAAGGCTTGGGATGAGTAAAGGGGGGGTGGAGGAGGGAAGAGTATGTGGAAGGGTTAGGGAGAGCATAGTAGCAGGGTCAGATAAATGCGGGAGAATTTAGTAGGGTTGTGTGGGAGGTCACGGTAGTAGAGTGAGGTTTGGTGAGTTAGATGTGGAAGCGGAGGGAAGAGCTTAGGCAGAGTTATTTAGGAGATAAAAGTAGTAGAAAGGATTTGGGATGAGTCAGAGTGAGAATGGAGGATAGTTTGATAGAGACATGACATATGATGATGGGTAGATAAGTGTGATAAGATGAGAGCAGGAATTCATAGAGTTCTAGTATAACAACCCACCCAGGAGCCATGCAATGACCCACGAACATGCCAAGCACAGAAACAACATATACACATACATACATACATACATATATATTCAAAAAACAAGATTCTCTTTCTGTTTTAGCAAGAGAAAACCGCACTCTGTCGTTGTGCCAAAAATACCTTAACTTTTAATACATAAGTGAGATCATAAACAAACAAACAGGAATCCCCTGACGCGTTTCGGTCTCACCAGACCTTGTTCACAGGTGTGAATCTTGTTTTTTGAAAATATGGTTGTCCTGCCTCAAACCAGCACCACCGGAGAATTAAGTGCGCCGTAACACGCAGATCAGGACATCTTTTCTTTCATACATACATATATATATATAAAACATATACACACACACATGAATACGCACACATATGCACATACAATACATAATTAGAACCATGGGTAAAATATACTTAGTCAAACAGGTTTAAAGAGTGTGTGTGTATTTTATTGTTATGACATAATAGCAATACATATTTTCTAAAGAAACCATAAATAACTAGAAATATACACATAATCTGAAAAAAATATTTATCAGCATAGGCATATGCAGTTCATAGTTGTTTGAATATGGTGGTTAGAAGGAAAGAGCCAACTCTTGAGTAGTTTTCTGAAGACAAGAAAGTTATCTGTGGCTCTTATAGTTGGGGGTAATGAATTCCATAGTTTGGCTGCTTGAATGGAAAAGGATGTACCACCTATAGTCTTTTTCTTGTATGGTTGTGTTCTAAGGCGGGGTGCCAATCTTGAGAGGAGGTTTCTTTGTTGGATGTATTTGGTAATTTTGTTTCTGATAAAAAGCGGTCCTGTTCCATGTATAGCTTTGTGGGTGATACAAAGCAGCTTGAAAGTGCATCTTCTGACAACGGGTAACCAGTGTAGTGCTCTCAAGGCAGGGGAGATGTGGGCTTGCGGCTTTACATGTAATAGTAGCCTGGCTGTGGAATTCTGGATACGTTGTAGTTTTTTTATAACATATAGAGATGATCCATGGTAGAGGCCATTGGCATAATCCAGTTTGGATAGTACATGCGAGATAGTAGCTTGCACCTTGTGTGGAAATCCGAGGTGGGGGAAGATGCATCGTAAAGTCTTCAAGGTGATGAAGCTTGTTCGTGCTAATTTGTCCACTTGGGCATTCATAGTTAACTTGGAATCCATGGTGATTCCTAGGTTTTTAACTTCCTTGGATAATTGAGGAGCTGGTCCGAGATTGTCAGGCCAGACGCACAGAGGGTCATAATTTTTTCAGTCACCACATATGAGTATTTCTGTTTTGGAGGTATTTAGTTTGAGATGGCTCCAGGTCATCCACTGATCAACGGCTCTGAGGCAACTGAAGATTTGTGAGTTTTCAATGTTTTTGGGGCATTCTAATTTAAGTAGTATTTGTGTGTCATCTGCATAGTTGTAGCATGTGAGATGGAAATCATTGATCAGTTCTGGTAAAGATATCATGTAGATGTTGAAAAGCAAAGGTGAGATGATTGACCCTTGGGGGACCCCTGCTTTTGTGAGGTAGGGTTCGGACGCGAAGGGGGGCGAGTGGATGATATTAGATCTTTTTTGAAGATAGGAAGTAATCCAGTCGAGAGCAATCCCTTGTATACCGGCTTTGTGGAGTCTTTGAGTTAGGGTGACATGGTCAACCGTATCAAAGGCAGATGAGTGGTCCAAGAGAAGTAGTGCAGCAACTCCATTTCGGTCGACTGTGTTTTTAAGATCATCCCAGATTGCTGTGAGTGACGATTCAGTGCTTCTTCCTGGGCGAATCCAGTTTGGAAGTCTGAAAGTATAGAATTGTCTTCAATGAATTGTGACATCTGGGCGAATGCTGCTCTTTCTATCAATTTGCCCAGGAAAGGTTCGTTTGTGATTGGCCTGTAGTTGTTGGGGTCTTGCGGGTCTAGGTTTGTTTTCTTTAATAAAGGTCATATGTATGCCTTTTTCAGGTCTACAGGAAAAGTTCCTGAAGTTAAAGAGTTGTTGATGATTCTTCTTACAGGTGTGGCAGCAGAAGTAGATAGAAGAATGTTCTTGAAGCTTTGTGGTGGGCAAGGGTCAGAAGGGCAACCAGAAGGTCTGCTTGCTTTAACCAAATCCATAAATTCATCCTGGGATATTTGTTTGAAGGACTGTAGAGGTTGGGGTGGTTTATTCTTAGAGGGTATTTTAGGAAAGGGGTTGGTGCTGATGGTTTTCTTCTGTTTTTTATATAGGAGTCCAATGCATCTGCCTTGGTTGTGTAATGAGTTGCCAATTTGTTTGTGAAATCTTGAGTAGTGGGATGACTTCCTTCCATGGATGTAGGTTTTCGAAATTCATTGAGAATTTAATAAAATTCCTTGGTTGTAGATTGAGCATTTTGAATTCTGTCTGAGTAGTACCTTTTTTAGCTTTTTTGATTGATGATTTGTATATCCTGTTAAGTTTGTGTAGCTGCAGTTTGTCTTGACTGTTGTTTGTTTTGAGCTAGGTCCGCTGCAACTTTCTGATGTGTTGCTTTATCTTTTTAAGTTCTGTGTTTCTCCAAGGTGTTAATTTTCTTTTATTGTGTTTAGTTTTTCTGAGTGATATTAGGATATCCAAATCTTCCTGTAGCCACTCATAAAGTTTTGGCACAGAATTAATTGTATCTAGATCTGTGTTTGCTGTTAGTTGTGTTTCTAAGTGATCCAAATTGAGTTTGCTCCATGGTCGATAGGTGTATGTATGTAAGTAGTTGTGGGGTGTGTTGATTTGTGGAGTTGTATGTTGGAAAGTTATCACATGGTGGTCTGACCAAGTGATTGGCATGATGCTGTGAATAGTAACTAGTTCAGGCTTAGCAAAAATGACATCTAGGATGTGACCAGCAATGTGTGTGGGATTGTGTACAATCTGATGTAGGTTAAATGCGACTAGGCCAGTGGTGATAGCTTTTGGATGGGGCATATTGGGTTTGTCAAACCAAATGTTTAGGTCCCCAAGAATGCATAGGTTGGAGTATAGTGTAATAAGGTTTGAGACTGTGTCTAGAAAAGCATCTGGGAATGTGGAGTTGTTAGATGGAGGTCTGTAAAGGAGGAGAAAGTTACAGGAGGAAGTTGGAGTAGGGTGGCATCTAGTAAGGAGGGCTTCACAACCTTGTATGGAGATGTTGTCTGTTTTACTGAGGTTCAATGCCTGTTTGAATATAATAGCTAGTCTACCTCCTCTCTTGCCTATACGGTTTTGAGTGATGGTTTGATAGCCCGGAGGAACGGCTTCGTGCAACACTGGTACCATGTCATCTCCCAACCAGGATTCAGTTATGAATAGTAAGTCAGGTTGTGTGACTGTGAGCAGGTCGTAGATGTGGTGCTTGTTTTTTTAGAGTGATCGAGCATTTATGAGCTGGCAGTTTGGAAAAGGTGTGTTAGTGGTAGTGCTGTTTTGTTTAGGAGAAGGGTAAGTAATATAATGTGAGCTTGAAGCAGGAGTGTTGCTAGTTGTGATAACTGTTTGAGGCTCACAATAGTCTTGCTTTTCAATATAGTGTTCCTCTTCCAGCAGGTTAAGGAGGCATTTTGTTAGGTCTGTGTGTGTGGGTGGTGGACTTGGTGGCTGAGAGAGCCATGAGGAGTGTACTGTTTTTTGTAGGGTAGTTTTATTATGTAATAGACAAGGGGATGCGAGGTTGCTATGAGTGGCATGTTTTTTATTTTGTTTGCGTTTGTTTAGTGTGGATGGAGTATGGGTTAGGGGCGGTGGAGGAGCATGTGGATCATGATGTGAGGCTCTAAATTGTGCAATGGAGGAAAGGCGAGTGAATGAAAGTTGCTGGGTTGGGGTGCTTGTGGTAGGTGTTTGTGAAGAGTGAGAAAGTAGGGGTGGAGATAGGATGGAATTTGTATTCTTTGTGTAGTCCTGAGGGTTGGAGTGGGTATGACGATAAGTGTAATGTAAGTTTGTGTTGCTTTGATGTGCTGATGTTTGTGGTCGGTATTGTTTTTGTGGAATAGTGAGAGGGGATATTGGTGTAGTTGTTTTTGGTGAGGGATTTGTATGTGAGTTAGTGGTGGTAAGTGGAATTTGAGTGTTAGATGGGGTGTTGATGTGTTTTGGAGATGAATGTACGAGGTGTGTAAGAGGTGATGGATGTGTGTCAGGGGAGTTAGTATTAGTTGCGATGACTGGAAGAGGTAATATGTGTGGTGGAGCGAAATGTGGGGATTGTATGGTTGTGTGTAATTGGTGAAGAGAGGGGAAGAGTGTTTGTAGATGGTGTGTTTGAAGGCAAGGTTTGGGCATTGTCATGATGACAGGTGGTCTGTGTGGAGCAAACAGCGGATAGTGTTGTTGGTTAGTATGAGCAGAGAGTGTGTATCTGGAAGGCTGAGAATGAGAGAAATGTATACTGTAGTTTTGTATTGTGTGGGTGATGTCAGGTTGTGTTAGTGGGAGTGGACAGAGTAGTGTTGGCTGTGAGAATGCAGGTGTTTGACTGTAGTAGCTGTGGGGGATATGTGTATATGTGTTGTATAAAGGGTATTGTGTTGGGTGATGGGACAATGCAATCTGTCTGTGGTCAGTTTGTGATGTATGAGTTGGATGCCTTTGTAGAATATGTGTTTGCATGTTGAGGGATGTGTAGGGGCTGGAACCATTCCTGGTCAATTGAGGATTGGGCAGCATTTCTGGCCCTAGTCCCTAGCTGTCCCGAACAGGCCCAAACAGGCAGCTGCCCTTATCCTCTCCGCCCTTTGCCTCGACTCCCGGGCTGAGACGCTGTGGGTCCTAGGCTTAAATAGCCCTACTGGCCAATAAGAAGCTGGTCCTAACCCTAGCCAATCCGATTTCAAACCCTGATTCAAACAACTAATGGGAGACCCAGCCCTAATCACCAATCATAGCCCTATTCCTGACCACCAATCACAGCCCCAGCCCTAAAACCAACAGCCAATCAGAATCTCGCCCTATCCACCAATCACAGCCCTAGAGCTAACAGCCAATCAGAATCTCAGCCCTATCCACCAATCACTGCCCTAGAACCAACAGCCAATCAGAATCTCAGCCCTATCCACCAATCACAGCCCTAGAGCTAACAGCCAATCAGAATCTCAGCCCTATCCACCAATCACAGCCCTAGATACACTTGCACTCCTAGATACTTAAACGACTGTGCAACCTGTTGGATCCATAATGGTCCAAATGTGACCTGTGGGGTATCATAAAGGCCACTGAAGGAAAAGGTGTAGGACTTATTAGCATTTATCCGTAAAGCTGACAGGTCACCAAATTGAGACATTAGATGTGCCACTTTCGCCAGGGGACATCCCAGATCTTTAAAATAAAGAATCATGTCATCTGCGTAAAGGGAGATTGCGTGGATTGCTCAATCTACATGAATTTTAATATCTAGGAAGAGGCACCCAGCGTATAGGTTAAGGTCGTGAGTGTCATCCATAACATGAAAGAGTCTTTGTATGTTTAAGGAGGTGCATCTTCGGGGCACAAAGCCGCACTGGTCGACATGCAACAAGCTAGGGAGCAGGGGAAGTAGTCAGCCTGCTAATACCTTGCTAAGGATTTTATATTCAGTGTTCAGAAGTGAGAGAGGCCTATAGGAAGACATCGCTTCAGGGTCTCTGCCTGACTTGAGGAGAGACGTCACTAATGCTTCTCAGGTCAATTGTGGGAGCTCGCCTTTTTCCTCTTACTTCTGAATATATGAAGGAAGAGGTCAAGGATGCTCCCTCTCCCCATTGTTCTTTTTAATTGCCATAGAACATCTGATGCCTGCCTTTCACATCAACAAACATATCGAATGGATTCATACGATGACACGAGAGCTTAGACGATTGTATCATGCAGATGGCTTTTTACTGAATCTATCCAGACCCTCTGAGTCCATCACCACACTAGTGAGCTAATTGGATTATGTTCCCACTTTTCATACTACAAAATTAATTTTTCCAAATGAGAGGCTCTGCTCCGTACCCCAGATACAATGAAAGCATTCCTCAGTAACATGCCATTCAAATAGCTCCACAGCACAGTAAAATACCTGAGGATCTATATACACCAAAGGCAGTGGTACATGGTACAGGATAACATTTTCCCTTCATTACAAACATGAGGCAAGACTTCCAGAAATGGACACACTTACGCATATCTCTCAAGGGAAGGGTCCAAATCATTAAAATGAACACAATATCTAACTTCAGCTATGTCTTTGCCATGTTTCTGTTTCCCATTCCACAAAGTGTCTTTAAGGACATAGTACGGGATATCGTCTAACTTATGGAGTGGTCAGACGTAGAGTGAAGTGCTTTAAGCTCTATTCGGCCTCAGAGAAAGGAGGACTCCGCCTACCCCATAAAGACCAATATTGCTGGGTGGAACAGCTGACCCACTCAGTCTATAGGATGGAAGCTCACAGATCATCCTCTCAATGGCTCCTTGTTGAATGCCATAGTATATGTATGAGAAATGATAGCGCTATATACTACAGTAATAAACCTCAAATAACACCCCTTACTAGCCCCATCATCTTTACCTCCCCATACGCATGGAGGAGAGCACATAGGCTGATAAAAGCACCAGACTCTGTGCACTCCAAAACACCTTTATGGCGCAATGCGGGTAGAATGATTGGAACAGAAGGGATTATTTGGTTCTTCTGTGTTAGACCTGACAGCCTTAGGGTGGTCATCCCCCAACGTTTTGCCTGCCCCCATCCATTTTTCTGAGGCTGATTGTGCTGGTTTTAGGACTCTGCACACTTTACCACTGCTGACCAGTGCTAAAGTGCATGTGCTGTCTCCCTTAAATATGGTAACATTGGTTCCTACCCAGTTGGCCCTCCCAGTTTTCCCTCCACCATTCCCCTCTGCTGTCTTGTTATGGAAGTGCTCATTTATCCAGGAAAGTCTCCTTGTGTGAGGTATGGGGAGCTTGCACATGGGTTACTGCACAGTGTAAATGGTGCACCTTTGAGAGTGCAGAGTGTGAATGGTGGCCTGTATGAGTGCTTAGTGTGAACAGAGCAACAAGAACAAACAGTTGCATGGAATGCTTCAATTATTCTCAGCCACTGACAATTGCTCAGGACACATCCCAGTCCATATTTTTTCGTCCTCCATGTCACCTCAGTTTGGACCCAGCTATATGCAAATCAATCTTGACCCTACTCCAGTAGGAACAGTCCAGCCTGAACTGCCAGGCTAGGTCCCCCCTGAATCGGAACACAAGCAACCCAAGACCGATTTCATCCTTCTTTTGAGTATAGCGTGGGTCCAGTGGCACATTGAGCACGGAACCCATGTCTGGGCATACCCGTCACACTTAGGGCATCAACTGCAACAAACACCATATATAAAGCTTTAATTAATCCCAGCCACTGGCAATCACTCAGGTGCATCCCAGTTGCAAAAGTTTTCATCCACAGTGCCACCTCAGTTTGGACCCAGCCACATGCAAATCAGTCTTGATCTGGCTCTAGTATGAACAATGATGGACTAAGATGTGGCCCACGCCCAAGATGTTTGTAAAATAATTACAAGTCATTTTTTTGTTTGTTTTTTTGTAAACATACAACTCTGTTTCTCACGTCTGTTCACTGTATTTATACCTATGGTTTCCTTCTTTTCAATGGGGATACATTGCACCTTCTGATCTTCTTAGACAATATGACACCCATGCTATTGTTATAATGGAAATTATGATGTGATGCAAAACTTTATGTTTCAAAAAAGCTCTGTGACTATGGTGTACAAATAAGCATTTATTACATGCAATGATTACACCACACAATTATATTACTGTTTGAATGACCTCCATGAGAACCGTAGTGTTTGATAGTAAGTGTAGAATGACCGCTGTTTGTGTTGTAAGTTAGCTTGATTGCCCCTCTCTTTCTTCACCTCACAACACACTTGCCAGTCCTGTTATGCTACCTTCCCACACTTATCTTCCCTTACCAGGCTGCTCTGTTCTCTTGCTATGTTAGGGCCAAGCTAGTCCAGAAGAGTGTCTCTGTTCTGGGTAATTGAAGTGTGTCAGTCAGTGCAAAGGGAATGGTGTCTGAGCACAGGGTGACCTGTGTGAGCACAAGCTGAGGGTTGCATCTGTGAGTGAAGATCAGGGATGTACCTGTGTGAGCGAAGGTAAGGGGTGTACCTATGTGAGAAAGGAGTGGGAAATGTGCCTCTGAGAGCCTGAGGTAAGGGGTGTGCCTCTGTGAGTGAAGGGTATGCATGAACGGTGTGTCCATGTGGGGGTGTAGGTGACCAATGTTATGTTATATTTTGTTATGACACGTTGTGGTGCATATCTCCTTGGGACTGTATCTAGTTGCTGGAAAGAAAGGGCTGTACAGGGTCTGACAGTGGGCTTCATTGAAAACCCAAGATTAATTTTCTTGCAAAATTTCAGGATTGAGCTGGTGGCTCTGATGTGAAGGGATAGGTCATTCCAGGCTTTAAGAGCTAAGTATGAGAAAGGCTTATCCTCCGACTCTTGCTTCTTGCATGCAGGGGCATGGGCAATCAGGCAGCCAGCTGAGCTGTGGTTTCTGGTGGAGTGTGGAACCTGATACTGCTGTTATGTGGTATGTGTGGCCCAGATTGTGAGGGCTTTGTACATGTGTGTTGGGTGTGAGTTTGTGGAATGGGGAGGCAATGGCCGTCTCTTTAGGTGTGTGGAAATATGCATCTGGGGTGGAAGTTTGGATGATCTGGAGCCTCTCCGTGAGTTGAGTGGTGATGCGACATAGTATGTTTCAGTTTGCTAGTGACAAGAGCCTACGTGACAGGCCTAAAGGTGTTGAGTGGGAGCCATTTGTAGTTTTTCTTGAACGTCTTGAGGGTGTGGAATCAGGTGGAGGCGACTGTTTTGATTTGGATGATCATTCAGAATTGATTATCCACCACTATCCCTAGGTTCCTGGCTTGATTGGCTGGAATGGGTGCTTGTCAGAGTATGGCTGGCCACTAGGCTGAGGTCCACAATGAGGTGTCTTTTCTGAAGAGTACTGTAGGAAGCTAGCCTGGTGTGTGATGAGCACCTATAGTGTGATCACCTTATACCAGGTCCAAGTATCCCTTATTAGTGAGGTGTAGGCAGTGTCTAGGAAGCCAGGGCTCTCTAGAGGTAACTGTGGATGAGTAGCAACACTTATCTAGGTGACATGCAAATCTTTTTCAATACCACTAGAGTCACACAGCACTCACACACATGAAAGAACCACACAGTGTTACAAAAATAAAGGTACTATATTATGGTAACACAAATACTAAAATACTGAATAGGCAATACTCCAATAGGAGGTAAGTAACACACTATTATGTTCAGATTAGAAGTCAGTGATTAGCATACAAAGCAATAGCAAATAGTAAAAAACACTAGAAAATAGTAAACGCGGTAGGGGGAGACCAAACCATATACTAAGTATGTGGAATGCAAAAGGCAGTGCCCAGCCCAAGGAAGTGTAATCGGTAGAGGGGAGCTGTGGGAACTAGGAACCCCAAAAGGTAAGTACCAAGGTACCCCCCAGCAACTAGGAGAGAAGAGGTAAGTAGCTGGGTTTTCCCAAAACCCACAGATGAACTTTGGAAAAGGACTGTGCAAGACATAGACAAGACTGGAAGAAACCAAAGGTGAATCCTGACTGAAGAGGACCTGCAAAAGAAGGGGTCCAACTCAAGTTGGAGTGTCCAGTTGTGGCAGGAGCCACTACCCACCTTTTTGGGGATGCAGGACCAGGTCGACAGTGGAGACAAGGAGTCAGCTGTGCAGCACCAGAGCAGGAGAGGAATTCCAGAAGTGATGCAGGTGATGTCCCACGATGGACGAAGCGTTGAAGTCAGTCAGTGGTGTTGAAAAACTACCAACAAACCTTGGCAAATGCAAAAGTCTCAGATAAAGAGTTGCAGAGCTGCCGGGGACCAGCAAGGTCCAGGGGGACTCAACCCAAAGAGGGGAGTCCCTGGTGACCCTCAGCTGTGAGGGGAGTCAAAAGCCGAGGATGCAGCACCTACAGGCAAGTCCAGGCAGCAGGCAGAGGAGTCTCAGTGAGGCCCACTAAGCACACCTGGAGAGGAGTCCCATGTCGCTGGAGCAGCAGGGAGGAGACTGTGCTTTGCAGGGAAGAGTGCTGGAGGCCGGGGATACACGGAACCTGAAGATCTCTGGGAAGAGGAGCCCAACAAGCCTTGGTAGCTGCAAGAGTCATGGTGCACAGTGGTACTGTCCTGCAAGAAGAGACAAGTGCTCAATGTCTCCCACGTTGGGCAGAGGGTAGAGAGGACTGAGAGGACCACTCCAGATACCACCTGTGTTGCAGGATCCATGCAGTTCTGCAGGAGAGAGGATCCATGCAGTCGGATGTCGTTGCAGTTGGTACCTGCGGATGCAGGGGAGTCACTCCTTCACTTCAAGGGAGATTCCTTCTTGCTTCTCGTGCATGCTGAAGACTCATTGCCCTCAGAGGATGCACAACCAGGGAAATGTTGTAGTTGCTGGAAGCAGCCGGAGTTGCAGATTGCTGGTTCCTGTACGGTCCAGTTGCAATCCCGGTGGGCAGAAGATGAAGTAAATGACGCAGAAGAGTCCTGCTGGAACCTTGCACATCGAATCAGAGGACCCACCCAAAAGGGAGACCCTAGCATAGGAAGGGGTTTTAATCACCTAGCAGGGTGGCCACCACTCAGGAGGGGGCTGTGACATCACCTGCCTGATCTGGCCACTCAGATGTTCCCAGGGGCCTCTGCCCACCTTGGATTCAAGATGGCAGAATCAAGTGGTCACCTGGAGGAGCTCTGGGCACCACCCCTGGGGTGGTGATGGACAAGGAAGTGGTCACTCCCCTTTCCATAGTCCAGTTTCATGACAGAGGAGTTGTCCGGGGGTCCCTGGATTGGTGCCGACCGGTTTATGCATAGAGGGCACCAAATGTGCCCTTCATAGTATACCTGTGGCTTGGGGACGTTACCCCTCCCAAGCCATGTAACACCCATTTCCAAGGGAGAGGTTGTTACGTCCCTCTCCCAAAGAAAATACTTTGCTCTGCCTTCCTCTGCCTTAGGTGGTCAAGCAGGAGGAGGGCAGAAACCTGCCTGAGGGGTGGCAGCAGCGAATGCTGCCCGGAAAACCCCAGAAGACTGGTAGGAGCAATGCTGGGGGTCCTCTAAGGAGCCCCCAGATTGTATGGAATCATACAACCAATACTAGCAACAGTATTGAGGTATGATTCCAACAGGTTTGATACCAAACATGCCCATGTTTGGAGTTACCTATATGTAGCTGGACACAGCTATCTGTGCCCAGTATACTGGTAAAATGGCTTCCCCGCACTTATGAAGTCCAGTGTAATGGAGCTGGAGTTTGTAGGGGCACCTCTGCTCATGCAGGAGTGAACTCACACCCAGGGACCTGCACCCTGCCCTCTGGGCGTGGAGGGCCTACCATTGGGATGACTTACAGTGACCTGGTGCAGTGACCTGTAGTGAAAGGGTGCATGCACCTTTCCACGCAGGCTGCAATGGCAGGCCTACAAACACATTTTGCATGGGTTCTCCATGGGTGGCACAATACGTGCTGCAGCTCATGGGGGACCAATGGTGACCCAATGGCCTGCGTACCTAAATACTATATACTAGGGACTTATATGGGGGCACCAGTATGCCAATTGTGAGGTACCAAAAAGAGGGTACTTTTCTACAAGTACTACCTCCGTCTTGTCTGAGTTGAGCTTCAGACAGTTGATCTTCATCCCGCTGGCGACAGCTGACATGCAAGTGGTGAACTTGACCTGGGTGTTGGGAGTGTTGTCAGAAAGGGAAAAGATGCACTGGGTGTCATTGGCATATGAGATGATGTTGATGGTGATTACCGAGTTTGAATGATGTTGGCAAGCAATGCCATGAAGGCATTGTACAGCATGGAGCTGAGCGAGGATACATGTGGGACTCTGGTGAGGTTGGCAGCAGTAGTAGTTATGATGTCAAGCTGAGCGATTGAATGCATCAGGTGAGGAAGGAGCTAATGCATTATAGAGGGGGCCTGCCTATGCCAGCTTTGTGCAGGTGTTGGATGATAATGAGATAGGAGACTTTGTCTAATGCGGCTGAGAGGTTGAGCAGGAAGAATGCAGTGGTGTGTTCTTTGTTCATGATTATGTGGATGTTGTCAGCGATGGTAATGAGAGTGGTCTCAATGCTGCGGTCAGGCCTGAAGCCAGATTGAGAGTGGTCAAGGAAGTGATTGTTGTTGAGGCGGTTGGCCAATTGTTTGTTGACAAGTTTTTCCAGGAATTTAGCTGGGTAATATAGCTAGGTGATCAGTCAATAGTTTGCAAGAGTCTTTGGGGGTCATTCTGACCTCGGCAGTAAAAGGCGCTTACCGCAAGTCAGAAGACCGCCATAACACCGCCGCGGCCTCGGTAAACCGCCACGGTCATTCTGACCCAAAACTGGCAAACCGCCAAAAACCCGACATCCACAAAAGTCCGCCACACCAAAGGTCAGCGGGAAACTGGCGATGACCAAACCTCCACCGTCACGCCAACAGAAATACGCCCATGCCATTCCGACCCACGAATCCACGCGGCGGTCTTTCAACCGCGGTATTCCATTGGCGGTACACACCGCTGCGGTCGAAATACACACACACTTACAAAACACAACCACATTGGACAATTCGAAATACACACACCTGATACACATACAAACAACACTCCCACACACCCAATTAAATATAAAACACACACCCACATCACCCACAAACCCTCACGACCCAAAAATCCGACAGAAAGCCAGAGACATACAGCACAGAATAGAGAACACCATCACACAGAGGCAAACCACACCATAACCCACACAATATCCACGCATAAAACACCACACATCACCACACTCACCACACTCTACAGCACATACACCACCCCACACCTCATTCACACCACCCCATGGCACCCCAAAGACACCCCCGGTTTTCAGACGCCGAACTCCGGGTCATGGTGGAGGAAATAGTTCGGGTAGAGCCCCAGCTCTTCGGGACACAGGTGCAGCACACCAGCATTGCCAGGAAGATGGAGCTATGGCAACGAATAGTGGACAGGGTCAACGCTGTGGGACAGCATCCACGAAATCGGGATGACATCAGGAAGCGGTGGAACGACCTACGGGGGAAGGTGCGTTCCATGGTATCAAGGCACAACATCGCGGTGCAGAAGACTGGCGGCGGACCCCCACCTACTCCCCCAGAATTTACAGCATGGGAGGAGGAAGTCTTGCACATCCTGCATCCTGAAGGCCTCGCAGGAGTAGCTGGAGGAATGCACTCTGGTAAGTCAAATCTTAACTACTTCATCCCCCCCACCCCACCTGCATCCCAAATCATACCCCCACCCTCACCTCCACCTCCATCACACCTACTCCCTGCAAATGTCTCACCATCACAACCCACCCATCCCAACACCTAGCCCTGCATGCGTCCACAAAGCATGGACACCCATCACCAAAGCATGCCCACTGCACATACACATCTCCCCCACAAGCCACCCTCACAAAAGCCCCCACACAGGAATGCCAGCCCTGGGGTACACGGGCACCCACCCATTGCACGATATGGCACACACTGAAGCAATAACCATACCTCTATACCCCTGCAGGACCCGAACGCCACCACACCGCCCAGGAAGGTCTAGAAATGTTCATCCCACCCCCAGAAGAGGCCACCAGTGATGACAGCAGCTCTGTCTCCCTGGATCCAGATGACCAGCCCGGCCCATCGGGGACCTCGGGACAGTCGGTTCCCCTCACACAGCCACAGGCCACAGCAGACCTAACCCCCTCTGGGAACACCAGCACAGCTCCCACCCAGCGGGCCCATGCCTCTGTCTCCAGGACACGTCAATCAGCGGTGTGTCCACCACTACAGGGCACCCAGGTTAACCCACCACCCCAACAACAACAGGGACCTGGGGGCAGTGGTAGTGGGCACACGGTCCAGGGGACAGAGGCCCAGGGAAACAGGGGAACTGGGAGGGCTGCTGTGCGACAGGGGGGGGACAGGCCCAGGGAACCCACTCTCCACAAGGCCCTCTCCTCCATCATGGGAGCATACCACCACTCCCAGGAGACGATGGCGACGGTACTGGCCAGGTTCCAGGAGATCCAGGTCATGCAGGAGCAACAGTACATGGGGTTCAGGGAAGAACTTCGAAGCATCAGTTCCGCAATGGGCACCATCGTCGGGGCACTCAACCAGATTGTCACCACATTGCGGGACCATGTGGCACCACAAAGGGCCCCTGTCACTAGCATGGACCAAGAACAGGCTACCACCTCCGCCGGCGCTAGTGGACAGGAGGCCCCCACACAACAACAGGCCACCAGAACCCCACCCCCTGCAGAAGAAGAACCACCCCGCAAGCGGGGCCTGAGATCTCGGAAAAAGACAGAGTAGGATGCCAAGACAGCCGCCAGCAAAGGATACCCCCTGTTGTCATCCCACTGTCCCACATTGTCACCCTGTCCAACCTGAAACTGCCCCAGCTCCACCTTCCACAGGCATATGGACAATGCACCTGTGAGACTGAAAAGCTGGACTCTGCCATGGACATTCCTCCACCATCACCCATTACCGATTTTTCATCCATGTCCCTAAATTCAGCACTTTAATAAAAACACTTATTGCACAAAAACAATCTGGAGTCTGCCTGTATTGTGAACAAATGTATTAAACATAACGCTGCCAAAATGTCCAGTTACACAGTGATGAGAACATACCACTGTCACACAGCTGTAGTCCATGGGTAAACAAAGCAGAGGTCACGCAGTGGGGGCCACATCTCTGAAATTTGAAGGGAAAGTCACAACTCAGTTAACATACATTGGGGGAATAGGCCAGACAGTAGAGAGGCAGTAGACTGTAAGTAATTGTAAAATGCCGGTGTTGAATCTTACCTGTGTGTTATTGAAAATACTGTAGTATCACTCTGTCCCCGTTGTCTGTGTCGTCCCTGTCGTCTTCCTCCTCCTCACTCTCCACAGGTTCCACCGCTGCCACAACATCACCATCTGGACCATCCTCCTGCAGGAAAGGCACCTGGCGTCGCAAAGCCAGGTTGTGAAGCATACAGCAGGCCACGATGATATGACACACCTTCTTTGGTGAGTACATTAGGGATCCACCTGTCATATGCAGGCACCTAAACCTGGCCTTCAGGAGGCCGAAGGTCCGCTCGATCACCCTCCAAGTACGCCCATGGGCCTCATTGTACCGTTCCTCTGCCCTGGTCCTGGGATTCCTTACCGGGGTCAGTAGCCAGGACAGGTTGGGGTAACCAGAGTCACCTATTAGCCACACATGGTGTCTCTGTAGCTGTTCCATCACATAAGGGATGCTGCTATTTCGCATGATGTAGGCGTCATGCACTGACCCAGGGAACTTGGCATTTACATGGGAGATGTACTGGTCAGCCAAACAGACCACCTGGACATTCATCGAATGATAATTTTTTCGGTTCCTGTACACCTGTTCACTTTCTCTGGGGGGAACCAAAGCCACATGGGTCCCATCAATGGCACCAATGATGTTGGGAATATGTCCAAGGGCATAGAAATCACCCTTCACTGTAGCCAAATAGCCCACCTCAGGGAAAACAATGTAGCTCCGCATGTATTTCATCAGGGCAGACAACACTCTGGACAACACCTTTGAAAACATAGGCTGGGACATCCCTGATGAAATGGTCACTGTAGATTGAAATGACCCATTTGCCAAAAAATGGAGCACTGACAGAACCTGCACTAGAGGGGGGATCCCTGTGGGTTGGCGGATGGGTGACATCAGGTCTGGCTCCAGCTGGGCACACAGTTCCTGTATAGTGGCACGGTCAAGTCTGTATGTCAGTATGACATGTCTTTCTTCCATTGTCGACAGGTCCACCAGCGGTCTGTACACAGGAGGATTTCTCCATCTCCTCGCAAGTCCCAGCGGACGGTGCCTAGGAAGGACAACATGGAGCACAGAGTCAAGCAACCCACAGGTACGTTCACACAGCTTGCACAGTACACGATTCTCCATGCATTGAATGGCTTGTATGAGTGGCAATGCAAGGCCTAGGCCTGTGTGACGCAGTAGAATTTAAGCCATGTGGGCCCTTGAAATGGCGGCTGCCTGACCTGTGAAGTGTGACAATGGGATGTGAGGTCAATGCGCTGGCGTGGCACACCGTGGCGGTCGAAGACCGCGGCGCAAAGCCGCATTGGTTAACATTGAACCCTATGGGTTTCAGGAGCCAATGACGATGTGCGCCGGCGGTCGCGGTACGCACTACCGCGGTACGCACCGCCGCGGGCGTGACCGCCATTTCCTATCTGCTTAATCACTCGATACCTGATCATCCACAGGAGAGAACCTATACTGCAAGTGCTGCTGTGACCTCGGTCTGGAAGAGACAATGGCTGCTGCGACTGGGGAAAGGGCCCCTGCCTTCACTTCTGAAGAATTGGACAAACTTGTGGATGGGGTCCTCCCCCAGTATGCGCTACTCTACGGTCCTCCAGACCAACAGGTAAGTACACTGGGACCATGCTTTGTGGCCAATGCCTGGGTTGAGTGGGGTGGATGAAAGATGGTGGGGAGGGGAGCGAATGAGGCATGCATCGCACAACAGATGAGAGCATGTGCCATATGGCAAGGTTGGGGAGGGGGGGCCACTCACATCGACCATGCAGAAAAGTGATGATATTTATTTTCCCACCCTGTACATGTCACATAGGTCAGCGCCCATCAGAAGATCGACATTTGGCGTGCCATCGCCAAGGACGTCTGTACCCTGGGGGTCCACAACAGACGGGGCACCCACTGCCGAAAGAGGTGGGAGGACATCCGCCGCGGGAGCAGAAAGACCGCGGAGGCTCTGCTGGGGATGGCCTCCCAACCTAGGAGGGGTGCCACACGGCAATTGACCCCCCCGATGTCCCGGATCCTGGCGGTGGCCTACCCCGATTTGGATGGGCGCGTGAGGACATCATAGCAGACACAAGGGGGTGAGTACCAGCAAATTCTGCTATATTAGCGCACAGTGGAGGTGTCTGGGTGGGGGAGGAGGGCTGTGGGTATCTCTAGGCCAGGGCGATTTCTGTAGGCTAGGCCCCTCCGTAAGGCATGGCCCTGTGCCCCCGCCCCCCACCTCTGTAGGGTGCTAAGTACAGCTATTCATGGCCCTGGGTCACCTATGTGTGCATTTGTCGTCCATAGGCTTGTAGGCCAAGTCACAATAATTGAGTAGTGTACACCGAGTGTGCGGCGTAGTGCAGGGGGCTTCTGTGTCTGTCCTCTCCGCCAACGGTGTCGCCAATGCATGCACTCAACATGTCATTATTTCCCCCCCCCCTTTTTTTTTGGTCTTCCTGTTCATGTGTGCATTAGCATCATCAGGCGGAGGAGAAGTGGCATCGGAGCACGAGGGAGCTGCATCTCACATGGCCCCGGAGGGCCATGCAACCGACTCCGAGTTCACCAGTGAGACGGAGGACGAGGGGAGCTCCACAACGGGGACCCGTGGAGACGTCAGCGACACAGACATGTCCTCGGAAGGGAGCTCCCTTGTGGTGGCGGCAACATCCGTGCCCACCGCTACAACAGGTACAGCCGCCACCCAGCGCACCAGCTCCGCCCTCCCAGCAGCCCCTCAGCGTTCGCCCCGTGCCCGCTCGGCCAGGAAGGCGGGCATCTCCTTCGCCCCAGGCACCTCAGGCCCTGCCCCAGTTACCCCTGCTGCCCTCAGTGAGGAGATCATTGACCTCCTCCAGACGCTCATTGTTGGGCAGTCTACCCTTTTGAATGCCATCCAGGGTGTAGAAAGGGAGGTGCACCGGAGCAATGCATACCTGGAGGGCATTCATTCGGGTCAGGCTGCCCATCAGCAATCGTTCAACGCTCTGGCCTCAGCACTGACGGCAGCCATTGTCCCTGTCTCCTGCCTCCCCCCTCCAATTTCCTCATCCCAGTCCCACTCCCCTGTTCCTCTGCCTATCCCAGCCACACCTACAGACCAGCCTGCACACACATCAACACCCAAGGGAAGCTCATCCAGACATAAGCACCACAGATCACACAAGCATTCACACATGCAACATCCACATGCAGACATGCCAACAGCCACTGCCTCCTCTGTGTCCCCCTCCTCCTCGTCTCCCTCCTCCCTCTCTGTGATGTCTCCACTCACACCTGCATGCACACCACCATCAGCCAGTACGTCCATCACCAGCACACCCACCAGAACACTTCGCACACGTGCAGACACCACCCCCACTGCCATTTACATGTCCCCTGTGTCCTCTCCCACTGTGTCTGTCACCCCCTCTTCCAAACCACACAAACGCAGGCAGCCACCCACCCAACAGCCATCCACCTCACGACAGCCTCCGTCACAAGCATCTGCACCCAAAGACAGCACACTTGACTCTTACAACCACATCCTCTTCCTCCACTCCCATACCCACTGCACCTACCCTTCCCACTGCTCCTAAAAAGTTTTTCCTCTCAAAAATTAACCTCTTTGCATCACCTGACCCACCCCCTCCATCTCGTAAGAGTCCAAACAGCACCTCAGCCACCACAAGCCCTGCACCTACAAGTACAATAGTCCAGGGCTATTGGAGTCCACCAGCTTCTAGGGCAGCAACATCGGCCAGCAGCAAGGGGACAGCCAGCCCACCCCCTGGGAAAAAAACTAAAAAAGGGAAGGGCTGGCGCGAGAGGCCAGAGACGGCAGCCCCCAAAGGCACTACCCTGGCACCGTCACCTGGCACATCCACAAAGGGAGGCAAGGACCCCAGAGAATCGGCGAAGGAGGGCGAGGGCAGCAGGGCAGACAAGTCCGGCAGCAGGCGAGCTGCCCAGGAGGGCCCCACCAGCCCCATTTCGGGTGTGAAGGAGGACACCCACGGGCCCAGGACTCCAGCACAGAAGGGCCCCGCAAGCGAAAGGTCGGATGGCGACTGAGCGGTAAATATTGGCCCGATCGTGTTCCCTGAAAACACATGTCTAGCACCGCTGAACAGGGCCCCGCCGTGACAAGCACCGCTGAACAGGGCCCTTCAAGACAAGCACCGCTGAACATGGCCCCGCCGTGACAAGCACCGCTGAACAGGGCCCCACCGTGACAAGCACCGCTGAACAGGGCCCTTCAAGACAAGCACCACTTAACAGGGCCCCGCCGTAACAAGCACCGCTGAACAGGGCCCCGCCGTGACAAGCACCGCTGAACAGGGCCCCGCCGTGACAAGCACCGCTGAACAGGGCCCTTCAAGACAAGCACCGCTGAACAGGGCCCTTCAAGACAAGCACCGCTGAACAGGGCCCCGCCGTGACAAGCACCGCTGAACAGGTCCCCACCGTGACAAGCACCGCTGAACAGGGCCCCGCCGTGACAAGCACCGCTGAACAGGGCCCTTCAAGACAAGCACCGCTGAACAGGGCCCTTCCTGTCAAGCACCGCTCCGCTGGGCCCTTCATCTCAAGCACCGCTCCGCTGGGCCCTTCATCTCAAGCACCGCTCCGCTGGGCCCTACATCTCAAGCACCGCTCCGCTGGGCACCACCGTCTCTGAACTGCTCCGCTGGGCCCTTCCTGTCAAGCACCGCTCCGCTGGGCCCTTCCTGTCAAGCACCGCTCCGCTGGGCCCTTCATCTCAAGCACCACTCCGCTGGGCCCTTCATCTCAAGCACCGCTCCCCTGGGCACCGCCGTCTCTGAACTGCTCCGCTGGGCCCTTCATCTCAAGCACCGCTCCGCTGGGCCCTCCATCTCAAGCACCGCTCCGCTGGGCCCTTCATCTCAAGCACCGCTCCGTTGGGCACCGCCGTCTCTGAACTGCTCCGCTGGGCCCTTCATCTCAAGCACCGCTCCGCTGGGCCCTTCATCTCAAGCACCGCTCTGCTGGGCACCGCCGTCTCTGAACTGCTCCGCTGGGCCCTTCCTGTCAAGCACCGCTCCGCTGGGCCCTTCATCTCAAGCACCGCTGGCCCATTGGCAGGGCCGGATCTGTGTCGGGCAGGGCTTCACGAAGCACTCTGGGCACCATGCCTCCTCCAGAACCAGTGGAGTCTGTAATCCACTTGATGGACTGTGGCTTTGCACTCCCCAGGATGGTACAGTGGGCAATCCACCCACTGTAGAGACTTGTGAGACTGTGGCTTTGCACTCCCCAGGATGGAACAGTGGACAATCCACCCACTGTAGAGACTTGTGAGACTGTGGCTTTGCACTCCCCAGGATGGAACAGTGGGCAATCCACCCCCTGTAGAGACTTGTGAGACTGTGGCTTTGCACTCCCCAGGATGGAACAGTGGGCAATCCACCCACTTTAGAGACTTGTGAGACTGTGGCTTTGCACTCCCCAGGATGGTACAGTGGGCAATCCACCCACTGTAGAGACTTGTGAGACTGTGGCTTTGCACTCCCCAGGATGGAACAGTGGGCAAACCACCCACTGTAGATACTTGAGAGACTGTGGCTTTGCACTCCCCAGGATACATCAATGGGCATGGAGGCCCCTCGTGGATCTGGCGTCGTGGACTCAACTGGCTGAGGTGCCCCCCCTTCCCTTCCCCCTGAGGTGCCTGTAGTTTTACTATCTGATGCCCCTGCAGTGTTCTCTCCAATGGGATCGGGTCTCGTGTGTGGGCTTTGCCCATGTGTTTAGGCCCATTGGCCCACGAACAATGGCTGATAGCCAATATGGGCCGGACTTTTGACCTATGTATATATTGTTCATGATGTAATATATTTTATTTATATATTTCATATTTCACTTAACTTCAAATATGCTATAATATACTTCTATTTTAATGATCATTTTATTTTGTCTTTGCATTCTTCCAGGGGGTTTGGGGGGTGTCACTCTGAGTTGTTGCTCTGCATTGATGTGTGTGTTGTGGTGGGTGAGGGTGGGGGTGGGTGTGTGGCGTATGTGTGTCCCCGTAATTTTTTGCCTCCCCCCTCCCCTGTGTCGTAGGTGCAGTACTCACTGTTGTCGTCTGCGCCGGCGTTCGTGCTAATGGTAGAGGAGCAGGAAGACAATGGCTGGGAGGATGTGTAGTTCCGGTTCCATGCTGTCCAGATTCCTCGTGGAGTGTGTAGAGGTGAGCGTTTTCCGTTCGAAAAGTCTGTTTCCGCCGTGCTTTTATCGGCGGGGCAACCGCCCCGGAAAAGGTGGCGGATTGGTGGGTCGTGATAGTGTGGGCGGTACATTGTCTGCCGCCTGTCTGTTGGCGGTGACCGCTGCGCTGTTTGTTTGTTCCGCCATTGCGGTCGGAGTGTTAAAGTGGCGGTCTCTGTTGGCGGTTCCCGCCAGGGTCGGAATTCCATTTTTTGGACCGCCAGCCTGTTGGCGGGTTGGCCGCCGCTTTATCACCGACCGCCAGAGTTGGAATGACCCCCTTTGTGTCTGCTATGGGTTTCGTTAATAGGGGTACCAGGGTGGATTGTTTCTAGGCATTCGAAAAGGTGGCTGTGGTGAGGGAATTATTGAGTATTGATGTCAGTGTGTCGCAGATTGTGTCAAGTCCTTTGGTGAAGATGAAGTGTGGATAGGGATCTGGTGGGCGATCTTGAATGAATGGAGCTCATGGTTGATGCAGTTTCCTTTGCGATTATGGTGGGCCAGCAGGCCATTGCGGCTTTCAGGCTGTTTGATTTGTCAAGTTGGAAGGCAGTGAGGGTGGGTGAGTCCAGTTGGGGGGAGAAGGTGCAGAGGTCTTGCGATGAGATGACAGTAGTGGAGCTGGCAGCGGGGGAGATGAAGCCTTTCACTATGGCAAAAATGTCTTTGGCATTGTGGGAGCTGTTCTCAATTTGTTTGATCAATGCTGAGCAAGATACTGCTATACTGCCATGATTTGGCAGTTTAACTCTCCCTTTATATATTACAGGCAATGTACCAACGCTCAACAATAACTAGGTGCAGTATGTCTATACAGTAATCACATTAGGGTTTGTATTGGCACATTCCCTACATAAGGTGTGGCACCAGGAAGTCACTCTTGGTCCTGATGAAAAGCCGAGGGGTAGGCTTGAAACATGTAGACCACACCCAATAGGTAGGCAGGTTCGTTGATTAACCTCCCCTTCCAATCACCACATCTTAACCATACCACCACTAGTTTATCAAAACATTAGTTTACCCAGGAGGCAGGTATTTTTAAATCTGTTTTGTGGCCTCCCTCTCATATTACATCTCATCATAGTGGATTACATGTAAACTGCTCCCACGTATTTCGTTTGTCGCAGCATGTCCCATGCCATAGCAGAACAGGAAGAACCCAATGGCATGCCACCGTGGGGTAATCCTGGTGGGTGAGGGTTTTCTTAGGAAACAAATCAGTTTCCAGATTCTGCCTGGAGAGTTAATCTTGTGTTAAAGGGCTAGGCTTTTGTTTGGATTCAGACAAATGATCTTGTATGAGGGTAAGCCTTGCCCCTATATAAATAAAATATATTTTTTCTCCTCCTTACTCCCTCTGTAGTTCTTTGTAGAGATTTGCTGGGTCTGGGCTGCTGATGGTAGAAGTGTGGGCTGATTTGTAGGTGCTATTGTCATTTTGTGCCATGGGACTGTGTCCATTGGCATTTGAGTTGCTTGCAATGGTGTTTGGTGAGTTTCAGTTCTTCTGTGTACCAGCTCGCTTGAGGTCTGGTCCTTGGAGTGGTGATGGTCTTGAGCAGCGCCTGGGAGTCTGTACACTAGGTGATCCTGATGTTGGACTCAATGATGGATCGTGAGAGGTCGTCGTTGTACTGTCGAAGATGAGTTTGTGGCACTATGATTCATGTTTCTTCTGGGATCCTGTTCCAGTCGCATCAGGCAGTGTTGGGGATTGTGATTTTGCATTGAGTAGGTTGAAGCGGACAAGGAAGTGCTCGGCCAGATGAGAGAGGAGGGCTTGTCCAGGGTAATGTCAGTGAAGTTGGTGAGAATGAGGTCGAGGAGATGTCTGGCGGTGTGGTGGGGTCCTTCACTTATGGAGTAATTCGTAGTGTCTATAGGTCCTCCAGGAAGTTGTTGGTGTTCAGGTCTGTGTCATCTTGAAATTGATGTTGCTGAGTAGAATAAAGGAACTGGAGTCAATCACCAATGGGGCAATGAGGTCCGTGTTGGTGTTTCAGAAATTGGATTGCAGCCTGGCAGGTAAGTACAGAAGGGCCCCTCCTAGGGTGGGTTGCTGGAGATGTGTAGCTTGAAGGCTGGCTATTCCAGGGCATTGCTGGGGTATACGAATAAGATGGAGCAGTGGAAAATTTTAGTTGATAGGTAGTCTCCCTACGGGTTTAAAGGTTTGGTCTTGTCTTGCGATCTTCAAGCAGGTGGGTGATAGCTGCTATGATGCTGATGGCCAGTGATGAAGTGAGCTAGGTTTTGGTTAAGAAGAGGAGGTCATGCCAGAGGCCCCAGACCTCTATGGCATATCTGACGAACAAGTGGGTATTGAGGAGCAGGTATATCAGGGTGGGTTGTGTGTGGGTGGGGAGACTTTTGTGCATGGGAGTGTTGAATGGGGTCCTGTCAGGAACATCAGGTGAGGAGGAGTGAGGCGAAAGGGGGGAGTGGGTAGGAGGGGACGCAGAAGGATCAGCAAGTAGCACAAGAGAACGCACTTCCAGTGTTGGTGGGGGAGGCACAGAAGCAATGAGCGGAGGATGGCCTGTGTTCTGAGCACAAAGTTCAATGGTCGAGTAGCGTCTTGGGCTGTAGTGGGAGAGGGGAGGAAGAGGGTTCATGACACAGGGTGCTGGCATAGTGAATGAATGCAGACAGTCTTGTATTTCCAGGTCCACCGTTAAGTAGGTCTGGGAGAGCGAAGGAGATGCTGGGGCAGTGGACAGGGCTGGGAGTGAGCTGTCATTATTTTGAACCTCAATACCTTACATCTAGTGCCTGCTCTAATACAGTACCACTTTTACGAGCATGCCGGTGTGAGACTTTGAGTTATCAAGTGTGTAGTTTTCATTGCACAGTGTGTCTTTTGACAGGTTTACCCTAGTGGCTTAGGTGGCTCAGGTCCAGTGGTGTAGCAAGAATGTCATGGGTCCTAGTGCAAACTCTAGACACCTGGCTCTGTGCCACGGCACATGCTGCATTATTGAGAGCAATGCCTCTGCTTGTATCATTATTCATAGTGTAGAAAAACACAAAAGAAAATCTAATTTCTGTATTTTTAAAATAAATACTGACTGGGAAACAGATTGTATTCATACTGTTTTTTATATATAAATAAATCAATACAAATGTAAACTTTGAGCCTTAGTATTCCCGTCACCCTAGTCTAATTATTGTTTTATCTTACCTAGATAACACCAAATGACTAAAGGAATTACACCCAAATCCCCTTTCTCGTTCCAATACTTTTTAAATGAGGCTCCTCTCCCCACTGCAGGGAGTGTACACATGCCAACAGACCTGATTAAGGCAGGAAACGTCCGATTTCTGAAGCCAAAATGGTTTTATTTCAGCTTTCTCCAGCCTAAAATTGCCCCGATTCAATGTATGTCAACTAGGAGAAAATGCATTCCCCCGATTTTTTCTTTCAGACTATCCCACTTTCTACTTGCAAAATGTTGGCATGTATGGGAGAGTAAAATGCACCTGTCTAATCTTCTAGTGCTTGGTCTGATTTGGGTGAAACTGCTGGAATCGATGATGAGAACTTTTTGTTTGGCGGATTAGAGGTTTGACAGAACTCCTGTTTGGACAAACCAATGCTGTCATCTCTCTTGTTTTTTGAAGTGATAGGAAGGCCAGTGTCAGAAAAAGAAATGTAGGAAAGTGGAGTATTATGCAGTGAGGCAGGTTAGGTCTCACTATGCAATACTCTCACAATACCCCAAACGGTGTCCTTTTGATTCACAATCATAAATCCTAGATTTGGGAGTTGTAGAGATGAGGGTGTGGGCTTTGAAGCTCACCACCTTGATGTGCCAGTTCACTAACCATCCTGCCAGGGAGGGACGTGACACCTTCCACCAAGGCAGGCCTTTGTTTCTGACTCCAGGGAGTGTTCACACCACCTTGTGGTTTCTTATCTTGGTGGCAGCAGCTGCAGGCTGTCAGCGGGGCAGAGGAAATGCTGGGGCAACTGGGTGGTCAACCTTTAAGATAGTCACTTGGGTGCATGTCACATTAAATCTGACTTCAGATTCAAGCCTGATTTAATGAGACAAGTTTTTTTATACCAAACATGACATACTTCAGCGGGCCATAATGGAGCTGGGGACCTGGGGATGCCCAGGTGCCAGCCCATGTTAGCCTATGGCCCCTGAACTCTGATAGTAACCCTTAATGGAAAGAGACTACTATGAGGACATCAAAGCTTGTGCTTATATGTCCACACTTTTAATATAATGCACCCAGCCTCCTGCGCTTAGTAGGCCTACCTTAGGGGTGACTGGCATATATTAAAAGTAGTGCTTTGGCCTTGCCACACATGGTGAGGGCAAAGTTGAGTTGGAACAGTTTGCACTGTTCCTGCAGTCTGCAATGGCAGGTCTACTGTCATATGTTTACTTGGGGCTCTCAGGGTGGCACAAATAGTGCTGCAGACACAGGTGAACCCTTTAAATCCCATGCTCTGGGTACCACTGGTACCTTTACCAGGGACTTAAAAGAGGGTTAAAGTCCTTTCCAGTTGGGGATAACAATTCACATTCATCATATTTAGGGAGAGAGCACTGGTGCTGGGGCCTGGTTAGCAGGCTCCAGTGCACTTTCAGAGTCATACCCATCAGCAATGAGGCAAAAAGTGTGGGGATCACCATACAAAAAGGGCATTTTCCCACAAGACAGGTCCCACTTTTGTGAACCTATATCAAGATCTGTCTCAATGAGTAGTGCGAAAGGACAACTGCCAGATGTATTTTAAAAAGGTCTTGATTACAAGTTGAGGCATTATCACCCCTGATAAGTAACAATATCACGGGTTACATTATTTATCCGATGTGATAAATAATACCTACAATGAGTTTATGGGGAATAACATGCAGAGTTTGGTGTTTAACACACCAAAATCTGTGTGATACAGTAAATCCAGTATGTTTTCCCCTGTTAAATTTCGGCAGATTTGACCTGCTACAATTTTTCAAATCTTGGGTTGTTTAACGCACCCAATGATTACTGAATGTGTTAAATAAAACAAGACTTGTAATTGTCTCCCATGCATGAATAGAGGTTCACGCATGGGATGGAATTACCAGTGCAGTCTGTAATGAGGGTCTAAGACTTCTATGTGGCAGAACGGGTGGTGAATGGCCTTCCCATTTCTTTAAGGAGGATTGCTACTCCACACTTCTGTCAGTTATTTTAAAAGGACTGTGGTAAGCAGAAGGAGATACCATCTCTGATTTCCAGTTGCAACATGAGCGGTGTTATGACGAGCTCCTGGTTCTGCACTGGATCACCGCATGGAAGCATCAAAAGAGGTACACCTTGTCCTTTGCGTTTGGCCTTGTATTTGTTTCTACAGGGAGCATGGGTGGTGTTGCCGCATAGAATCTCATTATTCTAATGAGACTACTGGATTTGAGCGGCAGAATCGCCTGCGGTGTGGGAGACTGAGTCTAACCCATTACAGGTGACACCTGTCACCCTAATCCGGGTTTTGCTCCGGCTAACTAGCAGTGCTTCATCTCTACCCAAGGGCAGGGATGATTGGGCAGCTGAGCACATGACACAATTGATTCCTCAGGGAAATCGTGGTCACTCAGGCCTCATCCGTTTCTCTCAATTACATTAGTCTCACATACACAATGACAAACAGAGGCAGTACATGTTTCAATAAGGTTTTAATGAAGGGACTGCATCTTAGATAGAAAAGCATGTACTGCAGTAACCAGGACGATACAGCATGACAGAATTATAATTGTCACAAGGAGAGTGAAGCATAGAAATAACACTACCATATTGTCACTAAAATCAATAGACTAATTCCTACCTAGGCTATAATAGAGCACAGCATGTTAAGCTCTAATTCTGCCCTTCAGGTTCCCCTGGGAAGACATCATCCCCATACCTGAGCAAAGGCCTAAAGTCTGCATAAGCAGCTGCAGCGAAGCATTCAGCAATCAGCATACAGTCGTGGTCTTCTGGCTGGAATTTCCCTCTAACCTGTAAGGGACAAGGAAGTGTTTTTATAATAAAACAGCTGATGTTCTGGGAAAATGTCCTTACGTAAGGACAAAACTTTTACCATGTCACCAGCAACCTATCTTACTACAGCCTTGAACGAAGCACAGAGTCAACAAGAATGTCTTGTTTGAGAACGTAGTGCTGGCCTAAGCGAAAACAACTAGATAGAGAAAAATGAAACAAGACAGCAAAAGTGGCCATTGTTAAAATATAAAATGAAGCTGAATAAAATATATCTAGGTTAAAGTGCACAGCGGCAGGCCTAGTGTGCTAAAATAACGTGCATGGAGCTATAACTAAAATGGCTACACAACAGTGTGGTGCACTTTATGTCCTCTTTGTAGAGTACTGTGAAGGATATGCTGAGTCTGTGCTGAGCCTGAACCTTTTCAAATCAAAATGTGTGTGTTCAGGCAAGTCAGTTGACTGGGGCCCCCTTTTTTAGGGTCCTTTTGGTTGATTATTTAAGGAGGCCTCTTGTAGGATGTCAACTTTAAAAGCTTCTGACCAACCATCACTGAGCTTCTTTTACGAAATTATGTTAGCTTTGGCAGTTAAGTCTTGCATAATATGACCCTGAGTTGATGCTTCAATTATTTCAGGATGTTTATGGCAGGTTTAGCAGTTTCCATCTGATATTCACAGTAGGCAGCCATTACAGTATTTTATTCCCCTTGGGAGAAGCTGGGATTAAATCATCCATGGAGTCCTTGACCATGTGTTTGTTTCCTGTTTTTTTCATTCATTAGGACAAAAACAAATATGGATATTTGGTTCTTCCGTTCTTCCATTAATTCCATTATTTTATCAACACTGCAAAAGCCTCCATTTAGTCCTTGGAGGGGGTTGCTGAAAATGTGTGTCCCTGAGGAGTCTAGTTTTTAGTCCAGAGACTGACTTGGCCTTCTACAGGAATCAGAAGGTGATACTGCCTGCTTTCTTTATTAACTCATCTACATAACTGGAGGTATGCTTACATAATTATAATTCCTTGAATTTCACAGGTCTGCTGAAAATTGGCGTTCAGGGTCACAACTAGATTCATAGTTTGGGGAGGACTAATACTTTGATCAATAGAGAAATAATCATTTTCAGAATCTGGGTCACAATGACTAATTGAAGTTCCCTTTTCTGTTGTGGTATGCTACATAATCTGGACAGCACGATAACACACAGATTGTTGAAGCTGTATTCAGTGGTACTACACTGTGACCCTGAATTCCAGCTTCCATTGTGTACCCATGCTTTTGATATGCTTGGCAAGTATCACAGCCTCCTGAAAACAACTCATAATTGGAAAGATGTTAGTGCTCACAGCACAGAAACTGAGCATAAAATATGATTGTCCATGATGCATCTACAGCACAATAATTAGAAATATCCATGTCAGCTGCTACAGCTGTCAGGACATTTGCTAACCCTGGCAGTGTCTTTGGTTTTGCTGCTTTTGGGGTCCATCAAGGCTGTTTCTATACCAAAAACAAAACATAGCTCTAAAAATTCTTCACTGATCACAAGGAGGGCTGAGAGGCTGAAGGTGGGTCAAATGAGCACTTTGTATTGCCAATCATGGTCAAAGGCTATGTAATGTCAGGTCCACTTTGGTACTTTAGTCATTTGAAGATCATGACTGCACAGGACCAACACCCAATCATGCTTCATATATATGAACATTAGTGACAGGAGAGTTATAAATAGCAATGATTTCTAAAAATAGTAAGAGAGCAAGAAGAGGAAGTTCTACATTGTTAAGGCTGTTGAATTTCACCACACTATTTTTACACATGGTGTAGTATATATATTTAATTGAAATCCCTGAGTGGGAGCAAAAGGATTATAAAATATGACTTGTTGTGCTAATGCTCAGTAAATGCATAACAATTTGACTTTAGAAACAAAGGCAGTCTGGCTTTTTACATCAGTAATGGGTTAATCAGAACAACTACAAAAAAAGGTTTTGGAATCATTTTCACACCCCCTCTTGCAAACCTAACCTGCTTCCTCCTACCTTATAAACGACTATTAAAGACCTAAAATCTTCAAAGCTAATGTCCTACATCCTCCCGGGTCGGATCTTCCTTCAAGATGTCTTCAGCAGTGGGCACACAGTTAAGTGTAGCTACTAGTCGGAATCTCATGAGACGTTGGACTTTAGATATTATAAAGCAGCTGCAAAATTTCCTAAGTTGAACTCTACCTGACTCACCTTTTGTATCTCTTTTAAATTTACAAAGCTCTATCCTTCACTCTGCTGAACCCTCATGCCACTCGTTGCTTCTAGCTTTTAGCACTGTATAGCTGTTGGTTAGATGCGTAAAGCTGGTTACCCAAAAATCACTACAGCCTGGTGAGAGACCAATGTCTTAGAGAACACCTACTTCACATACAAGGCTCATTGTCTCTCCCTTCTGTTCTTTCTTTATCTCTCCTTGCCCATATTTTCTATCAATCCTTCACTTTGTACTTCAAGACGATTGTATGATGGCTTAAAAAACTATACAGAAAGGCAAAATATCATCTTAAGACAATCTGAGACAAATTAGCAAAATTACATCTTAAGTCAACTAAAGTCCTATAGGAAGCTGGCCTGGTGTGTGGTGGGTACCTAAGGTACTTAAACCTTATACCAGGTCCAGGTATCCCCTACTAGTGTAGTGTCTAGAAGCCAGGCCATCTAGATGTAGCTGTGGATGAGCAGTCAAGGCTTCTCTAGGAGACATGCAAACCTCATGCAATACCACAGTGGTCACACAGCACTTACACACATGAAAGGAAACACTCAATGTTACAAAAAATAAAGGTACTTTATTTTAGTGACACAATTACCAAAAAGTACTAGAGAGGCAACCCTCCAATAGGAGGTAAGTAACACACTAGATATGTACACTACTATTCAGAAATATACATAAAAAGCAATAGAAAACAGTCCAATAACAAATAGGGGGAGCCCAAACCATATACTAAAATAATGGAATGTGATTGCAGGGTAAGTGGAGTGTGTAGAGGGGAGCTGGGGGAACTAGGAAACCCCAAAGGTGAGTACCACAGTGCCCCCCCCAGCAACCAGGAAGAAAGAAGTAAGTAACTGGATTTTCCCCAAACCACCCAAAAGGAAGAAAAAGAAGAAAATGCAACACCCAGACAAGACTGCAAGAAACTAGTGGTTGATTCCTGAAGAGGAAGACCTGTGGAAGAAGGGAACCAAGTCCTAAAGTCACAGAAGAGTCCAGTGGTGTCAGGAGCCACTACCCACCCAACTGTGGTTGCAGGAGTTGGTCGATAGTAGGACAAAGATGGTCAGGAATGCAGCCCTGGAGCAGATGAAGAGTTCCTGGAGGATGCAGTTGCTGTCCCACGATGGAGGGAGGATTGCAGTCAGTCAGTGGCATGGAAAAGCCAACAACGAGTCTTGGCAAAGGCAGAAGTCGCGGTGAAGCAAAAGTGGAGCTGCCGGTAACCAGCAAGGTCCAAGAGGATTCATCCCACGGGGGAGTCCTAGGGGACCCTCAGCAAGGCAGAGAGTCCACAGAAGAAAGGGCAGCCCTCACAGGAGACCCACTGGATGAGGAACCGGGAGTTGCATAGGAGTCCATGCAGCACAACTGGAGAAGGGTCTCATGCCGCAGGAGAAGCACACAGAGGGCTGTGTTTCACAGAAAGGAGTGCTGGGAGCTAGGGCTACATGGAGCTTGAAGATCCCTTGGGGAGATGGCAACAACCCTTGGTAGCTGCAAGAGATGCGGTGCACAGGGGTGCTCTCCTGCATGGGAGAGCAAGGGCTTACCACCACCAAAGTTGGACAGCTGGTAGAGAGGACCAAGAGGACTACTCTGCACCACCACCCGTGATGCAGAATCCACGCAGCTCAGGATGAGAGGAGATCCATGCAGCCAGTTGTCATTGCAGTTGGTGCCTTTGGATGCAGGGGAGTGACTCCTTCACTTTAAGGGAGATTCCTTCTTCCTTCTCATGCAGACTGAAGACTTCCCACTCTCAGAGGATGCACAACCGGGGAAAAATTGCAGGAAGGAGCTGTGGAAACAATGTTGCAAGCAGAGTCTTCATCGCGGATGCAGATTGTTGATTCCTGGAGGGTCCAGTCGAGGTTCCAGTGGTTAGAAGTTGATGTAGAGGTTGCAGCGGAGTCCTGCTGGAATCTTGCCAGCCGAATCTGAGGATCCACCGAAGAGAGAGACCCTAAATTGCCCTAAAAGGGAGATTGGTTACCTAGTCAGGTGACCACCTATCAGGAGGGAGCTCTGATGTCACCTGCCTGACCTGGCCTGTCAGATGCTCCCAGAGCTCCCTGCCAACCTTGGATTCTAGATGGCAGAACGCAGGGCCCCTCTGGAGGCGCTAAGGGCACCACCCTGGGGTGGTGATGGACAGGGGAGTGGTCACTCCACTTTCCATTGTCCAGTTGTGCGCCAGAGCAGGGATTTGAGGTCCCTGAAGTGGTGTAGACTGGTTTATGCATGGAGGGAACCAAATGTGTCCTTCAAAGCATACCAATGGCTTGGGGAAGCTACCCCTCCCAAGCCATGTAACACCTATTAACAAAGGGAGAGGGTGTTATCTCCCCTCTCCCAAAGGAAATCCTTTGTTCTGCCTTCCTGGGCTTGAGCTGTCCAAGCAGCAGTGGAAAGAAACCTGTGTGAGGAATGGCAGAAGCGTGCGCTGCCCGGAAAACCTCAGAAGGCTGGTAGGAGCAATGCTAGGGGTCCTCTAAGGAGGCCCCAGAGTGCATGGAATCATGCTTCCAATACTGGCAACAGTATTGGGGTGTGATTCCGACATGTTTGATACCAAACATGCCTAGGTTCGGAGTTACCATTATGTAGCTGGACAAAGGCAGTGACCTATGTCAAGTACACGCATAAAATGGCACCCCAGCACTTACGAAGTCCAGGAAAATGGAACTGGTGTTCGTGGGGGAACCTCGGCTAGTGCAGGGGTGCCCTCCCACACAGATATGTGAACCCTGCCCCCTGGGCTAGGAGGGCCTACCACAGGGGTGACTTACAGTGATCTGGTGCAGTGACCTGTTGTTAAAAGGGTGCATGCACCCTTCCATGCAGGCTGCAATGGCAGGCCTGCAAACACATTTTGCATGGGCTCCCATGGGTGGCACAACAAGTGCTGCAGCCCATGGGGAACCAATAGTCCACCAATGCCCTGGTTACCTAAGTACTATATAGTAGGGACTTATAGTAGAGTAAAGCCCCAGCAACCAAATTTAAAGGGAGAGAGCACAGTCACTGGGTTCCTGGTTACATGTATGGCAAAATACATGCTGCACCCCATGGGGGATTCCCTGGTACCCCAATGCCTTTGATACCTGGGTACCATATACTAGGGACTTACATGGGGGCACCAGTATGCCAAATGTGCGGTGTAAGTTATTCAAGTAACCAAGTTTGAAGAGAGAGAACCCAGGGTCCTGGTTAGCAGGATCCCAGTGAACACAGTCAACCACACTGACAACAGGCAGAAAATGTGGGTAACCATGCCAAGAAAGAAAGTACTTTCCTACAAGTCCCTTTGTACAAACATTCTAAGTTAGCATTTATTTTTACTTTTGAAGCACCTTTTCTTTCTCTCTCTCCCTCTCTCTCTGGGTATCTTTCTTGTGGTCTCACACTTTCTCTACGGTTTGCTATCCTGGATCTCTCTTTCTATGAATGTTTCAGTCTCACTCTGTCTCATTCGGATTCTCTTGCTCCTTGATTCCTTCTGAGTTCTTCCTCTGCTATTCATCCTGCAACCACTTAGCACGTCCTCTCCCTTTTTCAATCTCAACTTATCCATAGGCCTACTCAGTCTTCCTTTTTAAAATCTGCCAATGAGTTTTTCCTCCTTCACCTCTCCTCATTCCATCACTATCTATATCCTTACCAACTTCATTATTTTTCCTTCTTCCCCACAGTCTCTTGTGCTCATCTCCCCTCTTACTTTCCTCCACCTCTCTTCTCCACTGCAAAATCATGTTGCTATCTTCATCAAATTCTCCCTCGGACCTCCACCACATTGGCCTAGTGACCGGCTACAAAATATCGTGGGAGAAGGTTTCTCTCAGGTGAGCTGCAAGTGATATTTGCATCAAACAGACGTCCCACTAAGGCAGACTTTTGGACAACCCAACTGGAGTGGATGTGTGTTGTCAGATGGTCACCATGCCCCCTGCCAGTGGTTGGGTCTAAAATCAAAGGTAGTGGTACAACCACATAAATATGTGGTACACTTCCCCACTCCACCTTCAAAACATGAAATATTACTTCAAAGGCAGTCGCAGTATTGCACCTTCCAAAAACACACTAATCAGGCACTGTATAAGTACCATTTATACATGTTTGTCTCCCACACAAAACATGTACATCATTGGAAACAGCAATACACACTTACCTCACAGGCAGGACACGTACAGCATGTGCAGCAATGATGAAGCATGCCACTACCAGTGGGTAAGGGCAACTTTTGAGAACCTTGCGTAGTATCTAAATGGATGATACTCTGAAATGTATCTGAGTATCATTTGTTCCTCCTTTTCCTATGTTGTGTGCATATTTATTGTGGCTCACATGCTGAAGTGGAGGTGTTGCTAGCTACCCCTGCTATCTACTTGCCGATGGATAAGGGTTGTAATAATGGCATTTTTAACCCCTGCGGCTTTCCATTTATCCACATATTCATCCAGAAATGGTAGGTCATAGTTTTTTCATATGGCATTGAAAAAATCATGTTATATAATATGAGACAGGAAGGCAGCAGCGGTTTTGGAAAGCAATAAAAACACCCAGTGGCTTGTCAGGGCTTTACCCTCATTGTAGGAAATACTTTAGGTGTAGCTGAAGGTCAAGCCAGCAGACTCAGCCCAGCCACCGCATGCCACAGAACCTCACGGGGAGGGCTGAAGCCCTCTCATCCCGATGGTCGTTGCACGCCTGTAGTCGTTATGATATCCTTGTCAATTCTGGCACCGCCAAGCATGGTTGCAAATCTTCTGCAGTAATTTGTGTTTGTTGGGCAAACACTTTCATTGCACTTTTTATAATGAAGATAAATTGGATATTCTGGGACCTATTCAGGCCAGTTCCACTTGTGGAATATCGGTTTCCTGGGCTGAATGGGATTGCACCTTCATTAATGACATCTGCCACCTCCTACTTGTGTCATTTGTTACAGACTTGGCTCCTCATTTACAAGCCGTTTGCACCACCGCTGCGTCGTTTTTTTTTATGCAGGGATGGCACTAGCAGTGTACGACACTGCTCTTTCTTTACAAGTTGAGGCATTGGGCCCAATGCATTGGTTTGTAAATCCCTGTGTCACATTTTACCTGTGACAGGTATAATGTATGCAGGGTAGGTGTTCCCACTGAAAAAGCCACGCAGAATGGACACAGTGAAATTTATAACATTTCACTGCTTCATTCTGCGACTTCACTGCGTCAAAATTTTACCATCTGGTCAGAGAGCATTGCTGGAGTTGCGTCAGTTTAACAATGCTACTCCAGCAATGCGCGAGTTTAGCGCCAACACATGCGTCAGAATTTCTGACACATCTGTGAAAACATGCGCTATGGAGCTCCGTATTGTAAATACAGCACATCCATGGCGTCATTAAGGGATATCCTGGAAGTGCGAGAAATCTGACGCATCCATGGGGATGTGCCCCATTCTTGTAAATGAGGCCCTCGATGTGGCTTAAGGGACTGAACTAGCTTTTGGCGCAAATGTTCTCTCTGGGAGGTCTATGCCTGAATTTTTTGTTTGAATTTAGGGTAACGTTTCAAGAGAGATTTGAGTATTGTATTCAGTGCTTAATTTGTAAATATAAACGTGCTGGTGCCCAAAGCCCTCTTCTTAAACATGCGGCTGCTGCAATTAAATGTGGGAACATGGAATACGGAGGCAGCGTAATCCTGAAGCCATCTCGGGACTATTCAATCCATATAAAGCCACTCCCTGCCCCTTCAGCTCACTTTTGCAGTTTTCTGCTTTCTCCCTTTGTGGCGCTTTTTTATTTTTCCCTTCCTCCCTCTTTCCCATATGTGTCTTTTGCTCACAGCAAATGCTTGAGACAGAAGAATAAGCCCTGGCCCTCAAAAATAAGTGGCGGTGCTCAGCACCGGAAACGACAAGCACAAATTAAGCACTGATTGCATTACCAGTAAGTAATCCCAATATTACCAAATGTTGAAAAGCGAAAGTGCCACAAACTGCTTACTGCTACTACATAAATACTTTCAGGATGGTGGAATTCTATATAAGATTAATCAATTAGATTTGTAAATAGTTTTAATTTCACGTATTTAATTGTTTGAGAATGTATGCCTGGAAGGACTCCCCCTTAAGCTGACACTTATATCTTTAAACAAAACTTTTTAAAGGGAATCATGGTGACAGGAGCGTTTAAGTCAAGCAGTCTACGTGCATGCCTTTCCCTTCCTCCCATGTGTGATTTAATAATAGCAGCAGGTCTAGAAGAGTTATCTAGGTAAAAGGTTACAATTAAGTCATCCGCTCTAGTGGCGAGGTACAAGAACGGCCAGGGTTATTATGGGGCGGTTGACAGCCATTCACATTGGAGAGAGGAAGATTAAAACGACACGCCTCTGCTCTGATTGGTGCAAAGGACATCGCATGTTTAAAGGTGACCCGAGGAAGAAAGTCTTGGGTTTCAAGGCTGACGGATCGCGCTCTCGGTGTGTATGTCAACGTTCCGCTGGCTAGCCGTCCCACCCCGTTTACACAGAAAAGAAGCGAGTGCAATAATCTGCAGTTAGTGCATGGAAAGGGTGTGCGTATTTCCCGCGTCTCTGTTTAGTTAACGCGCGGGACAGCATACGGCTACATTTCAGCAATGATGAAAAGCCTTCTCTGCATAACGAGCGTAAGGGTCATGATGTTTTTTGGTGGCAGAGGGCAGAGCCGAGCTCGCATTGGTAACATTAAATAATTTAACCCGATGATTTTCCCCGAGTTTGTGCTTCATTTTCAGAATCGTCACTGCGGAAATAGTCAAGGACATAGCTTTTGGACGGGGGTGGAGGGCGTTTGGGGTGTGTGCCCCCCACAAAATAAATGCATTCTTGGCTTGATAGTTGGATCTGAGGCCCAACTGCTGCTGTTGTGACGGCTGTCTGTGTGCCCGTTTTCCTCATCATGAGCCAAAAATAAGATACATCAAAGACCTGTGATGGAAAACAGGAGAGAGAACAAGAGACAGTGGTACATATACTGGATGAATTTCAAAATGTGTAACCAGATAACCTGGAGTTAGTACTGGCTGGCCTCTTGTCCAAACTAGGCAAACATTTTGTTTCCCAGAGCCTCCCTTTTGTTTTTGATCACATCTGAGAGCACCTTTAAATACTTGAGTTCAGGGTGTGTCCTGCACAAGTATGTTTTATGTTTTATTTATTAGACTTTAATGTTACTCCATCTATATTAAGAATCTAGGCCACATTTAGTGTTTACACGACTACGCCTTGCCTCTTAGTTCACTAGTGGGATTTTAGAGGAGGAGACATTAATGTTTCTCAGATTGTATTTAAAAACTATCCCTCTTAACAAATGTCTGTCTATGCAGTGATATAATCTGATGTACAAAGTTGAAACACTAACACATGATAAAGAAATACACTTTTGATTTTTCAAACTGTATCACATTTTTACATTACGTTGGTTGGATGATATACATAGCAAGCATTTTCATGGCTTGGCTCGTGTAAAGATTCTTAGAGCCAAGCCGTTGGCTCAGGTATATCTCAGCTTGCCCTAGTAATTTGCTATTGTGCCCACCTCTATTTGTAACTTGGGTTTAGTACATGGGGCAGTCAGTCACTTGATAACATGATGTGCAAAAGGCGAAGACTGAAAATACAGCCTTGCCTATCTGCACCAGTTTGTCAACTGTACCATCAAGGCTTCTCATAGCAGAGACAAAAAAGAATGTGTGCAGTGAAAATACATTTAAAACAAGGGATCCCAGGGCTGTTTGTATGTGACCATAGTCATGAGTTTCCAAATAGAACTACGAGGCCCATTTGGGATGGGCAGGGGTGTAGCTTCGGAGTAGGAGAGGAGGTAGTCTTTGGGTGTGACACCCCCAAATGCATTCTTGGCTTTGTAGTTGGGTCTGGGAACCCTGAGTCATGTCTGTTATGTCTGTTTCAGTTTTTCCCATTCTCATTTCACTAACAGCTTTTATCTTGTTCATTGTTTGAAGGATAAACATAAATATATAGTTAATGGGTTACCAAGAAAATTAATTCTGCAACCATAGGAATACTCCTTGTATGAGTGCAAATTCACTACTCTTTGGAATTCACAAATGGCAGTGGTGGGCTTGGAAATCTGTGCCAGTCCCAGGTTTCTAGACATATTACAGGCAGTTAAACACCCAAAAGGTGATGGGGTGAGTCGCTTGGAAATAGTCTAACCAGTAGCAAACATTTAGGGTAGAATTCCAGCCCATTGTTTTTTGCCCACTGTGCCATTGTAGACAGAGGCTCACCTAATGCAAATCAGTAATCACCCTGTTCCTCATGAAAACAGTCCCTCCCAAACCTTCTTTATCTCATCCTTCCACCCTGCAGCTCCTTGCTTTTGTAGATGGGAAATTTGAGATTCACCCCGTGCTGTCTCAAAATAAAGAACTGACTCAGAGAAAATGTCTGGTTAAATGAATTCACTTTACACCTCCTTGCAGGCACATAAAAGAGGCGCTCAGCTCTGCACCAGAAAATCCCACCATGACAACGACACCATTTTGTCTTTAGGTTTGCCAAAGCAAGGCTCACTCTGACTGAAGCCTTCAATGCATGAGTGGACCCTGATTTGGAGGGACGCCTTGTCTGACCAGAATACACAGTAAAAACTCATGTCCTGATTTCTGTTATCACCTCGTAATCCAGGTTCAACGCATTTCTTATGTGACATTGTTTCTCTTTAGGATGTGTTTATCAAGATTTGTTTTATGTAGTGCAGATAACATGGTAGGAAGAGGTTAACACAATACCCATTCCCCCAAACATACACTGTTCTGTGTTTTACAGCACTAGTCATAGAGTCAAACATTGCCAGCTGAAGGGAAAGATTTGGGGATGGGCATTCCAAATGATTAGTACATAAAATATCCCAGATGTATGCTCTGTGCAGTGCTTCGACTACTCAAATGTGCGTTTAGGAGAGATTTCATTTATCCTAAAAGGTATCTTTTATCTACGCCTGCTTCTTCCTTGGTGCACCACATAAGCGTGCATTAGAAGGTTTTGTGAACCAGGAAAGCAGTTGTAAGTTGTGTACTACTCCCAAATCTCTCAATTGGTTTGCGTAGTCATGCTAAATTACATTTTATGGATTCTATACTGATAGCAATATTATATAAAGAGGTAACATTTTCTATTTTGATATATTTTCAGAATATAGGCGTGGATTCAGTGTTTGCGGTCATCAAACATGATTAAGGAATAAAAACATAATCACAGGAACAACCACTCAGGAAAAAACTCTTTATCGCTGCGTCTCTTTCTAAATAAAGTATAATCATTCAATTAATAAAAAGAGGTGTAATATATGGCATGTGTGCTTGTTACTTTCCCTGTTCATGGTGGGAATTTGCCATGCATTTATATAAGTTTTGCATAACACTGCATGTAATGTTGCAACTATTTCCAAAGGCTCACAACTCTGCAGTAGGTGTAATAGAAGGACAAAAAATTACAAATAACACAATTCTGCCTCTTAAGAAAACGTTATTGAGTTTGTAATCTGACTATATGACAACAACAAAAAACGAAGTCACAAAGCATGTATTCTGGTTTTCCCTGTTTAATAGTTGGCAACAGTTCAAAATGTCACATTTATTTGTTTTCATCGAAAGCTTTGCGCTGAGTCCTACCAGCAGCAGCTCCTCCCTAACGACAGAGGAGCATCTCCCCACTGGCTAAGAGCCAACAGCTGAGAAATAAAACAATATTTTGTTTTCTTTTTCAGCTGTTGGCTCAGCTGAGCCTGTGAAGGAAGGGGCGGGTCTTGGTCTTGGGAGGGAGCAGGAGGAGTGGAGGTCACTAAGTGCACATGTCATTTTTGCCGGCCATCTTAGGCAGCCCAGACTGACATGCATGCTTAGGTTTCTCCAAGCCTGCGTGTTACACAGCCAAGTTGGAGAAATTGCACAGACTTCAATGAAATGTCTGAGCGGCAGACCAAGCCTCTCAGACCAATCCTGACACCGCTCTCATGATAGGTGTAGCATGAGCGCAGGGACAGGATTGCGTGGGGGAGCCTGTGCTGGTGTCCCAGGGACTGCTGGGACACCATCAGAAGAGGAGCGTGAGGCGGCCAGCAGCATTGGGAAAGGTGAGTTTATTATTATTATTTTTTATTCATCCCCCATCCCGTTCCCCCTGCCCTTCCCACCTTTGAGATTTGTTGCAGCCTCTCCTGAGTCCTAACCCTGGTTTTCATGTCTCATATCACAGATGTGCACATCTGCATCTTTCAGTGAAGCATAACTGCAGTTAGACGTGCACTTCACATTACATAACTAAACCTTAATCTGCCTGCTTCTTGCCAAACTACATCTTGATTGTTCTTGCTTAATTGCTCTTAATTGCATGGTTTCTTGCTAATCTGCACCTACCTGTTCTTGCTAAACAGAGCATTGGGTTACACAGATCTTTATACATTGCTCCACAGCAGCTCTTGCCAGAATGCAACGTGACTCCTCTTGCATTACTGAATATCCCCTCTAAAGTGCAATACAGCTGTGTACACCTGGATACTAAGACACTGTGCTTTTCTTATTTTAAAACGATTGTTCTGCACTATGTCTCTATTCTAAAATTTGGTTCCAACTGAGTGTCAGAGCATTAACAGCATTTGACTAGACAAGGCAGCAGTGTAAGCTAAACCAAAAAGCAGTTTAAGCCAGGGGTCTACAACCTTTTCTGTAAAACGCGCTACTTATGTTCAATTAAACTCATCAAGAGCTTCTAATATTATTAGTGTTGTATTAGTGAGCACATCACACAAGATTACATTAGTGGTCACCATAGGTAACATTACTACCAGCAATTACATCAGTTTATTAGTTGTGATTACCAGCAGTAAACAAGCGTTGGCAGTGCCAATAGGCCTGCCTTTCAAAGAATGTTGTATGATAATGTGAAGTATTCCATGTAGATAGCATGGGAATAGATATGTATCCGTGTGAAGCAAAGTACTATATAATAATATTGGTGTAGGTTAAAATGTCAGGTGACAGTTGCACTGTCAAGCTAGACTTAAAAATCCAATTAAGTTAATGACTGCCCTCCTCCCATCTGTACTGCTGCCAGAGAAAAACACTATAAGTTATCTAGTTATCTAAGACAAGATAATAGCCTTACAATTAGATGGGTGTTCCCCTGAAAGTTTAACGTCAGGCAGCTGGATAAATAAACAAAATGATCACAGCTGTGTGGTGAGCAAGCACTTTTTTGTGGCACCACACAACTTCTACCCCATCAAAACATGTACTCCTGGCTCCCATCATGTGGCCAGAACCAAAGTGGTTTCTCACATAATAGTCTGGCAACAGCTGCGCTGTCAAGCCAGACCATAGAAAGGCTTTGATAGCATGCAGTGCTTAATTTGTAAAATAATGAGTACCATGCCCAAAGTGCTGCTCAGAAGCCCGTTGCCAGGGTTATTAAATGTCAGTGCTCTAAATACCAAGCCTGCATAGTACTGAATCCACCTCATGCTTCTGTAATCCACTGAAGTCACTCCCTATCTCTTTTTCTGTCTTTTCGAGGTGCCTGCTTTCTCCTTTGGTGACAATTTTTCCAGTCTTTCTCTAACTCTGTCTTTCCAATTTGTGTGTTTTTCCATCTCATGCTTCAGGGAAATGTGCGATGAGGCAAAATATGTTCCGCTCCCAGAAAATGAGTGCAGATGGCCTCCACCAGCAACCACTGGCTCTGTTGCCACCAGCAACCACTGGGTCAAATTAGACACTGCCAATATGGAATGCCTCTACATGTGTAATACATTAACAGCCATAGCAGCAATGCCTCCCGTAGCAAGGTAATAACATTTGTATAAAGTCTCCCCATTGCCACATGATCTACCACTGAAATATCAGATTTGTTTAACTCTATTTTATTGAGTTTATAATAAACAACTTAAAATAAAGACAAAAACAAGCAGTGCGTTTCCATATGAGATATCACAATGCCCATTGTTTTCCTGGGCAGAGGATGATGATACCTGCAGGCAAAACTTGTAACATATCCAATCAGACCAAAAATAGCTAACCCCTCCTTCCCTCCCTAAGGGCCTCATATGTAACCAAGTCGTTCATACACCATGTTTACCAGCGTTACTCTATTACCACAGTTGGTTGTCACCTATGTGCATAACATAACATTCCATAGTCAAGGATCCTCATCCGTGCTCCAATCAAAGCTGGACTCCTGGACCCCTGTGAAGCATTCTAATAGTGTACTCCAAGCCGTTATGTCTGTCAGCGCCCCTTCTTCCCTACGTGTCAGTCTCATATTTTGTTCTTCAGCCACGCCCGATTCCAAAACATCATGGGACGAGCTAGAAGGGGATGGGCTTCGTGTACTCATCCAGCCTATAGCCACCCTTCGCTTAGCCAGCACCAAAGCAAGCTGCGCAAATCTGTATGCAACACACCTACCCCCGGTCTCTGTAATATACCAGGAGGCAAGTCAATGGCGTTGCCTCGAGCCCCAGACCGGGGACCCAGTCCAACTTCCGAACCACCACCCATCAAAATTGCTGTACTTCCCTACACGACCAGGCCAAGTGGAGAAAGGAAGCACCTGTCTCCTCACATCGAGGACACCCAGTCTCCCTTGTCGGGTCCATCTTATTAAGTCGAGCAGGCGTGATGGATACACGATGGACAAAATTAAAGTGCAACAACTTAAATCTGTGGTTACAAGAGACCATGCGTACCAGAGACAGTGCCAAATTCCAGTCCACGTCTTCTAGAGGGTTCTCCAGCTCTCGATCCCAGGCCTTACGCGCTGCACACTTCACCCCCACACTATCCCCACGCAGCGCTCTATAAAACACAGTAACCAAGTGGGAATCCTCTCCCCAATTTATTACTCCATTCAACATCTTTGATGCCAAGGGGACCACCGGGAATCCAGACCAGACCTCTCGAGCCACACTCTCAATCTTGGTTTATTGCAAGCACTGGCCAGCGCTCAATCCAAACGTATCTCGTGCCTCCCGAAAGGAAATAAACTCACCATTGGGATACAAATCACCCGCCACCAAGCAGCCACCCATTCTCCAAGCCTCCATTGACTTTAAAGTATCCATATCCCAAAAGGGAGCCAGACTCCAGATCTTTAGCTCCCTATCAAATGGGGGCACATCAGAGTATTTTCTTAACTGCCTGTTCCCAGATACCAGCTGTATTCTTCTCCAGATAGGGTACAGGAGTCACCGACCTACCGCCCGACATTAATGCGTGCACCAGTGCCTCAACTTCCAACATGCCAGCAAATAGCCGCTTCTCCCAATCATCCACCTGCATCATCCACTTGGCAGCATGTTGTAAACGAGCATAATAATAATAGAGTCTAATACTAGGGAGTGTCAAGCCTCCATCTTCCATATCCATTTGTAACGTGGACAACGCCCCCCTACTACGACGGCCAGCCAAAAGCAAGGAAATCAACAAGCTAGCCAGACAATTAAAAAGCCGAGCAGTCATCGGAAAAAAAGAATTCTGGACCAGGTAAAGACACCGCAGCAAGAACGCCATCTTGGCCACAGCCTCCCTTCCCATCACGGATAGAGGCAGCTTATTCCAGAACGATACATAGCACTCCAGACCCTTCACCACCCGTTCCACATTAAGCGTCAGATGTGCCGTCGCTGTATGTGTAACTCATGTGCCCAGATATCGAAAACTTTCAAGTTCCCACCTCAGCCCTACCTCCGGCAAATTCTCTGGTGGGGCATCACATAGTGATCCTAGAGGAAACAGCAGCGACTTCTTCCTATTCACCTGTAAACCAGATACAGCCCCAAATGCTTCCATCAACTGTAACAACAAAGGGACCAAAAAGCACAGCTCTCGGAGGTATAGTAACGCATCATCAGTATACAGGGAGACAATATCCCACCTGAACACCCCAGGGCTCCAATTCCTCACATAACCAGGCTGCCAGCAGTTCTACTGCTAAAGCAAAGAGGAGCAGTGACAATGGGCATCCCTGTCTGGTTCCCCTACCAATCGTCCAAGAATCTGAAAGCTCTCCGCTCACCTGAATAAGTACAGTGGGAGCAGTGTACAACAAACAAACCCAAAATTGAGGGCCAAATCCCATTCCCTGCAGAACTGCCAATAGGTACTCCCACTCCATAGTGTCAAAAGCCTTGTCTAGATCCAGCGATACTAATACCAATTTGTCTACCGCCCCGATGTTTCATGTAAAACGCGTGCCAAACGGCGTAAGTTGTAAGTCGTACTGCGACCGGGAATGAATCCGCATTGATCCTCATGTACCAGACCCCAGATCACTCCACGCAGTCGAGTAGCCAAAATTTTACACAGAATCTTGACATCCGTATTGAGCATAGTGAGCGGACGATATGAGGAAGGCTCATCAGGATTCCCCCCATGCTTAAGCATTAGACAGACAACGCCCTGCTGCATCGTCTCAGGAAGAATGCCCTGATCCCGAGCTTCCTCAAACACCGCCAACAACCTCTCCCTCAGAAGGAGCGGAAACATCTGGTACAACTCGATCGGGAAACCGTCCGACCAGGCGGTTTAGATTTCGACAACGCCTCCAGAGCCGCACCCACTTCTTCAACTGTTATCTTAGTCTCTAGACTCTCCATACAGTCCGGCTCCAGCCACGGAAGACTCATCCGTTTCAGAAACTCGCCTAAGCTGACATCCAAGACAGGAGGACCAGCCCTGGACACAACCTGCAAATGCTCCACTAATACCCCAAAAATATCTCTGTGATTGGGAGCCTGTACCCCCTCAGCATCCTAATACGCAGGATGGGAGGAGAGTCAAACTACCGCTTAAGGAGCCATGCCAGCAATTTACCAGACTTGTCTCCCTCCTTATGGAGACGCTGTCTATATGATCTAAGGGTAACCTTATCTAGCGTGTCCCAGCATTTACTGACCTTCTTAAACAGCCGAAGCTGCTCTTGCTCAACCTCTTGAGTTACCGGTGTCTGGTGCTGTGCCACCTCCAGTTCACTTTCCCAATCTGTGAGTTCCTGTTCCGTTTGTTTGTGCATCCTACATGCAGTGCCGATACATACTCGCCTTAAGACTGCCTTCATGGCATCCCATTCCATTCCCCTTGAGTTAGTCGTACCCCAATTCAAATCCAGATAGTCCTTAAGGGCCACCACCATTTTCTCACGACATCCAGCCTCCATCAAAAACAAGGGAGGCATTCGCCAATTACGAGACACATTAGCATCAGATCCCCACAGCACGTGCATCAGTACTGGTGCATGATCAGACAAAAACCTCCCCAAATGCTTGACATCCATTACCTGTGAACAAGTCAGTCTACCCAAGAGGAAACGATCCAACCGACTATATGTATTGTGTATCTTAGAATGAAAGGTGTTTTCCTTAACCTCCGGCTCTCCATCCATCCCCGAGCCCTAGATTATGCATAACCTTCGTCATCAATGGTCTGGTTCCCAACTTAGGAGGATAACGATCCACCTCACCATCCAATATGCAATTATAGTCTCCAGCCCATATCAGAGCGGAGACTATCCCCTCCCCCAGCATTTCAGGTATATAGTCATAAAAGGAGGGATCATCTATGTTAGGTGCATAAGTATTTAGAATGGTAAGGGGCATTCCATCCAAAGTGCCATGTAAATGTATATATCTCCCTTCCACATCTGCTTCACTGTAGATATGTGTATACGGGACCCCAGGGGCAATCCATATCAACACTCCCCTTGCATAAGAGGAAAAGGATGAAGAGAACACCTAACCCTGCCACTTTCTAGCCAACTTATGTGATTCCTCTTCTGTCATTTGAGTTTCATGGAGACATACTATATGAACCATGTGTCGTCTCAGGAAGGAGTGTACTCTGTAACGCGTAGTGTAGCTCTTCAGTCCCCTAACATTCCATGTCAGTCTATTAATCTGTAGACCCATGTTAAACTTGCATATCCACCCCTCCCACTAGGGCCCCTCCTCCAGCCCCACGCCCAAAAGAAGAAGGCAAGACAAGTCTCAACCACCCATCTCACACTCAACAATGCACTGCAGTTATAAACATCAAACCGTTGCAACCTTGCACAAACTGTGCACCCTCCGAACCCCTATACCCACCCCGGATGAACAGTAAAACATACTTATCAAAAGATACTGTGGATCCATATAAATGTATTCTGCCAGGACAACAGCCCACACCCCAACACCTAAAAATCCTACCACAACAGTGGAAGTGAACACCCCCCGTCCCCACAACAGTATACACAATGCCTTCCACCCCATCCAAACATCATCTAGGATAAGCATTTCTCCCCTCAACCACAAACTACGAAGACATATGAAGCCCCTTTAAACCAACTTCCATAACAGTTCCATTACTCCCAATCATGCAAGGTGTGGTCCATGGGATGAACACAAGGCCCCCGGCCGGGCCGCACGAGCAGTAACCCCTAAAGGCCCACATATGCAAGAATCAATAGATAGTGCCCCAGCCTCCACGTCCGATGGGCCAGCAAGTTCAATAGCCTGTTCAGGATCCACCACCGCCATAGTACCATCCTGCTGGATATCAATTCTGCTGACAGAGTAATCATAACGCTGCGCAGAGACAGCGACGGGCCATCTCCTTGCCTCCTCCAGTCTGTAGCATCCACTCCAGAAGTACGAGCCGAACCAACACCAGACATCCCAGAAGGACCCGGGCCAAACATGTCCCACATCTCCAGCTATCTCCAGACTTCTTCGGGATGCTCAAAAAACTGCGATTTGCCTCCGGAAATCACCTTCAGCCGTGCCGGATACAACAACATGTATCTGATGTTCATGGCACGAAGCTTGGCCTTCACCTCCAGAAACCCTTTTCGGGAGGACTGGACCTTATCTGTATAGTCTGGGAAGATGGAAATTATGCGATTCTCAAAGACAACCCTATCGGTCTCATGGGCGGTCCATAGGATACAGTCCCTGTCTTCATAATTCAGGAGGCACGCTATGATGGCGCTCGGCGGCGCCCTGGCCAAGGAGGAGCAATCAGAGCCCTATGAGCGCGCTCCACCACAAACACCATGGACAACCCCTCCGGCTGCAATACTTCTCTGATCCATTGTTCAACAAAACTTTCCACCGTGGAGCCTTCCGTGTGTTCCAGGAATCCAAAGAGGAGCACGTTGTTCCTTCGAGATCTGCCCTCTGAATCCCCTAGCCGTGCCTCTAACGTCCCCACAGTAGACCTGAGCCATCTGCTTGCACAATGTGCCAACCTCTGTTTGCAGGTCCACACTAAACCCCTCCGCCACCTTCACCTTATCAGATACCTTGAGGAGGTCAGCTCGCAGAAGGTTCACCTCCACAGCCACCATTTCTATTTTCCCCTCCAGGGCCACTCTCAAATATCAGATTTAAAAATATTTTAGAAATTCTGCCATTTTTCTCCAAATGTGAGCTTTAAAGTTCTAAAAATAAACATTTTCGTCTCAAATATACAATCTCAATTTTAGTATATGTATATTAATTCCACCAAGCAAACATTTCTAATTTAGTGGGCTAGGCTGCACATAGGAGACCCACTTACAGGTAGCTTGAGAGCTACCAGTAGCTTACAAGCTACTTGTTGGAGAAGACTGCTTCAAGCATATAAAAATGTAATTTTAGATGGTGCCATCAGTTTTTATCCTTGTGTTTAGCCAGTGTACCATATATATATATATATATATATATATATATATATATATATATATATATATATATATATATGCCTCATCCAAAGATGTTCTCTCTGAAGTCCATCGCAGTACCCAGGAACTGCATGTGAGTGCCCCTCCTAGGTACTACTCACCCCTTTTTAAGTTTTTGCTTAAAAGCTACCAATTTGAGGAGCCAATTAATCATCATCATGCTAACATCATGTACATATATTTCCTCCTTCTCTGTCATGCACTTCCGAAATCTTCAGCCCTTTATGGCCTCTCACGTAACCCACTGCCACATACTGTAACACAAACACATGTTGATTCAGCTCCATCTCAGGTGTAAAACCATGGTGGGTCAACCACCAGCCTTATCTATCCTCAGAGACTAAAGTCAAAACAAGCCTGGAAAATAGTGCCACAAATCTAGCGATTGCTCTATCTCACTTTGTTTATGGAAAGCCTAGTCCAACTTCAACAAATCTTCATTGATCACACAGCACTTTGATTCTCACTATCCCTTGTTATAATTTGCTACTATCATTCCCCAGGGCCATATATATTTTAAAGCATAGGGGAGCCACGTGGCCTTCCTCCCTGAGCCTCTTTAGGCCCTGGGGACTCCATCCCAGGGGCTGTTTTTTAAATTTTAAAGGGATGGAGGGCCATGTGCCGCCCCCATTCCGAACCTATTATGACCCTGGGGACCCCATCACCCAGGGCCATGTATATGTTAAAGGGGAGGTGTCCATGTGGTCCCCCTCCCTGAGCCTCTTTAGGCCCTGGGGACTCCATCTTCAGGCCCCACCCTAGCCCTGGGTGTCAGAACCTGTAGGCCTGCAGCAAACGAGGCTCTAAATCCTCAAAATTATATGTTGAATGTCCAGCTGGTGCAATTCTTAGCAATGTTTTTTAAAGCGATGTTTTTATTGAATTTTCTCCTTCATTTACATTGGGGCACCTAGGCCCTTTACATTCAAGGCAAACAACAGTAGGCATAGTAGCACTGATAATCGGTGTCATTACATTGCATATAAAAAAAACAACAGGAAATAGTATAAGCAGCATATCCATATCGCAGTCCCCCTCCATCCATAATTAATGCCTTTATGGTCATCTAATGTCTACTTGGATCCCCTCTCAATTTTCAAGTGTCCATGCCTTATCTGGGCGTGGCTCCAGATGGATTCTCCATGCCTCTGCCCAGCCGTTCCGTATTTTCTAATACTTTTTGGGCCACTCCCTTGTCTTGTATATGGGTTTGTCCAACCCCAAGCAAAAATCCCTACCTTAGGCCCAGCCTTCAACTGAGTGGGGGCTACCTCCTTCCATACCTTGGTAATATCCCTCTTAGCAAGTACAAGGCCCAACCACAAGAGCATCTTTTGATACTGTGTGCCTCCAAGACCATTGGTAATGTGTAGGAGGATCAGTTTATGATCCCTCAGGATATTCCAGCCCAATACTTTCTCTAACAGCCCTAGAACTCCCTCCAAGACACATGCAAGAGCAGAGCAGTGCCAAAATGTGTGTACTAAATCCCCAGGTGTAGTCCTACATCGCAAGCAGTCACTATTAGTCAGAAAGCCCATGTGGTGAAGTTGCGTCCTGCTATAGTATGTGCGATGGAGCAGTTTTAATTGAATGTGCCTAAATTGTGAGGCTATGGCAGCCTCTCTGGGTTCTTCCAGTGCCGCCCTCCAATCATTGTGTTCGAGGTCTCCCAGGTCCTTCTGTCAAGCCCAGCGAACCATCTCAATAGGGTCTGGCATATTTCCCAGGAGCATTTTGTATGTCTGTGATAATGTGTGTTCTGTCATGTTTGTTAATAGGAGCTTAGCCTCCAATTATGAAAATTCTGGAACCTCCGGGGTCGCCAAAAGCATGGGTGTCAGTGCATGCCGAATCCGTAGATATAAAAAAAACTGTGTGCAATGGAGGGCATACTCCATCTGTAAATCTTGAAATGATTTCAATATCCTGTTATCCAAACAATCTCCGAGGTCAAAGTCCCTACAAGGTCCCATGCTGTGAAACCTCAGAGGGCCGTGACCCATAGGAGACAATTTCCTAGCCACAAAGCTGTTTCCAGCATCAACCTGTCTTTCCATCCTGAGGCCTCCTTATTCTCCTCCCACGTCTCCAGCACTATTCGGGTCACTGGAGGTAGTTAATTCTTAGCAATTTTTTATAATTGGATATAATCATCTTTGGGGTCTAAGGGTCTTAGTTGTTGGGGAAGTCTGCTTTCTAATTTACTACCCCCCTCCCTGTTGTCACCAATATCATATACCTCCTAATTGAGTGGTGCGTTCTCCGCAGCTAAAGAGGTGTCATAATCCCTTGTATATGGTAGGGCTGCTAGGGTTTGAAGATCATTGCTCCCTCTCCCGAGCCTTCACTTACTACATTTAGCCAAAACAGTATGGGGCAACAAAGCTCGATCTAGGGCCCCACAAGCTTATGGAAGCTCAAGGCTTTTGTAATAAATCAGTTTCATTCTTCATGCTCAATTATTGCATGATTAGTGTTTTCTTGTACTTCTTACCTGGTGGTCAACAACTCTTTTCAGAATTATTTATGGTTGGAGGCAGGGCACGAGGATCATTGTTTTTTAGAGCTCATTTCTGACCCAACTGGCCAGGAGGACGTGGTCCTCGTAGTATTAATTTTGTCAATTATGCTTGCACAATGCACTTTCAGCTTGATTGGTTGCCCATAAGTAAGCACTTTCCAGTTGGGCTGTATATTTGGGAGCCAGGAGAGGTTTGTCCTATCTATTGTGTCAGTTTTCATTTTGACCCTCATGTGCGCAACGCTCTTTTAAAACGACTGTCTAGTTTCTGCATGTAAGCACGCACAATGCACTTTTCATTTGGGCTGAATATATGGGAGCCAGAAGAGCCTTGACTTTCCCCATTGTATGATTAAACAATGCATATTTTGCACAAATGACTAGGCATGAGGAGTTGGGGGACGGTTAAGCAATTAGTTAGAATTCTTAGTCCTATAAATGGATAGATGAGTTCAGTGATAATTTGGTGTGTAACCCAAAGCCTGTTAGTTCTACAAAACCGTCACCAGTTACTATAGAGGTTTTGGTAAATGCTCGTTGTACATGTAAGCTCAAAAATGTGACTTTTACTGTTTTTTAATAGAATTAATTATTTTAAGTTTTTTTTTTATTGTATGTTTATTATTTTGTAATTAACTAATAAACCTTAATTTACTTACTACCATCCCTCATGCCCTATTTTTTAAGAGGGGAGAGGTGCAGGGCCCCTCTTCCCAAGCCATCATAGGTGCCTGGGATCCCACCTCTGGGGCTGTGTATTTTTTAAAGGAGAGTGTGGTCCTCCGTCGTAAGCCATTTTCAGCCCCCGGGGACCCAATACCCCGAGGTCTGCATTAATTAAAGGTGTTTGCTTTGGTGCCCGCCCAGGGCACCCACTACACACTCGCAGGAGGTTGTGTGTGTTTGCCCTGGTGCCCACCTAGGTCACCCACTATACACTCGTAATGGGTTGCGGGGGGCCAGGGCCCCCATGGCCCCAGCCGGCACCCCAAATTCTGCGGGAACCAGCACTGCTCCTGTCTGCAGGGAGCAGGTACGTATGGTGCTCCCTCTGGGCAGGAGCAATCTCTTGATTTATTTCCCTTCCAACATCAGTGTGGGCAGGGAAACAGATCAAAAGTTTTCTCCCAAGCTGCTGGTGCATTTTTGAAGCTCCCGCCCCTTTGGAGCAGACTTTGGGGGTCATTACAACATTGGTGGTAAAAGCCACTTACCGCCGTGCAGAAGACCGCCAACACACCGCAGCGGCTGCAGAATTCCGCCACAGCTATTATGACCCACATCACGGAATCTGCCAAAATTCAGACACCCACACATGTCCGCCACACCAAAGGTCAGTGATAAACTGGCGAAAACAAAACCTCCACCGTCACGCCAACAGAAACACACCCATGCTATCACGACCCACGAATCCACGCGGCGGTCTTTCAACCGCGGTATTCCATTGGCGCTCAAAATACACACACATCTCCAAAACACCGCCACATTGGACAATTCCAAATACACACACCTGATACACATACACACACCACTCCCACACAATCAATACTATATAAAACACACACCCACATCACCCACAAACCCCTACGACCAAAAATTTAGACAAAGGCCAGGGAGACTGCACAGCATAGACAACGCCACCACACAGAGGCACACAACACCATCACCCACACTACATCCACGCACAAAACACCACACACCACTACACATCACCACACTCATCACCACATACACCACCCCACACATCACCTACACCACCCCATGGCATGGCAAAGACACCCCAGGTTCTCGGAGGAGGAGCTCAGGGTCATGGTGGAGGAAATCGTACGGGTAGAGCCACAGCTATTTGGAGCACAGGTGCAGCACACCTCCATAGCTAGGAAGATGGAGCTATGGCGAAGAATAGTCGACAGGGTCAACGCAGTGGGACAACACCCAAGAAATCGGGAGGACATCAGGAAGAGGTGGAACGACCTATGGGGGAAGGTGCGTTCTGTAGTCTCCAGGCACAACATCTCGGTACAGCGGACTGGCGGCGGACCCCCACCTCCTCTCCCACAACTAACAACATGGGAGGAGCAGGTCTACACCATTATGCATCCTGAGGGCCTCGGAGGAGTCGGTGTAGGAATGGACTCTGGTAAGTCAAATCTTAAATATCATATCCCCCACCCTACCTGCATGCTATCACAGACCCCCACCCTCACCCCCTCCCCCATCACTCCAACTCCTCACTAATGTACTAATAACACAAACCACCCATCCCAACGCCAAGCCGTGCATGACACAACAAAGCATGGACACCCCTCACCAAAGCATGCCCACTGCACATACCCATAACACCCCCCCAACCATCATCACACAAGCCCCCACACAGGAATGCTAGCACCGGGGTACACGCTCACCCACCCATTGCACACCATGACACACACACATGCAATAATCATGCTTTTACACCCCTGCAGGACCACTACCCAACGTCACCAGACAGGAGGGTCCAGACATCTCTACCCCACCCACAGACGAGGCCCACAGTGATGACAGCAGCTCTGGCCAACTGGATCCAGATGACCAGCCCGGACCATCATGGGCCTCGGGACAGTCGGTTCCCCTCGCACAGGCACAGCCCACCACAGACCTTCCACCCTCTGGTAACACCAGCACAGCACCCACCCAGCGGGCCCATACCTCCGTCCTCAGGACACGTCAGTCGGCTGTGTGTCCACCACTACAGGGAACCCAGGATAACCCACCACCCCAACAACAACAGGGACCTGGGGGCAGTGGCAGTGGGCACATGGTCCAGGGGACGGAGGCCCAGGAACACAGGGGAACTGGGAGGGCTGCTGTGCGACAGGGGGCGGACAGGCCAAGGGAACCCACTCTCCACGAGGCCCTCTCCTCCATCATGGGAGCATACCACCACTCCCAGGAGACGTTGGCTTCGGTCCTGGCCAAGTTTCAGGAGACCCAGCGCCTGCAGGAGGAACAGTATTTGGGGTTCACGGAGGAACTCAGAACCATCAGCTCTGCCCTGGGCACCATCGTAGGGGTGCTGAAGGAGATACTTAACACCAGGAGGGGCCCCTGACACTAGCATGGACGATGAACTGCCCACCACCTCCACCGGCGCTAGTGGACAGGAGGCCCCGCCACAGGACCACCACACCAGCACCCCACCCCCTGCAGACGGAGAACCACCCCGCAAGCGGTCCCTGAGATCAAGGAACAGGACAGAGCACAATGGCAAGACCCCCGCCAAGAAATTAGACCACCCTGATTGTCATCCCACTGTCCCACTTTGTAACCCTGTCCATATTGGAACTGCCCCAGCTCCACTTCCTATGCCCATATGGGCAGTGCACCTGTGAGACTAATAAATTGGACTCTGCCATGGACATACCTCCACCATCACCCCTCACCATTTTACCACCCCCCTCCAATATTTAGCACTTCAATAAACACCCTTGAACCACAAAACAATCTGGAGTCAGTCTGTGATTTTGAAAATGTGTATTACCAATGACAGTGACAAAATCTGTTATCAAATGTAATGTCAACATACCTATGTCACACATCACAAGTCCATGAGGAATGTAAGCAGATGACACACCTTGGTAACCACACCCGTGAAACCGTAATGGAAATGTACAACTCAGTTACCATATACTGGTTGAAATTGACAGACAGGATAGAGTTAGAAGTGTGAAAGTACTTGTAGTAGGCAGGAATGTGTTCTCACCTGTGTGTCACTGGAAATATTGCTGGATAACTGAGTCCCTGTTGTCAATGTCTTCTTCCTCTGCTTCTTCCTCATCACTGTCCACAGGCTCCACAGCTGCCACAACACCGTCATCTGGACCATCCTCCTGCAGAAAAGGCACCTGACGTTGCAAAGCCAGATTGTGAAGCATACAGCAGGTGATGATGATCTGGCACACCTTCCTTGGTGAGTAGAATAGGGAACCACCTGTCATATGCAGGCACCTGAACCTGGCCTTCTGGAGGCCGAAGGTGCGTTCGATCACCCTCCTAGTCCGCCCATGGGCCTCATTGTAGCGTTCCTCTGCCCTGGTCCTGGGATTCCTCACTGGGGTCAGTAGCCATGACAGGTTGGGGTAACCAGAGTCCCCTAATAGCCACACACAGTGCCACTGGAGTTGACCCATCACATAAGGGGTGCTGCTATTCCGCAGGATGCAGGCGTCATGCACTGAGCCAGGGAACATAGCATTTACCTGGGAGATGTACTGGTCTGCCAAACATACTGGCCCTCATTCTGACCCTGGCGGTCTTTGACCGCCAGGGCGGAGGACCGCGGGAGCACCGCCGACAAGCCGGCGGTGCTCCAATGGGGATTCCGACCGCGGCGGTAAAGCCGCGGTCGGACCGGCACCACTGGCGGGGTCCCGCCAGTGTACCGCGGCCCCATTGAATCCTCCGCGGCGGCGCAGCTTGCTGCACCGCCGCGGGGATTCTGACCCCCCCTACCGCCATCCAGATCCCGGCGGTCGGACCGCCGAGATCCGGATGGCGGTAGGGGGGGTCGCGGGGCCCCTGGGGGCCCCTGCAGTGCCCATGCCACTGGCATGGGCATTGCAGGGGCCCCCGTAAGAGGGCCCCTAAATGTATTTCACTGTCTGCTGCGCAGACAGTGAAATACGCGACGGGTGCAACTGCACCCGTCGCACAGCTTCCACTCCGCCGGCTCGATTCCGAGCCGGCTTCATCGTGGAAGCCTCTTTCCCGCTGGGCTGGCTGGCGGTCTGAAGGAGACCGCCCGCCAGCCCAGCGGGAAAGTCAGAATTACCGCCGCGGTCTTTCGACCGCGGAACGGTAACCTGACGGCGGGACTTTGGCGGGCGGCCTCCGCCGCCCGCCAAGGTCAGAATGAGGGCCACTATCTGTACATTCATCGAATGATAACTCTTCCGGTTCCTGTACACCTGTTCACTCCTGTGGGGTGGGACCAGAGCTACATGGTCCCATCAATGGCACCTATGATGTTGGGGATATGTCCCAGGGCATAGAAGTCACCTTTAACTGTAGCCAAATCCTCCACCTGAGAGAAAACGATGTAGCTCCTCATGTGTTTCAGCAGGGCAGACAACACTCTGGACAACACGTTGGAAAACATAGGCTGGGACATCCCTGATGCCATGGCCACTGTTGTTTGAAATGACCCACTTGCAAGGAAATGGAGCACTGATAGCACCTGCACTTGAGGGGGGATCCCTGTGGGATGGCGGATAGCTGACATCAGGTCAGGCTCCAACTGGGTACACAGTTCCTGGATTGTGGCACGGTCAAACCTGTAGGTGATGATTAAATGTCGCTCCTCCATTGTCAACAGGTCCACCAGCGGTCGGTACACCGGAGGATTCCGCCTTCTCCTCACATGTCCCAGCTGACGGTGCCTAGGAAGGACAACAGCGACCACAGAGTCAAACAACTCAGAGGTATGTACCCACAGTGTACACAGAACACGAAACAAAATCCCAAAAATTGTCTGTATGTGTGTTGAGTCCAGGCCTAGGTATGTGTGACGCAGTTGAAAATGAAGCCATGTGGGCACCTGAAATGGCGGCTGCCTGACCTCTAAACTGGGACAATGGGATGTGAGGTAACTGCGCTGGCGTTGTACACCGTCGCGGTAGGCGGTCGAAGACCGCGGCGCAATGTTGTATTGGTTAACATTGGACCCTATGGGTCCCAGGAGCCAATGATGAAGTGCGTCGGCGGTGATGATACGCACCGCCGCGGACGTGACTGCCATTTTCTACCTGTTCAATCACTCGATACCTGATCTTCGACAGGAGAGGACCTACTCTGCAAGTGCTGCTGTGACCTCGGTCTGGAAGAGACAATGGCTCGTGCGTCTGGGGAAAGGGCCCTTGCCTTCACTGCACAGGAGTTGGAGAAGCTCGTGGACGGGGTCCTCCCCCAGTCCACGCTACTCTATGGTCCTCCAGACCAACAGGTGAGTACACAGGGAGCATGTTGCATGGGCTATGCCTGTGTGGAGAGGGCTGGTTGTAAGTAGGAAGGGGGCAGAGTTCTGCGTGCATGAAGGACTGTGAATGCATGTGCCACATGGCAAGGCGAGGGATGGGGCCAATCACTTAGACGGTGCAGTTGCTAATGACTTCTCTTCCTCCCCTGTACATGTCATGTAGGTCAGCGCCCACCAGAAGAAGGATATTTGGCGTGCCATCGCCAAGGTCGTCCGGACCCTGGGGGTCCACCAGAGACGGAGCACCCACTGCCGGAAGAGATGGGAGGACATTCGCCGCTGGAGCAAGAAGACGGCGGAGGCTCAGCTGGGGATGGCCTCCCAACGTGGGAGGGGTGCCCGTCGAACCATGACCCCCCTGATGTTCAGGATCCTGGCGGTGGCCTACCCGGAGTTGGATGGGCGCTTGAAGGCATCACAGCAGACACAAGTGGGTGAGTACCAGATCATTCTGCGGACTTTGCGTGCAGTGAAGGTGTCTGGGTGGGGGAGGAGGGCTGTGGGTTTCCCTAGGCCAGGGTGAGTTCCGTAGGCTAGGCCCCTCCAAAATGCAGGCCATGTGGCACTCCACCCCACCTCTGTAGAGTGCCAAATACAGGTATACATGCCCCTGTGTCATCTATGTGTGCTGATGTCCACCATAGCCATGTAGGCCATATCCCAGGAACTGCATCTGTAGAGCCCAACAGCACGGCGTAGTGCAGGGGGCTGCTGTGTCTGTATTGTCCGCCAACGGTAGCGGTAAGCCATGCACTCAACCTGTCTTTCTTCTGTTCCCCCCCTTTTTGTGGTCTCCCTGTTCTTGTGTGCATCAGCATCATCAGGTGGAGGTACTGTGGCACCGGAGCACGAGGGAGCTGCATCCCACATGGCCATGGAGGGCCACACCACGGACTCAGAATACACCAGTGGGACGGAGGGCGAGGGGAACTTCACAGCGGGACAGGATCAGCAACCAGCGACACAGACTCGTCCTCCGATGGGAGCTTCCTTGTGGTGGTGGCAAAATCTGTGCCCCCCACTTCTACAGGTACAGCTGCCACCCCCCCTACCAGCACCGCCCTCCCAGCAGCCCCTCAGCCTTTGCCCCGTGCCCGCTCACCCAGGAGGGTGGGAATCACCTTCGCCCCAGGCACCTCAGCCCCTGCCCCTGTCACCTCTGCTGCCCTCAGTGAGGAGGCCATTGACCTCCTCAGGTCACTCACTGTTGGGCAGTCTACCATTTTGAATGCCATCCAGGGTGTAGAAAGGGAATTGCAACACACAAGTGCATTCCTGGAGGGCATTCATTCTGGTCAGGCTGCCCTTTATCGAACCCTGCAATCTCTGGCCTCAGCACTGATGGCAGCCATTGTCCCTGTCTATAGCCTCCCCCCTCCAACTTCCTCCGCCCAGACCCAATCCCCTGTACCTCAGCCTATCCCAAGCACAAAATCAGACCAGCCTGCACACACATCAAATCAAATCAAATCAAAATCAAAATCAAATCAAATCAAATACATTTATAAAGCGCGCTACTCACCCGTGAGGGTCTCAAGGCGCTGGGGAGGTGGGGGGGGGTTACTGCTGCTCGAAGAGTCAGGTTTTGAGCTGCCTCCGGAATGCAGGGTGGTCCTGGGTGGTCCTGAGGTTGGCGGGGAGGGAGTTCCATGTCTTGGCAGCCAGGTAGGAGAAGGATTTCCCACCTGCTGTGGTGCAGCGGATGTGAGGGATGGCAGCAAGTGCGAGGTTGGTGGAGCGAAGTTGACGGGTGGGCGTGTAGAAACTGAGGGTGACGGTTGAGGTATTCTGGTCCCTTGTTGTGGAGGGCTTTGTGTGTGTGGGTGAGGAGCCGGAAGGTGATCCTTTTGTTGACGGGAAGCCAGTGCAGGTGTCTCAGGTGGGCGGAGATGTGGCTGTTGCGGGGTATGTCGAGGACGAGGCGGGCGGAGGCGTTTTGTATTTGCTGCAGACGTTTCTGGAGTTTGGTGGTGGTTCCTGCGTATAGGGTGTTTCCGTAGTCCAGGTGGCTAGTGACGAGGGCGTGGGTCACAGTTTTTCTGGTGTCGGCGGGTATCCAGCGGAAGATCTTACGGAGCATGCGGAGAGTGAGGAAGCAGGAAGATGACACGGCGTGGACTTGTTTGGTCATGGTGAGAAGCGGGTACTGGATGAATCAGAGGTTGCGTGCGTGGTCAGAGGGGGTTGGTGCGGTGCCTAGGGCCGTGGTCCACCAAGAGTCGTCCCAGGCGGACAGGGTGTTTCCGAGGATGAGGACTTCCGTTTTTTCTGAGTTCAGTTTCAGACGGCTGAGTTTCATCCATTCTGCGACGTCTTTCATTCCATCTTGCGGGTTGGTCTTGGCGCCAGTGGGGTCCTTGGTGAGGGAAAGTATCAGCTGAGTGTCGTCGGCGTAGGAGGTGATGATGATGTTGTGTTTGTGTACGATGTCGGCGAGCGGGCTCATGTAGACATTGAAGAGAGTCGGGCTGAGCGAGGAGCCTTGTGGGATGCCGCAAATGATCTCGGATGGGTCTGAGCGGAATGGAGGGAGGTAGACTCTTTGGGAGCGGTTGGAGAGAAAAGAGGTGATCCAGTCCAGGGCCAGTCCTTGGATACCAGTGGAGCGCAGGCGGGATGTTAGGGTTCGGTGGCAGACGGTGTCGAAGGCAGCTGAGAGGTCGAGGAGGATGAAGGCGACTGTTTCTCCGTTGTCCATCAGAGTTCTGATGTCGTCTGTGACTGAGATGAGGGCTGTTTCTGTGCTGTGATTGGCTAGGAATCCGGACCTTAGAGGGGTCGAGGAGGTTGTTGTCTTCAAGGAAGTTGGTCAGTTGCCTGTTGACGGTCTTCTCGATGACTTTGGCAGGGAAGGGGAGGAGCGAGATGGGGCGGAAATTCTTCAGGTCGCTGGGGTCCGCCGTAGGTTTCTTCAGCAGGGCGTTGACTTCCGCGTGTTTCCAGCTCTCGGGGAGGGTGGCAGAAGCAAACGAGCTGTTGATGATGGTCTGGAGATGCGGGGCGATGATGTCGTCGGCTTTGTTGAAGATGAAGTGTGGGCAGGAGTCTGAGGGGGCACAGGAGTGGATGGAGTTCATGGTAGCTTTGGTGTCCTCTGCGCTGATGTGAGTCCAGGCGTTGAGGGTGATGGCTGGGGTAGTAGGTTCTGTGGTGGTTGGCTGGGTCTGGTGTCCGAAGCTGTCGTGTAGGTCGGTGATCTTACGATGGAAGAAGGTAGCGAGGGAGTTGCAGAGGTCTTGTGAAGGCGTGATGGAGTTGGAGTTGGCGTTAGGATTGGAGAGCTCTTTGACGATGTTGAAGAGTTCTTTGCTGTTGTGAGTGTTCTTGTCCAGTCTGTCTGTGAAGGAAGTTCTTTTGGTGGCGCGGATCAGTTGATGGTGTTCGCGGGTGGCGTTTTTGAGGGCAGACATGTTTTCTGCGGTGTGGTCCTTACGCCAGGCTTTCTCGAGGGTCCGGCCGTGTTTTTTGGATTCCTTGAGGGTGTCTGTGAACCATTGAGGTTTCCTGGTGCTGGTCTGTCTTGGGAGGCGTCTGAGGGATGCGAGGTTGTCCGCGCAGTTGGTGATCCAATGAGTGAGGTTGAGGGCTGCGTCGTTGGGGTTGGTGGAGAATGTGGGTTGGTTGTCGTTGAGAGTGGAGAGAAGCTGTTCCGTTGGGATTTTGTTCCAATGTCGGCGTGGGGTGGGTTGAGTGCGGAGGTGGAGAGTCTTGCGTCTGAAGGTGAAGTGGACACATCTGTGGTCGGTCCAGTGTATTATGGAGGAGTGGCTGAAGGATACGTGGTCGCTGCCGGAGAAGATGGGGTCGAGCGTGTGTCCGGCGATGTGGGTGGGGGTGTTCACCAGTTGCTTGAGACCGAGGTTGGCAAGGTTGTCGAGCAGGGTGGTGGTGTTGGGGTCATTGTTCTGCTCCAGGTAGAAGTTGAGGTCACCGAGGAGGATGTAGTCTGGCGAGGCAAGGGCGTGCGGGGAGATGAAGTCAGCGATGGATTCGCTGAAGAGGGCGCGTGGTCCAGGGGGTCTGTAGACGAGAGTTCCTCTGAGGGTGGTCCTAGGGTCGGTGTGGACCTGGAAGTGCATGTGTTCGGCGGTGAGGGGGGTGTCTTCGGTGGAGGTGGTGACGTTGATGGAGTCCTTGAAAACGATGGCGATTCCTCCACCGACTTGGTTGGTGCGGTCTCTCCTGGTGATCTTGTAGCCGTCGGGGATGGCTATGGCGATGTCTGGGGCCGAGGAGGCGTTCATCCAGGTCTCAGTGATGAAGGCGACGTCCGGTGTGGTGGAGTCCAGGAGGTCCCATAGTTCAATGGCGTGCTTGTGGACGGAGCGTGCGTTGATGAGGATCCATTTGAGGTGGTTATTGGCGCATGGGCTGGCGGACGGGGTGCAGTCGCGGTGAAAAGTGCGTCTGCAGGAGAGGCATGCGAAGGGGCCATGGGTGCGTTTAGGGTTGGCTTGGAAGCAGGTTCTGGAGCGTCCCGGGTTGAGGGCGTGGAGGGAGGTGGGGTCGTAGCGGTGCTGGGGGGTTTGGGAGTGCTGGGGGCCAGGGGTCGTGGCGCTGGGCGCGGTCCAGGCGCGGTCGGGCGCAGACGGGCTTGCCTTTGGTGTGCCTTCGGTGCGCCAGCGGCGCGGACGTGCAGCGGCCGCCATATGAGGGAGGAGGGGTCAGCTGAGGGCGGGAGGTTTGGAGGGGGGGCGACGAATGGGAGCAGGGGGGGGTGGGGCCAAGCGGGAAGTGGTGGCGGGAAAGCAGAGGGTGGGGGGTCAGGTAGAGGGGAAGGGAAAAAAAGATAGGGAAGGGGGGATTACAGAGGAGGAGAGGACTCAGGAAGAACAGAAGGGAGGGGTAGAAGAGTCAAGAGGAGGAGGAGAGAGAAGCATCAAGAGAGAAGAGTCCGGGGAGAAGAGTCAAGAGGAAGAGGAGAGAGAAGAGTCAAGAAGAAGAGTCAGGAAGAAGAGGAGAGAAGTCAAGAAGAAGAGTCAAGATGGGGGGGTACTTACGGTTTCGCTGGTCTTGCTGGGAGGTCTCAGGAGCCTGGGCAGGTGGAGCTGCAGCGGCGGGGGGAGCGACCTACCCTTGGGTCAAGACACATCAACACACATGGGAAGCTCAGGCAAACATAAGCACCACACATCCCACAGGCACTCACACAAGCATAACACACATACAGACACAGCAACATCCATTGCCTCCACTGTGTCCCCCTCCTCGTCGTCTCCCTCCTCCCTCCCAGTGTTGTCTACACTCTCACCTGCATGCACTACCACTACAGCCACTAGGTCCCGCACCAGCACACCCACCACCACACCCCGCTCACCTGCACTCACCACCCCCACTACCATTTACACGTCCCCTGTGTCCTCTCCCAGTGTGTCTGTGACGCCCCCTCCCAAAGTACACAAATGCAGGCACACACCCACCCAACAGCCATCCGCCTCACGACAGCCTCCAGTGCATGCACCTGCACCCAAAGCCACAAAAGTTACACCTCCTACAACTGCCTCCTCTTCCTCCACTCCCAGATCCCCTCCAGCTACCCGTCCCAGTGTTCCTAAGAAACTTTTCCTGAGCAACCTTGACCTCTTTCCCACCCCCCCTTCAATTCATAGGTCCCTTACTAGCACCTCAGCCAAAAAATCGCCGGTACCAGTGGTGCCTGTTAGAGGTATGTGGAGTGCACCGGGCACCAGGGCAGCCAGTGTGACACGGAGCCACAGCACAGCCAGTCCCTCCCCTGTGAAGCACCAGAAGTTGGACAGTGCCCGGCGGGAGAGGGTGAAGACTCCAGCAGGCAAAGCCGCTCACAAGGGTCCCGGTGGGAGTGTCCACTCAGCTGTGACTCCTCCCAAGGTGGTGAAGGGGCAAAAGAAATCGCCAAAGTCTGGGAAGAGCAGCACGGCGGAGAAGACCGCCATCATCCCCGCTGCCCAGGAGGCCACCGCCAGCCCCATCGTCAGTGGCCAGGAGGCCACCGCCAGAGTCAGTGCCCAGGAGGGCAGCCCGATCATCACTGGCCAGGAGGCCACCGCCAGAGTCAGTGCCCAGGAGGGCAGCCACTGACGCATCAGTGGCCAGGAGGCCACCGCCAGAGTCAGTGCCCAGGAGGGCAGCCTGATTGTCACTGGCCGGGAGGCCACCGCCAGAGTCAGTGCCCAGGAGGGCAGCCCCATCGTCACTGGCCAGGAGGCCACCGCCAGAGTCAGTGCCCAGGAGGGCAGCCCGATCGTCACTGGCCAGGAGGCCACCGCCAGAGTCAGTGCCCAGGAGGGCAGCCACTGACGCGTCAGCGGCCAGGAGGCCACCGCCAGAGTCAGTGCCCAGGAGGCCCCGGCAGCCACAGCCCCGCTGGGCAATGAAGGACCGCCATGAACAGGCCAAGCACCGCTGAACAGGGCGCAGACCGCCATGGCAAGCACCGCTGAACAGGACAAGCACTGCTGAACAGGGCAAGCACCGCCATGGCAAGCACCGCTGAACAGGCCAAGCACCGCTGAACAGGGCACAGACCGCCATGGCAAGCACTGCTGAACAGGACAAGCACCGCTGAACAGGCCAAGCACCGCTGAACAGGGCACAGACCGCCATGGCAAGCACCGCTGAACAGGACAAGCACCGCTGAACAGGGCAAGCACCGCCATGGCAAGCACCGCTGAACAGGACAAGCACCGCTGAACAGGGCAAGCACCGCCAACTCAAGCACCGCTAGCCCATGTGCGGCAGGGGCAGTGACGGAACTGGGACCGTCACGGGGAGAGTGATGCACTCTGGGCACCAGTCCCCCTCCAGAACCAGTGGAGAACAGCATCCACTCCGTCTGTCCTTACCATGATGAAGCACTCTGGGCACCAGTCCCCCTCCAGAACCAGTGGAGAACAGCATCCACTCCGTCTGTCCTTACCAGGATGAAGCACTCTGGGCACCAGTCCCCCTCCAGAACCAGTGGAGAACAGCATCCACTCCGTCTGTCCTTACCAGGATGAAGCACTCTGGGCACCAGTCCCCCTCCAGAACCAGTGGAGAGATCCATCCACTACCTATGTCCTGCACAGGATGAAGCACTCTGGGCACCAGTCCCCCTCCAGAACCAGTGGAGACTGTTATCCACTTGAGAGACTGTGGCTTTGCACTCCCCAGGATATGGCAGTGGGCAACCCACCCACTGTAGAGACTTGATAGACTGTGGCTTTGCACTCCTCAGGATGGTACAGTGGGCAACCCACCCACTGTAGAGACTTGAGAGACTGTGGCTTTGCACTCCCCAGGATGGTACAGTGGGCAAACCACCCACTGTAGAGACTTGAGAGACTGTGGCTTTGCACTCCCCAGGATGGTACAGTGGGCAACCTACCCACTGTAGAGACTTGAGAGACTGTGGCTTTGCACTTCTCAGGATGGTACAGTTGGCAAACCACCCACTGTAGAGACTTGTGTGGCTTTGCACTCCCCAGGATGGTACAGTGGGCAAACCACCCACTGTAGAGACTTGAGAGACTGTGGCTTTGCACTCCCCAGGATGGTACAGTGGGCAAACCACCCACTGTAGAGGCTTGAAAGGCTGTGGCTTTGCACTCCCCAGGATACATCAATGGGCATGGAGCCCCCTCGTGGATCTGGCGTGGTGCAGTTATCGGGCTGCGGTGTCCCCCCTACCATTCCCCATGAGGTGCCTGTTGTATTTCTATCTGATGCCCCGGCAGTGTTCTCTCCGTTTTATCAGGTATTTGATATGGGCCTCGCCCATGCATTTTGGGCCCAGTGGTCCACGGACATTGAATGGTGCATTACCTGCACTACTAATCGTGATGTATATTTTGTTGAATGTGTCTATTGATCTGTATATATTTGGTTACTGTATTTTGATATATTACAATGGTTGCACTCATTTCCTTTTGTCTTTGCATTCTTCCGGGGGGCTTGGGGGTTGTTACTGTGATGTTTGGATATGCATTGGTGTGAGTGTTGTAGTGGGTGAGGGTCGGGGTGGGGGTGGGGGTGGGGGTGTTGCGTGTGTGTGTCCCTGACTTTTGCCTCCCCCTCCCCTATGTCGTAGGTGCAGTACTCACTGTTGTCTTCGGCGCCGACGTTGATGATGGTCGTACAGGAGCAGGAAGACTATCGCAGGGAGTACTTGGAGTTCCGGATCCATGGTGTCCTGATTCCTCGTGGAGTGTGTAGAGGTGAGCGTTTTCCCTTTGAAATGGCTGTTTCCGCCGTGTTTTTATCCACAGTGAATCCGCCCCGGAAAAGGTGGCGGATTGGTAGGTTGTGATACTGTGGGCGGTACTTTGTCTTCCGCCTGTCTGTTGGCGGTGACCGCCGCGCTGTTTGTTTGTACCGCCGTGGCGGTCGGAGTGTTAAAGTGGCTGTCTTTGTTGGCGGTTTCCGCCACGGTCATAATTTAAACATTTTTACAGCCGGCCTGTTTGCGGTCTTACCGCCGCTTTAACACCGTCCGCCAGGGTTGTAATGACCGCCTTTGTGTTTGGTGCTGCATGGCAAGAGATTCAAAAATGCTCCCACCAGGCGGGAGCAAACACAAGTTTCCCTGCCCATGCGAGTGCCGGCCCAGGAATCTGCTGTGTCCTGGGGGTGAGCTCCCAGGGACACAGTATGTGAACCAGCCCCAGTGGATGTAGTCCCCGGGACGACTGAAAGCTCAGAGAGGGTGGGATACGCAACTCTGTTCCCTTTTTAAAAATGTAGCTGCCCCAGGAGATGGGGTTCCAGAGGCCTTTAGAGGCTCAGGGAGTGGGGCCAAGTGGCCTCCACCCCTTTTATTTTATCAAAGGGCCCCAGGAGTGGGCTCCTCAGGCCTTCAGTGGCTTGGGAGGGAGGCTGTGCAGTCCCCCTTCCCTTAATTAAAAATATGATCCTTTGGGGGATTGGGTCCCCAGGACCTTTGTAGGCTTGGGGTTAGATGCTATGCAGCTCCTCTCCCCTTTATTTGTCATTTTGCTGGGAGTGGGTTCTGTGGGGCATATAATGGCTTGGGGGCAATGGTGTAATGAACCTTGAGCCCCGTCCCAGCAAAATACATGGAGGGGCACCCACATGCTCCGGACCCTGTCAGGAGCTCTCAGTCCAGGGTCCCACCTACTGTGCACAGTGCCGGGGGTAGACTCCTGGAGCCTCCACCACCATGGGAACTGCACGGGCTGTTGTTACACCATTGGGAGTGGGGGCACGCGCCCCCTCCTCTTATGTAATCCAGCCCTGGGGGTGGGGTCCCCGGGGCCTATAATTGAAGAATATGTCTGCCGTTTATTTTTGCCCTGGGGGGGTCCCTCTGGCACCCCCCCATGGAGTCTAGGGGGCATGGTATCCCTACCCTCCTCCCTTATATTCTTTTCTTTTACTTACTTCAGGGTGGGGGGCTAAGTCCCCAAAACCCTGTAATGAATGGCAGCAAAATATTTCTTATGTTGCTGGAAGCCAATCAGTGTGCTTGTTTTTGCAGCGGTCTGACTCCCATAGGAGAGAATTGGCACAAGGTAAATAAAGCTCCTTGAGCCAATGAGAATGCTCTATTTTTAAATTGGTGCTCTCGCAAGAGCATTTTGAGCCTGTCGTGGAGCCAACAATCCAGGCATACAAATATTTTTTACCCTTAATTTATAAAAAACTACAGAACGGATATACACAAAATCACAAAAAGCACAGTCTGTGGACTAAGATCTAACTTCCTGCCAAATGTGGTGTAATTCTCTTCACCAGTTTTTGCTGTAGTCCTGCCTAAAGAAGTCTATGGAGAATGCATGAGGATTTAGGCCCTCATTACAAAATTGGCGGTAAATGCCGTTGACCGCCGTGCTGACGGCCGCCAACATACCGTGACCACGGCGGTATACTGCTACGGGTATTATGACCCACACAGAGAAATCCGCCACTATACAGACACCCACACAAGTCCGCCGGACCAAAGGTCAGTGATAAACTGGCGGCACCCAAACCCACACCATTACACCAACAGAAATACGCCCACAGTATCAGGACCCACGAATCACCGTGGCGGTCTTTCAACTGCGGTAAACCATTGGTGGTACACACCGCTGCGCTCAAAATACACACACACTAACAAAACTACACCACATTGGACAATTCAAACTACACATACCTGACACACATACACACACCACACACTCAGACCACTATAAAACACACACCTACATTACCCACAACCCTTTCAACAAAAAAAAAGATTGCTAAGTGAGAGAGAGACAAGCTAGGAGCACCCTCTCAATCTGAGCCTCAGAGCACCATCACCCATACACCATCCACGCACCTCACAGCACACACCACAACACATCACCCCACACACCCTCACACATACCACGCACACCACATCCATGGCACCCCAAAGACACCCCAGGTTTTCAGAGGAGGATCTAAGAGTCATGGTGGAGGAAATCATCCAGGGAGAGCCACAGCTATTCGGATCACAGGTGCAGCAGACGTCCATTGCTAGGAAGATGGAGCTATGGTGGAGAGTCGTGGATAGGGTCAACGCCGTGGGAGAGCACCCCAGAACAAGGGATGACATCAGAAAGAGGTGGAACGACCTACGGGGGAAGGTGCGTTCCGTGGTTGCAAGATACCAGGTAATCGTACAAAGGACTGGCGGTGGACCCCCACATCCTCCCCCGCAACTAACAACATGGGAGGAGCAAGTCTTGGCGATCATGCATCCTGAGGGCCTGGCAGGAGTAGCAGGAGTACTGGACTCTAGTAAGTCAAATCTTTACTATCATAAACCCCACCCTACCTGCATGTCATCACAAACTCCTACCCCTACCCTCACCCCCATCCCTCCACCACCTCACATATATCCCACTATCACAACCCACCCATCCCAAAACCAAGCCCTGCATGCCACACCAATGCATGGACACCCATCACAGACCCTCATGGACAGCCATCACTAAGCATGCACATTAGAGAGAATCACCTAGCCCACAAAATCACCACTCACACAAGGCAAACCTGACAGGGCAATCACAACCATACAGGGAAACACACCCATGTACAAGATGGCACACGCAGATACAATAACACTGCATTTACATGCCCACAGGACCCCCACTCAATGTCACCGGAGAGGAGGTGCCACCAACATCCAATCCCCCCCACAGAAGAGGCCCACAGTGATGACAGCAGCTCTTCACGCCTGGATCACAATGACCAACCTGGCCCATCAGGGACCTCTGTACAGTCGGTTACCCTGCCACAGTCCCATACCACCACAGAGCCTCCCCCCTCAGGAAACACCAGCACAGCACCCACCCAGCGGGCCCATACCACTGTACCCAGGACACGTCAATCAGCAGTGTGTCCACCACTACAGGGACCCCAGGCAACCCCACAAACACAGGACGATCAGGGACCTGGGGTCAGTGGCAGTGGGCACACGGTTCAGGGGACAGAGAGACAGGACACCAGGGAAGCTGGGAGGACTGCTGTGCGACAGGGGGAGGACAGGCCCAGGGAACCCATTCTCCACGAGGCACTTGCAGTGATTCTGGGAGCATACCACCATTCCCAGGAGACCTTTGGCCAGATACTGGCCAAGTTGCAGGAGACCCAGGGCAAGACAGAAGACAGAGAACATTTTCAAGACCCCCGCCAGGAAATAAGACTCTCCTGAATGTCACCCTTGTGTCCCACTCTATCACTCTGCCCACCTTGAACTGCCATTGCTCCCCTTCCTATGCCCCCTTGGACAATAGACCTGTGAAACAAAGAGACTGGACTCTATCTGGACATTCCTCCACCATCACCCCAACCCATTGCACATTCCCTCCACCTCTTAGCACTTAAATAAACACCCTTGGAACAAATACAAGTACGGAGTCTGTCAATTGATTCAAATATGTATTAGTTGAACAAGTTGTAAACATTTCAGTCCATATGTACAGTTATATATACATTGGTATGACCTGTAGTGGGCAGCAGTAAACACACTAGGAGCCAGAGTGGGCCACAGAGATCTGAAAATTGAGATGGCAAAGGGTACAGTAAGTGGCCATAGACAAATGGAAATCAGGCTGCCATTTCCAATGTCTAACACAAAACTGCAATGTAAAGTGAAATTACAGTATCTTACCTGTGTGTCACTGGAAGTACTGTTGAATGAGAGAACATCTGTTGTCCACATCTTCATCCTCTGCCTCCTCTTTGTCACTGTCCACAGGCTCCACCACTGCCACAAGGCCTTCTCCAGGCTCATTCTCCTGCAGAAAAGGCACCTGGCGTCTCAAGGCCAGGTTGTGCAACATGCAACATGCAATGATGATCTGGCAGACCTTCTTGGGAGAGTAGTACAGGGATCCACCTGTCAGATGGAGGCACCTGAACCTGGCCTTCAGGAGGCCAAAGGTTCTTTCAATGATCGTCCTTGATTGCCCATGTGCCTCATTGTAACGCTCCTCTGCCCTTGTCCTGGCATTCCTCACTGGGGTCAGTAGCCATGAAAAGTTGGGGTAACCAGAGTCACCTGCAAAAATCGAGGGATACCTGTGAGCCACACACTCACCCTTAGGGACAACCCCATACCCATACACCAACATATACTGGGTTGAGAACATGGGTTCACCTATTAGCCACACCTGGTGCCTCTGGAGTTGAGACATCACATATGGAATGCAGCTATTCCTCAAGATAAAGGCCTCATGCACAGAGCCAGGATACTTGGCATTCACATGGGAGATGTACTGGTCCACCAAACACACCATCTGCACATTCAAGGAGTGAAAGCTTTTTCTATTCCTGAACACTTGTTCATTTCTCCGGGGGGGGGGGGTTGCAAATGCTACATGGTTACCATCAATGGCACCAATGATGTTGGGGATATGTCCTAGGGCATAAAAGTCAGACTTCACTGTAACCAAATCCTCCACCTGGGGGAATACGATGTAGCTGCGCATGTGTTTCAGCAGGGCAGACAGCACTCTGGTCAACACGTTGGAGAACATTGGCTGAGACATCACTGATGCCATGGCCACTGTTGTTTGGAAGGAACCACTTGCCAGGAAATGGAGCACTGACAGGACCTGCACTAGAGGGGCGATACCTGTGGGCTGGCGGATAGCTGAAATCAGGTCTGGCTCCAATTAGGCACACAGTTCTTGGCTTGTGGCCCAGTCAAGTCTGTAGGTAAGGATAATGTACCTGTCCTCCATAGTCGCCAGGTCCACCAGGGGTCTGTACACGAGGGATGTCTCTATCTCCTATTCATCCTCAGTGGTTGAACACTAGGGTGGAAAACGGTGAGCAGAGGGTCATATTCACACATATGTGACATTAAAAATGCTTTTCTTCCTTTACAGAAACAGTATGTGAAGTTGAAAGTCAGTTGATGTGCCAATGTCAATGTCTATTGTGACGCAGTCAGGTGCCATGCCCTGTGCCCCCCTGAAATGGCGGCTGCCTGACCTGTGAGGAGAGACAAGTGGAAATGAGGTAATTCCACTGGCGTTGTGCGCCGTTGTGGTCGCCGATCACCAACCGCCGTGGAACAATGCATTGGTTATCATTGGGGCCTATGGGTTCCTGGAGCCAATGGTGATATACGTCGGCGGTGACGGTACGCACCGCCGCAGACGTGACCGCCATTTTCTATCTGTTTAATCACTTGCTACCTGACCTTCGACAGGAGAGGACCTATACTGCAAGTGCTGCTGTGACCTGTGTCTGGAAGCGACAATGGCTCAAGTGTCTGGGGAAAGGGCCCCCACCTTCACTTCGGAGGAGTTGGAGAGACTGATGGATGGGGTCCTACCCCAGTATACTTTACTCTTTGGTCCTCCAAACAAACAGGTGAGTACACTGTGAGCATGATGCGTGGGCCATGAATGTATGGATTGCTGTGTGTGTAAGCCTCTTGTTGGGGGGTTAGGGGTCCTGGGCAGAGTGCTGCATGTCTGGTGGTCAATGTCTGTGCGTAAGGGGATGGGAGGGATATTGTGGGACATGTGTGTAACAGTCCGGACGGTATAACAAATCCCTTTTTTCCATGCATATTTTCCTGCAGGTCAGTGCCCATCAGAAAAAGGGTATTTGGTGTGCCATTGCCAAGGAGGTGCGGACCCTGGGGTTCTTTGACAGGCAGAGCAACCACTGCCGCAAACGGTTGAAGAACCTGCGCGGCTGGGCAAGGCAGACAGCAGAGGCCCAGCTGGGGCTTGCCTCCCAACGAGGAAGGGGTGCCGTACCCTGACCCCCCTGATGTTCCTCATCCTGGCGGTGGCCTATCCGGAGTTGGATGGGTGCTTGAAGGCATCACAGCAGCCAAAGGGGGGGTGAGTACAGATCCTGAATCATTACTAGCGCGCGTTAAGGTTATACCTGGGTGGGGGATGTGAGCTGTGGGTGCCCCTAGGCCAGGGTGAACTGGCAGGGTTATGTCCCTTGTTGGTCAGGCTCTGAAGCACTCCAACCCCAATAGTGTTAGTGGGCATCTACTACTGGGCAAGGTCCTGTTGGTTTCAGGTGTGCAGCCAATGGCATTGGGCAATGTACCCCCATGGGCTGGTGACTAGCATTGTAACTGGTAGTGCATGGCCTAGAACATAGGGCTGATCCCTGTGTGTTGTGTACACCAACGGTAGTGTTGTTGCTGGCATTGACCAAGTGCATCCTCCGTCTCCCCCTCTTTTTGTTTTGTCACCCCGTCCTTGTGTGCATTAGTATCATCTGGCGGAGTAGAAGAGGCACCGGCAACGGAGGGAGCTGCATCCCACATGGGCCTGGAGGCCGCATCCACCGACAGTGAGGGCGCCAGTGGGATGGAGGGCGAGGGGAGCACCACGACGGAGACAGGAGGGGACACTAAAGACAGCGTCTCCTCCTCCGATGGAAGCTCCCTGGTGGTGGCGGACACCTCTGTACCCACCCCAACAACAGGCACAGCCACCACCCCGTACCAGCACCGCCGTCCCAGCAGCCCCTCAGCGTGTTTCCCGTGCCCGCTCACCCAGGAGGGTGGGCATCTCCTTCGCCCCAGGCACCTCAGGCCCTGCCCCAGTCAGCCCTGCTGCCCTGAGTGAGGAGGCTATTGACCTCCTGAGATCCCTCACTGTTGGGCAGTCAACCACACTGAATGCCATCCAGGGTGTCGAGAGGCATTTGCAACACACAAATGCATACCTGGAGGGCATTCAGTCTAGCGTGGCGGCCCAACAGAGAGCATTTCAGGCTGTGGCCTCCGCACTGATGGCAGCCATTGTCCCTGTCTCCAGCCTCCCCCCTCCAACTTCCTCTACCCAGTCCCAATCCCTTCAACCCCAACCTATCCCAGGCACAGCTTCAGACCAGCATTCACCCAAATCAACACACAGAAGTGGCTCAGGCAAACACAAGCACCACACATCATCCCACAGGCACTCAAACAAACACAATCCAGAAGCAGACACACCAACGTCTACTGCCTCCACTGTGTCCCCCTCCTCCTCCTCGTCCACCTCCCTCTCAGTAGCATCTCCACTCACACCTGCTTTCACTACATTCTCATCCATTGCCTCCATCACCAGCACGCCTATCACTACACCCCCTCACTGGCAGTCACCACCCCCACATCCATGCCCAAGTCCCCTGTGTCCTCTCCTACTGTGTCTGTGACCCCTTCTCCCATAGTACACAAACGCAAGCACACACCCACCCAACAGCCATCCACCTCACAACAGCATCCAGCTCATGCACCTGCCCCCAAACACAGCAGACTGACCCCTCCTACAACCACTCCCTCTTCCTCCACTCCCACACCTTCACCCTCTTCCTGCCCCAGTGTCCCTAAGAAGCTTTTACTCGCCACCCTTGACCTCTTCCCTACCCCTCCCCTGTCTTTCACCTCAGGCTAGGGTGGCCAGAACCCAGCCCAGCACCTCAGCCACCTAGTCCCTGTCTTCTGTGGGTTCTGCAGCTCTGAGAGGCTCTAAGGAGGAACTCGTGAGCCCAGCCAGTGTGCCACCAACACCTGCCAAGGCCAAGAAGGTTCTGCCACCAGGAAAGGGCAAAAAGGGGAGAGCATCCAGCAAGGAAAAGGAGGCACCACCAGCCAGCAAGGCCAAGGAAAAGACTCCAGCTGGCAGAAGCAAGGAGGCACCACCATCTGCCAAGGGCAGGAAGGGGTACAGAACACCAGCCAGGGCACTTCAGCCATCCGAGGCTGCAGGGAAGGGGCTGGAGCCTCCACCCTCCACTGGCAGCCCCACCACCTGCACCGCGGCCAGCAGCGCCGCAAGCACTGCTGCAAGCACCGCCGCAAGCAGCTCTGCCACCAGCAGCCCCCAGTGGGCAGCCGTCTGAGGCTGCAGGGGAAGGGCTGGAGCCTCCACTGGCAGCACCGACACCTGCACCTGAACTGCAACCACTGTACAGCCGTCCCCGTAGGCGGATGGACTGTAGTCCTGCATCCATGGTGTGTCATGCATCCTGCCCACAGAAATCATGTGGATCTGATGCCCAGGTGAGTGACTGGGACCTTGCACACACCCAAATGCACCCAGATGCCCAGGAAATGCCAGCTGTGGGTGCAAAGAAGCTGCTACTGGACAGTAGAAGCTGAAGGTTCTGCAGGAACGACAAGGGATAGAGACCTCCCCTTTGGAGGATGGATCCCCCACGCCGTGGAGAGTCGTGCCAAAGTGTTTTCCTGAAGAAAGACCGCCAACAAGCCTTGCTAGCTGCAAATCGTGCAGTTAGGGTTTTTGGATGCTGCTGTGGCCCAGGAGGGACCAGGATGTCGCCAATTGCGTCTGGGAACAGAGGGGGCGTCGAGCAAGACAAGGAGCCCTCTCAGAAGCAGGCAGCACCCGCAGAAGTGCTGGAACAGGCACTACAAAGATGCGTGAAACGGTGCTCACCCGAAGTCGCACAAAGGAGTCCCACGTCGTCGGAGGACAACTTAGGAAGTTGTGCAATGCAGGTTAGAGTGCCGTGGACCCAGGCTGGACTGTGCACAAAGGATTTCCGCCGGAAGTGCACGGAGGCCGGAGTAGCTGCAAAAGTTGCGGTTCCCAGCAATGCAGTCTGGCGTGGGGAGGCACGGACTTACCTCCACCAAACTTGGACTGAAGAGTCACTGGACTGTGGGAGTCACTTGTACAGAGTTGCTGGATTCAAGGGACCTCGCTCGTCGTGCTGAGAGGAGACCCAGGGTACCGGTGATGCAGTTCTTTGGTGCCTGCGGTTGCAGGGGGACGATTCCGTCGACCCACTGGAGATTTCTTCGGAGCTTCTAGTGCAGAGAGGAGGCAGACTACCCCCACAGCATGCACCACCAGGAAAACAGTCGAGAAGGCGGCAGGATCAGCGTTACAGAGTTGCAGTAGTCGTCTTTGCTACTTTGTTGCAGTTTTGCAGGCTTCCAGCGCGGTCAGCAGTCGATTCCTTGGCAGAAGGTGAAGAGAGAGATGCAGAGGAACTCGGATGAGCTCTTGCATTCGTTATCTAAGGAAATCCCCAAAGCAGAGACCCTAAATAGCCAGAAAAGAGGGTTTGGCTACTTAGGAGAGAAGATAGGCTAGCAACACCTGAAGGAGCCTATCAGAAGGAGTCTCTGACGTCACCTGATGGCACTGGCCACTCAGAGCAGTCCAGTGTGCCAGCAGCACCTCTGTTTCCAAGATGGCAGAGGTCTGGAGCACACTGGAGGAGCTCTGGGCACCTCCCAGGGGAGGTACAGGTCAGGGGAGTGGTCACTCCCCTTCCCTTCGTCCAGTTTCGCGCCAGAGCAGGGCTAAGGGGTCCCTGAACCGGTGTAGACTGGCTTATGCAGAAATGGGCACCATGTGTGCCAATGAAAGCATTTCCAGAGGCTGGGGGAGGCTGCTCCTCCCCTGCCTTCACACCATTTTCCAAAGGGAGAGGGTGTAACACCCTCTCTCAGAGGAAGTCCTTTGTTCTGCCATCCTGGGCCAGGCCTGGCTGGACCCTAGGAGGGCAGAAGCCTGTCTGAGGGGCTGGCAGCAGCAGCAGCTGCAGTGAAACCCCGGGAAAGGCAGTTTGGCAGTACCAGGGTCTGTGCTACAGACCACTGGGATCATGGGATTGTGCCAACTATGCCAGGATGGCATAGAGGGGGCAATTCCATGATCATAGACATGTTACATGGCCATATTCGGAGTTACCATTGTGAAGCTACATATAGGTAGTGACCTATATGTAGTGCACGCGTGTAATGGTGTCCCCGCACTCACAAAGTCCGGGGAATTGGCCCTGAACAATGTGGGGGCACCTTGGCTAGTGCCAGGGTGCCCACACACTAGGGGCCAGATGTAGCAAATTGAAAATTTGCGAGGTGCAAAGTGCGAGTCCATGCGACTCGCACTTTGCACCTCGCAAATTGGTATGCAGTACGGTGTCTCAGACACCGACTGCAACTCGCTATGGGGTCGCAATGACCCACCTCATGAATATTCATGAGGTGGGTTGCAAATTGCGGCCCCATAGCGAGTATAGGCACTCGCAAACATGGAAGCCTGCTGTCGTCAGCAGACCTCCATGTTCGTGACTGCTTTTAAATAAAGCAGTTTTTTTTTTTTTAAGTGTAGCCCGTTTTCCTTACAGGAAAACGAGCTGCACTTTAAAAAAAACTGAAACCTTTAGTTTCGGTATTTTTTCAGGGCAGGGAGTGGTCCCTTGGACCACTCCCTGCCCTGAAAAAATATTTGTGGGTCCAGTCACAAACTGGAAAGGGTCCCATGGGGACCCCTTCCAATTTGCGAGTGGGTTACCATCCACTTGAAGTGGATGGTAACTGCAAATGGTATTGCATACCACTCAGACTCGCAAATAGGAAGGGAACACCCCTTCCTATTTGCGAGTCGGAAATGCATATTGCGAGTCGGTACCGACTCGCAATATGCATTTCTGCATAGCAAAGAGGCATTTGCACCTCGCAAACAGCGATTTTCGCCGTTTGCGACGTGCAAATACTTTGCTACATCTGGCCCTTAGTAACTTAGCACCCAACCTTTACCAGGTAAAGGTTAGACATATAGGTGACTTATAAGTTACTTAAGTGCAGTGTAAAATGGCTGTGAAATAACGTGGACGTTATTTCTCTCAGGCTGCAGTGGCAGGCCTGTGTAAGAATTGTCAGAGCTCCCTATGGGTGGCAAAAGAAATGCTGCAGCCCATAGGGATCTCCTGGAACCCCAATACCCTGGGTACCTCAGTACCATATACTAGGGAGTTATAAGGGTGTTCCAGTAAGCCAATATAAATTGGTAAAATTGGTCACTAGCCTGTTAGTGACAATTTGAAAGAAATGAGAGAGCATAACCACTGAGGTTCTGATTAGCAGAGCCTCAGTGAGACAGTTAGTCATAACACAGGTAACACATTCAGGCACACTTATGAGCACTGGGGCCCTGGCTGGCAGGGTCCCAGTGACACATACAACTAAAACAACATATACAGTGAAAAATGGGGGTAACATGCCAGGCAAGATGGTACTTTCCTACAGTGGGGCACTGCTCGTCTGTTTGCTCTAGAGAGGAAATCTTCTCTGTGATGCCGGCTTTGAGTAGGCACACTTCTAGGGTCCTATCTATGGAGACAGAGGACATGACGTCTTGAATGGTTTCCTTAAATGTATGTGGGGAGATATCAGGGAGAGCATTGAGTGTAAAGTACTTGGTGATGGCTTCTTTGATAGATGCCCTGTCAGCTGGGTCACGGAGGAGTTGGAGTGATACGCACCAGTACGGGGGAGTGTGTGCTGCACCTGTGTGCAATGACTAGGTGAGTTCAACATGTGCGTGGTCTGAGATGGAGATATCTGAGTGGATTCCAAGCCCCTCAGAAGGAAATGGGTCAAATACAGGTAGTCAATGCGAGAGTATGAGAAGTGGACAAGGTACATTGAAAAAGTTGTCCCTCACATCGGATGGAGATAGAGCCAGGTGTCTATTAGCCTTGCGTCAGCCATCTCCTCCCTGAGCAGTTTAGACATGGCCCCAGTGCCCTGCAAATGTTTTATGCTTCTTTCGAGATCGGTGTCCCACACTAGAATAAAGTCTCCCCCTACTATGAGGTCTCCCTTATTGTGACTTAGCTGGTCCTTGAGCAGTTGTCGAAGGAATATGTCCTGAAATTGGTTATGGGCATAGAGACTGAGGAAGTTCAGGGTGTCCCTGCCTCTCTCAGTTGTTAGTGTTAGGAACCGTTTGTCCAGGTCTCTGGAGGGCTTAGTTAGTAAAAGTCCCGCTTGTAGAGAGTGGCAACCCCCAGTGTTTTGGTGTTTGCATCAGCCGAGTGTTGGTAGGGGTGCTTAGGGTGGAGGTAGTGCCACACTTGTCATGATTTATTGGGGGGGGGTTAAACCCTCTGACATTGAGTTGAGAGGAACTTAACGGTGTTCGCGGAACTCATGAGTAAATGTGGAGATTGAGCATGCCTGTGCGGAGGCCCCCCCCCCCTCTGGGGTGACCGTGTCAGCAGGTGAGCCAGACCACCAACCTTAGATTCCACTGGAAGTAACAAATGGCGTGGGGAAGTGTTTACAGGGGAAATAAAGGGGCCATCAGGGGCCAACCTAGTGGTCTACTCCATCCAGAGACAAGTGGGTGACCCCACTGGTCCCTTCTGAAATGTCACCCTCGATGGAGAGTAGCTCAGAAAAGGGGGGTGTGTGGGTTGAAAAGGTCACATTAAGGTAACAACATGTGAGAGTAGAGAGCATATGGTTAGAGTAGGCAACAGTCAAAGCATGACAGTTCGGGCCCTGGGACGTGGACCTTGTTGTGGAGTGGAAAAGTCATCATGGGGCTTGTGTAGCCCGTCGGCTTAATATGGCCAGGCCAGAGAGATGCTCGATGGGGATTACGTGTTGCTTGTGGGGAAGTGGGAGGATTCCTGCTTCATGTTGTAGAGGTGTGCAATGATGTCTTTCTTTGTGATACAGGAGGCGTTTGCTACATTGCTGTGGCCCAAGGGCCATCCTTAGACTGTCCGCCAGGCAGGCCGCCAGTCGACGGGTCCTTCAGACTGCAAGGGTGGGGGATGTTTCCCAGGTGATCCCCTGGATAGCCCGAGCATGTGTTTTGACTCTGGAAGAGAGTGAACCATTCTCCTCTTGCCATTCCACTTGAATAGTAGTTCAAGGGTGGTCCCATGAATACTTGATTCATTGTTCTTGAAGTTTTTCTGTGATGAGTTGGAAATGATGCCTTTTCTTGAGTGTTAATGGGGAGAGGTCTTGGGAGACTTGCACTGTGTGTCCAGGGAAGATGATATCCACCTTACTCCGAGCTGCTCTGAGGATAGCTTCCTTGTCCAGGAAGAAGTGAACATGGGCATGTATGTCAGGTTGGTATTGGGGCACCTGTCATAGTTGCCACGTGGTGTGCTCTGTCAAGGGTTAGAAGTTGGTCCTCCTCAGATCAGTCTCAGTAGGTCCCTAGTGAATGTCATGATATCTTCAGCTCCACAGGGAATTCCTTTCATGCATATATTGTTGCGCCGACCGCAGTTTTCAAGGTCTTCCTGCTTCGCCTGATGTCCTATTTGCTGGCCTTCCTCTGTTTTGTCACTTATGTCTGCTGCGGTGGATTTGGACCAGAGTGAGATCACCCAGCTGTGTTTAGTATCCTTGCCCGGTGGCATAATAGATGGACAAGCAGTCACAGCCATTCCAAAGGTATCAGGCTGGGGGATGCAAATGCACTGTTAGTAGAACCAAGCTGGGGTCTCAACATCAAAAGACTCAGAGCACAAGGTGGTATCATGGAGGGTCCCTCTCGTTGCGCAGTATTAAATGGCCTGGGGCCCAATGGGTTTGTGGTATCCTCCAGTTGCTGACAGTGAGACAAAATGGATCCAGGGGAGGCAGGGTCCTTGTTGGGTCTGGCAGATGAGGGAGACAAGGCCCCCCACACCATTAGGGTCCAGTGTGTGCCACTCCAGCCAGACCCCCTCCCTGCCATGGTCTGCTTTCACCATTATGTCCAGTGTGGTGGTGGTAGTGTTAGATGTTCCAAATGGCCAGCTCCCGGGACCTCGATGCATCCCTGGGCCCATGTCATGGAATGGGGGACCGCTCACCAGGGATCTTCACCGCTCTCACGGTCTCCTCAGCCACTGCTCAGTATATTTCTGCCTGGGGTCGTTGTCAGGCCGTAAACCGCTGCTGATGAAGGAGAGGTGTCCAGAGGCCCACTCTGGTGGAATAGCACGCAGTGGCCAACAGACTAGGCCTCTGGTCAGGACCCCATGGCGGTGAGTCTGTGATCCAGTGTCTCTAGGCGGGGCTCAGTATAAACCCCAACGATGTTTGAGCCTCACCACCCTGGATGGATGCTGTGTAGCTCTGGCTGCCTCAGCTTCAAGGGGTAACGATCTCCCTCTGATCACTCCAGAGACAGCTATCCATCTTCCCTCCGCCACCTCGGTCACTCCAGCCCAGGCCTCCAACCAGGCCTTTCAAGAATTGGTCACCACCAGGGAGAGCTGCGGTTGATGGGGGATGCTTAGGGGTCTAATTGCACAGATCATTGAAAAGCGGTTGGCAGGCCAAACTCCGATCAAGGGCTCATGGTGGTGGTATTGGGTGGTACCCCCAGTCGAGACCTGATGCAGGAGCTCACAGGATCCAGGTTGTAGTGCTTCAGGGTGCTGCTGTACGTCCGAGGTCGATCTTAATTTTCTGGGAGGCAATACTTCACCGCTTTGACAGGGATTTGCCGTGTGGGCTCTTTGTATCTCAGCGCCAGCTGGGCAAGATGGAGCCTCCTCACTGGGCCAGAGAAGGGAACGCAGGAGGTGTTCTCAGCATTAGCTGGGTTCATAGGCTGTCAGCTGGGTGTAGCGGGGACTTGCCCGGTTTAGTGCCCAATGAGGTTCAGCTGGGTGCTGACAAGCCCAGAGGATGGTGTTTTAAAAGGCTTTTAGGGCCCATGGAAACCCGGAGCTCAGATTTCTTGCGTCCTACTGCATTCCCAGTCAGGCCACGCTCCACCCTTTATGAATTTTTGGCCAGAAAAAGATCACTGGGGTGTTAATATTCTTTATAGATAATTAAATTCTTCAGTGTCAAGAAGGTGTATGTCTACATAACTCTTTAGTTTTATTTTAATCATCGATTTAGATGTTTAAAGTTCTGACATCTCAATTTTCAGATAATTAGATCGGTCTTTTATATGACAAAGGGCTTTAGCATTGTAATCACTATGGTTCATGACAACAACATTATCGCCTTTGTCGGCCTGTCTTACAACTATAGATTTATCACAACGTAAATCTTGCAATGCTTTCAATTCCATATTATTCAAATTTGAATTGCAGGTAAATGTTTGTCTGGTATCAAAATCACAAATTACCAAATTCTAAAATAATTCCAAGACATTATCTGCTATGGTTGGAGGGATAAATTTCAGTTTTGACTTTGACATGTGGGACACGTGTTAGCTGTTGGATACCATGGAAAAGAATACATTTCAATTTTGAAAAGATTCTGCTATGGGACAGCATTCTTTTTCAGACCAATAACTTTTGTTTGTAATACATATATCTCTATCTATCTATCTTTATATCTAGTCTATCTATCACAGTCACTTGAGCTGCTGTCTGTTAAGTTTCAGGGTAGTCCTTGAAGCAGGGGTCGAAATAAAGGGGAAGGGGTGACATTTAGATTGTTTCCAATGTTAATTCCCATAGGAAACATTGAACAGCGATAGCTCCAAAACCACTGGAAGGAATTACACCAGATTTGGCAGAAAGGTAGCTCACATTTTTTTGGGAGAGATTCTGCGAATCCGGTTAAAAAAATCGTGGGCTCCTGCGCTTCGTTTTCTTTAAGCCTCTGGGTGGGCTAAGTCCTGGGGGCTTTATTAAAATGAAGTGCCGTCGGGGGGCTTCCTGGCCCTCCTGTACTCTGGGAACCACCACTTAATGAAGAGGGGGAGGCCTGTCAGCCTCCCCCACAACCCCGGGCACCACCACCTCCCCAGGGCTTGATTAAAATTGACTGTGGGGGGGACCACATGACCCTCTCGCAGCCCTGTGGACCCCCACCTCCTTGGAGCTTCATATTTATAATAATGGGGGGGCATGTGCCCCCCGCAACACCAGGGACCACCATCTCCCCTGGGCTGTATTTATTTTGTGTGGTTGGGCGCGCAGCCCCCCCCCCCCCAACTGACCCGAGGACAACCACCTCCCTGGGGCAAAGAGTAAACAATACAAAGGGGGTCCGTTTCAGACCCCCATTAGCCACAGCAACCTCCACCTCCTCGGGGCTTCCTTCACATTGAAGGGGGGGCCAAGCGGCCCCCCTGTGAGAAAGTAGCCTCTTTCTAGCATGGTTACCCATATTTTTGGCCTGTTTGTCAGTGTTTGTCAGTGTGTTTTACTGTCTCACTGGGATCCTGCTAGTCAGGACCCCAGTGCTCATAGTTTGTGGCCTTATTTCTGAATGTTTTACTGTTTTGTCAGTATGCTTGACTGTGTCACTGGAGTCCTGCTAACCAGAACTCCAGTGCTTATGCTCTCTCTGATTACAAATTTGTACTTACATACTGGTAACCCAGTATTCCACTCCAAATTGGTATACTGGACCCCTCTTATAAGTCCCTAGTATATGGTACCTAGGTACCCAGGGCATTGGGGTTCCAGGAGATCCTTATGGGCAGCAGCATTTCTTTTGCCACCCATAAGGAACCCATACAAACACTTCTTCAGGACTGCCATTGCAGCCTGAGTGTAATAGTGTAAGCACTATTTCAAAGCCATTTTCATTGCACCAGGTCACTCATGAGTCACCTATATATCTAACCTTCAGACCCTGAAGGCTTGGTGCATAGTACCTGTATGTGAGGGCACCCCTGCACTAGCAGAGGTGCCCCCAGGTTGTCCAGGCCCATTTTCCTGGACTTCGTGAGTGCGAGGATGCCATTATAAGTGTGCACTACATATAGGTCAATCCATATATGTAGCTTCACAATGGTAACTCTGAATATGGCCATGTGTGGTGTCTAGGAACCAGAAATTGTACCCCCAATCTGATTCTGGTATTGGGGGGCCAACTCCATGCACCCTGGTGGCTCCACCATGGACCCCCAGTACTGCCATACCAGTCTTCTGAGGTTTCCACTGCAGCCCCAGCTGCTGACACCCCACAGACAGGCTTCTGCCCTCCTGGGGCTTGAGCAGCTCAATCCCAGGAAGGCAGAACAATGCATTTCCTTTAGGAGAGGGGTGGTACACCCTCTCCCTTTGGAAAGAGGAGTTACAGGCATGGGAGGGGTTTCCTCCCAGAGCCTCTGGAAGTGCTTTGAAGGGCACAGATGGTGCCCTCCTTGCATAGTCCAGTCTACACCGGTTCAGGGACCCCCAGTCCCTGCTCTGGCATGAAGCTGGACAAAGGAAAGGGGAGTGACCACTCCCCTGTGCATCACCATCCCAGGGGTGATGCCCAGAGCTCCTCCAGAGTGTCCCTGGGTTCTTCCATCTTGTTTTCAGGATGGTCAGGGAACTCTGGGAGCATCTGAGTAGTCAGTGCCCGCAGGTGACGTCAGAGACCCCTCCTGATAGGTCCATACCTGGTTAGGTGACCAATCCCCCTCTGAGGGCTATTTAGGGTCTCTCCTGTGGGTGTTTCCTCAGATTCTGATTGCAAGACTCCAGTAGGGATCCTCTGCATCCTTTACTTCATCTTCTACCGTCGGATCAACAGCAGAACTGCTCCAGGAACTCTACAACTGCAATAAAGTATCCAAGAAGGCTACTGTAATTCTGTAACTTCAGCTCCTGCCAGCAACTGCAACAGTTTCCAGGTCGTGCATGCTCTGAGGACTGCCTGTCTTTATCCTGCACCAGAAGAACCAAAGGAATCTCCCGTGGAGTGAAAGAGTCCCTTCACTGCTTCAGCAGGCTCCTCTCTGCAGTGACGACCGGTGCGCTGGGTCCCCTCTCCTAACAATGAGCGTGGATCCTGGAACATAGGTGGTAGACTAAAGTGACCCTGACTGTCCAAAGGTCCAGCTGTCCAAATTTGGTGGATGTAGGAAGTTGGCTCTGTATGTACTATTTCAAAGTAAGAAATAGCATGCACAGAGTCCAAGGGTTCCCCCTAGAGGTAAGATAGTGGCAAAAAGAGATAATTCTAATGCTCTATTTTGTGGTAGTGTGGTCGAGCAGTAGGCTTATCAGAGGAGTAGTGTTAAGCATTTGTTGTACACACACAGGCAATAAATGAGGAACACACACTCAGAGACAATTCCAGGCCAATAGGTTTTTGTATAGAAAAATATATTTTCTTAGTTTATTTTAAGAACCACAGGTTCAAGATTTACAAGTAATACTTCAAATGAAAGGTATTTCATGTAGGAACTTTAGGAACTTTGAATTAGCAAAATAGCATATACAGTTTTCACATAAATGACATATAGCTATTTTAAAACTAGACACTGCAATTTTCAACAGTTCCTGGGGGAGGTAAGTGTTTGTTAGTTTTTGCAGGTAAGTAAACCACCTACGGGGTTCAAGTTTGGGTCCAAGGTAGCCCACAGTTGGGGGTTCAGAGCAACCTCAAATTTACCACACCAGCAGCTCAGGGCCGGTCAGGTGCAGAGGTCAAAGTGGTGCCCAAAACGCATAGGCTTCAATGGAGAAGGGGGTGCCCCGGTTCCAGTCTGCCAGCAGGTAAGTACCCGCGTCTTCGGAGGGCAGACCAGGGGGGTTTTGTAGGGCACCGGGGGGGACACAAGTCAGCACAGAAAGTACACCCTCAGCGGCACGGGGCGGCCGGGTGCAGTAGCCACCACCTGGGCAAGGGAGAGGGCCACCTGGGGGTCGTTCCTGCACTGGAGGTCGGATCCTTCAGGTCCTGGGGACTGCGGATGCAAAATCTTTACCAGGCGTCGGGTCTTTGAAGCAGGCAGTCGCGGTCAGGGGGAGCCTCGGGATTCCCTCTGCAGGCGTCGCTGTGGGGGCTCAGGGGGGTCAACTCTGGCTACTCACGGTCTCGTAGTTGCCGGGGAGTCCTCCCTGTGGTGTTTGTTCTCCACAAGTCGAGCCGGGGGCATCGGGTGCAGAGTGCAAAGTCTTACGCTTCTGGCGGGAAATGTGTGTTGTTTCAAAGTTGCTTCTTTGTTGCAAAGTTGCAGTCTTTGGGGAACAGAGCCGATGTCCTCTGGAGTTCTTGGTCCTTCTAGATGCAGGGTAGTCCTCTGAGGCTTCAGAGGTTGCTGGACCCTGGGAACGCGTCGCTGGAGCAGTGTCTTTAGAAGGGGGGAGACAGGCCGGTAGAGCTGGGGCCAAAGCAGTTGGTGTCTCCGTCTTCTCTGCAAGTTTTTCAGTTCAGCAGTCCTCTTCTTCTTAGGTTGCAGGAATCTGATTTCCTAGGTTCTGGGGGGCCCCTAAATACAGAATTTAGCGGTGTGTTTAGGTCTGGGGGGTTAGTAGCCAATGGCTACTAGCCCTGAGGGTGGCTACACCGTCTTTGTGCCTCCTCCCTGAGGGGAGGGGGCACATTCCTATCCCTATTGGGGGAATCCTCCATCTGCAAGATGGAGGATTTCTAAAAGTCAGAGTCACCTCAGCTCAGGACACCTTAGGGGCTGTCCTGACTGGGCAGTGACTCCTCCTTGTTTTTCTCATTATCTCCTCTGGCCTTGCCGCCAAAAGTGGGGCCGTAGCCGGAGGAGGCAGGCAACTCCACTAGCTGGAGTGCCCTGGGGTGCTGTAACAAAGGGGGTGAGCCTTTGAGGCTCACCGCCAGGTGTTACAGTTCCTGCAGGGGGAGGTGAGAAGCACCTCCACCCAGTACAGGCTTTGTTACTAGCCACAGAGTGACAAAGGCACTCTCCCCATGTGGCCAGCAACATGTCTGGTGTGTGGCAGGCTGCTAAAACTAGTCAGCCTACATGGATAGTCGGTTAAGGTTTCAGGGGGCACCTCTAAGGTGCCCTCTGGGGGGTATGTTACAATAAAATGTACACTGGCATCAGTGTGCATTTATTGTGCTGAGAAGTTTGATACCAAACTTCCCAGTTTTCAGTGTAGCCATTATGGAGCCATGGAGTTCGTGCATGACAGACTCGCAGACCACATACTCTTATGGCTACCCTGCACTTACAATGTCTAAGGTTTTGCTTATACACTGTAGGGGCACAGTGCTCATGCACTTATGCCCTCACCTATGGTATAGTGCACCCTGCCTTAGGGATGTAAGGCCTGCTAGAGGGGTGACTTATCTATACTTATAGGCAGTGTGAGGTTGGCATGGCACCCTGAGGGGAGTGCCATGTCGACTTGGTTGTTTTATCCCCACTAGCACACACAAGCTGGCAAGCAGTGTGTCTGTGCTGAGTGAGGGTCCCCAGGGTGGCATAAGACATGCTGCAGCCCTTTGAGACCTTCCCTGGCATCAGGGCCCTTGGTACCAGGGGTACCAGTTACAAGGGACTTACCTGGATGCCAGGGTGTACCAACTGTGGAAACAAAAGTACAGGTTAGGGAAAGAACACTGGTGCTGGGGCCTGGTTAGCAGGCCTCAGCACACTTTCAAATCATAACTTGGCATCAGCAAAGGCAAAAAGTCAGGGGGTAACCATGCCAAGGAGGCATTTCCTTACAGTGGAGGTAAGAGCTTGCCTCCCTGTGTCAGACAGTACCCCTGTGCGCCGAGTGTTTTGCAGCGTCTAGGGCTTCTGTGCACTTCTCCAAGAAATCCTTTGTGCACAGCATAGCCCAGGTCCTCAGCACTGTATCCTGCGACGCTCAGCTCCGTGAGTTGTTCCCCGGCGGCGTGGGGTCCCTTTGTTTAGTGCTGCAATGACTGCCATTTGCAACTCCTTTGGCCTCGTGCTGTGGGACTCCTGTGCATGCTGCCTAGTCGTCTGAGGGCTCTCTGAGTTGCTGAGAGCCCCCTCTGTCTCCTTCTCCTGGGTAGAGTCGACCTGGTCTTTCCTGGGCCTAGGCAGCGCCATTTTTCATGAAACACAAGTTTTGCGTTTACCAAGGCTTGTTGGCGGAATCCTGCGACACAAACCAGACTGCATTCATCCGTCCAGCATGGGACATCTTCTGCACCAACCAGGAGCCCGTATCTGTCTTCTTTGGTGCAATACTGACTTTGGGGGTCATTCTGACTTTGGCGGGCGGCGGAGGCCGCCCGCCAAAGTCCCGCTGTCAGAATACCGCTTCGCGGTCAAAAGACCGCCGCGGTAATTCTGAGTTTCCTGCTGGGCTGGCGGGTGACCGCCAGAAGGCCGCCCGCCAGCCCAGCGGGAAACCCCCTTCCATGAGGATGCTGGCTCCGAATGGAGCCGGCGGAGTGGAAGGGGTGCGATGGGTGCAGTTGCACCCGTCGCGATTTTCAGTGTCTGCTTGGCAGACACTGAAAATCTTGGTGGGGCCCTGTTAGGGGGCCCCTGCAGTGCCCATGCCATTGGCATGGGCACTGCAGGGGCCCCCAGGGGCCCCACGACACCCGTTACCGCCAGCCAGGTTCTGGTGGTCAAAACCGCCAGAACCAGGCTGGCGGTAAGGGGGTCGGAATCCCCATGGCGGCGCTGCCTGCAGCGCCGCCATGGAGGATTCCCTAGGGCAGCGGGAAACCGGTGGGACACCGCCAGTTTCCCGTTTCTGACCGCGGCTGTACCGCCGCGGTCAGAATGCCCATGGATGCACCGCCAGCCTGTTGGCGGTGCATCCGTGGTCCCCGGCCCTGGCGGTAGTCAACCGCCAGGGTCAGAATGACCGCCTTTATCTTCTTATCGGTGGTTCTCATTTTGCACCTTCATCCAGGTTAGCAGGGGCTCCTGTTCTCCCTGGACTCTTCAGTGCTTCTTGGACTTGGTCCCCTTCTTCCACAGGTCTCCAGGTCCAGGAATCCATCGTTGGTGTTTTGCAGTCTCTTCTGGTTCTAGTACTGTCTTCTTCCATGACTTCCAGTGTGTTTTAGGAAACTTGCTTGGTTTTACTCCTGCTTTCCTGGGCTCTGGGGTGGGGTATTTTACTTACCTTTGGTGTTTTCTTACACTTCCAGTGCCCCTCTCCACACTACACTTGTCTAGGTGGGAAACTGACTTTCACATTCCACTATTTTAGTATATAGTTTGTGTTCCCCCTAGGCCCATTGCAACCTATTGTGATTTTCACTATTTGCACTATTTTCTGACTGCTTACTTACCTGATTTTGGTTATTAGTGTATATTTTGTGTATAATACTTACCTCCTAAGGGAGTATAGTCTCCAAAGTATTTTTGGTCTAGTGTCAATAAAATAAAGTACCTTTATTTTTGGTAACACTGAGTATTGTCTTTCTTGTGTGTAAGTACTGTGTGACTACAGTGGTATTGCAAGAGCTTTGCATGTCTCCTAGTTCAGCCTTGGCTGCTCTGCCTACAGCTACTGCTAGACAGCCTGGCTTCTAGACACTGATTACATTTCACTAATAAGGGAAAACTGGACCTGGTATAAGGTGTAAGTACCTTAGGTACCCACTACAAACCAGGTCAGCCTCCTACACCCCACCCCCCTCGTGGAGCCATTGATAACCCTCAGGACTGCCACACCCAGTTCTGGCTCCTGCGATGTCCTGGGGTGGCCACCTCTGGGACATAGCTGTTTGACAGCAGACCCTGTCAAGCAGGTCTTGGTATCAAACAGTGGACCTTTCATCTCTGTTCCCTGCAAGGAGGTATGCGTGCAGGAAACAGACATAAAAGGTTTGCTTCAGCATGGTGGGGACATGAGTTATAGTTACTTGAAATAACTCTAATTACAAGTGCTGCATTTCTTTTGTTTTGTGCGGGTAAATTCAGAACCTATCTATAATGTCCCTGTAACCGTTGTTTTTTGTAAGTGAATTTCTGAGGTTTTTTAATATTTTCTTTCCTAACATTTTAACAATTATGTAACCTTTGTTTTTTTCAGTGAATTTCTATGTTTTTTAAAAAAATGTAAAGTAATTTTCATTGCTATACGTTAATCGAACCACTGCAATGCAAGGCCTTTGGCCGTTCGCGGTGGGGGTTGGTCGCAGTCAACCTCCTATAACCACCCAAACCAGCACTGCGCACAGACTGCGGCTATTCCCGTTGGCCAACCCCCTATATCCACCCAAACCAGCGCTGCTAACTCTCTTTGGCCGTGCGCAGCGGGGGTTGGCCACAGGGCCTGGCCTGCTGCCCCTCCCTCCCTCCCTCCAGCCAACCACCCAACCCAGAGCCGCAGGGCCTGTCTCTCTGGGTGTGAGAATAAGTGTGACAGGGTGTCTCTGTGTGTGAGAGTGGCTGTCAGAGTATCTGTCTGGGTTTGAGAAGCTCTATGTGGGTGTGACAGTGGGTGTGAGAGTGTCAGATTGTGCTCCAATAGATGAAAGGTGCATTCACCTCCATGAAGGATTTCAGATCATGTCTCAGTATTGAATAGGGGAATAAACACACTTGCTTTCCTTCTCCAAGCTCAGGAGTTAGGATCATTTGTCCTTTCCAGAAGTGGAGCTTCCCCTGGGGCACCCACTACATTTATATTTCTAAGTGCTTCCTGTTGAGGTTTGATATCTGTGAAATGAGCAGCATGGACAGAACTGCATGGTCTTCTAATATATATATTTTTTTTGATGGGGGAGGTGGCCCCCCTCCCCTAGCTGATTTCAGCCCTGGGGACCCCATCCACCAGGGCCCTGCCTCACTTGTTTTATTTTGGGGGAGGGCCACGCGGCCCATCATTCCTAGCCAATTCCAGCCCCGGTGACCCCATCCCCTGGGGCTTGGTCTCACCAGTTACTTTATTTTTTGGTGGAGAGGGCTGTGTGGGGTTAATAGTAGCCCTCGGGGGGGGCATGCTCCCCCTCCTTTATTAAAGCTCCTAATGCCCCGGGAGCTGGCTCACCTGGGGACTAAATAAAAAAAAAGGCTGGAAACTGCCCATTTTTTTTAAACATCAGAAAATTCAGCAGATCCAGAGCTGTGGAATTTTCTGATGTTTTAAAAAAAAATGCTTTTTAGCCCTGGCGGGGTCCCTCTGCCCCAGAGCTAAGGGATCAGGGTGTCCCTACCCTACCCCTTTTCTTTTTTTTTAACCTTTTTTTCTGGGACTCGGCTGAAGCCGAGTCCCAGGATGGCTGCTAACACTTCCTGGTTGAAGTGTTGGCAGGCAATCAAATACCAGCACGGGACAGTTGGATCCACGGAGGATCCGTGTTCCTAGATATCTATATTTTGTAAACTTTAATTTCTCCAAAACTACTGACTGGATTTACACCAAATTACAAAAAGCATGTGTTCTGGACCAAAAGCTAGCTTTCTGCTAAATTTGATGCACTTCTGTTCAGCGGTTTGAATGATCACATTGATGTAGAATGGGGAAAAAGTGTTTTGCCCCCCCCCTTTTTCTCAGCCCCCACTTGACAGATCACCCCGAAACTTTCATCACTGCAGCTGAACCGACCAAAGTATACGTTTTTAAAATTTTGTGAAGAATCGTCTAGAGGCGCCAAAGTTATTGGCAAAAAAAAAACCCGCTCTGTCTATTGAAAACATGGTCATAACTATGCCTAGTGCCGACTGTCTCCTTGTATTATTCCACAAGTGCTCGCTTTCTGGGAACTCTGTTTTTCAATTTTTGTGATGCACTCCACAAGAGTGCATGTGTTTTCAGTTGTCTCCCTTGAAAGCTAGTTCAGGAATCAATAAACTTGTTGTATTTCTTGGGAGAGGTTTCCTGCCTCCTATCTTACTGCATGTCTGATTATACTCATCTGTGCCACTACACTTGTTTGCCTGTGAAGAACAATGTTCTGTCTATGAGCTTGTTTATTTTGGTCAGTTTTCTTTGCTAATAGCACAACTTAAAGAATCCTCTTCTTCAACTTTATGCCCATGCCATAGGCCCTGGAAGTACGGGAGGTGGGGTGCCGAACCACCCACAAAATAAGTGGAGTTCAGAAGTGAAGGACCAATAAACAGGTTTTTACATTTTGTTTTTATCTTACCACATTTGCTGTGCATTCAAAGACAGAAGTTAAATGTTAGGCTTTGTTTTCAGAGGGACTTTAATGTTTACTCTCCTTTCTTTGACTGCAAAGTGAGAGGATTTATGTGGTAACCTTGCTGGGTACTGGGGGTGGAAAGGTGATTTTATTCTAGCACATAACAACATTTAAAGGGAAGTAATTAAACTATACAAATATTTTAGTGTATATCAGAATTAGGAAAGCTCAAATAAAACACTCTTTTTGTAATTCTGAAGTGTGATGGAAAAAATATTGTAATACCATCAAAACAAATCAATACACTAGTTGATGCCAATTTCCAAACATTATCGTTTGTTTGCTGTATATTTTTATCAGTAAAATGGTACATTTGTGCAAATATAATGATAATTTAAATTGAAAATTTGCTGTCTGTATTGGCAGTGCTCTACCATTGTAGTGAAGTATGTTATGGCCTGGTCTGAGCCTCCATTTTAGTTTCAAGTTTTAGCTTGACATCTTTTTCTAATGGTGACTTTTTACATGTTTTACACTAGCACGATAATGTACTGAGAAGCTAGTGTATATAAAGTTTATTTCTTAGAAAGCATTACTTTCATGTTTTTCGTACACTCTGTCCAAGGCTAAGCACATAACACGTGATGCCCTTGCATTACGGTGTCCAGTTGGAGGCAGCTGTAATGCTCCAGACATCCACACATCATACCAAGGTATGGGGGGTTAGGCTATCCCAGTGGATCTGGCAGCAGGTACTCCTACTATTCTTTCGATACTGTAGGTAGTAGTAGATGGGAGTATAACAACATAGTAAGTCTACCATGGTTGAATTATCATTTCCAAAATTGTCATAATGCTGGTCACAACGCTTTGTTTCATCTGCGTAACAATTGCAGCTTATGCTTTCGATACAAGAATAAAATTGTTTCAATAAATATTTGAAAACCCATTTTCTTATCTTTCTTGTGTTTACTTTGCAGAGTAATATCGAAAGGGCAGCTCTGTTCCCACGATTTCCTTAGGAATAAAGATTGTCATGTTCAAGGTTGCTGATACCATCCGCTACCCTGGTAAGGCTAGCGGTTCAGATGGGGCACTGTGAGCTAGCTAGGAATTGTGTCAACATTTTCTGATGATATGTGTATACTAAGGACCTGATTTAGAGTTTTACGGATGGGGTTACTCTGTCACAAATGTGATGGATATCCCATCCGCCATATTACGATCCCATTATATTCTATGAGAATTGTAATATGATGGACGGGATATCTGTCACGTTTGTGACAGAGTAACCTGTCTGCCAAACTCTAAATCAGGCCCAAAGTCTTCTGAAGTTTATTTTGATGAGATACACAGTCCTTCTTAATTTGTAGGAACTATATAACGACATGCATACACTACCCTACGCCACTCCACTCTATGACACACTACTCCATGCTACTCTACGTTACTCTACACCATTCCACTGCTCTCCACTCTATGCTACTCCACTCTTTGCCACGCCACTCCATGATACACTGTGATACTTCACTCTTCATCACTTCACTCTGACACTCCACTATGCGCCACTCCACTGTATGCCACTCTACTCCACGACATGCCAATCCACTTTACAACACTCTACTCCACTCCACTCTATAACACTTCACTCTGTGATACTCTACTCCACACCACTCCATGCCACTTTACTCCATTTCCCACCACTACACTCTACACCACTCTACGACTCTCTGTGACACTCCACTCTACAACACTCTACTCCAGTCTATGACACTCCACTTTATGACACTTTACCCCCTCCACTCAGTGCACTCTATGCAACCTCACTCTATGACACTGCACTCTATGCCACTCTACTCTACTCTGTGCCACTCTATGCCATGCCACTCCACACCACTGTAGTCCACTTCACTCTGTTATGCCACTCTACAACACTCCACGACACTCCACGACACTCCACTCTATGACAATCAATGCCACGACATGCCACTCCACTCTGTGCCACTACACTCTACAACACCACTCCAACCTGTGCCACTGCACTCTACTCCACTCCACTCTACTACAGTCTACACCACTCTACTCTGCACCACTCTACTCTACACCACTCCACTCTACGGCACTCCACCCTATGACACTATATGATACTCCACTCTACAACACTCCATCTAAGTTACTGTACTCCATTCTACGCCACTCCACTCTATGACACTCTACTTCATTCCAGTCTATGACACTCTACTACACTTTTTGCCACTCCACTCTACGTCACTCTACTTCACTCCCACTGTGCGCTAATCCACTCTATGACACTCCAAGTTATGACTCTCTATTCCACTCTACAATATTCCACTCTACCACACTCTACACCACTCCACGCCACTCTACTCTTCTCTACAACACTCTATGCCACAACACTCTATTCCTCTCCACTCGACTCCACTCCACTCTACACTACTCCACTCTACTCCACTCAAGGCCACTTTACTCCACTCTATGCTACTCCACTCTACACCACGTGACTCCACTCTACAGCACTGAATAGCAGGAGAAAACACATTAGCAAAGTCAATAGCTCTTGCATAGGTGAGACCTAATGGCTTTTCCAATGCTTGTTGCTATTGTGATCTTTTAATAGGGATTCGGTGGCAGATATATCGCTATTGCGCCTGTTTTACTTTCTCTCTGTCCTGCCAAATGGATCATTTGATTGTAGCTGAATGGTTCACCATAGTGCAATTGTCATGAGGCTAAGGCTTTTTTAGCCTGTACCTCGATCCTCTGCAGTTTGACGTTCATGCAAATATTTGGGGCATAACCGGCAGTAACAATCATACTGCAGAAGGACAAAAAGGGTTGGTTATCGATTTGGAGCTGATTTTTGTTAACCCTTTAAATGCAGGCGTCGGCCACTGGCCGACACCCACACTACCTCCTTGGTGCGGGTCACAACCAGTGGCCGACATCAGGGAGGGGGTTAATAAATCCAGATTTTTTTTTTGTTAATCCCCGTGAGACACGGAAGCTCTTCCGTGTCTCCCCCCACTCCCCACCTGCCCCTTTGTGACGACAACGCGCCGCGAGGCGCGCTGACGTCATTCCAGCTCCGATGGGGAAAACGGCCCCAAACGACCTTCCCCACGTTCGGGAAGGCCTTGTAAGAAAGGGGAGACTCTCCCGTTTCTTACGAGGCCTTCCTGAAAGTGTTTCCTGGCCCCCGATCGCAGCACAGCACTGCGATCGGGGCCAGGAAACACCACTAGACACCAGGGATTTCACTTGGGGGGGTCGGCCCCCTCGGAAAATGGGCCGGCCCCCCACCGGGGGCATATTTAAAAGAAAAAAAGGTAGGTGTCCCCTGGGGGTGGAGGGGGGGGGGGCGATTGCTCTCGATCGCGCTCCCCCAGGGGCTAAATTTTGTTTTAAAAAAATATGAATAAAAAAAAAAAAAGAAGTGGACAGGGGGTCGCCCGTGGGCAGGGCGACCCCCTGTGGGGGCAATATTTTTTTTTAGTTGTTGTAGGGTTTCCCTGGAGGCCATTTTGGACCCCAAGGAAAACCATACAACTAAAAAAAAAAAATATATATATATACATATATATATATATGGATCTATATATATATATAGATATATCTATGTAGATATACCTGTCTACATGGAGATATCTATAAATAGATCTATATATATATATATATATATACATATATATATATATATATATATTTGCCACCAGTTGTCTTGCAGTTGCAGCTTGCGTCTTCAATGCAATGCACATACTTCAACTGACGCATTTCAACTGTAGCTTTTAGGCAGCAATAAAAAAGTCAAGTAAGTATTGCGATTATGTTTCTGCTACAAAAGGATCAGACTTTTGTCTAGTGGCAGTTTTAGTGCCATAAAGAAGCGCAGAAGGTTTATATGGCTACTGCAAAGAGCAAATCTGTATTTTATGTGAATAGCTGAGTACATTAGTAAAGTCAGCCATTACCTGCGCTATAATACAAATGAAATGTATGTGCGGGGTGGGGGGCGGCTGTGGAGAGATGAAGGGCACATTTGCTGGTTGGTAATGAGGGAATCAGAGGAGAAGGGAGTGGGAGCACCAATAATGATTGTTGGACTGGGCGTAGGAGGTGCTAAAGACTGTGACGAATGGTATGTGACAAGGTGTTTTTTGATTGTCTTGAAAGAACGTGCTGATTGAGGGAAGAAGGGCAGGTTAGGTGGGCTCTACTGTTGCACGTATCTCACACACACCATCGATTTTGTGACTGTCTACGTAGGCTAGTGTTTTAGAGCAACAGTTTAGCCAATGGCAGATATGGCATCTTGATGGATGACTGCTGCCGTCACTCGGGTTATAGAGGACAGCTCTGACATAGGATCAGATACTGAGACAGCATCTGAGGGATAGGACAATGGCGCAGACTCTGGGAGTGATTTTTCAGTCGGAGGAGTCCCATTCGATAATTCCTCTTCCAGTAAATTATGAGGGAGGTGATGAGGACAGTCCTGCTGTCCCTTCACAAGCTCAGTCTGTGCAACGGGGTAATAGTGGGTTAGCCCAACCCAGAGAGCAGGTGAATGCGGCGGCAAGCAGAGAGAGAGAGAGTGCTCTCTTGGGAGCTCCCCAATTTAGTTCAGCCCCAAATTCCACCGCCCAAATCGTATTGTGGAGACATCAAAATTATCTATCACAAAACAAACTGGTTTTGTAAGGCAGGCACCTGTGTTTTTGGTCCTGGGTTCGGCGGCCATATAGAGAAACATACTAAACCCAAACATTTCTGGAAACTAGACATTCGGGGGAGTCCACAGAGGTGTGACTTGTATGGATTCCCCAAAGTTTTCTTACCCAGAATACCCTGCAAAGCTGAAATGTTGAATAAAAACTCTATTTTTCTCGCATTTCTGTCACACAAACTACAGGAATATGCTGGGATCCCCAAAATTCCTACCACCCAGTGATTCCTCACCTGTCCTGATAAAAACACTACCCCACTTGAGTGCCTATACCTAGTGCCTGCGTCAGGAATGGATCACCCCAGGGTCAACAGCTGCATCATGTAAGGACCAACATTGACCGTTGTGTGATCTATTTCTGTCGCGGGCACCAGGCCTACCCACACAAGTGAGGTACCATTTTTATCGGGAGACTTGGAGGAGCGCTGGGTGGAAGGACATTTGTGGCTCCTCTCAGATTCCAGAACTTTCTGTCACCGAAATGTGAGGAAAAAGTGTTTTTTAGGCCAAATTTTGAGGTTTGCAAAGGATTCTGGGTAACAGAACCTGGTCAGAGCCCCACAAGTCACCCCATCTTGGATTCCCCTAGGTCTCTAGTTTCAAGAATGCACAGGTTTGGTAGGTTTCCCTAGGTGCCGGCTGAGCTAGAGGTCAAAATCCACAGCTAGGCACTTTGCAAAAAACAGGTCTGTTTTCTTTGGGAAAATGCGATGTGTCCACGTTGTGTTTTGGGGCATAACCTGTTGTGGGCGCTAGGCCTACCCACACAAGTGAGGTAGTATTTTTATCGGGAGACTTGGGGGAACGCTGGGTGGAAGGAAATTTGTGGCTCTTCTCAGATTCCAGAACTTTCTGTCACCAAAATGTGAGGAAAAAGTGTTTTTTGGGCCAAATTTTGAGGTTTGCAAAGGATTCTGGGTAACAGAACCTGGTGAGAGCCCCACAAGTCACCCATCCTGGATTCCCCTAGGTGTCTAGTTTTAAAAAATGCACAGGTTTGGTAGGCTTCTCTAGGTGCCAGCTGAGGTAGAGGCCAAAATCTACAGCTAGGCAGTTTGCAAAAAATACCTCAGATTTCAATGTAAAAATGTGATGTGTCCATGTTGCGTTTCCTGTGGCAAGCATTAGGCATACCCACGCAAGTGAGGTACCATTTTTATCAGGAGACTTAGGGAACACAGAATAGCAAAACAAGTGTTATTGCCCCTTGTCTTTCTCTACATTTTTTCCTTCCAAATGTAAGACAGTGTGTAAAAAAAGACGTCTATTTGAGAAATTGCCTGTGATTCACATGCTAGTATGGGCACCCCGGAATTCAGAGCTATGCAAATAACCACTGCTTCTCAACACCTTATCTTATGCCCATTTTGGAAATACAAAGGTTTTCTTGATACCTATTTTTCACTCTTTATATTTCAGCAAATGAATTGCTGTGTACCCGGTATAGAATGAAAACCTATTGCAAGGTGCACCTCATTTATTGGCTCTGGGTACCTAGGGATCTTGATGAACCTACAAGCCCTATATATCCTCGCAACTGGAAGAGTCCAGCACATGTAATGGTATATTGCTTTCAAAAATCTGACATTGCAGGAAAAAGTTACAGAGTAAAACGTGGAGAAAAATGGCTGATTTTTTCAGCTCACTTTCAATATTTTTTTATTTCAGCTGTTATTTTCTGTAGGAAAATCTTGTAGGATCTACACAAATGACCCCTTGCTGAATTCAGAATTTTGTCTACTTTTCATAAATGTTTAGCTTTCCGGGATCCAGCATTGGTTTCATACCCATTCCTGTCACTAACTGGAAGGAGGCTGAAAGCACCAAAAATAGTAAAAATGGGGTATGTCCCAGTAAAATGCCAAAATTGTGTTGAAAAATGTGGTTTTCTGATTCAAGTCTGCCCGTTCCTGAAAGGTGGAAAGATGGTGATTTTAGCTGGCTGTTGATGCCATTTTCAGGGAAAAAACACAAACCTTCTTCGTCAGCCCTTTTTTCCCATTTTTAAAAAAAAAACTAAATTTTCACTGTATTTTGGCTAATTTCTTGGTCTCCTCCAGGGGAAACCACAAACTCTGGGTACCATTAGAAACCCTAGGATGTTGGAAAAAAAGGACGCAAATTTGGCGTGGATAGCTTATGTGAACAAAAAGTTCTGAAGGCCTAAGCGCGAACCACCCCAAATAGCCAAAAAAGGGCTCAGCACTGGGAGGGGGGAAAGGCCCAGCAGCTAAGAAGTTAAAATATCAGTTCAAGAAAATTAAGTTAGCATAGTCTTATAAAGAGTAACTACATTTACAGTTAACACAGTTTACCAGGGATGAAATAAAACACGACTACAATCCTTGATAAGAATAATTTCTGAGCAATCAAGCAAATTAATATAGACTAATCAAAAAATCTAACCCACAGCATATTTCATTATCATTGTTCAAGCAGTGCATAAAACTGGGCAATAGCTCATGAGATGGTCCTTTTCCAGCCCCACTGACAGTCCCACTACCATCCTCTTAAAAGAATAGGGACCAGCCAGCATTTCCAAAAGATAGAACAGAGAAGACAGGATTTAAAAAAGTGCCATCTCTAATGTTTTGCCATCATATGTGTAAACGGCAATGTACCATAACATCCAGTAGATGTGACTGACAGTGGCAATATTCCCACCCTGACAATTATATTCAGTTTCCTCTTCTGTTGTTTTTTTTACATTCTTCTTATTTAACCAAACCATGTCAGCCTACAAATATTTCAGTATATATAGAAAAAAATGCAGCACTCTACTCATGCACAATCACATCACACATATACATGTAATAAACAACAACAAACTCCTCTTGACTGGGACCAATTCATATTTACATAGTGGTAATGTGGAAACATTGGATCTCTATCGATAGTGAAGGAGTGCATGGACAATATTCACGTGGAGGTGTTTTATCTGTTGATGTGTAGTGTTCTTGGGGGAGATGCGTCTTACATTCTTTGCTGAACTGGACGAGAGTAAGGAAGTTGTGAGGTTGACAGTGATGTTCCTGAATGTGGAGGACATAGACAGACAAAGCTTGTTTTCGCTATTTTTTTTATTTTTGTACAGTTCTTCAGCTTCAGTCTGTATGTCTATTGGACTATTTATCCTTCATTCAGATTCTGGGTACTTCTTGTTTTTTTAGTATTTTGTTTTAGAGGGTGTGCCCGGGTCCTCATGTATCCCCCACATCTCCCTTAGTCCTGGATGGGAAACGTCGTTTACAACGACGGCAAAACCACGAAAGCCTTTACAGCGAAACAGTCTTTACCACAGCTGTTTTTACAACAAAATGTTTTAGCACCAGTATGCGTTTACCATGGATGCATTTACAATGAATTTTGTTGTACAGGCATGAATGGTAAAGGCATACTCGTGGTAACAAAATTACATGTATCTGTAAGTATTTTATAGGTATTAAGGCCCTCATTACAACCCTGGCGGTCGGTGATAGAGCAGCGGTAATACTGCCAACAGGCCTGTGGTAACAAAAATGGAACTATAACCACGGCGGAAACCGCTCAGACAGACAGCCACTTTAACACACGACCGCCAGGGCGGAAGCAACAAGCACCACGGCGGTAACTGCCAACTGCCAGGTTGAAGACAATGTTCCGCCCACTGTATTAAGACATGCCAGTCCGCCATATTTTCTGGGGCGGTACCAACGACATCAAAAGCCCGGCAGAAACAATGCACAGAAGGGAAACAACTCACCTCTGGGGACTCAGGGAAGAACCATGCCGCCATGGAGCCCGAGTTGCATGTCTTCCCCATGCTCGTCTATCTTCTGATACACTATGAACACCAACGCCAGCGAAGACAACTACAGTGAGTACTGCCACCTAGCACACAGGGGAGGGAGGAAGGAAAAAGAGAGTGACACACACACGCAACACCTCCACCCCCAACACCAGACAGACAAGCAGATGCAGTAACATAACATGTTCACCCCGTACCCCTCAGGAATAATGCAAGGACAAAATGATTTGAGGAAAGTGAGTGTAATACGTAAAAATACTATGAATAAGTGCATCAAAAACCAAACGTATATACATATTTACAAATGTAGGGACACTGCCCAGTCCTCAATGTCCATGGGCCACAGGGCCACAACACATAGGCCAAGGCCACACCTCACTCCTGCAACAACACACAGAGAACACTGCAGGGGCATCAGGTCAAAAACAGACAGGCACCTCAGGGGGACGGGGAATGGGGGGCACCTCAGCTGGAAGACGGTATAATGCCACTGGTCCTGGAGGGGGCTACATGCCCTGTGCGGTGTCCTGGGGAGTGCAAAGCCACAATCTCTCAAGTGGGTGGTCTGCTCACTGCTTGGTCCTGGGGAGTGTAAGGCCACAGTCTCTCAAGTGGGTGGTTTGCCCACTGCTTGGCCCTGGTGAGTGCAAAGCCACAGTCTCCCAAGTGGATGGCTTCTCCACTGGTTCTGGAGGGGGCATTGTGCCCAGTGTTCCTCATCCTATGGAGGATGGGGTGAGTGGTTGGCTTCTCCACTGGTTCTGGAGGGGGCATTGTGCCCAGTGTTCTTCATCCTGTGGAGGATGGGGTGAGTGGATGGATTCTCCACGGGTTCTGGAGGGGGCATTGTGCCCTGTGATGCAGATCGTGGAGAGTGCAAGGTCACAGTCCCTCACCTGGGTGTCACACCCACAGGATTTGCTGGGGCCAGTCCGCACAACAGCCCATGGACACAGTACTGCACATTGTCTGCCAGCGGTGACAGCTGCTCAGTGGTGGCATTGGTGGTGCTGCTGGTTGAGCTGGCAGTGGTGAGGGGAGGCTCCAGCCCATCCCCTGCAGCCCCGGACGGCTGCCCACTGGGGCTGCAGCTGATGGCAGTGGTGCTGGTGGCAGTGCTGGTGGCGGTGGTGGCAGTGGTGGCGGCAGTGGTGGCGGGAGGCTCCAGCCCACCCTCTGCAGCATCAGTCGGCTGCCCACTGGGGCTGCTGTTGATGGCAGTGGTGCTGGTGGCGGTGCTGGCAGTGGTGGGAGGAGGCTCTAGCCCTTACCCTGCAGCCTCGGACGGCTGCCCACTGGGGCTGCTGTTGATGGCAGTGGTGCTGGTGGTGGTGCTGGTGGCGGTGCTAGCAGTGGTGGGGGAAGGCTCCAGCCGTTCCCCTGCAGCCTCGGACGGCTGAACCCCCATGGTTGGTGGTGGGGGCTCCGAATGAGTCCCAGCACCAGGACCCCTGTCCTTCCTGCCTGCGGGTGCAGGCTCCTTGCCCTTCCTGGCAGCGGCTGGGGATTGCTCCTTGCCCTTCCCTGTAGCAGCTGGAGGTGCCTCCTTGCCCTTCCTTGACGCAGCAGGTGGTGCCTCCTTGCCCTTCCTTGATGCAGCAGGTGGTGCCTTCTTGCCCTTCCGTGACCCAGCAGGTGGTGCCTCCTTGGCCTTCCTTGCAGCACCTTGTGCAGGTGCCCTGTCGGGGTGGCTTCCTGGTTCCTGGTATCCTCTCCCACCTGGAGTAGCTGTCGACACTACTGTGGCCGTGGACTGGGTGGCTGAGGTGCTTGCCTGGGTTCTGACCACCCTGGCCCGACGTGAAGGACGGGGGGGGAGTGTTAGGGAAGAGGTCAAGGGTGGAGAGGAAAAGCTTCTTAGGGACAGTGGGGCGGGAAAAGGGAGAAGGTTTGCGAGTGGAGGAAGAGGAAGTGGATGTAGGACGTGTCTGTCTGCTGTGTTTAGATGCAGGTGCATGGGCTGGATGCTGTTGTGAGGTGGATGGCTGTTGGGTGTCTGAGTGCTTGCATTTGTGTACTTTGGGAGGAGGGGGCACAGACACAGTGGAAGAGGACACAGGGGACGTGTGCATGGATGTGGGGTTGGTGACTGCCAGTGAGGGGCGTGTAGTGATAGGCGTGATGGTGATGGTGGTAGTGGCCTGCATTTGTTTGTTGCATTTGGGCTCCCAGCCCCTGGATGGCATTCACAATGGTTGACTGCCCAACAGAGATGGATCACAGGAGGTGAATAGCCTCCTCGCTCAGGGCAGCAGGGCTAACTGGGGCAGGGCCTGAGGGGCCTGGGGCAAAGGTGATGCCCACCCTCCTGGGTGAGCAGGCACAGGAAACATGCTGAGGGGCTGCTGGGAGGGGTTGGCGGCTGTACCTGTAGTTGGGGTGTTCAGAAATCGAAAGAACTTTTACTCAAGAATGTGCAAATAGTGTGTCTGGTGGACCAGCACATCTCCCACGTCAATGCAAAGTATCCTGGGTCTGTGCATGAGGCGTTTAGCCTGAGGAATAACAGCATGCCATATGTAATGGCCCAACTCGCGAGGCACAGGGGGTGGCTAATAGGTGAGGCCTGGCTCCCACCCAGTGGATGTTGGTGTATGTGTATGGTGTGGGCCCTAAGGGTTAGTGTGAGGCTAACAGTTGTACCTCGATATTTGCAGGTGACTCTGGTTACCCCAGCCTCTCATGGCTACTGCCCCCTGTGAGGAATCCCAGGACATGGGCAGAGGAACGTTACAATGAGGCACATGGGCGAACAAGAAGAATTATAGAGAGGACATTCGGCCTCCTGAATGCCAGTTTTTTTTGCCTCCATTAACAGGTGGTTCCCTGTGCTACTCACCCAAGAAGGTCTGCTAGATCATCGTGGCATGCTGTATGTTGCACAACCTTGCCTTACATCGCCAGGTGCCTTTTCTGCAGGAGGATGAGGCTGGAGATGGCTGTGTGGCAGCAGTGGACCCTGTGGACAGTGAAGAATAGGAGGCAGAGGATGAGGATGAGGACAACATAAGTGCTATCATATGTCAATACTTCCAATGACACACAGGTAAGACAGTGTAACTTGAGATTTAATTGACTGTTTTGTGATTGACATTGTCACTGGCAGGCTGATTTTCCCACTTCTATGGCCACTCATTGTACCCTTTGGCAACTCTATTTGCAGATATATGTGCCCCACTCTAGCTGCTGGTGTGTTGATTGCAGCCAACAACAGGTCATTCCTATGTATACATTACTGTACAGTTGAATTGCAATGTGTGAACCTTGTTAAACAAATACATACTCAAATCATTTGACATACTTCCTACTTGTATTTTTTTCAAAGGGTGTTTTTTAAGTGCTAGGAAGTAGAGGGGGATGTGCTGGGGTGATGCTAGAGGAAAGACCAGGATAGAGTCCAGTCTATTTGTATCACAGGTGCATTGTCCAAGGGGGCATAGGAAGTGGAGCAATGGCAGTTCAAGGTGGACAGGGTGACAGGGTGGGACACATGGGTGACAATCAGGAGAATCTTATTTCCTGGCTGGGGTCTTGACAATAGTCTGCCTGGATCGCAGGGAACGTTTGCGGGGTGGTTCTCCTTCTGCAGGGGGAGGGGTGCTGGTGGCCTGTTGGTCCTGTGGTGGGGCCTCCTGTAAACTAGCGGCAGCGGAGGTGGAGGGCTGTTCATTGGTTTGGCTCGTGGTAGGGGCCCGGTGGTGTGCCACTGCCTTACTGATAGTGTTGGCCATGTCTGCCAGCACCCCTGCAATGGTGACCTGGGTGGTGTTGATGTCCTTCAAGTCCTCCCTGATCCCCAGGTACTGTCCCTCCTGCAGCCGCTGGTTCTCCTGCATCTTGTCCAGTATCTGGCCCATAATCTCCTGGGGATGGTGGTTTGCTCCCAGGATCTTGGTGAATGCCTCCTGGAGAGTCGGTTCCCTGGGTCTATCTTCCCCCTCTCGCACAGCAGTCCTCCCAGCTTCCCTGTTGTCCTGTGAATCTGTCCCCTGAACCGTGTGCTCACTGACCCCAAGTCCCTGATCGTCCTGTGTTTGTGGGGTGGCCTGGGGTCCCTGTAGTGGTGGGCACACTGCTGATTGACGTGCCCTGGGGACAGATGTATGGGCCTGCTGGGTGGGTGCTGTGCTGGTGTTTCTGAGGGGGGAAGGCTATGTGGTGGTATGGGACTGTGCCTGGGTAACCGACTGTCCGGAGATCCCTGATGGGCCAGGTTGGCCATCTGGATCCAGGCGAGCAGAGCTGCTGTCATCACTGTGGGCTTCTTCTTGGGGGGACTGGATGTTGCTGGCACCTCTTCTCCGGTGACATGAACTGGGGGACCTGTGAGGATGTGAATGCAGTGTTATTGTTTCTGCGTGTGACATCTTGTGCATGGGTGTGTTGCCCTCTATGGTTGTTATTGCCCTGGCAGATTAGCCTTTGTATGAGTTGTTATTTGGTGGGCTAGGTGACTGTCTCTAGTGTGCATGCAGTGGTGATAGTTGTCCATGCAGGTCTGTGAGTGGTGTCCATGCATTGGTTTTGCATGCAGGGCTTGGTATTGGGATGGGTGGGTTGTGATGGTGGGGTGTGTGGGAGGTGGTGGAGTGAAGGGAGTGAGGGTAAGGGTGTGGATATGTGATGGGATGCAGGTAGGGGGGATGATAGTAATAGAGAGTTGACTTACCAGAGTCCAGTCCTCCTACTACTCCTGCCAGGCCCTCAGGATGAAGTATTGCCAAGACTTGCTCCTCCCATGTTGTTGTGGGGAGGAGGTGTGGGTCCACCGCCAGTCCTCTGTACAGCTATTTGGTGTCTTGCTGCTATAGAACGTACCTTTCCCCGTAGGTCGTTCCACCTCTTCCTGATGTCATCACTTGTTCTTGGGTGCTGTCCCACGGCGTTGACCCTATCCACGATTCTCCGCCATAGCTCCAACTTCCTAGCAATGGATGTCTGCTGCACCTGTGATCCGAATATCTGTGGCTCTAACCGGATGATTTCCCCCACCATGACCCTTAGCTCCTCCTCAGAGAACCTAGGGTGTCGTTGTGGTGCCATTAGTGTATTGTGAGTGGTGTGGGTGAGGGTGTGTGGGGTGATGTGTTGAGGTATGTGATGTAACCGCGTGGATGGTGTATGGGTGATGGTGTTATGTGGCTCTGGTTATGTGGGTGCTCTTGCTGTATCTCAATTCTTTCTAGTGGGTAATGTGGGTGTGTGTTTTAGATTGGTGTGGGTGTGGTGTGTGTATGTGTGTCAGGTGTGTGTTATTTAAATTGTCCAGTGTAGTGGTGTTTTATATGTGTGTTTATTTTGAGTGTGGCAGTATGTACCGCCAATGGTTTAGCGCCATTGAATGTCACCTGTGGTGATTCGTGGGTCATGATATTGTGGACGTAGTTCTGTTGGTGTAATGGTGTGGGTTTGGATACCGCCAGTTTATCACCCACATTTGGGCTGGCGGACTTGTGTGTGTGGCTGTATAGTGATGGACTGCTATGAGTGTGTCATAATATGGGTAGCGGTAATCTGCGTGCCAGCAGTATTTTGGCAGTAAGCGGAACTTTCCGCCAATGTCATAATGAGGGCCTAAGTGTTTCTATAAATGTGTGTATGCACACACATATATAAATATAAAATTACACACACATATATATGCATATATACATATATATTTTATATAAGACAGTGTCAAAGAAAGGGAGCTCACTGCCTACACTCCAGCAACAAAGTATGACCCAAATGCATTATGTTAAATGCAGTTGAATTCGTAATCCAAAAGTAATAAAGTCTTTCATCTCCATAGGTGCAGCAAGTGCTGTATATCCCTGTACACTCATTTCTGGGTTTAGCCCGTCATCAGCAGGGAGCAGCATAATACAGGGGCTTGCTTGAAATGCCGCAAAATGTCCTCTCAGGTTCAAGCACCACTCATGTCTCACAGGTGCCTCCCAAGGCTCGTCAGCCGTAGCTCAAGGGAGCCGTCAATAAGACAGTTTCAAAGAAAGGGAGCACACTGCCTACACTCCAGCAACAAAGTATGACCCCAGTGCATCATGGTAAATGCAGTCGAATTTGTAGACCATTCAGAAAGTAATAAAGTCTTTCACCCCCGTATGTGCAGCAAGTGCTGTATATCCCTGTACATGTGTTCCTGGGTTTAGCCTGTAATCAGCAGGGAGCAGCATGATAAAGGGGCTTGCTTGTGCTTCATGGCCCATCACTGACACAATGCTGCTGGGGCCTCTAAATAGTGCTACAGTGGCACCCAGTGGCCATTGGTGGTCAATGCACCAGTTAAAGTGTGCATTTTACAAAGAAACGGTCCACAGAGCTAAGAAAGCTGCCATGGCCCATAGTTTAAGTGGCAGCAGCACCCACTGACATTGACTGCCAGAGAGAGAGACTATTAATCACGCAATGAACTCCACAAGTAGCCCAAAGCTGCCACTACTAAGAAAGCTGCAAGGAGGGCAGTTCAGCAAAATAAGTGAAGCCAAAGGCAGCACCTGAGAAGACAAAAGGAAGTAAAGCAACAGAAGAAAGTATTCACCAAGATGAGGCATGCTCATCAGTTTGGATGTACTGTATAAGCCCTGTGTGGCGTGAGAAGGCTGATAGCCCCAGTGGTGAAGGACACCACCGCAAGCGAGGAAAACGGGTGTGCCAAGCACCAGCAAAAGGGTGCTCATGGTGAAAGATGCAAAAGGACGCCCATGAAGAAAGACCGAGTGTGCGAAGTCAGAGGTGCGCAGGGGGTCACACAGCGAACCTGACATCACTGCCAGGAGCCCAGGAACAGATAGAGCCCTCTGAGAGTGAGAAGAAATGTTGAGCAAACAAGGCCGCACCAGCTGGCCACCGTTGGCCCATCATTGAGATTGGTACATGGAGTGACCGATTCTGCTAAGCAAACCAGAACGGAGGCAGGAGCAAGAGCTGCAATGGCGCAGTCTCAAGGCACAAGCGCTGTGCGCTCTAGTGAAAACTAAAAGAAAGAAAAGGTGACCCTCCAGTCAGGGAGTGGACTACCAAGAAGATCCCTGAGGAAGGGACAGGACCTGCGTGAGGTCCACGAGGAGAAGAAATCAAGTCTTAGTGACAGGACGAAGCCTGCAAGAGGCCGCAACGGAAGACAATGCACCGTCCGAGGTGCAGCACACAACCCGCGAGAGGTCCATGTGATGCAACATGTGACCCATTGCGCAGTGCCACCTCATGAACGAATATGGAAAGGAGAAGAGAGAGGAGCGTGGCATGGCACCACATTGTAAAGAAGATTGGAAGAAGAAAAGTGTGTGACAGACCAGTCACATGGAAGATCAGGAACACCAAAGGTGCGCAAGAGAAAGGGCGATAGAACTGAGGACTTGTACCTGTACCGGAGAGGGCATCCATCCACACAAGCCAGCCACTGGGGTGTACAGACGTCACTAGAGACAGCTCTGTGGGTGCACCAACTGTAAGCAGCCAACAAGTCCAGGCCATTTCCAGGCTCCACGCTTCTCAGTGCAACTGTCCAGCCACCTGTCACTGGCTGCTTGACATAGATGGCATCCCTGCTGCCAACTGCACATGCTGAACGAGAAAGGCAAGTGGCTATGAAGTCCCTCGAGTCATCCCTTCTCCAAGCAAGACATTGCTACCTGTTGATCAAATTCTAGATAGTAAGATCGTCATCATTACCATGTGCATCACCTGAACCACCTAAGGAGCATTGCACCACCAGAGTGGAGCCTCATGTCTGCAAAAAAAACAGAGGTTGACAAGGCATCCATGGCACCATGGGAGGCAGACCACCCAGATATCTGCCATGAGACTCCGTGAACCTCAGACCTGCCGGAGAGAGCATACTTGACTATTGGATCATCCACCCATAGGGTTGCACAAGGCTTGGACGTGGCCCTATTGGGAGTTCAGCAGTGACCCCTTTGGTGCACCCTGTGAGTGGCCCGCACAGCTCAGGCGGTCCCGTGACAATCCAGGGGCAAGGGCCTCAGGGGAATTCCAGTGAGTGGGTAATCCCGACAAGAGAGATGTGTCAGAAGCAGCTCCATGACAGGTACCGGTAAGCACTGAGGTCATGGGAGGAGACTGGACACCCAAAGACTATCGGACAAAGTCCTGTGCACCTGAGTCCTGATGGCCAGAGCACACAGACCCTGAGGAAACCACCCTTGAGGCTCCAAACATGACTTGGATGTGGTCCTGTTGGTTGCTCCTCAGTGACACCTTTGCTCTGCCTGCGTTAGGCCTTGCACAGTCCACACGATCCCCTGGCAGCCTGGCAAAAGGGCCTCGTGGAGATTCCTGTGCGATGGAGTCCTGCCATGAGAAGGAAGCTTGAACCTGCTGCACCAGCGGATGTTAGGAAGCACCAAGGCCTTCAAGGAAGACACCCTTTCATCCATGTCATCCTCTGTCTTTGCAGATTTGCTATCCATGGAGCCTGAATGCCATCAGTGAGATCTCTGCAGTGGACTCCCCACTGCTCCTGATGAACCCACATTGAACTCTGTAGATAGACTTCATCACTTTCTCAGGATGCAACATCCCAGTGGAATTTGTAAATAGACTCCAACACCGTGAGACCAGGCGGGACAGGACCAACATTGCCAGAGTGAACTGTAACCTCATGGACACGCGATTGAGGGATCTTGATTTCGTCAACACTGCTATTTGTGCCCAGAGTATTCTGGTTAAATTACGGAGGCATGCCGTGATGCTGGGTGCTCCCAGCTGCACCTGTCAACTCATCATGTCCTCCAGACTGCCTGAAGAGACTCAATGGTGTTTATCCTAGTATTCATTCTTTCTACACAGGTAGAACTTATTTGTTTTTTCCTTGAAATAAAGCTTGGGAGGGATGTAGATTTCGGCTGGACTCATAGTGTTCCACGATGACATGTTTCCACCAGCCACTCCTCGAGGGCTGGCTTCCACACTCACCCCACACCCATCCATCACAGGTATTACCGGGCAGGTGACCCTGCTAGTAAAAGGGGCCAGGCACACGTGCTCTGGGCCAGTTCCAGTAACCACAATGCTGTTTCTGTGTGGTCATTTTAGGTAGCATGAAGCCTAGGGCCCCCAACACTACACTTCCCAAAAGCAACTGCACTTCGGTTCCTTTCAAGTGGTATGAAGCACTGTGTGAATGCAGGTGCAGTACTGCAATACAAAGCTTCTATGGTTGTTTCCCCTAAGAAATTGGTCGCAGAATCCTAGAGCTGTGCATGAAAAAAAATGTTGTTTTTACTCGTGCCCTTCGTATATATTATAAATTGCTACGATACGGTCATACAAGCACATAGAAAGTAAAAACATGCAACACATCCCAAATTGTAACACGAGACATGAATCAAAATACTCCTAATAAAATAATATGTTTTGTTTATTAGAAATAAAGTTTATTGGGATGGGTTCGGTTATAAAATTAAGAACGCTGTGAACTGAGCTTGAAATAAACTATTAGCTAGCTTCAGTTGTCTAAAGTGTATTCTTTATTTTCAACAGTAGAGGGCAGTACAACACCGATAAAATTGGAACCCTCTTCAAGAGTATCAGTTACACGATTAGTGTTTGAACAAAATGCCTATTATTTCACTCCCGAAAGGCAGTGATAAAGTCTCTCAGAGCACGTACATCCACAATAATCAGTTCCTAGTTATTAATAGTTTCTATATAGCGTTTAGCGCATTTTGGGCAGTAATTTCCTATATTTTGTAAACACCAAGTAAGCTACACGAACTTGTGTAGAAACACCAGTCATTTTTAAACTCTTCCTCCTTTCTACAAAGAGCCCTATGACTTATCAGAAAGCAGTTGCAGGGCAAGGAATTTAGGGCCAGATGTATCATTTTTCCAAGTAGCGATTACCTAATTGCGATTCACTGCGAATCGCAATTAGGTAATCGCTATTCTAATGTGTGAAACTCCATGAGTTCCATTTGGGGCCACATGTACGTAGCTTTTTGGTGGTCGCAAACGGCACGATTTGCAGAATCTGCCAGTTTGTGACCAAAAAACATGTTTCCCTATATACAAATTCCTATGTTGCGAGTCGGTATGCAGTTGCGACTCACAAAACAGGCTTTGCAACTCGCAATTGGGAAGAGGCATCCCGAGGGCATCACTTCCTAATTGCAACTTGCAGGGGCATGTATGATTGTTTTGTGACAGTGAATCACAGCTAAAATCAATTTCAAATTGCTGTTAACCCATTCGCAAACAGAAAGGGGCGGCCAAGGGACCCTTTCCTCTTTGTGAATGGGGGCACAAACATTTTTCAGAGCAGGCAGTGGTCCCACAGACCACTGCCTACTCTGAAAAAATTAAACTGAAATGCTTAATTTTTATTTTCAAAGTGCATCCCATTTTAATTTCAGGGAAACGGGCTGCATTAAAAAAAATGTTTTTTTTTTTTTTTAAAACAGTCACAGACATGGTGGTCTGCTGACCCCAGCATGCCACCATCCCTTTGAGTTCGGCCATTCCCAAATGAATACCAAATTGTGACCTGCCTCGTGAATATTAATGAGGCAGGTCCCTTGTGACCTATCTGGGAATCGTTAACAGTGTCTCAGACACTGTGGTACATTTTGTTTTGCAACTCGCAATTTGCGTTTCACAAAGAAATCACAAATTGCGAGTCGCAAAAGAAATGGTCATACATCTGGCGCTTAGTATTTTCTAATGGGTCACAAATTGATGAGGTAGGTCACAATTTGTGACCCAGAAGAAAAGGCAAAAATCACAGGTATGGTTTCCTGCTGCGGTGAGCAGACCACCATATGTCTGTGATTGTTTTTAAATAAAGCAATCTTTAAAAAAAAAAAAAAAATGCAGCCTGTTTTCTTTAAAGAAAAATGGGATGCATTTTAAAAAAAAAAGAAAAGTTTTTTTTTCATTTTTTGAGAGTAGGATCACTGCCTGCTCTGAAAAAACATTTTTGCTACCATTCACAAAGGGGAAGAAGGCCCCTTCCCATTTTGCGAATGGGTTACCACCTACTTCAAGTAGGTGGTAAAATGCAAATGTTTTGTGACTGCATTTCGGTCGCAAATCATTCCTACATGCCGCTGCGATTCGGTACTAGAAAGGGACCCCCTGAACACGTCCCTTCCTAATACTGAATCGTATGTATTCGCAATTCCAAATTACAATTTTGTATCATGTTACAGAATTGCAAATTTGAATTCAGACATACCGAAATGCATTTTTGCGGTCGGAAACAACCCAATTCTCTGAATCGGGCCGTTTGCGACAGCAAAAATGCATGATACAGGTGTCCCATAGAAAAGTGCACAAATGCTGGGATTCTTTGCTGGTAACCTTCATTACTACAAGTCGTAGTCTTCCTTGTCACAGTCCTTACTAATGAGCCTGTCGGCTCAGTGCATAGACCATGTTGAAAACTCACTAAATACAAAAAAATATACTGCATAGCAAATGATTCCCCTGAACCACACCCACACCATATTGACATAAATAAGGGACTAACCTTTCTTTACACCCTGTTATACAAAGGCAACAAAATGAAATTCAGAACTATTGGCAGTATAACATAAAATGGGGGGGGGTTGTAACATAGATCTGTGACAACGAGGACAAACACTCACAGTAATGAAGATGAACAGTAAGTAATCTGAGCATTACTCCAGATCTGTCTTCATCCTTTGAGTCCTTACTGATGAGATTGCACCTAAGCTATCCTCCTTTTTTATGGCTAGATATCAAAAAATTACAGACTGTGGAAACAGTTTAGGCCACACCACTTGCTTTATTCGACATTAAACAAATTAAGTTAAAACTGCAGAGTTCAAACAACGTTTGAACCAAATGTTGCAGGGCTTGTACCTCCAAATGTAGTGTGTAATCTGATACAAAGTATTTGAGGAAGCCCAGGCAGCACCATTACGAAAGTCTTTTAAAGATGCGCATGTATATGCCATCCAAGAGCCAGGTACCCCTCTTGCTGACTCACCCTTGTTGGACAGATCCATTTAAATATTAAACTAAGGAAACAGTTTGCTTTACCCGTCTCCTCATAACAGAACAGGCTGGACGAAGTCCTTTATTGGGAGTGCTAAATGTTATGAACAAAAATTGTACTTTACTAAAATCTGAAGTGTGAGATACATACATAGAAAAAGCTCTACAAACATCTAACAAATGCAAAAACTCCTCTTGTAAAAGGGAAAGAGGAGGAGGGGAATCTGCCCATTTAAGTAAGAAAGCCAGATAAGTTCTTCAAAATATCTCATCTGGAAAGAACTTATGATATGCTTCTTTAACCACAAGGCTCCAATTTCTCCCAAATGTCTGTCTAATGTAATGGAAACCACAACAAAAATTAAGAATCCAGTGGTTCACACAGAGAATTCTGTAGAGCCCTAGGATGCAATAGTAGACCCCAGGAAGGGAGAGTTAATAACAGGTCTTTTGTAAGAAAAAAACTTTGTACAAGCTTGGAGACATGTGTTTCTTACTCAAAGTCATCCTTACCTCTGAAGGTTTTAATGGCTACCTACGGAGTCTGTATAGTGGAGACGGCAACCCTAGCAAAAAACTGACTCTAAAGAAGTCCAGAATGAATGCTGGGGGACAAGAATAAGGATATAAATAATTGTAATCATATCAGTGCTCAACAATCTACACGTTTCTAGAATAATTATGTAAAGTATATGGCCTTCTGGGTTCCTGAATAAACAGGCTACTCGTTTTGAACATCTCAGTTCAATTAACATGCTCTTGCCAACTTCCAGACCCTGGCGTCATGGAATGGACTTGTTGAAAATGTCCAAGGTTCATCAATTGCTAACATGAGAATTACAGTGAATGGTGGTCTTCAAGGCTAAGAAGCAACTACAGACAGGACCTGAGACTTCTTCTGAATGATCTGACTCTGGATGATAAGAGAATTGAAGGAAATGCATAAATCAGGCCCTTTGGCCAGAGAATGGACAGAGCATCTAGTGCTAACGTTGTCTCCGATTGAATAAGGAAGCAAACTCTAGGAAGTAGCACATTCTGCTCCACTGCAAACATATCTAGCCAGGGTAGAGCGAACCTCTGCATAAAAACCCTACTCTATTGCTCTCAAGCTCATTTTCTTCTTTGGAAGAAGAATTTTTTCTAGAGAAAGGAGATTAGATTCTTCTCAACACTCCACTCACCTTGAGTTGAGCTTTTCTATTTGTCATAGAAAAGAAGACAATGACCTCCCACAACTCAGCACAGTCAGGATTTCTGGGCAGAGGAGGGTTGGGTTGTTCCTGTTGGTTAAGACTGAGATTACTCTGAGGAAGGGGCACCCCAGCCAGGCACCCTTACTTGAAATGGTCGAAAACATTCTCTAGCTGATTTCTGAGGCCCAGAAATTATTTTGTTTGGAAACCAATGGCCTCTACTGAGTAGACATCTTGGAGCCATCAACTTCCTAACCTTAGCTTATTTCTTGATCAAATCCTCCAGCTGGGCTCCAAATAAGTTATCTCCTGTACAAGGAAGATGACTCCACATAACCTTTAGTGCAGCATTTGCCTTTCATGGGTACATCCACATATGTCCTCTAGCAGGGACAGATTAGAAAGTCAAAAGAAACATCAGCCAAGAATATGACATATTGTTCCATTGCTGAAGGTCTCTCAGTAGAGTCAGATCAATCTTGAATTTCACCTGCTATGGACTGAAACTCTTGTAAAGGAGACTGGCTTGACAGAGAAAAACATAGGTTACAAGAAAGGGTTAGATCCTTATTTATGTCAGTATTCTGTGGACGTGGTTTAGGGGAATTTTGCTACCAGTATATTATTTATGTTCTTAGGGAATTGACACTGTCTGCTAGCCTCAGTAGTAAGGACTGGGACGAGGAAAGCAGATGAGGAGGTAAAGTGATTTTAAACAAAGGGCCAGAAAGCTGCTGTCTAGTAGCCTAATTGCTGAACAGCTATGGGTGTTATTGCAGACTAAGAAAAGGTTAATATACATGAGCCGCTGTAAAAACTCAGGTGCTTATCTGACATAGGTCTTTTCATCTTGAAGACGCTCACTAGACTAGAAATCCATGATCAGAGATGCAGACTCCCCAGGCGGGCCTGGATTTTTCCAGCGCCTTTCCCTGCCTTTCGTTTGTGAAGCCAGAACTTTTTGGGTGACTGACTCGTCTTTCACAAATCTTTACAAATGCGGTTATCATTTGTCAAAAAATGTAAAATGTGAACTTTTGTGGGCGTAAACTGTCGGTTTGAAAATTAAAAGTAGTACATGTATTCATTATGTTTTAAAGCCATTGCATAGTTAAAAGCTTGAAGGCTAGTTTGAGTTTCTCTATGTATTAAGCAATATACAGACCGTTCGCCTTAATAGCGCTGCTTAATTTAGAAATTCTGAAAACATAAACATGGTGAATAGCAGGATGAACATAAAAAACATGGTTCAGTACTTTACAAGGTGTACGATCCTGCAGGCTGTGAATATTAAAAGGGCCCCGGTTTCAGCTGGCTGACTGGTATGTAAACAGAGTTCTCTTTTTCCACAGCTCCGTTCCCTTTACTGGGGTTTTAAAGTTCTTTGTCCCACTAGAAAGGACTTGGCAGGCACCGTACCACGGTGTCCATGGGATAAGGGGATATGTTTGTAATCTATGCGCATGGCAAAGCCCTGCGCTCTGCAGATAGAGAGATATTTTTCTGTTTACACTCCTAGGATTGGCACTTTTTCAGTTCGCCCACTTGGGACCTCGGGCGTGGCTATCATTAGTAGGGTTTGTGCAGCGGCGCCAGGGTCAGGGTTCAGAGAGTCCACAGCACCTCAGTTATAGGTGTCTTTTATTTTTCAAATAGGCGTAAGGAATGCCGTTTCTAGGTTGAGCATAGCAGCGCACAAGCGCTGCTTTACCGACCTGTTGGTATGTATCTGGGATTTTAACCACGCCCACAGCACAGCCCGCGCCTATCACAATCACTCGTTCGTGGGCTTGCCTTTCAAAAATCCTTTGTTTTGGTTGGTAAATGCTTTACCTTTGTCCCTCATTAGGGCAGTTTTGTTACCCTTGGCTATCGACCCTGTTACATGGATAATTGCACTGTTGCCGGTAACTTTGGCTGCAAGCTGTTCCGTATCACATCAGAGCAGGGATATGAGGCTCCGATTCCACAACGCGCTTCAAAAATCACCGCGCGCATAAATAAATTAAACGGGACACGCAGTTGCTTTGCCGCGGCTGCCGAACTGCTGCGCCGGGCGTGTCCAGCCTCTTTATTCCTTTTTTCACACGTCAGGGGTCTCAACCATTTCCCCTTCCAACAGCAGGGGGGGGTGACTTTCACAGCTGGCAATGACACGGGCTGTGTAACAGACACCCCTGTCCGCCGGGTAACTTGGGGAGGTCCCAACATAACATTCCTCCTCAACTATAAAATGAATTTAAACTAAAAACAGGGAGATATAACATATAAAACACTTTGTTCAAAACTTGCTCAAAAAAGCTGCATTTTCTATGTACCTACATAGTTCCTTTCTATTCAAATACTTTCCCTGACCTCTTGCTCACTGCGGTTAATCGATATCATACTGTCCCCGTTACTCACATACATAGTCCTTCAGTCTCTCTGGTGGTGACAGGCGGGGTCGCAAGTGGTACCTGCCCATCCCTCTTCTTCAAATCACCTCACGGCTGTCTTCCTCCACTGGCACTTCTCCCCTCTGGTTCTCCTCGGTCTGTGCCGGGACCTCCAGGGGTGCAACTTCTCTCTCTCCTACTTCATCCTGGGTTCGTGAAGGACTGCTCCGCAGCCCGTTCTCAACAGAGGGACCTGGTCTCCTGAACTCTTCATCTTCTCTCTCTTGACTCATCTTGTTTCCGCTTCCTTGACAATCCAGGTGATTTCCGTGATATGTCTTGAAACACGATATATTCCTTGTCACTACTTCACTTCCTCTTGTAGCGGTCACCAGCGTTCCTTTTACTCGTGTGACTGTCCACAGACCTGGTTCGAAAGGTGTTTTGAATTTTCCTCCCGGATGTCTAATTCTTCATTAGTACCACCTCCCCTATCCTCAGATATCTGGTACATGCTCTCCTTTTCCTTGACATCCGCTCATTGTGGACCTGTCTTTGTTTCAGTCTTGTTTCCATTTGTCTTTGCCTGTCTTTCATCTGTCCCCGTGCCGCTGTCCTGGTTTCCACTTGTGGAATGGTGTCCCTTACTTGTCGTTGCATAAAAATATGGCTCGGGGGTACACCGGTGGTGCTATGGGGAGTCAGGCGATATTCTCTCAAAAATTCAAAAATGGCACAGTCTATGTTTTTCTCTCTCACTACCGCAATCCTCAGTACTTTGTTTAGGGTCCTCATAAATCGTTCAACTTCCCCATTGGCTTGAGGCCAACGTGGAGTGATTTTCCGATGTTGGATAGCATGTGATGCCAGATATGCTGCAAAATCATGGCTAGAAAACGGGGGACCATTGTCAGTTCTTAGTTCTTGTATCATCCCATGGGTGGCCATTATTTTCTCTAGACAGGGTATTACTCTTTCCGTAACCGTAGATTCTAAAATCTCGACCTCTGGATATTTTGAGAAGTCATCGATCACCACCAGCATGTGTCTTCCATCCGGTAAGCTCCCCAGATCTGCGCTCGCTCTCTGCCAGGGCGTTGATGGAATGGATTCTGTGATGATAGGGGGTGGCGGATCCGTCGTCCCCACCAATTGACATACATGATACCTCTGTATGGTCCTCTCCACCCGGGTGTCTAGGTCTGGGAACCACACTTTACTTCTCAGCCTGGCCTTAGTTTTTACCATACCCTGGTGAGCAGTGTGGGCCAAATCCACTTTCCTTTGCCTCAGGCTGTCCGGGATGACCAGCCGACTTCCTCGTAACAGGCAGCTTTCCGGCGACACGGCCAGCTCATGCCTGACTCAAAATAATGTTTGTAGGTTGTGACTGGCTTCCTCTGTTCTTAAATTCAGATTCTGTTTCAACAGGTGCCATCTCCCATCACTGACACAGGACATTGCCAATTGCAAAACCTCATCTTCTTTTGTTGCGTCCTGTATTTCCTTCAGGGACATTGGCAGTGGCCGGGATCTCTCCACTACCATCTTCACATACTCCTCCGTATTCTCAGTCTCCTTTGCTTCGGGCACGGTAATTGATCTTGCGTGTCTAGACAAATAGTCTGCTGGGTTTTGTGCCCCGGGACGATATACCACAGATAGTTGGTACCCTTGTAGTTGAAGGATCCATTTTTCAGTCCTCAGGGGAGGCTGTGAGGTTGTTTTGTTGAACAACGGTATCAGTGGCTTGTGGTCAGTGTATACCACGAATGGGTGACCATATATGTACAGATGATAGTGGCGACAGGCCCAATTGACTGCTAGCGCCTCCTTCTCTATGTGTGAATATCTTTGCTCCGTTGCTGTCAAAGCTCGACTGGCGTACGCTACAGGGGCCCAGTCACCATCTTTTTCCTTTTGGGACAACACTGCCCCGAGACCTGTTGGGCTCGCATCCACTGATATCTCTGTTTCTTTTGCTGGGTCGAAAAAGACTAGAGTATTCTCTGCCGAGAGTGCCTGCTTCGTGTCCTGAAATGCCTTTTCCTGCGTCGCATTCCACTCCCACTGAGTGTGAGCCTTAGTTAACTCCCGTAGTGGGGCCGTGAGGGAGGTTAGATTTGGAATGAATCTCCCGCAATAAGTTACCATCCACAGGAAGCTTCGAACACCTGTGACTGATGTAGGGGGGGCTGACTTTATATCTGCTACTTTCTCTGGATCAGGTCGGACTCCTTTCTCTGAGAAGTGATATCCGAAGAATGCAATGTCTCTCCTCAGAAATTCACACTTCTCTCGATGTAATGTCAGTCCATGGGTGTGCAGTCGTTGGAATACTGCTCGTATCCTCTGTAGGTGTGCCTCAACTGTGGGTGCATGTACTAGGATATCGTCACTTACGTTGATGACTCCCCCCAGGCCAGCCAGAACGCCTCTTATTGTGTCCTGGAAGACTTCAGCCGCGCTGGCGATCCCGAAACTCAGGCGTCGGTATCGTCTTAGTCCCACATGGGTGGAGAAAGTGGTGATGGCTCGAGACTCCGGGGCCAACATTATTTGGTGATATCCAGCTCTTAGATCCATTTTTGAGAACTATTTGGACCCGCTGACCTCCGCCACTATGTCATCCACTGTGGGGGTGAGGTGACGCTCCCTCCGGATCGCCACGTTTGGGAGGCGCATATCTACACATATGCGTACCTCCCCTGGTTGTTTGGGTTTCCTGGTAATCACAATGGGCGACACCCATGGTGTTGGCCCTTCTACCTTCTCAATTATGTCCGCTTCTTCCAGTTTCCTTAGTTCTGCCTCCACTTGTGGGCGGAGATGAAATGCGATGCGTCGGTGCTTTAACGCGACTGGTTCTATGGACTTGTCAATGTGTAGTTTTATTTGACGGTCTTTCAGGCAGCCAATGCCTTGGAATAGATCTGCGTATTCTTCCTGTAGGCTTTCTAGCTCACCCACGCGTATGCTGAACGCGAATGCCACCAGTTTCAGTTCTTCTGCAGTGCGGCAACTGAGCAGCATCCCTGTTCCTCTCTTAGTGACGTACACCTTGGATTGTACCGTTACATCCCCATGATTGACGTCCGTCACGAAAACTCCCGCCATTGGGAGGGGTCTTGTTGATCCGAACGTGAATACTTGTACTGTCGTTCGCCGTAGAGGGGGGTGATGCGGCATTCGGTCAAAATCAGATTTCGCCAGTATATTAATTGAGGCTCCTGTGTCAATTAGGGCCGTTACTTGATGTCCCGCTACTTGGACTTGGCATTTTGGGATTTTCTTTCGGCTCTGGCATCCTGGTTCAGTTGCATGGATTATGTACACGGTTCCTTCTGGCTCATCATAGTCATCCATGTCGGGGATCAGGTCTGGTGGTTGTACTGCTTTGGCCCCTTGACTTGTCTTTTGTCTGTCCGCTCTCGCTCTGGTATTTGAACGGCAAACTTTTGCGAAGTGATTTAGTTTTTGGCAGTTGGTGCACTGTTTTCCCAGAGCAGGTCATTTACCTTGGTGTGGGAATGTTCCTCCACACATGTAGCATGAACGTTGCGCCCCTGTCGATCTTGGCTTGTCCTTCTTTTTTGTCGCGCTGCTTGATGCTATAGCATTTATCGGTTATGTTTTGATGGTTTGTGCGAGCACCGATTCCATGTGTGCTGCTCTTACCCTAGACAACTCTTTTGATCTGCCCATCGTCAGCATGTCAGCCATAGTCATGCCTGGGATCTGGAGGATGTGTTCTCGTAATTTTGTCGAGTGGCATCCTTGGATAAATTGCGCTCTTATTTCATCATCCGGGTCAGGCAATGTGCAAGTGCTTGCTAGTTCTTTTAATCTTGCATAGTATGTGTCTACCAATTCATCTGATTGCTGTCTGGCTTGTCGCAGTAGGAATCGTTCGTAGTCAGGATTTGCCATGGGTTCAAAATATGCGGTTATTGCCCTTTTTAGCGTTCGGTATGTGAATGGGGGCCCTTCTTCAGCCACTGTTTTGCTGATTCTGTGTAGCATCGCTCCTCCCCTGTGGAGAAGCATCGGTCTTTGTCTATCCGGGTCTAGTGCGACGGCTGCCAAATAATTTTCTAAACGTTCCACCCAGGCTTTCCATTTTGAGGCCTGTGCAGATGGGGGCCCTTCCATGATAAAAGGCTCTATGACTGAGAACGTGGCCATTTTTTTTTTTCCTTGACCTCTGTCTATTCTGTGTGTATTCTGTTATCCTTCTCTGTTTATGCCTCTGTCTTTATATATTATATTTATTTATTTATTTATTTTTTTGATCCTGTTTGCCCTTTTCTTTCTGTGTATTGCTATGGGGGCCTGGTTATCTGTGTCCCTTCATTTCTGGGCCTCGCTCACCCGAAAGGCAGGCTACGCTCCTCCTCACCTTTTTTTTTTTTGTGGTTGCCGGCCGGTCTCCTGGGGCCCAGTGTGGGGGCAGGGTGAAGTGTTCTTATGGAGCGCGCGTCACTTTGCTTTTGTAGTGTTCTTCTCGCGCGGGGCGTCGGTGCTCACTCCCGTATTTCCAAACTGATGTCTTCACCGCTTTTAAATTCGCTTCGCGCGTTTTTTTTTTCCTCTCGGCGCGCGTTTATGATCTGCCGGGGGTCGCGCCGTTGCTCTTCCTCCACGCGGGGTTTCTATCCCATCCTCATCGCCAATTTGTTCTGTATCACATCGGAGCAGGGATATGAGGCTCCGATTCCACAAAGCGCTTCAACAATCACCGCGCGCATAAATAAATTAAACGGGACACGCAGTTGCTCTGCCACGGCTGCCGAACTGCCGCGCCGGGCGTGTCCAGCCTCTTTATTCCTTTTTTCACACGTCAGGGGTCTCAACCATTTCCCCTTCCAACAGCAGGGGGGGTGACTTTCACAGCCGGCAATGACACGGGCTGTGTAACAGACACCCCTGTCCGCCGGGTAACTTGGGGAGGTCCCAACATAACACAAGCGAACTTCTTTTTCGTTTTGCCTCTCTCCTTCGCGTTCAAGGCAGCGCTTTCAATTGACTTGCCTAAATCAACTGTTTTACTTTTTATTTTCAGTTTATGTGACAAGAAAAGTCCAGTTTGGAATTTACAACGCTAGTAGCTCTAACTCGAGCAAACGCGAGACCTATTGCGTTGCAAATGCTTGTTTTGTTTCTTGTGTTGAGACCCAGTGGCAGCTTTGCTTCACCATGGCTTCCACAAACATTACCGTTTCTCTGCGGCTGTGCCTTTTTATAGCCAGCTAGGTCTGTGTGCTTTCTGTATTGTGTGGAAGACACATTTATATAGCTCGTTGGACCACTTGTGCAATACCAAACAAATTTTGGAAGCTCAGTAGCACACAGCTTCAAAGGAAGCGTGCAAGAGTCTGGTTTTGTACCGTGTCGTTTATATGAATTTTTTGCTCAGGGCCGGCTTTCAGGCAGTGCGACTGGTGGGGCTGCACTGGGCGCTGGCCCTGACCTCAGTGTTTAGCAATAATTTACGATTTAAAAGCACCTGCTGCAGAGTTCCTTGTGCGTCCAGCTTTCAGGCAGCAATTAAAATGTCAAGATAACTTTTGTGATTAATGTTCCTGCAAGAAAGAGAAAGATTGAGTTTTGTCTAGTGGCAGGTTTGACTCCCCATAAAGTAGCACAGGCGGTTAACACGCCTGCTGTAAAGAATATATCTGTATTTTAAGTGGATAGCTGAGTGGATTTGTAAAACCAGCCCTTACCAATGCTTTAAAACAAACGAAATGCATGTGAGAGAGGGGCTATGGAGAGATGAGAGACTTTTGTGCTGGGTGGGTGGTACTGAGGGAATCCGAAGGTGAGGAGGGGGTTTGCACCAAATAAATGTGTTGCACCAGGCGCCACTAGTACTAAAGCCAGGCCTGTTTTTCCTGTCAGGCATGATCAGTGGCATTGGTGTGGGAAGAGTTCACATAAGAGAGTGAACAATAAAGAGGGCCTTAAAAGGTTTTCCTGCTCCCAGCAGTTTACAACATTTGTCCTATTTTCATGGACAGGCTGTCAAATACCAGCAACTGCCTCTGACAAACTTGAAGATGAGATCTGTGTTTTATTTTCCTTCCTTTGACTGTAAAGTGAGTGTTTTTTTATTGTGAACATAGTCACTATCTACAGGGCAAGGACTAGGCTACAGCATACCGAAGGTTTGGCTACAGCATACCGAAGGTTTCTCAACATTGTGAACATAACAGTTTGTTACCTTTGCAAACTAAACGTTCCAAGTATTTCCAAAGTTCTCAGAAACTCGTGAAGTGTGCATGAGGCAGCGATGACTCTTTGGTTGCGATTCACAAAAGCCGTTCATTTGCAACATGAACTTAGGTGTTCAAGTGGATCGACTCATGGGTGAAAATGTATTTTTTGAAAATCACAAAAATACACTTGGATTTATCCTCGTGTAATAACAGCCTAGCTTGGTGTAATTTACGCACTAGTAATGTTCTCCCAGGTGTGAGGAGTTGGCATTGCAAGGAGGCGAGACCATGAAAGTTAGCAAAAACACATGAACCTTCAAATTTGAGAGTATTCAAATACGTCCCTATGACGAACTCCCACCTTGGAAACAAAAGTGTAAATCTATCAATCGCTAAAATTATTTGTTTCAAGGGTGGCATGGGAAGGCAACCCTGCCAAATTTGGTGAAGGAGAGGGGGGTCACTACTATAAAGTATTTTGCCAGTAGAGGAAAAAATGAAAAACGTAGAAGTCCCAGTGCACGTATGTGCATTATAACATGTATAATTGGGATGTACACTATATACTATTATGCATGTCAAACTTGCATAATTTGCATTGCATCCTCCTGATTGGGAACTCACAAAACCTTTTCAGGCGCACCTCTTTAAATCTGCACCGATCATATATTTCCAGGAGTATTCTTGAAACCTTTGTGAATTTGAAATTCTGTACCGATGCGAAGGAGTAAGCCTGCGGGCTTCTATCCATCCATTCTACCTTTAACTGGAAGGACTACAAAGGTTTTAGTGAGAGAAAACCACAAAGCAATGTTTAATTTGTGTGCTGCATGCATGCTTAAAACTGCTCATATGTAATATGTTTTCATTTTCATTTAAAATAAAACTGACATCATGTTTGCAACATCTCTACCTAGATTCTGGCTTACATCATGCTGTGGACGGTAAGCAAGCATTTCCCCTTGTAACCTCCTCTTTCCATGGATAGTGCGGTGAATTAAGAAGGTTTCCAGGTCAGGCAAGTCTAATTGGTGGTTTACTTTCTAGGCAGTGGTTTACCTATTAGGCAGTTGTTGACTTATTGGACAGTGATTCTTTACACATTATGTGGTAGTACATTTCCTCGGGTATGCTACAGGGCCCTACAGTACATTCTGTTGAAATTACAAATTTTTCTCCCACCTTTTTAGGTCGAGTGCGCAAGCACCTGACGTGTTGTAATCTATGTGGGATTTTAAGCACGTCCTCCGCCCGCCCATCACTCGTTCATGGGCTTGCCTTTGAAAAATCCTTTGTTGTCATTGGTAAATGCTTTACGTTTCTCAATCCTAGGGGCAGTTTTGTTACCGCCTTGGCCATCAAAGCTGTTACAAGGATAATTGCACTTTTGCAGATATGTTTGATTGCGAGCAAGCTTCTTTTTCCTTTTGTGCCTCTCCTTCACGCTCACGCTCTTGGTGGCCGTGGCGGCCGTGGCGGCCGTGGCGGCTCGCTTATGTCAACTGTTTCACTTTTCATTTTCAATTTATGTGGCAAGTAAAGTCCACTTAAGCAAACGTGAGACCCATTGCATTGTAAATGCTTGTTTCTCCAGTGACCATAATGCGATGCGTGGAGTGGCCAGGGCCAACAAGTGAACAAGAACGAAACATGCATGTTTCACCGCTTCAACTCCCAAGGACATCAATTTGGAGGGATATGAAATAAATAGAAGACACTGAGCTAATGTAAGTGGTATTTATTAGGATAGAGTACATAAAAAAATCAGCATAGTACCACCTGCCAATCAGGTGAGTCCCCCTCCATCAATGGCACGCCTTCGAATCCCTGCAACCACCCATCATCTTATTCTGCATGCACGCATCACTTGTGTCAACATTGCATCCACGCTGTCCACACTGCACTCAACACACGTCACCACAAATATGGCATCAAAGTCCACTGCTTAATTGTGCACATGATGGTGGTGACAGGGCTTTTGTACCTAAAAGAGCAACACATCCAAATCCCATCTGCATATTAGATGGTGCTAGTGAGGATGTTTTCATCTCATCTTAATCTTGGTACTGGCCGTTGACTTTTAATGCGTAGCCTCCACCTTCTCCTAAATATTAAGCGCTGCAAAGTCTGTATATTATCCAGTAGCACACTTAAGTTAAACCAAGATCACAATCAACTCAATTTCTGGCTGCTATCTCCTCAGCGAGGCTGCTTTCTTTATTAGCAAAATTCATGGAAGAGGAGAGAGCTAACATTCCTATGGGGCTAAAATGGAAAAGTCTTTTTTTTACCCAACCCTTTAACTCTTCCCCTCCATGCTTGGTCTCCATGTGTAACTCAAAATAACAAAAGATAGCTGTATGCACTAACTAGGTTCCTGATTCCATGCATGCAGACTTGTCAAACGGAACCAAAGCTATTTGTAAGCCAGTAACGTTTTTTAAAAATCGAAATTGTGACCTACTAATAATTAGAGAGTCAAAATCAACTCGAGTTACAAATCTTTATGAAACTTTCTCAAATAATGTTTTTCCACTTCAGCGCCTTCCTGGGATGTTTTGGGGGATCCGTGAAGCAGGGGTGAGAAAAAGGGAGGGGTTCCCAAAACACATTTTCCCCCTTCATTTTTCCATAGGAAAATTAGACACAGCTACAACCCAAATTGCTGAACTGATTTGCACCAAACTTGGCATCTGTGGAGGCTGTGCAGCTTCCCATCCCTGCGGCTGGCTTTGGACTCTGTGCAGTTCTAAGACCCCAAAGATGTTCTGCTTGTGTTACTTAGAGGCCTCCACCCAGCAGGCTATGTGTCTAGGAGGCCCAACTCATGGGGCGCTGTGGCCATGATATGTCAGCCGCAGGACTGTGCCGGAATCTGGTGTAGCCTGTTTTGGATCCCCTATCTCCACTTCTGTGGGCCTAGTGTCAAGGCTGCTGTTGCTGGGGTGTTTGCAGTCGTAGCAGTACTGGGGCCAATATGGTCTTGGCTCAGAGCTCAGATGCCGCCCCTCTCCAAAGCTGCCCCGGGACTTGTAGAGTCCTGAGACTCTGGGGCAACTCCGCTGATGTTGCCACCTGATCCATGGGTCACAAGAACCACTGCCCAAGGAGGTCTTGCATTTTGGAAGGGGAGCTTTGGAGTTTGTTAGGGCTGGGACTGAGCGGAGCAGTGGCACCATGCATCCTACTTCACCCCCAGCTTAGCTACGCACCCCCAATAAACTTGTAACTTTTTTTTCTTTTTTCATCGAATATACAATTATTTCCCTACATCTTCTCATTCTGAATCCTGGGATTCTCCCCATGTTAATTTTGCGCTCAATTAAGAATTGTGCAAATATGCTTAGCTGAGGACTATTTTCTTCCACTTCCTGCAGAAGCTCATGTGGTCCATTCTGAGATGTGTTTGATTCCTGGATTTCTTTTGTCTGTTCTCTTCAGCTCATACAGGAACCTTCTCCACTCTTTGTTATGCTACAACTCGAGGCGTTGACACTTGGATGGTGTGCCTAAGTCCACTCTTTCCCCCTTCTAAGCTTTTGGTCACAAAACTTGCAGTTGGTCGTGCTTCCCTGGTGATGTGTAACGAAGTCCCACATGTCAGAATGTTTCTCCACCTTTCCACTCTCCTCAAGACAGTTGACCTCTTCTTCCTCCTGTGGAGCTGCAGAGGATGCTCCAGGAAACTTTCCTTTACCTCTTTGTACGATAGTGGTCCTAAATGGAGCTGTGATCAACAGTATCATCTATTTAGCTCTCTTGCTTTTAAAAAAATGGAGGATGTGTCTCCTAATGCCAAGGAAGAAGCACTTTATTATGTGTTGGAAGCTTATCTGAGCTCTTTGTCTATGAAATGTTCAGAATGCTTTTTAAAACATAAAATAGTCCACAAACCTGACTAGATGTTCGATTACTACAGGGAAGCCCTACTATTTTTGCTAGATGTACTCAATCCACAGTCTTGCAATAGAGAGTGTAAACTTGGCACATAAAAAAGAGTTCAGTCCATTGTGAGTCCTCCTCCTAAAATCGACTCTAATAGTAGTCCACACCAAAGTGTACATTTTTATGAAGTTCATTTTTACTTTTTTATTTTTAAATGATCCCCAAGTGTGTTGGTAGGTCATGGTTATTTTTTAAGAACACAGACTCAACACACCTAAAATGGTGCACATAGTCCATGGCCTCTATACCGAGACCATGCATTGACAAAAAGGACCCACACAGGTCAATGAGTTTCATAATCCTCTGTCTTGTTTTTGAGGCTGCTGATCTGACACATTCAGAATAGTGCCCATAGTCCATAGCTTCAATGCCTACAGTGCATTTATGAAGAAAAGTAAAACGTCTTTTCAGTGGCAGCTCTGACCTAACTAATACTACAGAGATTCGATTGCTATTTTGTTTTACTTTCTTATTTGTTTTTACTTATTGGGTGTCAACTGAGGGTTTGATTACCCTGTTTCCTTATATGGTCTTTTGATTTTTTGGGGGGGATGGGGACTATATCTCCCACTCTGAAATGGTAGACCCAAGGGTAATATTTCCACTAAATCAGTTAAGGGAGCAGCTAGTTGAGAAAAGTTGGGAATTAATCTCCTATAGTATCATATGAGACCTAAAAAGGCCCTAAGATCTCTTTGGGTTTTTAGAAAGGGTACTTTCAGTATGGCTTCGACCTCTCCTTTCTGTGGTTGAATTAAACCCTTACCTAAGACATACCCTAGGTTCATCGATTCATCGAGGCCAACAACTCCCTGGACAGCTCCCAGTCCTGTATCCGCAGCAATCACAGCACTGAGACAGCACTCCTGGCAGCCACCAACGACATCTGATTACTCCTAGACCGCAGCCACACCACAGGATTCATACTCCTTGACCTCTCAGCAGCATTCAACATGATCTCCCACAGCACTCTGCGCATGAGACTCTACGACATAGGAATCCACAGAAGAGCCCTGGAATGGATCCACTCCTTCCTCTCCGGAAGGATGCAGAGGGTCAGTCTCCTACCCTACACTTCCAGACCCACAGAAGTCAACTGCGGTGTCCCCCAAGGATCCTCACTGAGTCCCACACTGTTCAACGTATACATGGCCATCATCAGAAGCCACAGTATGAACATCATGTCAAATGCCGATGACACACAACTCATCATTTTCCTCACCAAAGACCTGGACATGGCCAAAAAGAACTTTCACTCAGGAATGGAAGCTGTTGCCACCTTTATGAGAGAAAGCTGCCTCAAGCTTAAATCCGACAAGACAGAGTTCATCATCTTCGGAAACACCATCACATCCCTCATCCCCCCCTGCACTGACCAAGCACACCTGCAACTTAGGAATCATCTTTGACTCCTCCCTATCCATGATCCGCCAGGTAAACTCTGTCGCCTCCTCCTGCTGGCACACACTCTGCAAACTTCGTAAGATTTTCAGATGGATCCCAGCAGATTGTCGCAGGACAGTCACCCACGCCTTAGTCATTAGCAAGCTCGACCACTGCAATGCCCTCTTTGCCGGCACCTCAACTAGGAGCATCAAAAACTTCAACTCATCCAGAACCCCACCGCCAGACTCATTCTGCACCTCCCTCGCCAAGAACACATCTTCAAACACCTGAGGACCCTCCACTGGCTACTGGTCGAGAAGAGAATCACCTTCAAGCTTTCCACCCACGTGTACAAGGCTATACACAACACAGGACCAGCCTACCTGAACCACCACGCCTCCTTTCACATCCCAACCACATCCCTCCACTCTGCCCAGATGACCCTGGCCACCGTCCCTCGCATCCACAAAATCACCGCTGGAGGACAATCTCTCACCTACGCTGCAGCAAAGAGCTGAAACAACCCCCCCCTGCACATCAGACATCGTCCATCGCTCACCATCTTCAGAAAGAACCTAAAGACGTGGCTCTTCGGATGAGGCCCCTCCCTTCCCCCAGCGCCCTGAGACTCTCACGGGTGAGTACCGCAGCGGTAATAGTGTGTGAGTGTCCTTTTAATTATTATACTTTTTAGCATTGCGTTGTTTTTAACTATTACACAGTTTATGCTGCTTTTCATTAGGTTTCCCTGCCTTATGCCTTCTTTTTGACTGCTGTAGTGAGTTCTTGTTTTCGCTAACCTTTTTGGAGCATTCTTGATTTTTTACCGGGTGCCTTTTGCGCTCCGATGTTTGCTGCTTAGCACATTTTCATAGGAGAGGGGGCCTGTTAGAGCCCTCCATTCTAGGTCCTGGACAACAACCATCTTGGAGGAATTCAGGTCAGCAGACTAGCTGCTGACTTGCGGTCACGTGGTAATGGAGCCCGCAGCTGTTATTCAGGGGCTGCGCAGCAGATGCGCCAATGGCATGCCAAAGGCCTGCCTAAGGCAAGCCGATCTGCGCATGTCTGTGACCAACCGGGCTATGCCCCTTCTCGGTCAATCCTGGCTCGTATTTCCTACTCCTCTCATACCCTCCTCTCACTAGCAGGAGGACAGGGGTGTGAGCATATTGTTAGGGTCGTTCTAGAGAATTTAAAAGGGTGGAGTTGTGAATACTGCAATTGGTCAACCAGGACACCATCTGGCACCACTTTCCCTCACACTATATTACAGGAGGTGCGTGAAAGCCACAAAAGTGTAGAGGCCATTAATACTATTTCTCTGATCTGTGCCCTGATACATAAAAGAGTAGGTTGTGATACCCCTAGGAATCCCTGCTCTGATATTCTAGCCTTCCACCTATCCCCCTTGTACCTTAGAACACCTGTCTCAGCCATTGCTCTAGCTTCCCTTCTATTTTGTTGTGATCAGTCAAAATATACGTTATGTCAGCTAACTCCTCTTCATACTGTGTGATGTTTACTAAAAATGTTTGCTTTTGTACCTGTGAGGGTTACATCCGTGCTCTCATTCTACACAGGAAAAGATGCAAAAGACACTGTGTGACATTAGGAGGCAATTCTTTAGATGAATGCAATCTATCTGAATGACTGGCATGCGGAATTAAGGAGCATACCAGGCAAGACTCGTTAGTACTTTGCATGCCTACTTCTGTCATATGCTGATACAACATATTATCTAATAAGCTAGCATGAATATTGTGGGATACATTCTTATACTCATATACTTATTTTTGCAAGCGCACAATATTTGGACATGCTACTATACATGAATTAAGATACCATTGTAATATAGCCAAAAAAATATGATAAAACATAAGCAAGAAAACAAAACAGTAATCCATAAAAGTGTGTTTGGCAGAGCCAATAAGGTACTCCGCTCTCTCTTTGAAAGAAAACAGTGTTGCTCCTCGTTCTCTTTGCTCTCCTGTAAATGTTCCTGTAACGACGGCGATGTTTGACACAGAGCAGGGGCCAGTTGAATGTCCGATAGTTGTATCCACGGTTTCCTGCCCTCCAGTTTCACTTGGTGGGGGTGCTCTCGGTGACTGGATGAGGCCCCTCGAACTTGCTGTCTTTCCATCGCCTTACAAAATTGCGAATGTACACTTGTTGACCCACAGGAATTGGACTAGTCTGCTGGGCTGCGTTGGTGAACTTCTGCTGTTGTGCCACCTGTTTAGAAAATAACTTTGTCTAGCTATTGTTAAGGGGGTCAGCATAGGGTGCCCTGTCACTGTCTGGTGCGGAGTTAGATGATGATCACTTCCTGGTTGATTTCTGAGGGCTTACAACTCTAACGGGAGGCAGTGGAGCCAGTTCTTATGCAATGCAGCGCATAGTTTGCTTATTGTGTTTTTCAACAGTCTATTAAGGCGCTCCTCTATACCATTATTTTGCGGGTGATAGACAGATGAAAATTTATGTTTTATCCCCAAGGAGGTGCAGATGTGTTGAAAAATGGCGTAGACAAAGTGGGTTCCGTTATCTAAATGGATCGCTTCTGCGATTACACACCTAGGTATTACGTCTCATATTAAGAAGTTAGCTACTGCTTTTGCATCATTACGTACACAGGGTCCTGCCTCAATCCACCTTGAGACGACTACAATTAGAAGACTACAATTAGATACCTGTAGTTTTTACATCTATCAATCATGTCAACAAAATGTAAATGTAGATTTTTAAATGGACCTGTTGGGGGGGAATTGTTGATGTAATAACTTTTAGTGTGGGTCTTGGGCTGTATTGTTGGCATACTGCACATTCCGCAATATACATAGTAATCATTTCAGATAGTTGTGGGATAAACCAATCCGCCTGCAATGTAGCAAGAAGATATTCTGTGGCCGTGTGTGTGGGGAGGTGTAGTTGCTCTAGTGCGATATACAACAGGGCTTATGGCATTACAGGTTTTCCATTACTTTCCTTCCCTATAAATGAAATCTGTTTGTGATTGTATGCACCCTTCCCATAATTCCCTTTCATGTGGTTGTGCCTGCTCTTGCAACTCACATAGATGTAATTGTGCTGTTTCTGTGTACGGGGGTAGCAGTTCAGTATCATTCTGTTGCCTACTCATCATCATCTCTAATGTGTGCTCTTCTAATTCACTATAATTGTGAGATGTTTTGGCTGCCTCTTTGGCTGCCTAGTCTGCAAAAGCATTGCCCCTGGAGACAAAATCTTGTTTGTTTGTGTGCACCACACACTTTATCACTGCTACCTTGAATGGTAGAGCTAAAGCCTACATCAATTTTGGCAGTAAATCTTTGTGCATCGGGGGGACCCATCAGATTTAAGAAACCCCCTCCTCTCCCACTTGTGAATGCTAGAATGTACAGTGGTGATAACATGTTGAATCTGAATAGCTGGTGACTTCTAACCTCTCAGCATGCCGCAGTGCTTCAATGATGGCCACTGATTCTGCAGCTTGTGCTGAAAAATGAGAGGTTAGTGGTGTGTGACTCACAATCTGTAAAGTATCAGATGACCCCTGCTGTTTGGCTCTTACAACTGCTGCTCCTGAATGTCTTATCCCTGTTTCTTGATCTATGAAAGAGGATCCATCCACAAAGAGCAGCATGCTCTCAGGGGGGGGTTCTCTCCCACCTTGCTCTCTTTTTCTGCCACATAATTGGCACAGTCACATACTTGCTCGTCGTCAGTAACAGGGTGTGCGAAGAATGTTGCTGTGCTAACTGTGTGACTTCTGGTGCTTGCAAGGATAGTAATTAATGTATTACTTCGTACCCAGATACTCTCTGAGTTGTGAGAGTGCTCTTGCTTTTTTGCAAGATAGCGATTACCACACAATCTACATAGTGTTTAAGGTGATCCCATCACAATAGAGGTGCTCTTCTGGACTGCAAATGCTGCTGTAGCCAGGGCTTGCTCACATGGATAGTGACCTTTCATGACAGGATCTAGCAGCCCACTGTAGTAGGCAATTGGCTTATGCCCCATAGATGTCTTTTGAGACAGTACTGAAGTCATTGTCATTTCATTACAATGACAAAAGAGGTAGAATTGTTTTTTGTAGTCAGGTGTACCTAACACTGGAGCATTCATGATCACTCTTTCTTTAGCTCCAGGGAACTCTGTCTCCCCCTCATCTGTCCAATTTATTTAATTTGCTGTCGCGTGGGACTCTTTCAATGCGGTCAGGAATGGTGCTGTCAGTGTGGTATAATCAAACACCCACTGCCTCACATAATTACAGAGTCCTAAAAATGACTGCATTTGTTTGGTAGAGTTGGAGCGTGGGCATGTTTCTAATGCTCTCTACTCTGTCAGGTGTCATTTTTCTCCTGTCTTTAGATATTAGTTGTCCCAAATAGTGGACCTCTGTCTGCACACATTGTAACTTATTTTTGTCGACTTTGTATCCTTTGTCTGCAAATGTACAGAGGAGGCCAATGGTATTGTCTCTACATAAGTCTTCAGTGCAGCTACTAACCAGGATGTCACCCACATATTGTAAAAGCGTACTCTTGCATTGTATGTTCGCTAAGTCTTTTTTCACGGTCCTATTAAAAATGCTGAGGGACTCACAAAAACCTTGAGGGAGCTGCCTGTGGCAGAATTGCGTATTTTTAAATACGAATCCGGTCAAATATTGGCTGTCTGGATGTAATGGAATGCTAAAAAATGCATTTTTCAAATCGATTACAAAGAAGAAAGTGACATCTTTGGGGATATTTGTCAGTATAACAGATGGATTGAGTACCACTGGGAATTCTGGAATGACTATGTTGTGCAGAGAGCACAAATCTTGAATCATTCTCCAAGTTCCACCCTTGGCCTTTTTTATCGGAAAAATCGATTACATGGTGTTGGTCTTTCATATATTAATCCCTGCTCAAGTAACGTCTGAATTGTAGGTAAGATACCTTCCTCCGCTTCTTTGGGTGGGGGTATTGACGTATTCTGGGCAATATGGCTCCAGGTTTCAATGTAATCTTCACAGACTCAGCTCCTTTAATCAGTCCCACGTCATGTGGTCCCTTTGTCCATAACACTTCCGGTACCTTTGCCAAATCTCTTTTTTTCTTTGTAGTGTCTTGTGTTTGTTTTGACACTGTCCTATACGGCAACTGCATTCTAATGGAGATGTCCATTTCAAACACAACTGTTCCAACCAAGGGTATTCACTGAACAATTCCTTGTCTTTGACATCCCTTAATTTGACCTCAGAATCTGTAAACACTACTGATGCCCATATTTCCTGCCTTCTGTCAAATGCGATGAGCACCGCATATGTTGGTCTTATTTCGAAAACTGATATGTCCAGTAACATCTCTTGTTCTGTTATTGGGTCTATGGGTTCGCAAGGTCTGAACACCAGTACTTTTGGTAGCTGCACCGTCTTCCCTTGCAGTGCTAGTGTGTGTGCTATCAGAGCGTATACGCCACGCAAGAAAGCCTCTGTATCAGCTGGTACTGCTCTAACCTGCTGCCCTGATTCCTCATGAGCTATGAGGGACAGTATTCTGCCTGGCGTGACACCGGGTATAGAACACACCATCGATCCATTTTCCAGGAACTAGGTGGTCATATTCAATTTACTCTTTAGATCTCTTCCAAGAAGGTTGACAGGTGACTCAGGGGAATACAACAATGGTCCGTCAATTTGTGCATCACACACAGTCATGTTTACTGATCTCGTAAAAGGAACTCATCTGATAGACCCAGAAAACCCTTGTCTGTCCATTGAGTCACACAAAAGTGGTAATGCTCCTTCCTTTATGCAAGACTTGGTGGCCCCAGTCAATTATAAACTGATGGGGCGCCCTTCTATGACTACCATCACAGTGGGTTCCTCTTCTGACCTGTGGGTTACCGATAGTATTGGATATATAGTTGTCATCTGTAGGCTTTGTCATTAAACATAGTTAGGTGTCAATGTCCCACTGAATGCTTGGGGTGATGAGTGAAAGGGGTTACCTCCCTGCACCATCACTCCCCCTACCTGAACCTGCGCTTGCCCTCCCATGGTGTTGCTGCCCACTGGGGCCCATTTTGCAGCGGTGGGCCCTATGGTGCCACCCTCTGAGCTTGAAGGGTCTAGGGGTAGTCCTGTCACCCATATTGTTGTGGTCCCCATTGCATCTGCGGCGGTCTAGTCGCCTATCTTTGTGATGTAGGCCACCCTTGCATGCGTTCATCAGACCTCTTAGCCCTGCATTCTTTTGCAAAATTAATTACCTTGCTGCTGTATATCCTCAATATCCTCCTTGTCTTCTCCCCTGCATTATTCCTGGCTCTCCTGACGGACCTCCTTGTCTCCTCCCCATATTACTTTCTATTTGCCCTCCTGATTTCTGCCCTTGCACTGGTGTTGCGATAGTGGCTGGTGGTGCTGTCACCAGTGCCCCTTCTGTGCTTGGTTTCTTGAGTTTCTGTTGCACCAACTTAGTGGTGGCCCTCTCAGCCTGTTCTGTTCTTTCTTTATCTTTTTCTCGTTTCCATTTAAAATAATGTACTGTGTGGTTCTGTATTTCTGGCCACTGGTTTAGCCTCAATTCCCACTACCCCATCCAAATTTGACTGTATCTCGGTGGGAATACCTTTCTTCAACACGTTGTAAAACAAAAATGCATTTTCTCGTGTATTTTCCCAATTACACTTGCCCTCCTGTACCCATTTTTCTTATGATAAAGTCTGCAATGTCCTCAGTCGGCTTAATACTTTCAGCTGTAAATGCTCTAATATCTGGTCTGTGTGGGTATGTCGGCTGTAGCGCATTCCAAATGTGTTGGCGGACATTGTTGAAAGAGGACCCGTCAAGCTGTGTATTTATCAGTGTAACTGCAGGGAGTGCTGCTCTCATAAATATGGTGGTTACCTCATCTCCCACTAGAGGACTTAGCAAACCCAAGGCGAGGTTGACTCTGGCTGTGTGTTTTTTAAAACATCCTATCCATTTTCCTGCACCTTCAGACAGCGGGGGCAGTGCTCTTTGTCCATCTGTGGCCAGGGCACGTATGTTGGTACTTGCCCTCCCTTAAAAATGTCACTTCAGTCGGTTTGTCCTCAGCATACATCCCCCAGACTGCAAGGCATTCCTGCTTGTATGGATAGTTCTATTCTGGGGCACACCACCCCTGCTGTATACAGTCTTCTGCCATGGCTAAGTCATTGGGTTGGAAAGACCCCTGTCTAGGCCATGGTGTCTTCCTGTTTCTTTCAGTCCATATTGCCAGTTTGTCTGAAAAGGGCTGATAATAATAACTACCCTCCTTCTGTTCTATCGTCTCTATAGGTGTCGGTCTCCCTCTGGATGTTTTTTAAATTGACTTTCTCTCTGTCTGTACTGGGTCTTTTGCTATCAATTGTAGTCTTCGCATGGGCAGTTGTCAGAAATTATACAGGCCTCTGTCTCTTCTGAAGGTACTTTCTTTTACTTCAAACCCTTTGTCTCATTCCTCATCTTCCGCTTCTGCCCCCGCTCACTCTTCCATCTCATCTCGACATTCGTCATACTGTGATATCTCCATCTCTTTTTCCCACTCTCTTTCTCCCTACACCCACCTCCCAGCTGCCTCTCTCAGTGTTTCTGCTGATGTGTTTCCTAATTTTAGAAAGATCTGCCCAGTCGTCCTTTGCCCTTGAAGAGGGTCAAGGCTCCTGGATCTTCCTGCCTTTTCTCTAGTAATGACAGACTAGCTTCCCTCTTCTTTCTCTTCTTCTTCTGATACTTGGATCAAATATAAGTCAGTGTGTGTTCAACTATGTCTTCGTCAAATGTCCCTTCCTTTGGCCATAGCTGGGCATGGTCCTTAGTATCTCTATGCCATTGCAATTGCTTACAATATTTCTGTATTTTCCTTTTGTCTGACAAGAACGTTTTTATCATGTGTTCCATGGGGCCATCCATGGCTTTCCCCAGGACATATGCTTCTTGCATTTTCCTCTTATCCCCTCTTTGTGTCCTTTCTCTGCCCTTTGTCTCCCTTGCTGCTATTTATATATCCTTATCAATGTTGCTAACCTATAGCAGTGTGCTTGGTGGAGAAGTGTTGACATGGAGTGTTGTTCTTCTATACTAATGTCGGGTGCTGGTGTATTTATGGAGGAGGGGGAAGTTGATTGGTGCCTGACGCAATACGTGTTAACGTTATCATGAAAGAAAATTATCAGTAGTGGTGCCTGGGGATGTGACATCCCTTCCATCATTTAAAACCCCAGAATCATACAAGTCTGTGAAAAACGCATCAAGAAGTATTTCTAACATGAGAGGGTCTTGCATTCTAATGCTAAACCGAGGGGTGTTACACGGGCATGTGCCACCTTGTAAATACAGTGCAGTGCTTAGCGCCACAGGAGCGTCACAAAAAGTGATGCTCGTGTGGTGCTAGGGGCCTAGAAATATGGCCCTTAATGCCTCCATGTTTTGTTTTGGGCCTTTTGTGTTATAGGCACAGCGACACAAATAGGACACTCTTTTTAGAAGGAGAAGGGTGGGAACTCTGGGTGGCATGAATTTTTGGGATCCACACAAACTGATGAGCTTTCCCTCGCAGGAATATGAAGATGATGCGTGATGTGATTTTAGCCAAAGTTTCAAGTTTGCAGAGCAGTCTGGGCATGAAACTATCATGAACACCACACTGGTAACACAGCCCTGGGCTCTCCTGAGTGTCTGGTTTCAGAAATATCTGGGTTTAGTAGGCTTCCCTGAGTGGCCGATGAGCCCGAGCACAAGGCTCGCAGCTACCCACATTGCCAAATGGGTCACTTTTCATGGTGAAAATTTGATGTCTTTATGTTGCATTTTCAGCCCTTTCTTGTCACGGGTGATAGGCCCATCAACACAAGTGAAGTATAGTTTTTATTGTAAGAAGTGTGAGAGCACAAACTATTTTAACATTTGTTATTATGAATTGAATTACTCTCTATTTGTGGTTTCTAAATGTAAGCCAGTGTGCAAAAAACAGAACACTTTTTGCAAAATGCCCTTCTAATTGTTGGATAGTACGGGAACCTCAAATTCAGAATTGTACAAATAACCACTATTCCTAAACTGAGTATTTTGAACACATTTCAAAAATGCATGTTTCCTACATTCCCATTTTCATTCATTAGATTTTACCATATGCATTGCTGCATGATTACTAGGCAATGGAATATCATTATAAGCTGCACCTAAGTTGTTGACTCTGGGTGTTACTTGTGTGTTTTTAGACAACCAATAAAAACTATACATCCCTGTGACCAGAAGGGTCTGACAGATGTAATAATATATTACTTTTGAACATTGGCCATTTGGGCAAAAAACACAAGTGACCGTGATGTTTGCTTTGCATTTTCTAATTTTATGGCCCTGTTGCATTTCACATGTTTATGTATTTGTGTGCAAATTTTTCATTTTCATTTAATTGTCATTTTTGTCATTTCATAAATTATTAATTGTACAAGGATATCTTCTAATGTTTGCTTTATTATAGTTTGTTAGCACATCAATTGCTCATATATATATAAATAGTGATTTATAATATGTAGCAGATTTAAGTGGATGTGCACTTGAGTCTGTATGCTAATTCTTGCATTTTACATCATTTATCATGGGTCAAGTCTCTTCATAATAATCAGAAATAAGTGTGTTAAATGTCAGTACATACATGTATTGAGGGATAAACAACTTCATCTTTTCATTGTGGGCTTTGTTCAAGCTATTTACTACAAACATCTCCAGTGAACTTGACGGACACTCAGAGCACAACTTTCGGTGCTTCTTCTCAGGAACGCTGTAACAGACACAAAGAGTGACCTTCTCAAAGCACAGTGTCTGACTAGAAACAATTCTGTTATTCAGTGAAGGCATGCAAGTTGGTGTCCACTTTAGAAACAAAGGGGTATATTTACAAGCCCCTAGTGCCTCCTTGCGCCACTCAGCATACTTTTTTTTTACTCTAAAGCGTCATCAAGGAGGCCTTTTCCCAGTGCCCGATTTACAAGGTGGCACAATCCAAGCACTGTGCCACTTTGTAATCCCTTGCACCTCATTATGCCTGCGCCAGGCATAATGTGAAAGGGGGCGTTAGCCCATTAGAAGGCACAGAAAAATGGTGCAGTGAAATTTACGAGATTTCACTGCACCATTTTCCTGTCATTTATAACGCTTGTCCAATGCAGGTGCTGAAGTGACACTCTCATTGTTTCTAATAGTCCTCCCCATGCATTGCTGGACTAGCACCATAATTTTTGGCGATAGTCGGCCAATGCGCCACAGTAGCGTAAAAAATGTTGACGGTTTTGTGCTAACGTGCGTCATGGTGCACTGCATTGTAAATTCAGCACTACCATGGTGAAGTTAGGGGGGGTGCAAGAAAAGTGGCGCTTCATAGCTAATGCGCCACTTTCTTGTAAATATGCCCCTTAGATGGGCACAATGGCGCTAAGATATTTTGGCTAGCAACTAGAAGGGAGGGGTTGGTTACCAAAGACTGGTTTCATCATAAAATGCTTTGATTTAATGAACACCCTCACCAATACTGCAATTCTTTTTCATATACTGTTTAATAACCTGTTTTATTGCCACTGTTTTGTTAATTTTAATAATTGCATCTAGTCATATAATCTGCACTAAATGTGCATTAACTTTTAATAAAAAATGTTTTTTAATATATAGCTTGGATTTCTTGTGTGTGTCCATTCATGGGGAAAGTGGTTTCGAAATCATTATTGATATAAATAATCCCGGAGTCTCACAGAACTGATTGTTGCTCTATACACACACCATTGTTAAGTAATATATAGGAGGTTTGTGGGTTTCAATCCTCTGGGTTCCCTGACTGGGGAAAGTTGCTAAGCCTACAAATGAAACAACTGAAGTTAAAAGTGTGTGTTTTTTTTGCAGCTCTGCTTGTTCCTCAAAGATTCTGTTGAGGCAATGTTTGGAAAAAACACACATGCTTTTTTGTACAGGACTTTTTTCATTTTTCAAAGAAACCAAAATGTTGCTAAATTTCGGCTATCTTCTCAGTTCCCTATGCCTAGCCTATCTTTTTATGTGCTGAACATTCATACAATTCAATCAATCAGTGATTTGTAAAGTGCGACATATCACCCGTAGGGTCGCAGCGCTGTTTGTGGGTGGGCTGCTCAGTTGAAGAGCCAGGTCTTGAGGTCCTTCCTGAACTGCTTCAGGGATGCGGTCTGCCTGAGCTTGAGAGGTAGCGTGTTCCATGTCCAGGCTGCTAGGTAGGAGAAGGATCTTTCTTCTGCTGTGCTTTTCTGGATCTTGGGACCGGCTGCAAGGGTGAGCTGGGAAGAACGGAGATGTCTGTTAGATGACTGGAAGGTGAGGCCGTGGTTGAGGTATGCCAGTCCTATGTTGTGCAGTGCCTTGTAGGTGTGGATCAAGAGCTTGTATGTGATACGCTTGTTCACTGTAAGCCAGTGTACATCTCTGAGGTGGGGTGAAATGTGGCTGTGTCGGGGGATGTCCATGATGAGTCTGGTTGCTCATTCTGGATTTTTTGTAGCCTTAATTGTAGATCCTTGGTGATGCCGGCATAGAGTGCGCTGCCATAGTCCAGTTTGCTAGTGACGAGTGCATGGGTGACTGTCTTCCTCATGTCAAAGGGGATCCACTTGAAAATCTTTTGCAGGAGTTGGAAGGTGTGGAAGCATGATGATGAGACAATGTTGACTTGGCGGGTCATAGAGAGAGAGAGGAGTCCAGGATAATGCCGAAATGTAGTGTGTGGTACATGGCGGCGTTTCCTAGAGCAGTGGGCCACCAGGAATCATTTCAAGCAGAGGGGGTGGAGCTGATTACAAGGATCTCTGTCTTGTCCAAGTTGAGTTTGAGGTAGTTGGGTTCCATCCAGGTGGTGACTGCTCTCATCCTGTTGTAGAAATTTCTCTTGGCCTTTGCAGAGTCCTCAGACATCGAGAGGATCAGTTGGGTATCGTCGGCATAGTTTGTAAATAGCAAAAAATGCAAACTGACACAAAAGTGTAAGTTTACCTTTGTGAATCTGAACCTCGACAACCATATTTATTGTGCTTTGGTCTTTTATAAGACATTACTTTTTTCAGTCCTTAAAACATACCCGGTCCCGTTGATATTCCTTAACAGACACTATTTCAGCTTACCTGATTTTTCTGGTTTAAACCAACTCGAGTGGTGGTCCACTCTTTTCCTTATAACCATCCTCAGTTTTTATTACCATTACTACCTTCCATACTTGGTCACTATTGTCAAACGTAATCATTGAGATCCTTTATCTACCAACAATCTCTCCTTACTAACGCCCTTATATATCCCCACATGTGGGTTTCTTTAAAAAGTCACAAACTTGACAACACAATTGTGCAGGTGTATGACCTTACCCTAAAAAGTGTGTTGTCAATATTGACAGTGTATTGTGTTCTGCTACTCCCATGTTTGAATCTTCTGTTTGCCCCTTGTTTACTTTTCCACATGGGCATATTTTTCATGTATACAATATTCTTCGTTTTGCATAGTGCTCTGCTTCTTATTTGGATGTTTCTATCCATTTCAGGTCACTGCATTAGTGCCCCTTTTATGACTGCATTTCAGTCTGAGCACTTCCAGCGTGGGAATGTAACAATTGCAAGAGCTGATTGTTGTTCGCTGCTGTTCAGTGCTTTGCTGCTTTCACCAAGATGCCTCGTGTATTCCCCTTCTGTGTATACACTGTTAACCTGGTAACAAAATTCCAGTGCATTATCGTTGTTCAGTAAATTACAGCACTTATTGCCCATCCTTGTCACCTGTTTTTCTGGTCTCAAGTATGGCTAAATCAGTTTCATTCCTTGCGGATTACCTTTAATGATTGTTTGCAAAGCGCTTTCCTATGAAATTAACTGTATCTTCCATTGTGCTCTTACCAACTCCCACAATGCATGCATCCTCTCTCTGAATTGCACCTGTTTCTTCCTCGTGTTGTTTGTCTATGCATTCAGGTATTGCAATCCTCTGCCCTAATACGATGCAAGCAAATCTTGCATTGGTGGCTGGGGTGAAAGGTTGTAGCTCTCACCAAACTGCTCTAATCTGCTGCTTATCAACAAGATGCGCGTGTAAACTGCTTCCTTGTGGGAGTACGTGGGAGTCTAAGTGGTGTACTCCTGCGTCTCCGATCGCCATAGTTACTGTGATGGAGTACTACAAAGGATGAAGGTATGTTGTAAAGTGTATCTGCTCTAAATCCATCCCTGCCCAAGTTGACAGTCCATCATCATCCTCATCAATAAAATGCCACCATTTTATTATCTAGGAAATCCAGCTTGGTGAGTCAAGAAACGTGTTATTTGGTAATGAATTTTGTATGAGCCGATGCAATCATCAGTTCCATGAAGGTCAAAGCAGATATGCATACTGTCTGTTAAGGCATTGGTTTAAATAGAAAAAACTGCGAGATATATTGGTGGGTGGAGTTGGCCATTCACTGCGTGCGCCACTGGTGCAAGGGTCGGTGCCCAACAACGGTGGGCAAGACTTGCCAACCATTGCTCTCGGCAGCACTTAGGAATAATTGAGCCTTTAAATAAAGTGCAGGGAGGGAGCCATTGGAATTAAGCATCATTTGGAGTCTCCCTGTCCCAGTGCACAAGTCCGTGTCCCAGGCCGCACTCGTCTCTGTCTCAGGGGCGCAGGTTGGTCAGTAAGATTGGCGGGGGTTAGGCTTTAGATTTGCCGACAACCCCACTTACATGTAATGTTTAAATACATTATACCATATGCAGCGTGCATGGTTCAGGCCTAAGAGGCAGTGGGAAGCGAGAGGGATACGGATTGGTAGGGGCACTAAGTGAGGAAAAATGCAATATTTTGTAAAATTTGCAATATTTTTGACGACTTTAAAAACTGAGAGTGAGTGATAGCGTGTGTGCTTTTGTCTGAATAGATGTAAAAATTCCTGGTGAAATCCGGCAGACATCTCACTATATCCAACTGAAAGCATCTGTCCCCAGCTATTTATTAGGGAATTCATTTATTATGGGGATATAGCACCCCAGGCACCCCCCCGCAGCAACACCCCTGGGTCTCCTTGCCCCAGTGTACACGTCTACCTCTGGCTTTGTATTTATGTCAGTAGTGGAGTCTCCCTGTCCTGGTGCACATGCCTGGTTCTCAGAGGCTATGCCTCAATGGATGAGTGTTTGTGACTCTGGGTCAGTGTTGGTGTCTCCCTCTCCTGGTGCACACGTCTGGTTCTCAGGGGCCATGCCTCAATGGATGAGCATTTGTGTCCCTGGGTCAGTGTTGGTGTCTCCCTCTCCTGGTGCACACGTCTGTTACCCTGGTGCTCTGCCTCATCTCTGGTTCTCAGGGCCCATGCGTCAATGGATGAGTGTTTGTGTCTCTGGGTCAGCATTGGTGTCTCCCTCTCCTGGGGCACATGTCTGGTTCTCAGGGGTCATGCCTCATGTCTGGTTCGCAGGGTCTGTGCCTCAATGGAAAAGTGTTTCTGTCAAGGTCAGTATTGGTGTCACCCTCTTCTGGGGCACACTTCTGGTTTTCAGGGTCCATGCCTCAATGGATGAGTGTGCCTCTAGGACTGTGGTTGTGTCTCCCTTTCCTGGGACACAAGTTTGGTTCTCAGGGACCATGCCTCAAGCCTGATTCTCAGGGTTTGTGCCTCAATTGAAGAGAGTTTGTGTCTCTGGGTCAGTATTGGTGTTTCCCTCTCCTGGGACACACGTCTGATTCTCAGGAGCTGTGCCTCTTGTCTGGTTCTGAGACTCCATCTTTCAATGGATGAGTATCTGTGCCTCGGCGCTCTACTCTTATGTGCAGGTCTCTAGCCCCCAACACCCAGGTGCTGACTGTGCATGCGGATTGCTTGCAGAGGTGAACATATAATGTTGGAGGTGGCACACATTCTTCCCTGGCTCAATTAGTAAAATAAAGTTCTGGTTCAGTGGCAACTGTACCGCAGCTCATGCTGGCACAGTTCTTCTCTCTGTCGAGCTCTGCCCCTGGGGCTCAGGGCCTCATTACACGTATGGCAGTCCATAGAACGGCTGTACCCACAGTGGCAGTCCAACTGCCGCATCCTTGGCATTCTGAGCGCCAGATTTGGATGCTGGAGGTCGGAGCATCACAACACCAATGCCAAAGTCATGGATCTTGACATGTTGGTGGCAGTGCAAGCCGTAGTCATGGACAGTGGTGCTGATGTCAGAACTGCTGTGCTGATCATGACTTGCCTTTTTGCCGGCCTTTTCATGGCAGGGACACTGCCATGAAAAGGCCACCGGAAACGCAGAGACGGGCCCACATGGGGCCCCTGCATTGCCCATGCCCATGTTGTAGACAGTGCAGAGCCAGCCCTGTCAGCACGTTCGAAATGCACACTGTCTGCCATGACAAAAGTGTGCATTCTGATTGTGCTGGTGGCCCCAATAGTGCAGTGGCATTGGCCTCAACTCTCTCTGAGGGCCGAAGTCAATGGAACCACACTGTTTCCGCCATAAAGCCCGGTAGGCACTTCATAATACAGCAGTGGTAAGGCCATAGGCTTGGCAGCATCCTCCCCACCACCGTATTGGCGGTCCGGCAGTTGGACTGCCAAAGTCCAAATTAGGCCCATAGTCCCTGGGACCCCATGGTCTCCAACCCTCATGGTTTCCCTCTTGAGAGTGTGTAGTGCAGTTTGGAGGTTCCGTGCTGCGCGTGATTTAAAAGCAGGGGCCTTTGTGTAGGTATGTGTTGGCGCAGGGAAGGGCTTAGTGCCTGATTTTATGTTGTTGCACCTTCAAAGGCACATGCATTTCATTTGGAATTTATGGGATTTGGTGCATGATCTGTGTACAGAATTGCTCGGAAAGAGTGAGCAGCGTTGCGATAGCCCCCTTCGGTTTCCAAGCTCTGTTCTCAGTGGGGCATGCAGTATCTCGTAAAGGTGAGCAAGCCACTGAAAGCTGCTCAAGCCAGGCTTGAGCCTGAAGCCAGCCTCTGGCTCAAATAAAGGTCCAGTTGGAACCTCAAGTCCATAATGAGACAAGCTTTTATGTTTTGTCTGCCTTCTTCCCTACCAGTACCCAGCATGTGGCGTTAGGGCCAGAGCAGTGGACTTTGGACCTGGGAAAGGAACCCTAATCGAGTCTTGTGTCGGTGCAACATCATGTGAATCTGTGTAAACCAATTCATTTCCCCATCCCTATAAACAATGAATGGCGACCTTGTGTAATGTAACCGGCCAGTCACTTATCGCTAACTGCAGAGAGAGGTAAAAACATAGGCTTAAGTAAAGCATTTTACTCTATAATAATTTGGACCAGTACGGGGTTTAAATGACAATTATCTTGCCCCTTAGTTCACTAATGGCTCATGTTTAAAAATTATAACTTTTAATGAAGTACTTCTTAGTGGAGTCCTATAATGTGACCTATTAATGTCAACGCTTCCACATGCTAAAGAAATAAAGTTTTTGAATTCTGTCTGGTGTATGATTTACATAGCAAACCTTGTCAGGGCCCGGCTTGTGCACAGACTGTAAGATCCATGCCAGACCCTTGGCTTGCCTCCAGGTCGGCTAGCCTTGTTAATTTGTTGACTCACCCACCTCTACTATCTCTGCGAAATTCCAACTTAAATGTATACACTTTAAATAAGGCGTACAGCATTACCCGGAGGAAAGCGCACCTTCAGGGTGTCCAAGTGCCTCTTTTGGTGATTCCTTGTCCGTTACTTTTTTTGTACACAGATTTTATTAAAGTTTCAAAGTAATATAGTTAAACAGAAAGTGACTATTTTTCCCCCAAACAAACGAGTCAGTCTCAATTAGTTCCCCTGTGAGAGGATGGTTCTGACCATCTGGTCCGCCCTGATTTTTTGCATTTTGACCACCTGTTTTTTGACCTTTTACTGTGAGGGAGTCTCCTAGTCGGGGACTCACACAGAGTAAACTCATGGTAAAATGAACTGCGCGTGTTTACTACCGGGGCCTTGCTAAGGAAAGGCTGCTGTGGCACAGCAAGAGTAGGAGGCCCCAGGCTGGTTACACCCATGTGTGTACACCCATGTAAGGGTTTCGTGGGAAGGGTTCCTGGTGTGCGCAGCCGAAGAACTGCGCTTAGGTAGCCTGCCGCAGAAGGAACTATGCAGAGTGGGTCGTGACCTGGGGTAGGCCTCATGAGATGGGTGTACACAAGTGAGGGATCGTCAGTGTGCTTACTGTCTTTTCAATGTAGAGACACTCCATTAAATACCAATGTCAGTGTGCTTACTGTATTTGCATTGTAAGGGCACTCTATTAAATGTCAGTGGGAAAGGATGTCCCACGGTGCAGCTCCAGCCTCTGGGGTTCACCGAAACCAGAGTCACACCAATGTACACTGTAACCTGTATGAAAAGAATAATGCAGTAGGTTACAAGAGCATAGTTTGTAACATATGGGTCATCCAGGGATGTAATCTTTCTCTGACTCAGCTCAAGATAAGGGCCCAGAATTGCTCTGTCCAGCTGCCTGAGCAGGGCTTTGCATCAATCAACCAGCTGTCATTCCATGCCAGGAACAGGCTGGAGAGGCCTGGGAAGGAATGTCAAGGAGGAGGGGCTGAGTTCAGAGCACATGTGGCCTTAGCTTCTGAATGACACCATCTTGAGGTATCCAGACGATTGTGCAGGAAGGAGGGGACAGGGGCAAGGAAGTGATGTAGCACATCGGATATGCCAGAGGTGCAGGCTTGCTGGACACTTCTGCCCACACTTAAAAGGTCTTGCACAGAAGAGAGCTCTATCTTGGCTGTGCTTCACTGCTGGACACTGGGACTGCTGACGGGTGTCATGGGCAACTGTAAGGAAGAACCCCCCGTCTGCCCCCTGGGGCAGGGACTCGGCCCCTGAAGGACTTCAGGCCCAGTGAGGTGCATACCAGGGCCAGGTAAGCTGTCCCACTTACCCCTCCTGAGGACTAGTTGGGGGAACCACTGGGCTGGCGCAAGAAGAGCACATTGCCCTGAAGAAAAGGAGGGTCCCTTAGAATCTGGCGTCCTTCTAGGTCAGGGGCCTAACGAAAGTGCTCCTGGTGGCAAGGGGCTGTCACCAGAAGCGAAGCAACACCAAACTCACCAGAATCAGCCCTTGGGGGCCCGAGATATCCCACAGAGAAGGTCTGTGACCTTTGACCGATCTCCGAGGGAGCGGCGAACACGTGGGGCTCTGCTGCTGCTCCGGTCGATGTTCCCGGGGTGGGCCAGGGCCCGGGGCTGCCCCAAGAGGAAGAGGAGCTGGGGGAGTGCTGTCACTCCCCCCTGTGGCAGAAGAGGGTGCCCCGGACCCCCTCCCAAGGGCCCTGTGAAGCCTGGCCTGTTCATGGTGGTGGGGGGGCTCCATCGTGCACCCTCTTGCCGCGATGGTGAAGGGACCCCGGACCTTATCCTGGGACCCCCTGCGGTCGAAGTAAAGTCGGGAGCGCTGTCGCGCTTCCAGTGAACATCCAGGAATGATGCCCCGGACCCCATCCCGTGGCCCCGCCCAGAAGGATGGCTGAGGGGGTGCCGTTACGCCCCGCTAGATGGCTGCTGGCTGTGGAAGGGGCTGGCGGCTGTAGAAGAAGCAGAGGAGCGTTGTTGTGCTCGCTTGAAGATTGGGCCCAGGGGCCCAGGATCCCAGCCCGGGGCCCCACCAGAAGCAAAGTAGAGGGTGCTGTCACGCCCCCCCATAAAAATGGCCTGATGGGCCCCAGACCCCATGAAGTGGGGCCCCATGAAGCAGAGTAAGTCAGGGAGCGCCGTTGCGCCCCCCAAGATGCAGAGGAGGAGGGGGGAGTGCCGCCGCACTCCCCCAGGAAGCCTGTCCGGCCGTAGCCACTGCACACATCTGGCAGACAGCAAAGGAAGGACCAGCTCCTGTGGCAGCACCTGGAAGTGCTAGCCGTGCGGGGAGCCAGCAGGGGCGGCCAGGGGTGGGCTCCCTGCTCCTCCCCCCCAAGGGCCGTGCACCCCCAAGGTGGGACACCAACACTGGCGGCAATGTGGCTCTCCCTGGCGCAGTGGGAGAGCCGGCATTTCACATGCGTCCCGCCCCACAATGTTTTACCGAGCACCAGGATTGGTTTAGGCTCCTAGCCAGCTTCTTGTGGCCCCAGGAAGATAGGGCCATCGCCAACCAAGTCCCCATGTACACAGGGAGCTACAGGAGTAGCACAGCCTTCCCCCTCAACGCAGTTTGGTTGGGTGGGACAAAAGAATTGTAAGCCCCCCAAGGGTTCAAGCACAAGGTAAAGCACAAAGTTGTTGAGACTTTTGTTCTTTATTTGTGGGGCTCTGTCCTCTGGGGTGGAGGATGGTATTACACAGTGTTAATCAAGAGTAATCTGAAAGTAATTTGAGAGTAATGCAAAATTAATCATAACTTTTAAATTACTCAAACATGTCTCTACATGTTCTCTGTAGATGCTGATTTGAGTAAAAAGACTGACAGCCACTGCTTCTCAAAGTAGATGTACTTAATTGCCAGATTTAGGTGCTTTCACTCCACATTACAGTCAAATATTGCATTGGGATGCCAGGGATTGTTTTGCCATGTGGGTTGTTGGATTATATTTCCCCTCGGGGGAGACATGAGTGATTACAAAATGTCATCCAAGAGTAATTCCATCAATTGGTGTATAATTGTAAATTGTTGCATAGTATTGAGTAGTGTGTGTAATAAATGTACTTTTAAATTATCAAAAGAAAAAAACACAGACCGGACAATTATTTATTGAGTGACATGATTGTGTGCTCATGAATGGGGATTACTAGCCCACACCACCTCCTTTGAGTAAGCCTTGGACTGCTCTGCAACTCTACCCTATGAGAATCAAGCGCTACAATGGGGTGTTTGGTTCCTAGTGGTGGTCGTGTGCGGACCCATTACTTGAGCAGGCCACACAACTAATGACCCACCTTCCAACACTCCCCTCATTGCTCGAAGCCCTCTTCCCACCTTCTTCAAACATCCCCCCTATAAGTCGCAACCATGGTGATCTGTTTAGGACATTCCTTATCAAGTCTGCTCTTTGCAGTGCAGTAGGAAGGCGATAGCAAGCAGGAGGGGGAAGAGTACTACCCAAACAAATGTACTTATAGCAAGCTGACGGGGGGTCAGTCAACCCTGGGTTATGTCTTGCTTCCTAGGGAAAGGGCCAGAATAGGTGATCTGCTAGGTGCTGGTTCTTCAGAGTGAGACTCATGGGGGATGATTTAAAAAAAGTGGCACTGCACCAAGTGCAGCACCACTTTTCCTTCACCCCATAGCGCCCCCCCAATCGCCACCATGTGTGCACCTTATCTATGATACGGTGCACCATGGCAGTAGTTAGAGAAATTAGCGCCAACATTTTTGACGCCAGTTGGGAGCTTTGCAGGACTAGCGTCAAAAATGTTGACGCTAATCCTGCAAAACCCATTGAAAACAATGGTGTGCCTACTTTCAACGTCTGCTCTGAGTAGGCGTTAATATTGCCGAAATAAATGACGCAAATAAATCTTTTAGATTTCTTTGCACCATTTTTATGACCCCACTTAACGGGGGGACGCCCCCTTTGCATCTATTATTCCTGGTGCAGGCATAATGTAGCGCAAGGGGTTACAAAGTGGTGCAATGCATGCATTGCGGCACTTTATAAATTTGGCGCAACTATTTTGGCCTTGTTGGGCCACATTAGCATAAAAAAAGTACGCTAATGTGGCACAGGGAGCCACTAGGGGCTATTAAATTAGCCCGTTGGTCTTTCAAAGTATCCACTAACACCTTCCAAGCCCAGGTTACTTCCAGGGAGCCTATCCTTCTTCTCGTCTTCCTAATTAATACACTTCCTGCGTAACCTGACCAATCTTCTAGTTCTCTCCTCCACACAATCAGTCGGAGTCTTCCAGTGCCTTCCGGTGTCTTGTAATCACTCTTTTTCCCAACAGAAAAGCGCGTTCCTAGAACTTACTGGTACCCTTGGTTTTTGAGGTGTGGGGAAACCAGCTATGATTCCCTGTCCATTATCTTGGCCTTAATATCCTGGTCTCTTTATCCTAGTGTCTTTGAACCTAAGTGGCTGTTTCTCCCTCTACCACCTTCTGTCCCCCAGTGCCTCGCTGTCCCACTGCCCATGCGCCCCTGATATTGGTCGTGTCTCCCTGTCCCTCTGCCTATGTGCCTGGTCGTGTCTCCCTTTCCCACTGCCCGTGCCCCTCTGACATTGGTCGTGTATGACTCTTCCACTGTCCGTGTGCATCTGACAGTGGTCTGTCCCACTGCCCAAGTCCCCCTGACATTGGTCGTGTCTCCCAGTCCCACTGCCCATGTGCCCCTGACACTGGTCCCGTTGCCCGTGTCCCGGTGCCCATATCTGTATGCATGTCTCCCTGTTCATGTTTGTGCCCCGGTGTCCATGTTCTGCTACACCAGTCCCTCATCGGGGCATAATAGTCGACACTCACTTATTAGTGTAAAAGGCCATTTATTAGGACAGGATTGCAAACAAAACATAACATTGATATACACTGTAACTTCAACTTATCGACCTTTCAACCTCCCCCTTTGAACTCTCCCCATTCTTCCTTTTACTTCATTCCTCCAATCTTGCCTCCGTTCCAGAATCCACATACATTCCCCCACAAATCCCTGTTTTCCTTCCGTCCCCTGCCTGTCTCAGGCATCCCCCCACTCTGTCATCCTTCACCTGTTTCTTCTTCTCCCCCTGGAAGGGTGGCCAGGCCCGCATCTGGCTCTCCACCCTCCCCCATCTACTGCTACCACTGTGCAAACCTGCCCTAACCCTGGCATCCTCCCCCTTTGCTCTTGCCCCATTACCCTAGAACCAATTCACTTTATCTTATTCCCTATGTAGGCCGGGTGGGTGGCCAACTTCATAGCAGCGCGGCAGGCTGTCTCAGAAGAGTCCGTTCCCCTAAACCATTTCCCCTATATACTCCCACCCTTAGACCCTCCCCAACCTAGTCCCAGCCAATCCCTGTCCTGATGTGTCACTTCCCCTGTCCCGAATGCCCCCATGGAGAGACTAGACTGTGTCTGCTCTCCACGGGTCCCTACATCGGGACATAATAGTTGACACTCACTTATTAGTGTAAAAGGCCATTTATTAGGACAGGATTGCAAACATAACATAACATTGATATACACTGTAACTTCAACTTATCGACCTTTCAACCTCCCCCTTTGAACTCTCCCCATTCTTCCTTTTACTTCATTCCTCCAATCTTGCCTCCGTTCCAGCATCCACATACATTCCCCCACAAATCCCTCTTTTCCTTCCGTCCCCTGCCTGTCTCGGGCATCCCCCCACTCTGTCATCCTTCACCTGTTTCTTCTTCTCCCCCTGGAAGGGTGGCCAGGCCCGCATCTGGCTCTCCACCCTCCCCCATCTACTGCCACCCAGCACAAACCCCTCTTGGGCGTTTTGCTGCCCCACCAGCGAACCCACAGCAACACTGCAACCTTAAGCATTTCCGCTCATTACCTTTTCCTCCAACACCGTACCATAATGTAATATGCATCCAATCTCAGAAAAAATGCACCCCGTCATCCTGAAGTGCACCGCTTCTCCCTCCATAATGCCCTCGCATTCCATCACTTATGTAAAGAATCTCAACCAAAGAAAAACCTTCATAGCCCGATTGATCCTCCTCCAAGCCCCTTTCAAGGACTATGTTTCATTGCCCCTCACCATCTTCTTTTGAGCACCGATTAGACCATACAAAACAATTTCCATGCCTTTTCTGGGCAACAGACGCCATGACCCGTTGCATGTGTTGCCGTAGGGTGAGCCCCAGGGAGCCGTACCAGGCCATACTCCCCAGGTATAACCAAATTGTCCGTACAGCCCCATGTTGGCCTCGTAGGCATCAAAAGAAATGCAAGATACCCCACCCCATGCTGCGTTTTTCCCCGACAAAAGTTTTTTTTTTTTTGGCCACCCAGCCGGTCCAGCAAACACCTGTAAAGTTGCCCCTCTGCATATGTCCCCTCCGGCGCATGACTGATGATGCTCAAAACACAATGGGACCACGTTCGCTTACCCGGGCCACTTACAGAACCTGCAAAGAAACACAATAGTTTAATGGCAGACTATCACAACCTCATCCCCCCCCGGCTTCAGCTACCATGCCCTTATACCTCTTGCCCCGTCTCTCGCAGCTCATGCCCTCACCTGACGGTCACTGCATTTTACCGCCACCCCCAACACACCGAAAGGAAACCTTATCCACCTAAAATATCTACCACCGTGGCTGCCCCAAAATAAATGAAAACACGCAAGCAAGTGGCCTACCGCCTAGCCCCAGACAATGTCACCCTCGAGACCGCCATCACATGAAAATGCGTAAGATATTTCCCTTTTGCGCGACAAAAGCTTCCTTCCCTCCCGTCACGCTATGTGTCCCGAAACTGTCCCCCATTCACATACCGGACAGGCTGCTGCAAATCCCCCTGTGCTCCACTATGCCCGCTTCCCTGGCCCCCCATTTATTTAGTTATTTTTTTAATTATATATATATATATATATATATATATATATATACAGGGAGTGCAGAATTATTAGGCAAATGAGTATTTTGACCACATCATCCTCTTTATGCATGTTGTCTTACTCCAAGCTGTATAGGCTCGAAAGCCTACTACCAATTAAGCATATTAGGTGATGTGCATCTCTGTAATGAGAAGGGGTGTGGTCTAATGACATCAACACCCTATATCAGGTGTGCATAATTATTAGGCAACTTCCTTTCCTTTGGCAAAATGGGTCAAAAGAAGGACTTGACAGGCTCAGAAAAGTAAAAAATAGTGAGATATCATGCAGAGGGATGCAGCACTCTTAAAATTGCAAAGCTTCTGAAGCGTGATCATCGAACAATCAAGTGTTTCATTCAAAATAGTCAACAGGGTCGCAAGAAGCGTGTGGAAAAACCAAGGCGCAAAATAACTGCCCATGAACTGAGAAAAGTCAAGCGTGCAGCTGCCACGATGCCACTTGCCACCAGTTTGGCCATATTTCAGAGCTGCAACATCACTGGAGTGCCCAAAAGCACAAGGTGTGCAATACTCAGAGACATGGCCAAGGTAAGAAAGGCTGAAAGACGACCACCACTGAACAAGACACACAAGCTGAAACGTCAAGACTGGGCCAAGAAATATCTCAAGACTGATTTTTCTAAGGTTTTATGGACTGATGAAATGAGAGTGAGTCTTGATGGGCCAGATGGATGGGCCCGTGGCTGGATTGGTAAAGGGCAGAGAGCTCCAGTCCGACTCAGACGCCAGCAAGGTGGAGGTGGAGTACTGGTTTGGGCTGGTATCATCAAAGATGAGCTTGTGGGGCCTTTTCGGGTTGAGGATGGAGTCAAGCTCAACTCCCAGTCCTACTGCCAGTTCCTGGAAGACACCTTCTTCAAGCAGTGGTACAGGAAGAAGTCTGCATCCTTCAAGAAAAACATGATTTTCATGCAGGACAATGCTCCATCACACGCGTCCAAGTACTCCACAGCGTGGCTGGCAAGAAAGGGTATAAAAGAAGGAAATCTAATGACATGGCCTCCTTGTTCACCTGATCTGAACCCCATTGAGAACCTGTGGTCCATCATCAAATGTGAGATTTACAAGGAGGGAAAACAGTACACCTCTCTGAACAGTGTCTGGGAGGCTGTGGTTGCTGCTGCACGCAATGTTGATGGTGAACAGATCAAAACACTGACAGAATCCATGGATGGCAGGCTTTTGAGTGTCCTTGCAAAGAAAGGTGGCTATATTGGTCACTGATTTGTTTTTGATTTGTTTTTGAATGTCAGAAATGTATATTTGTGAATGTTGAGATGTTATATTGGTTTCACTGGTAATAATTAATAATTGAAATGGGTATATATTTGTTTTTTGTTAAGTTGCCTAATAATTATGCACAGTAATAGTCACCTGCACACACAGATATCCCCCTAACATAGCTAAAACTAAAAACAAACTAAAAACTACTTCCAAAAATATTCAGCTTTGATATTAATGAGTTTTTTGGGTTCATTGAGAACATGGTTGTTGTTCAATAATAAAATTAATCCTCAAAAATACAACTTGCCTAATAATTCTGCACTCCCTGTATATATATATATATATCGAAAAACCAAGTGTCCCGACAACCGCCACGCAACTGACCCCCCCCTCACCTGCTAACAGACTTCTCTCCAACCGTCAACTCCTAAACACCCAGAGGGCCCCAAACCTATCTACCATGCAGAAACTGACCGTGCCACTTCAAGTGCATCCAACCAGCATACCGGAAATACGTGCGATTTCAAGCCGGCGGATGAAAATAATAAACCATGTTCACTGCTGTGCCCTACCCCAGGTCCCCTTTTCCCCCCTAACCCCAACAACCTTTCCACCATATCCTTCTTAACGGGATAGCATTGTAAACAATATGCCCTTAGGAAACGCACCTGCCCACTTGTCCACCATTGTGACGGGCGGGGAAAGCCCCTCCCACCCCAAAAAAAACCACATAAACCTTCCATCTCCACCGTACAGCTCACCAGCAACCAAATTGTCCCATCACAAACCTACAACATCTGGAAAACCAAACCATATCAAGCGGGAAAATTCTCCGTGTGGGTGCGGCTAACGACCCCTCGGCCCGCTTAATGACCATCACGCCCCCACTCCCAAAATAAAATTCCTGCAGAACCCCTGACCTGCCTTCGTCCCTGCTTGAGCCAAGCTGCAACAAATATTGCCACCGTCAAAGATCCAGGGTATCTGCAGCTGCACGCGTGCTGCCTTGAATATTTCTGTGGAGCTAAGCATTAAGCATGCAAAAAAAAACACAGCAGATGCCGCACTAAAGTCCCTTGCCCTCTGTCTGTTCAACAAAGCCACTACCTTCAGATTGCACACATGTGAAAACTGATGGTTCGAGCGGCCAACCTCTCTCCCCACTCTGTCCAAGCCATGAGCAGTGGAAAAATCTCTAGAAAACAATACTCCTGCCTCAACAAACTTGACTCCCGCCGACTTGCCGCGCTGTACCGTCCATCCCCAAAAATGGCCAAACCCCAGTGGCCCCTGTCGCATCCGACACTATCAGCACCTGCCATACAGTACCCACTTTCCCCAAAACCCTAGATACCCTGTGTAAAACCATGCTAGAAACATGTTCGACACCCGTATACCCATCTTCCGCCCCCCTGGGAAGTGAGACGTATGCACCCGGCATCTCAACAAATCCCATCCGGCTGCCACGTACCCTGTCCCCCCATGGGCCAATAACTTGATCGCAGTAATTCCTTCCACCGCATAGTGCCCAGAAATCCCCGCCTATGCCTCGTGGCTGTCTTGCCGTGAAGGCTACTGTGTCCAGCTCGATTCTTAATTGTCAGTACCCACTGGTACCCTCTGTCTGCAACGGAGACAACAGAAACACCAATCCCCTTTGCGAGCTGCTCGAAAAACCTGCAAATCTCTACCCCACTACCCTGAAACCGTGTCATTCTTCAAAAAGAAATCATCTAACCAGTGCAGCACCGTCCGGTGCCCACTCCCTTCGTGAAATAAACCCACAGCAGAAATGTACCGAAAGCTGCTGAGAAAGCACAGTGGATTGCACACTCCGTGGGCACTCCTGCCACCTATACTGCCCTCCCGATAGCGATTCTCAGCATTGTAACAGTATCTCCATATAAATAATCAAATCGACCGCCGCTTCAACTGTCGCCTTTGGCCAATTCAGCGCCTCTTCCACACCCCCGAATGAGCCGATTAGCCTCATCCGCTAACGCGTATAGCACTTGCGTCTCCACCCACACGATTAAGTCATTCACCACCGCCTTCCCCATCCATGACGGGTGCGTTCAAAGCTAAAATACCACTTTTCGTGAGGGAATCAACACTACGCCACTGCCACACCTTGCATGTTCCCGAAGTTTGCCCTTTGACACTTCCTTGTATACTCCGTCATCTCCGAACCTGCCAGTTTTGGTGCAGACCGCAAATTGTCAGCCCAGCGCCACATACGTGGCCTTTATTGTCCCACGCTGAAATTATGTTGATAACCCCCTCCTAAGCTAGTGCGCTGGGACCCTACCCATGTAGTAATTTTAATCATTTTATATATATAATATTTTATATATATTTTTATTTTTTTATTAGTCCCTGGGAAGCAGCCTGAAACGTCGACGCCTTCCTGCTTCCCTTCATCCTTTTTAGTTTACTCCATAAACATGAAAAACCAAAAAGCCTTGTCCAACCCGTGCACACGAGCTTCAACCTGTGTCCCCCTCTCTGTATCCTCGCCCTCGGTCTCCCTTATTTATATCTGCTCTCCCTCCCCACTCAGACCCTTTGACTCTTGGTCCACTACCCCCCTCCTTGGGCTCCGCCTGTGTTGCACCTGTACCGGGCACTCCGTCTATGGAGTAATCCCCCATCCCAAGAATATGCCATGGCACCGTGGCCACCCAGCAAAATATCACACTGGACCACTAAATCACCATACTTGGCACCACTGTGCGCATGCTCCTGCGTCCACCATTGACTTGAGACCCCGATTCTCTTTGCGAAAAATTCCCTGTTTCCATCTTGACATTCTGCAACACCTGAACTGAAAAAGGGGGGGGGGTCACGCCGCACCTGCGCCCCTTCCCGCTTCCAAATCACCTCGTACTTGTGGCTCTCCCTTTCCTCACAACCTCCAAAACCACCTCCTAATCGAAATTTCCCCACATCCTCGTCTTCCCCACACACGCGTCCTTAGCACCTTCAGAAAACGTCACATCACGCCCTTCCCAGCTCCTTACCCCTCATGGCGTGTGCCATATGTGTGGTAACCACGTTCCCACGTTGTAGAGAAGGCCGCCGGAGACCCCTCTAGTGCTTCAGGCCAACGTCCAAGGGCCGTATTGCGCCCCGTTGGTTTCACCACCTTTCTTACAGCCTCCACCGCTGACTTCGACTCTCCGCGATTTACCTGGCCGTGTGCGCCATGCACTCCCCACGCGCTACCTGCCCCCTAGGCCGCTCCAGCCTACTGCCCCTTCCTGAGATCCTCTTGCAGTGCCCCCTCCTACTACTGACTAGACTCAGGCCCTCTTGACCGGGACGCCAGCTTCCCACCCTTCTCCTGTCCTATCCACTTGCCCCCTGCTGCCCCCGACTATCTGGGCCCACCTCCCTACAGTCTCCGATGTCCCCTAACAGCTCCGCCAATCATTGCGTTCGCCCCACCACATGTGGAGCCTAAGCACCACAGTTGCTGCTGTCCACCCCACTGGCACCCCCCCCGGCCGTTGACATGCTCAGCCAGGGGGAGCCCTGCACAGCTGCGCACCTGAAACCAAATGCTTTGCTACACTTTTGGGGGCTCCCCACCATGCCTCTCTTCCCTTCCTTGCAAATGCCCTTATAGCCTGCATACTAACGTGTAGCCTCTCTCCCCAGCTCCCCTCCCCCCTCCCACCAGCAAAAAATTGAGACTGGGCACCGCCCTCCCCGCTCCCCCATCCCCCTCTTCCACTCCCACCATCTGGGCCCCTCTCAGCAGGTGTGTGCTATCCCTGCTGTGAAAACCCCTGCCCAGGCCAGCATGCCTGGAAAGGAAAAAACAAAACATGCAGCGTGCTGCCCTCCGCAGGGGCCGTATTTGTGAGGAAAAAAAACAGGTGGGGGTGGACATTGCAAACTCCCGCCCTCCAAAAACCATCTGTTCACTGCGTATTTGCAGCGGCCTGCATGCGGCCGCAGCCGCCTCTTCGCCTCATGCGTACAATGCCTCTGGCGCATCCTGCCCCCCCCAGGCCCGGTCTCGCACTACGGGCCTGGGCAAATCTGCCTGACCGGCCACGCCGACATCACGAGGCACGGCCTGCACTCACTGTGAGTTCCCCAAACCCAGCAACCCGCCCCCTACCTTTCCAACATTAAACCGCCCCCCACGGCCAACTTCATAGCAGCGCGCCAGGCTGTCTCAGAAGAGGCCATTCCCCTAAACCATTCCCCCTATATACTCCCACCCTTAGACCCTCCCCAACCTCGTCCCAGCCAATCCCTGTCCTGATGTGTCACTTCCCCTGTCCCGAATGCCCCCGTGGAGAGACTAGACTGTGTCTGCTCTCCACGGGTCCCTACAGTGCCTGCTGTACCTTCCCTGCCTTAGGGCTCGCACCTCTTTTAGTACCTGCCCCGCCCAGGGTCTTGTCTCCCTTTAACAAGGCCCATGTCTCCCTGCCCGAGTGCCTCCCCATTCCAGTGTCCATGCGCCCTGGAGTTACTGTCTGTGTCTCTCTTTAAATGCCCGTGTACCTCACTCACGCAGCGCTTTCCATCGCCGTGCCTGAGCCTCTGACGCCCTATGGTCCTCGCCGCTCTTCAGCGGGGGTCATGTCTCCTTGTCCGGGTTTCTTCCTTTGTATCTATGCGCGCTCAGAAGAAGTATCTAATACTTGAGTGCACGCGCCCTCTGCAGGTGAAAGTGTAAAATACACACCTGCGGCCCACCCCACTGCACACTCGTGTCAGACGATCCTTACTCACCTAGGCGCCGTTCTTCGCTTCCACATGCACACGTTATTGAGAATTTCACATCTGCTAAGGCTCCTAAGCACGCATGAAACTTTCACCCAGGCTCTGGTGAATTGTCGTCAGTACACTCCCCCGGGTTTATGCTGAGGTACTGTCCACGAGCAATAGAAAAACCGAGAATTTTACAAATAACAAAGAAAACTGGGGTCCAAGCGTCCAGCAGGGTTCTGGGTGGACAGGGGAGTCTCAGCAGAAATCTCAAACGCGGGCAGTTAGATATATTTAATAAAATAATATAAACAAGGTCTGGGAAATCGTTTTAGAGGTCTCGAGAAATGATGGCGGACAGCGTAAGAGGATCCAGGAGAAGATGCAAAGTTAGGATTGTGGACACGTGCTATGAGAAGTTGCAGAGAAAGAACAGATATCAGTGCAAGAGGAGCATGAGAAGGTGCAGAGAAAGGATGGCGGACAGTGTTAGAGGTGCCACGAGGAGGTTCAGAGAAAGAATGGGTGGCAGTGTAAGAGATGCTATGGGGAGGTGCAGAAAAATGATAGCGGACAGTGTATGAGGTGCCACGGGGAGGTGCAGAGAAGGGCTTGCGGACAGTGATAGCCGAGCCACGGGTAGGTGCAGAGAAAGGATGGTGGACAGTGTAAAACGAGCCACGGGAAGGTGCAGAGAAGAGTTTGCGGACAGTGTTAGCCGAGCCACGGGGAGGTGCAGAGAAAGGATGACGGATAGTGTAAGGGGAGCTTGAGGTGGTACAGAGAAAGGATGGCGGATAGTGTAAGACGTGCCAGAAGAAGGTGCAGAAAAAGGATGGTGGTCAGTGTAAGAAGTGCCACCGGCAGGTGCAGAGAAACAATGGTGGACAGTGTAAGAGGTGCCACGGGGAGATGCAGAGAAAGGATGGTGGACGGTATAAGACGAGCCACGTGGAGGTGCAGAGAAAGGATGGCGGATAGTGTTAGAGGAGCTTGAGGAGGTACAGAGAAAGGATGGAGGACAGTGTAACAGATGCCACGAGAAGATGCAGAGAAAGACCGTGGGTAGTCTAAGAGGAGCATGAGGAGGTACAGAGAAAGGATGGCGGACGGTGTAAGAGGAGCATTAGGAGGTGCAGAGAAAGGATGGCAGAGACTGTAACAGGTGCCACGAGAAGATGCAGAGAAAGACCGCGGATAGTCTAAGAGGAGCATAAGGAGGTGCAGAGAAAGGATGGAGGACACTGTAAGAGGTGCCACGGGGATGTGCAGAGAAAGGATGGAGGACAGTGTAAGAGGTGCCACGGGGAGGTGCAGAGAAAGGATGGAGGACAGTGTAAGAGGTGCCACAGGGAGGTGCAGAGAAAGGATGGAGGACAGTGTAAGAGGAGCTAAAGGGAGGTGCAGAGAAAGGATGGAGGACAGTGTAAGAGGTGCCACAGGGAGGTGCAGAGAAAGGATGGCGGACAGTATAAGAGGTGTCATGTGAAGGTGCAGGGAAAGGATGGCGGACAGTGTAAGAGGAGCCACGGGGAGGTGCAGAGAAAGGTTGAAGGACAGTGTAACAGGTGCCACAAGAAGATGCAGAGAAAAAGGATGGAGGACAGTGTACCAGGTACCACAAGAAGATGCGGAGAAAGACGTGGATAGTCTAAGAGGAGCATGAGGAGGTGCAGAGAAAGGATGGTGGAGAGTGTAAGAGGAGCCACAGGGAGGTGCAGAGAAAGGATGGAGGACAGTGTAAGAGGGGCCACGGGGATGTGCAGAGAAAGGATGGAGGACAGTGTAAGAGGTGCCAGAAGAAGGTGCAGAGGAAGGATGGCGGACAGTGTAAGAGGAGCATGAGGAGGTGCAGAGAAAGGATGGTGGGCAGTGTAAGAGAGCCACAGGGAGGTGCAGAGAAAGGATGGAGGACAGTGTAAGAGGTGCCACAGGGAGGTGCAGAGAAAGGATGGGGGACAGTGTCAGACGTGGCACGGGAGGTACAGAGAAAGGATGGCGGACAATGTAAGAGGTGTCATGTGAAGGTGCAGAGAAAGGATGGCGGACAGTATAAGAGGTGTCATGTGAAGATGCAGGGAAAGGATGGCGGACAGTGTAAGAGGAGCTACGGGGAGGTGCAGAGTAAGGATGGAGGACAGTGTAAGAGGTGCCACAATAAGATGCAGAGAAAGACCGCTGATAGTTCAAGAGGAGCATGACGAGGTTCAGAGAAAGGATGGTGGACAGTGTAAGAGGTGTCATGTGAAGGTGCAGAGAAAGAATGGCGGACAGTGTAACAGGTGTCATGTGAAGGTGCAGATAAAGAATGGCGGACAGTGCAAGAGGTGCACGAGGAGCTGCAGAGAAAGGATGGAGGACAGTGTAAGAGGAGCCACGGGGAGATGCAGAGAAAGGGTGGCAGACAGTGTTAGCCGAGCCATGGGGAGGTGCATAGAAAGGATGGCGGATAGTAAAAGAAGTGCCACGGGGAGGTGCAGAGAAAGGATGGCGGTAGTGTAAGAGGAGCTTGAGGAGGTGCAGAGAAAGGATGGAGGGCAATGTAACAGATGCCACAAGAAGATGCAGAGAAAAAGGATGGAGGACAGTGTAAGAGGTGCCACGAGAAGATGCAGATAAAGACCGTGGATAGTCTAAGCGGAGCATGAGGAGGTAAAGAGAAAGTATGCCGGACAGTGTAAGAGGAGCCACAGGGAGGTGCAGAGAAAGGATGGCGGACAGTGTAAGAGGAGCAGGAGGAGGTTCATAGAAAGGATGGTGGACAGTGTAAGAGGAGCCAAGGGAGGTGCAGAGAAAGGATGGTGGACAGTGTAAAACGAGCCACGGGGAGGTGCAGAGAAGGGTTTGCGGAGAGTGCTAGCCGAGCCACGGGGAGGTGCAGAGAAAGGATGACGGATAGTGTAAGGGGAGCTTGAGGTGGTACAGAGAAAGGATGGCGGATAGTGTAAGACGTGCCAGAAAAAGGTGCAGAAAAAGGATGGTGGACAGTGTAAGAAGTGCCACGGGCAGGTGCAGAGAAACAATGGTGGACAGTGTAAGAGGTGCCACGGGGAGATGCAGAGAAAGGATGGTGGACGGTATAAGACGAGCCACGGGGTGGTGCAGAGAAAGGATGGCGGATAGTGTTAGAGGAGCTTGAGGAGGTACAGAGAAAGGATGAAGGACAGTGTAACAGGTACCACGAGAAGATGCAGAGAATGACCGTGCATAGTCTAAGAGGAGCATTAGGAGGTGCAGAGAAAGGATGGCAGAGACTGTAACAGGTGCCATGAGAAGATGCAGAGAAAGACCGCGGATAGTCTAAGAGGAGCATAAGGAGGTTCAGAGAAAGGATGGAGGACAGTGTAAGAGGTGCCACGGGGAGGTGCAGAGAAAGGATGGAGGACAGTGTAAGAGGTGCCACAGGGAGGTGCAGAGAAAGGATGGAGGACAGTGTAAGAGGAGCCAAAGGGAGGTGCAGAGAAAGGATGGAGGACACTGTAAGAGGTGCCACAGGGAGGTGCAGAGAAAGGATGGCGGACAGTATAAGAGGTGTCATGTGAAGGTGCAGGGAAAGGATGGCGGACAGTGTAAGAGGAGCCACGGGGAGGTGCAGAGAAAGGTTGAAGGACAGTGTAACAGGTGCCACAAGAAGATGCATAGAAAAAGGATGGAGGACAGTGTACCAGGTGCCACGAGAAGATGCAGAGAAAGACGTGGATAGTCTAAGAGGAGCATGAGGAGGTGCAGAGAAAGGATGGTGGAGAGTGTAAGAGGAGCCACAGGGAGGTGCAGAGAAAGGATGGAGGACAGTGTAAGAGGTGCCAGATGAAGGTGTAGAGGAAGGATGGCGGACAGTGTAAGAGGAGCATGAGGAGGTGCAGAGAAAGGATGGTGGGCAGTGTAAGAGAGCCACAGGGAGGTGCAGAGAAAGGATGGAGGACAGTGTAAGAGGTGCCACAGGGAGGTGCAGAGAAAGAATGGGGGACAGTTTAAGACGTGGCTCGGGAGGTACAGAGAAAGGAAGGCGGACAATGTAAGAGGTGTCATGTGAAGGTGCAGAGAAAGGATGGCGGACAGTTTAAGAGGTGTCATGTGAAGATGCAGGGAAAGGATGGCGGACAGTGTAAGAGGAGCTACGGGGAGGTGCAGAGTAAGGATGGAGGACAGTGTAAGAGGTGCCACAATAAGATGCAGAGAAAGACCGCTGATAGTTCCAGAGGAGCATGACGAGGTTCAGAGAAAGGATGGTGGACAGTGTAAGAGGTGTCATGTGAAGGTGCAGAGAAAGAATGGCGGACAGTGTAACAGGTGTCATGTGAAGGTGCAGATAAAGAATGGTGGACAGTGCGAGAGGTGCACGAGGAGGTGCAGAGAAAGGATGGAGGACAGTGTAAGAGGAGCCACGGGGAGATGCAGAGAAAGGGTGGCGGACAGTGTTAGCCGAGCCATGGGGAGGTGCATAGAAAGGATGGCGGATAGTAAAAGAAGTGCCACGAGGAGGTGCAGAGAAAGGATGGCGGTAGTGTAAGAGGAGCTTGAGGAGGTGCAGAGAAAGGATGGAGGGCAATGTAACAGATGCCACAAGAAGATGCAGAGAAAAGGATGGAGGACAGTGTAAGAGGTGCCACGAGAAGATGCAGAGAAAGACCGTGGTTAGTCTAAGCGGAGCATGAGGAGGTAAAGAGAAAGTATGGCGGACAGTGTAAGAGGAGCCACAGGGAGGTGCAGAGAAAGGATGGCGGACAGTGTAAGATGAGCAGGAGGAGGTTCACAGAAAGTATGGTGGACAGTGTAAGAGGAGCCAAGGTGAGATGCAGAGAAGGGAGGGCGGACAGTGTAAAAGGAGCATGAAAAGGTGCAGAGAAAGGATGGTGGACAGTGTAAGAGGAGCCACGGGAGGTGCAGAGAAAGGATGGCGCACAGTGTAAGAGGTGCCACAGGGAGGTGCAGAGAATGGACGGCGGACAGTGTAAGAGGAGCACAAAAAGGTGCAGAGAAAGCATGGTGAACAGTGTAAGACGAGCCACGGGGAGGTGCAGAGAAGGGTTTGCAGACACTGTTAGCCGAGCCACTGGGAGGTGCAGAGAAAGGATGACGGATAGTGTAAGAGGAGCTTGAGGAGGCACAGAGAAAGGATGGTGGATAGTGCAAGAGGTGCCAGAAGGTGCAGAAAAAGGATAGTGGACAGTGTAAGAGGTGCCCCTTGCAGGTGCTGAGAAACAATGGTGGACAGTGTAATAGGTGCCACGGGGAGATGCAGAGAAAGGATGGCGAACAGTGTAAGACAAGTCACAGGGAGGTGCAGAGAAAGGATGGTGGATAGGGTTAGAGGAGCTTAAGGAGGTACAGAGAAAGATTGGAGGACAGTGTAACAGGTGCCACAAGTAGATGCAGAGAAAAAGGATGGAGGGCAGTGTAACAGGTGCCACGAGAAGATGCAGAGAAAGACCGTGGATAGTCTAAGAGGAGCATAAGGAGGTGCAGAGAAAGGATGGAGGACAGTGCAAGAGGAGCCACAGGGAGGTGCAGAGAAAGGATGGAGGACAGTGTAAGAGGAGCCACGGGGCTGTGCAGAGAAAGGATGGAGGAAAGTGTAAGAGGTGCCAGAAGAAGGTGCAGAGAAAGAATGGTAGACACTGTAAGAGGAGCTACAGGGAGGTGCAGAGAAAGGATGGAGTACAATGTAAGAGGTGCCACAGGGAGGTGCAGAGAAAGTATGGGGGACAGTGTAAGAGGTGGTTCGGGGAGGTACAGAGAAAGGATGGCGGACAATGCAAGAGGTGTCATGTGAAGGTGCAGAGAAAGGAGGGCGGACAGAATAAGAGGTGTCATGTGAAGGTGCAGGGAAAGGATGGTGGACGGTGTAAGAGGAGCCACGGGGAGCTGCAGAGAAAGGATGGAGGACAGTGTAACAGGTGCCACAAGAAGATGCAGAGAAAAAGGATGGAGGACAGTGTAACAGGTGCCATGAGAAGATGCAGAGAAAGACCGTATATAGTCTAAGAGGAGCATGAGGAGGTGCAGAGAAAGGATGGCGGACAGTGTAAGAAGAGCATGAGGAGGTGAAGAGAAAAGATGGTGGAGAGTGTAACAGGAGCCACAGGGAGGTGCAGAGAAAGGATGGCGGACAGTGTTAGCTGAGCCACTGGGAGGTGCAGAGAAAGGATGGTGGATAGTGAAAGAAGTGCCACGGGGAGGTGCAGAGAAATGATGGCTGGTAGTGTAAAAGGAACTTGAGGAGGTACAGAGAAAGGATGGAGGACAGTGTAACAGATGCCACAAGAAGATGCAGAGAAAAAGGATGGAGGACAGTGTAACAGGTGCCACAAGAAGATGCAGAGAAAGACCGTGGATAGCCTAAGAGGAGCATAAGGAGGTGCAGAGAAAGGGTGGCGGACAGTGAAAGAGGAGCCACAGGGAGGTGCAGAGAAAGGATGGAGGACAGTGTAAGAGGAGCCACAGGGAGGTGCAGAGACAGGATGGAGGACAGCGTAAGAGGAGCCACGGGGATGTGCAGAGAAAGGATGCAGGACAGTGTAAGAGGAGCCAGAAGAAGGTGCAGAGAAAGGATGGCGGACAGTGTAAGAGGAGCATGAGGAGGTGCAGAGAAAGGATGGTGGACAGTGTAAGAGGAGCCACAGGGAGGTGCAGAGAAAGGATTGAGGACAGTGTAAGAGGGGCCACGGGGATGTGCAGAGAAAGGATGGAGGACAGTGTAAGAGGTGCCAGAAGAAGGTGCAGAGGAAGGATGGCGGACAGTGTAAGAGGAGCATGAGGAGGTGCAGAGAAAGGATGGTGGACAGTGTAAGAGGAGCCACAGGGAGGTGCAGAGAAGGGATTGAGGACAGTGTAAGAGGTGCCACAGGGAGGTGCAGAGAAAGGATGGGGGACAGTGTAAGAGGTGGCTCGGGGAGGTACAGAGAAAGGATGACGGACAATGTAAGAGGTGCCATGTGAAGGTGCAGAGAAAGGATGGCGGACAGTATAAGAGGTGTCATGTGAAGGTGCAGAGAAAGAATGGCGGACAGTGGAAGAGGTGCACGAGGAGGTGCAGAGAAAGGATGGAGGACAGTGTAAGAGGAGCCACAGGGAGATGCAGAGAAAGGATGGCGGATAGTAAAAGAAGTGCAACAGGGAGGTGCAGAGAAAGGATGGCGGACAGTGTAAGAGGAGCCTGAGGAGGTGCAGAGAAAGGATGGAGGACAGTGTAACAGGTGCAACGTGAAGATGCAGAGAAAGACCGTGGATAGTCTAAGCGGAGCATGAGGAGGTGCAGAGAAAGGATGGCGGAAAGTGTAAGAGGAGCCACAGGGAGGTGCAGAGAAAGGATGGCGGACAGTGTAAGAGAAGCATGAGGAGGTTCAGAGAAAGGATGCTGGACAGTGTAAGAGGAGCCAAGGTGAGATGCAGAGAAGGGATGGCAGACAGTGTAAGAGGAGCATGAAAAGGTGCAGAGAAAGGATGGTGGACAGTGTAAGAGGAGCTACGGGGAGGTGTAGAGAAAGGATAGCGGACAGTGTAATAGGAGCCACGGGGAGGTGCAGAGAAAGGACCCCAGACAGTGTAAGAGGAGCACAAAAAGGTGCAGAGAAAGGATGGTGGACAGTGTAAGACGAGCTACGGGGAGGTGCAGAGAAGGGTTTGCGGGCAGTGTTAGCCGAGCCACAGGGAGGTGCAGAGAAAGGATGATGGATAGTGTAAGAGGAGCTTGAGGAGGTACAGAGAAAGGATAGCGGATAGTGTAAGATGTGCCAGAAGAAGGTGCAGAAAAAGGATGGTGGACAGTGTAAGAGGTGCACCTTGCAGGTGCTGAGAAACAAAGGTGCCACAGGGAGATGCAGAGAAAGGATGGCAGACAGTGTAAGACGAGCCATGGGGACGTGAAGAGAAAGGATGGCAGATAGTGTTAGAGGAGCTTGAGGAGGTATGGAGAAAGATTGGAGGACAGTGTAACAGGTGCCACGAGAAGATGCAGAGAAAGACCGTGGATAGTCTGAGAGGAGCATAAGGAGGTGCAGAGAAAGGATGGCGGACAGTGTAAGAGGACCCACAGGGAGGTGCAGAGAAAGGATGGGTGACAGTGTAAGAGGATCCACAGGGAGGTGCAGAGAAAGGATGGAGGACAGTGTAAGAGGTGCCACAGGGAGGTGCAGAGAAAGGATGGGGGACAATGTAAGAGGTGTCATGTGAAGGTGCAGAGAAAGGATAGCGGACAGTGTAAGAGGTGTCATGTGAAGGTGCAGGGAAAGGATGGAGCACAGTGTAAGAGGTGCCACAGGGAGGTGCAGAGAAAGGATGGCGGACAGTGTAAGAGGAGCCACGGGGAGGTGCAGAGAAAGGTTGGAGGACAGTGCAACAGGTGCCACAAGAAGATGCAGAGAAAAAGGATGGAGAACAGTGTAACAGGTGCCACAAGAAGATGCAGAGAAAGACCGTGGATAGTCTAAGAGGAGCATGAGGAGGTAAAGAGAAAGTATGGCGGACAGTGTAAGAGGAGCCACAGGGAGGTGCAGAGAAAGGATGGCGGACAGTGTAAGAGGAGCCACGGGGAGGTGCAGAGACAGGATGGCGGACAGTGTAAGAAGAGCATGAGGAGGTGAAGAGAAAGGATGGTGGAGAGTGTAACAGGAGCCACAGGGAGGTGCAGAGATAGGATGGAGGACAGTGTTAGCTGAGCCACAGGGAAGTGCAGAGAAATGATGGCGGATAGTGAAAGAAGTGCCACGGGGAGGTGCAGAGAAAGACGACGAACAGTGTAAGAGGTGCCACGGGGAGGTGCAGAGAAAGGATGCCGGACACTTTAAGAGGTGCCACGGGGCAGTGCAGAGAAAGGATGGAGGATAGTGTAAGAGCAGCTTGAGAAGGAAAGAAAGAATAACGGACAGTGTAAGAGCTGCCACGAAAAGGAGCTCAGAAAGAACAGCGGATATCGGATTCTACACTCTCATCCGCCCCAACTTCTTCTGTGAACTCTTCCAGCTTCTGTTTGCATCCATGGCTACTACATTAGCGCCTGGATTATATTACCTGCTTACATGCCATCCGCCACAAACCCATCATATTGAAACGGCCTCTCGGGCCCACGCTTCCTCTAGCCTTCTAGTGCCTCCATGTGCCAGCTGCGCCTTCACCTTTCAAGCCCAGTTGTTCACCGCTCATCTCCTTCGCCAATGATCGGTCACTTCCTATTGGCGAGCCCTTTAGAACCACACTTCGCCCCCAACAGTGCCAGAGCCATCACGCTTCAATGTCCACGCACGGGCCGTGCCTGACCTGTGCCCTGCACCACTTGTTCCCGCCCACTGCACTCCTCGGCCACAGTGTTCGCAGTTCGCACTATCGAGGGCCCCCTCACCGAGCTCGTCTAAAGTTTGAAAACGCGTGCACTCCACCTGTACATTACGCATCTGTTGTATTCTAGCGCCTTCGCGTGTTTATGTTTCTACTTACCACGTGCCCCTGTGCGATGAGCAACACGCTTATTACACGAGTGGATACACGCACAGTTACAACTGTGACTTAAAGTCACGTCCCTAACACACATCTGTGGCACGAACTATGCCAACTTTAGAAGGATGAAAGGCTAAGTGGTCCCGCCGGTTTCCACTCCATGAACCCCAAGACACATTTCCATCGAGCACCAACGGCACGTCCGAGGCACTGACGTGAACCTGGTTCTCTAAATACTAATTGTTCTAAGTTTCAAGTGGTCTCTAATAATTTGCAATGGCCTCTCGTTTTAAGCCACCAATAATATATATTGGCTGTGCAGGCGCGAAACACACGGAGAATGCATTCTACGAAGTACCCCGGCGGCTGCCTGCAGCCGGCAGTTAACACAGTTAACACAGAAGCAAGGGGATAAACCTTTCTTTCGTCATGCAGTGGAACAGCCCCCTGGTTACTGCTGTGTTTACTTAATGGGCCTGCAGGCTTGTTAACGTGACCTGCCTAAGCCTGTTGCGCAGGACTGCGGGGAAGTGAACGGTGCCAAAGAAAATAGGATACACATGGCCAAATGAACTTATACTGTGCAATCATTTTAAATAAAAGGCCACGTTTGAGACACCAAAGTATAACTTTAAAAGTAGCCAAAATGGACATTATCACATTTAAAAACACCTTTGGAAATGTAATGAGCGGAGAGCCACCCCTTAGGCAAAATATGCAGCTGTACAGTAAATACACTTTAGGGAAGGTGCTTGGAACCTAGGGTATATCTGGCTCTGGGACAACGAAGGGGCGAGGGATTATAGTATTTTATGACAATGTCGGAGAACGCGCCAGCAGACCGAATATTTCCTAATATTTCGCCAAGCGGCCACTGGGTGACAGTTAAATCTATATAAAGTAATGACAAGCAAGCGAAAAAGCAACAGTGGTTGTGGGATTCAGGTTTTCAACGGGTGCCTGTATGTACGTGTGATGAAACAACAGCAAAGGAGATGGGAAGTGCACTGAGCGCGGTGTCCTCTGTGCCAGTCCACAAGGGGAGCGGTCGCTCGTCTGGGTAAACAACAAAGAACATAGCTTTGTGTTTCTGCTGCGATATTTTCAAAGGGGGAACAAGCTCCGGCTCTGCTGACAGACTGCAGCGTAAAGGGGTGTTCTACAAGCAGGGAACGTGGCTATGTGCTGGGGGGATGCGTGTGCCGCGAAGCAGCCATAGTCGGCCATTCGTCAAAGCACTCTGCATTTAAATCCGAGACTTCGGGGGTTTATTGTTTATTTTTCTAAAGCCTGCGCTCGTGTAGGTTGTGTGTTCTCTACACATTTTAGGACAAGAGGGGTGCCGTCTAAGAAGTGTACTGGGGGCTCAGCGGGGACTGCAGAGGCCCGGGAACTGTCTGCGTCCTGTGCACAAACTTTGGGAGAAAGTCTGGCACAACGAGGGGGACATCAGAGCCGACAATGCTGCCAAAATATGTTTGCAGAAAATGGACAATCGTTGGATTAAACGTATTGAAGTATGAAATAATGCCTTTCTCTGCAATAAGAAACAAAACCCCGCCGATGCGAGGCTACAAAAGTCCCCTGTGGCAGGCACTTGCTCCCTTTGTGAGCTGTGCGCTTTTGGCGTCTCCGCTTGGCGCGTTACTCGCGGCCCCTAAAACGCGATTGTTTCTTCCCCTTTAACGACATTTCCCGGATCAAAACACGCTGTTAATTCGATCAGAAGGCTCTGCCCTCGCGAACAATGCTAGGATAATTTCTCCTGAAGTTTGTTAAACTGGTCCAAAAATTAAGCAAATGAAGGGAGGGCCTGTCAGGCCCATCGCAGGTGACGCCGAATAATGCGCCTTAAGCAGCTGCGGCCTTTTATTTTGCCTTCCCTTTCTCTTCCCACAACTCCTCCTCGGCATTATTAAAATTTAGGCCAATGAAACCATTCACACTCTTCAATGGACATTTTCTTATAGGATAATAGGCTACAAATTGAGCCTCTCTGGAGGGGGACCTGGGCCGGGCGGCCCCTCGTGTGCCAGGGCCGGGGAGGGAGGGTCGGCCTCGTGTGCCAGGCCCGACTTCCCCCCCTTACACCTGCCGCGGGTGTGAAGCGGCGGCGGAGCCGACACGCTCACAAAGGCTGCCTTGCCATCTCTCATAAAGCTCGGCCGTGTCACCGAGCCGTGTGAGAAAGGGCCTGGGAAGAGGCTCCCGCCTTGGAGAGGGTCCCCGCGGCTTGGCGGAACAGCCTATTAAAGGCTTACTTAATTACTGTAATGCCTCTGGACAGGCCTTTCAGAAAGGCTGCTGGAAGTGATAATAATAATAATAAAAAGCCCTGGAGTGGGTGGGGGCCCGGCCGGGGCTGGGGGAAGCAGGTCTAGCCTAGGCGGCATGGGCGCGCGCTCTGCGCAGCGGCCCCTTTTGGATGAGACAACAGGCCACGCAGAGGGCCAGTGCGCCATCACGTTTCCCGCCCGCCCCTTCACATGCAAGGCCCACCTTCACGTGTCCCCTCAAGGGCCCACGTGGATTCACCAAGTTGCCCCTGACCCCCTCCCCCTAAACCAAAAGGCCTGCCCGTCTCCCATGCCCCACCCCCTTCCCCGTCGCCTGCAGACTTAAACTGTTACTTTTAATGCATGCACTCCTCCTCGCCAGCCAAACACTGGGCCCTGCTAATCCCGGGGAATAATCCGGGCCATGAATACAGGAGCCCCCCTCACACCCCAGGGTGATCGCTTTATAAGCAGCCCATGGCAAGGCCGGGACTGCACTTGCACCCAGGTCCCTGAGCAGTTCGTCCAAGGGCCCCAAACGCCGCCACTAAGAAGGGTCTCTGCGCCTCCAGGTCAGGATGGCCTCCAAGCTGAAAGACCACAGAGTGAGTGTTGATTGTGTATTGAAGCTGGTTCCTATGACTAAGAATGAACACGTTATTTAAGTTATTTTACACAGTAAAGTGTTGGTGTCCCATTAAGGATAGGCCTTTCTGGTGCATGTTCTACGACGCGCTTAGATGTAATCCAAAGTGGCCACGTCTGGTTTTCTCGAAAATGATATTGCCTGTCAGAGAAAATGGGAGAAGGTGTGAGCTTTGTGATATAGATTCAGGGGTAATACCTGGCAGAGGAGGCTTCACCCCCTAGCTAAGATTTTACTCCTGACACCCGTATTTTCGAAAACTAAATGTTTTTCAAAATCAGAAGTGTTACGGAGAACTGCATATAATTGTGCCAAGTGGGCCACTTGTTCCAAAAAGTGGTTTGCGCGTACTGGGAAGGGCTGCCCATTAAGCACTTGTACTGTTGATTAATTCGGCACTAAATTGAACGTGCCCGTAATGAGAATGAAGATGACCGCGCTGAGGTTCAGGTAGCTTGTTTTGTAATAGTCATAGCGCGCAAGCAGCTGCAGGCTCATCGGACGCTGAAGAGCTGGACAGCCAACACTTCCCACTCCAAAGCACTGTCGGATGACTGTGTTGCAGGGTTTCGAGAGGACACTTTTTTTACACACAGGTTTTAAGAATAAGAGTAATTTGAGGGTTGAGGTCCTCTGTGAGGTGACGTCAAACTAGTTATTATACATTACTAATATATGTGTGTCGTGGAAAGCAGGTATTAGTAAGAAGAGACGTGTATTTTCATACCTGCCAGAAAATGTTACGGTCCCTTTCCCGCGTTTTCTGGATATAACAGTAGACTTTTTTGTGGTGTGGGTGTCGCAGTATTCACCGGGTGTCCTTTCTCGTCACAGAGGATGCCAGTGTCGCACAAGGTGATTGAGAAGAGGAGGCGGGACCGGATCAACCGCTGTCTGCTGGAGCTGGGCAAGGCGGTGCCCATGGCGCTGGCCAAGCAGGTATGTATCGTGAGAGGAACAGTGTCAAGCACTTCAGAGCGCCGGCGGACATGGCGACCCAGAGGCAGTAGGTCACGGTCACAGAAAGAGGTGTACGGAGGGGCGCAGTGACCCCGCGATGGAGGTGGGAGGGGGAGGTGGTTGATTGTGGGTGAGAGAAGGGAGTGGAAGATTGAAGGGTGCGGTGATGTAACGCTGGCGGTGACCGAGCGCCACGGTAGAGGCACAGTGACCAAAGGGTACGGGAGAGAAGAGGGGCAGAGGGGCAGAGTGGCCCAGCGCACCAAAGGGGTAGAGCGACCTAGCGCTGCCGAAGGGGGAGAAGGAGAGTCAGTACTCAAAGCTGTGAGAGGAGCGGGAGGGCGCAGTGACCCTGTGCTGTGAGGAGAAGAGCGCGGTGCCCTCGCACCCCAGGACGGACGGAAGGGCGCAGTGATCCTGCGCTCTGAGGAGAGAAGGGTCCAGTGACCCTGCGCTGCGAGAGGGACGGAAGGGCGCAGTGATCCTGCGCTCTGAGGAGAGAAGGGTCCAGTGACCGTGCGCTGCGAGAGGGACGGAAGGGTCCAGTGACCCTGCGCTGCGAGAGGGACGGAAGGGTCCAGTGACCCTGCGCTGCGAGAGGGACGGAAGGGCCCAGTGACCCTGCGCTCTGAGGAGAGAAGGGCGCAGTGCCCAGGCTCACCAGGAAGGGGGCTCTGGTAGCAGGTACAGCGATCCATCAGAGCCGACGTAGCGCTGTAGCAGCGGGAAAGGGATCCGCCAGAGCCGGTAATACCGCTATGATAGCGGGCGTAGCGAGCCATTACAGCCGGCAGCGGTAGGGCGCACTGAAGTAACGCGATGTCGCAGCATTGTGGGAGGGGCAAAGACGCGCCTTGGGCCTCCTCGAGTCCCTGTCTTGCAGGTGGACCAAAATGTTAGTGCTAGAACTCAGTGGCGCCCCTGTCAGCATCCCCTGTCCACGCAGCACCGGAGAGATGGCAGCCTCTCTTCCGCTGGGATACCTAGGATGAAAGCCCCACCCCCTCCTCCCCGTGGGTCCCTTTGGCTTGGCTGTCTGTTCTCCTCATGCACTTCTCTCTCTCCTCAGCCTCATTCACCGCCGGAGTCCCTGGAGTTAGCAGTCACTCTTATGCCGTGGACACTACCCTCCAGTAGTCATTTGCGTTTGCAGTCACTCTCATCCAGCGGTCGCTGGCCTTGGAAGTCACTCTCCTCCAGTGCCTTCGCCGTTTGCGCTCACTGCCCTACAGTGGTCCCCGGCAGTAGGAGTTACTCTTCTCCAGTGGTCTCTGGAGCCAGAAGTCACTTTAATGCAGTGGCCCATAGCGTTAGCAGTCACGCTCCTCTAGCTGTCGGCGGCGTAAGCAGTTACTCTCCCCCAGTGGTCTCCAGCATTCGCAGTCACTCTCCTTCTGGGGTCCCTGGCGTTAGGAACTACTCTCAGTGGTCCATACCGTTGGCGCTTACTGTCCTCCAGTGGTCCTTACCATTAACAGTCGCTCTTATCCAGCGGCCGCTGGCGTTAGCAGTCCCTCTCCTAAGGAGGACTCTGGCATTAACGATCACTTTCCTCCAATTGTCATTTGCGCTAGGAGCCACTCTTCTCCAGTGGTCACTGGGGGTGGGCGTCCTCTCTGGTCCACGGGTCCCTGTTGCTCACAGTCCCTCTTGCTCCATTTTAACCCTAGGTGTCTCGGCGGCTGGCAGCCCCTGCTCCTCGTTGGTGCAATGCGCCCGGGGTTGGCACTGCAGAATTAACAACTCATGAATCGTATGATGGCAGTATGCCCTCCTCGGGAGGTTCATGGGCGACAGACCCTCTCTTCCAGGGGCCCCCGTGCATGGTTGTTCTCGCCCCTTGCTTTGGGGGAGGGCGGGGGGGGGGGGGGGTCAATCAGTACTGAACGGGCTGTAACAGATCTCCGGGGAGGAATTAAGTCACTCCCTCTCCTCCAGGCAACACTGGCTGACAGCCCATCTCCTCCGGGGTCACCGGGTACCGACAGCCTCCTCTCCTCCGGGGGTCACCGGGTACCGACAGTCCCATCTCCTCCTGGGGCCCCTGCGTGTGACTGACAATAGATTCGCCTTCCTCGCGCTGCTCACACACTGACGACTTCTATCTCTGTTTCTTGCAGAGCTCAGGAAAGCTGGAGAAGGCGGAGATCCTGGAGATGACAGTCCAGTATCTGCGCGCCCTGCACTCCGCAGACTTCCCCCGCGGGAGGGACAAAGGTAAGTGTCTCTCGCCCGCTCAAAGCGCGCGCACCTTTCCTGCAGCAGAACGGCGGGCTCCTTACACAGCCGCGCACACCACCTTCCCTCCAGCACAGAGCAGCCCCCTTTGGAGCGCAATGGTGAGTGCCGATCCCCGACACCAACCGATAACCCATGTCCACTTCAGTCCCCAGCGTGCCCGGCGCACAACAGCCGCATGGAGGGGCATCGATGGGTGCATCTCCTTCACGCAGTGCAAGAGCTCCCCTGCAGCAGATCGGTGGCTGCTTCACACTGAACAAGGGGCCTTCTACATCTGTGGCGGGATCCTTACACAGCAGCGTAGACCACCCCTGTGCCTGGAGTGCAGCAGCCTCCTTGACTGGCCATGGTGAGGCCACTTCCCCCACACAGAACTAGAACCTTCCCGGAGCAGAGCGGCGGTCTCCTTACACAGCAGCGTAGTCGGTGGATGCTTCTCCCTAGCCCAGAGCAAGAGCCCTACTGCAGCAGGGCTGCGGGCTCCTTACACAGCCGCCCTGACCACTCCTGCGCCCTGGGCACGGATGCCACATGGAGGGGGAGCGGTTGGCAGCCGCTTAGGCCATTCACTTCTGCGCCCAGCGCGCGTGGCTCACAGCAGCCCCTTAGAGGGGCAACAGTTGGTGCCGCTCCCTCACACAGAGCAATAGCTCTCCTGCAAGAGCGGCGGGCTCCTTGCGCAGACGACTGCTGCCTCTTATCTCACACAGAGCAAGAGCCCTCCTGCGGCAGATTCCTTACACAGACGCCTAGACTACCCATGCGCCTGGCGCGCAGCAGCCCCCCCCTGAGGGAGCAATGGTGAGTGCCTCTCCCGCACACAGAACGAGAGACTCTAGCCCCCCTTTCCTGTCCGCAGAGCGGCGGTGTCCTTACACAGCACCATAGACCACTTCAGCCCCCAGCGCGCCTGGCGCACAGCAGCCGCGTGGAGGAGCAAAGTAGCAAGAACCCCCCTACAGCAGAGCGGCGGGCTCCTTACACAGTAGTGTAAACCACCCAGCCTTGCTGCACACCGCAGGCGCGTAAACCACCCCTCCCTCCCGCACACAAGAGCAAGAACCCCTCTGCAGGAGAGCGGCGGGCTCCTTACGAGGTAGCACCAACCACCCCTCCCTGCTGCATACAGGAGGAGCGTAAACCACCTCTCCCTCTTGCACACAGCAGCTGACTGGAGGGTGCCCCCTGCAGCACAGCGGCTGACTCCTTACGCAGCCCCATTGATCGCTTAAGCCCCCTTACGCGCCTGGAGCACAGTATGTCGCCTGGAGGGGCAACGGAGCAAGAACACCTCCATAGCAGACCGGCGGGCTCCTTACACAGCTGCGTTGACGGTGTATGTCTTCACACAGAGCAAGGGCCCTCCTGCAGCGCAACGGAGGACTCCTTACACAGCCGCGCAGACCACTCCAGCGCCCAGGGCACGGCTGCCACGTGGATGGGGGCAGTTGTCAACCGTGTAGGCCACTGGCTTCTGCGCCCAGCGCGCCTGACTGACACCAGCCACTCGGAAGCTGGTCGCACCCTCACATGGAGCAAGAGTCCTCCTGCACTCGAGCAACGGCGGGCTGCCTACAAAGCCGCGTAGAGTACCTCTGCGCCAGCGCGCGTTGCGCACAGACTGGCTACGGTGGCTGGCACTCCCACACACTGAGCCAGATCCCTCCCGCAAGCCGCCTGGGAGCGCCGCCGGCCCTGAAACCTACCTCAAGTCCGTGCACTGTCAGCAGCCCAATCAGCTCATGGTGGTCATGGTGTCCGGGGCAAAAGGGAGACACACAGACGGCCATGACCTCTGCTCTCCCATGGCTATATACTTTCTGGTACTTTTGCGTTTCTCATTTCAAATGCAGGCTTGCAGAGACCAGAATTTACTCCGTTGTGATCTACATTGGTAGGCCTGCCTGAACGTCTCACGAGGCATGGCAGATTTTACTCACCCCTCCACTCTGCTGATTATACAGCTCCCTATCGCCGCGCCGCTTGTGAGCACTATATGTAGTGACTGAACGCACATAAAGTTGGGAATGGCTAGAGCTGCCGACTTTAGAACAGGTAGAAGGGCGTAGCTTCACGGGAGGTGCAAGGGTGTGTTACACCCCCTAATGTATGTTATTCTAATAGTTGGGCACAGGTGCTCTCAGTCGGTTACGGTGAGATGTCTGTCAGGTTTCACTAGGAAGTTTTGCATGCACACAGACAAAAATGCGCGCGGCACGCGGGCGCACACCCACACACTCTCTCTCTTTCTGTTTTGAAAGTCTTAAACATGTAGGTTATTTTACAAAATATTGTGTTTTCTCTTTTCTACGGATCCGCACTCCTCTCACTTTCCGCTGCCTCCTAGACCCCTCTCACGTGCCCTGCTTCTCGTGTAATGTATTTAAACGTTAAATGCCAGGCTGTTTGTCGGAAAGTCTGAAGCATCCCCCCACCCCCTCCACCACCACCATCTCACTGACCAATCTACCCCCCTGAACAGGGGAACCAGGTTCGAGTCTCGGCATAGACTCAACACCCTGTGGTTTTGCGCAAATCATTGAATCTCCTTTGCCTATAAAATCATGAAGCTGTCATTATGTAATGCAAAGTGCTCCAATACCTTCGAGTCGAGTTTACGGAATTTAAAACTGATGGAGCGGTATGGATAGCATTGCGAATGGGCATTAAGTCCATATAAAACTGCCTCGTTTCACATGTTCCAGGGCTGTCTTTCAAATGTTCAGTACGTGCGGACCCGGTAGAGAGAGCGCATCACCTCTGAGAGTTTCTGTCCACTTTTCATGTGCCGCTAACTACCGCCCAGTAAAATATTTATTAAAACGCAAACTAGCAGTGCTTTATGTGCTTTAATTACTCGCATTAATTCGGACTTTGCCTTTTCTCGCAGAGCTGTTGTCGGAGTTCGCCAACTACTTCCACTACGGATACCACGAGTGCATGAAGAACCTGGTGCACTACCTGACCACGGTGGAGCGGCTGGAGAGCAAGGACACGCAGTACGCGCGGATCCTGGCCTTCCTGCAGTCCAAGGCGCGCTTCATGGCCGAGCCCGCCTCCTTGCCCGATCCCGAGCTGTGCCAGCTGCTCCAGGGCTGCGAGTACCCCAGCCCCGGCGAGACCCCCTTCCAGCAGGGGTCTGTGGGACCCTACTCCTGGCACGGACCAGCCCGCAGCCCGGCCACCCCCACATACCTACCCAGTCCCACCGTGACCCTGCCCTGCAGCCCCACCCAGCACCACGCCAACTTCCTGAGCCCGGTGCAGCGCCAGGGGCTGGACAGGCACTACCTGAACCTGATGGGGCACTCCCACCCCAGCTCCTTCAGCCTGCACAGCTCCCAGCACCACGCCGTGCTCTGACGCTGTCTGTGCGTTCAGACCTGATAACGCACGACTTCCCGCACCTTGCCGAAGCACTTGCGCGCGTTCACAGCACGTTACCCAGGGCCGCGCCAACGCCGAGGGGCTGGGAGTGCCCACTTCGCTCCTGGCCCTTCCCGTGCAATATTTTCGGAAATGGAACTATCCGCTGCTGCTTTGCAACGTACTGGACTATCCAAGAGGCCACTCCCTGCGTCATCACGTGACTGTCCATCCACGGTCAGCTGAGGTGAAGACAAGAACACAACCAAACGCAGCCTCTCCAATGTTTTATAACGCTGGCCTGTGTCAGCACATCATATCCGTTCTACAGCAGGCGCTAAGGCGATCAAAGGAAATAGTCCCCCGACCATTGGCACAGTGGTAACATACAGCAATAAGCAACGTTCCGTGATATGATATGATAAATCTTTATTGCATAATTGATAAAAATCGTTCAGTGGGCTCCTCGGGCCTGGGGGCCTGGTGCAACTGCACCTATTGCACTATTGATAACTAAGCCACTGGTTGAAACCACTCCTCTTTTTGGCTTTCGTTTGGGGGGTCAGAAGTAAACTATGACCTGTTGGCATAACGGATGTGTTTTCTCTTCAAACATATGTCTGCATGTTTGTATTACAGAAATGCGTGCTGTGCGGGCAGTCCATAGGCTGCCATGTGTGATCTAGGACAGAATGCCAAGCTCGGTCTACAAGACTTCAGGAAGCTCCGGAATGGGGCGTCTTTAAGGCAGATAATCTAAGAGCGGCCCATCTGAGGAGTGAACTATTTACCCAGGCCCGGCTTGCCGTTGTGTTTTGTCTGTTACAAACGTAGATCTAAAAGTACCAGAACGCAACACGATGAGCTGAAAACTGTGCGTGGGTCGCGCACATCACTGACCAGGCCTGCCAGTAATATCTGCTTCCATCGGAATACAGGCGCTGTGATTCACGTCAAATGTATATAATGTACGTACTCGATGTAAATATTTCATTCTCCTTGACCATTTATTTATAAATATATGTGAAAACTGAAATCACGTGTGTAAGCCTGCGTTTATTTCAATTTCTCATGACGGGGGGAGGTGGGGGGAGGGGTGGTAGAAGTGAGCAATAACTACCAGCAATATAATTCCAAAACTTTTATTTTTAGTGTTCCACATCTTTTTAAGCTCACGATCTCAGTTCCAATACTTTAGTTTTTTTTTTTGGATCATTGGCAAACCTCTTCTCATTTTACAATTGCACTCCGCGTGTCACCCAACAACCCGAGAAACATTCAACTGCCACTGTTTTATGACTTTACACCGCACGCTCCAAATCACCCTCTGACGCCCCCACTCCGCCGATCACAGTCCGACCATTATTTTTTATAACACATTTGCCACTGAAAAGGAAACGTGCGTCGGTGTGTGTGTGTCCAGGTGTGTTTGAATGTGCATTTGTGAACACGTTTACTGGTGAGTATGTGTGCCAGCGTACAATTGCGTACAAGGGTGTGCATATGTGTGCACAAGTCTAGTGGTGAGAGTGTGTGAGCATTTGTGTGTGATGGGCGTGTATGTTTGTATGAGTGCACGATGTGTATAAGTAGGATGTGCATGTGTGTGAATGTGCACATGTTCACCTATATGAATCTAGGGATGTGTGTATATGAGCGAGGTTAGAGGTGTGCACGTGTGTGAGGGAGAATGTGTATATGAGTCTAGGCGTATATAAGTGGGTAGTGGTGCCAACGTGTGTAGGAAGGAGTCTTAGTGTGTGGCTGTGTAGGAGTACACATGAGTATGAACAAGGCTGCTTTTGTGTGAGTATATGTGTGAATACGCGTAGAGATGTGTATGTGTGTGAATGTGCATTGGGATTATAACCGTGTTTGTGTGTGTTCTTACGTGTGTTTATGAACACGTTTGGGATGTTTATGTGTGCGCAGATGTGTATGATGTTTTTGAGTGTGTGTGTGTGCGGCCTGGAGTGTCTGTGTGTGTGTCTGCGGTCTAGGGCGTGTGTCTCAGTGTAAGTATGCATTTGTGTATATCTAAGTGTGTGTATATGAGCGTGCATGTGAACGTTTGCATGAGCTGGCATGTACACCACTATTGGCTGTGCGTGAAAGTGCATTTGAATACGTTTAGTTGTGTGCATGTGCGAGTGTGTGTGTTGTGTGCAAGTCTCTGGATCTGAATGTGAGTGTGCATATGTGTGCATATCCAGGAGTCTAGAGCTGCTTGTCTGTTTGTGAACAGGTTTAGGGGTGTGAATGTGTGTGAAAGCACTTGTGCATTTATGAATGAGTTTATGTGTGAGGGTACATTTGTGCTTTTGTGAACAGGTGTAAGTGTGAGTGTGTATATGTGCACAGGAACAGTTAGGGGTGTGTATTCTATGAATGAGCATTCGAGGACAAGTCTGTGAGCATGTTTATGTGTATGAGGTTAGGGATGTAAGTGCATATGTGGGTACGTACCACTGACTATGTATCTACGGTTGTGTGCATGGTTAAGTCTCGGGGTGTGCGTGGGTGTGTGGCTGCATTTGTAGTTCTGTATGTGAGTGTGCCTAGCTAAGGGAGTGCGTGTATGTGGAGTGAGGCTTTGCACTGGGGGGGGGGGCATCAGAGAGGTTAGCACGCTGGATTAAGCAAAGACTGAGAGGAGACATATCATCAGTATGCAGTGCTTGTGTGTGTGTGTGCGCATGTGCGTTAAAGTGTGTGCAGGTGGACAACACTTAAAGTCTCTGGTGCTGCACCCATACGCCACCCGACTCCTGAGTTTCTCATTCCTGGTATGCTTCCCTGTGCGGTGGGACTCGTGTCACGAACATCCGGGCAGGTTCACTACATGTTTTTGTATGTTTCTCACCAGTAGAGTGCTAGACTCTGTAATGCACCTAAAGTGGTACTGCTATTACAACAGGTGGCCAGGTCCTAGTGAGCAGATCACAACATCTGTCTACATGCAGCTGATCAATGGTCGTAGCATGGGGGTTCCGGTCTCTTAACTTGCCCCCCAGTGGGGAGGCTATCTATATACCCACCCTGTGTAAAACATGTGGTCTGTTCTAGGGTACGTATGAGGATATGCACTCCCATTGTGGAGTGCCCTTGTTTGTAGGTGGTCCTTGAGAGATAGGATGCTTCATAGGGTGTGGTAGTAGCCAGAGCTGGTGTCTCGACTTTCGTTGCCAGTTCTTCTGCTTTGCTCACCCCAGCATGTGGAAACCACTGTAAAACCAAAGATATATGTCTGGCTAGAAATCACACAACCAGAATAAGGCAAGAACGACTTTTGTTTCCATGCTCCCTGGATTAAGCCCCTTCTAGCAAGTCAACCTGTAGCCTGAGATGTTCAACACCAGAACAAAGAACTGCAACCTACTGCATCATTCCTGACGCAGAGGTAAGCTATCTTTCCAACCCTACATCCTGTGTCCTTTTCTGAAGAGGTCTGCTAAAGACGAAAGGGCCCGTACACGATCCTGATTTTTCAGAGGCCACCTGGCTCCAGTTTACAAATTACTGCGAACCGTATTTGTTGCCTGCTATCTCCAATGAAACTAAGTTAATGGAAAATATGTTTTTTAGATTTTCCAATAATATAAAACATTTAGGATTCCAATAAGCTACAACAATGAAAATTCTCACAGCTTAAAGGTACATACACACACAATTTCAATGAAAAAACAAAGGTTGAGGATAAAGTATAGTTGAGAACACCTAATTAATTATTTGTACATAAAAACAATTTACACTACACAATCTTAGAATTTCTAAAGTTATAGCTAGAACTTAAAGTTATCTCTATAAATTGCACTCGCACAAAGCTTATAATAACCTGGGCACCTCCTTACACAGTGTTGCCAGCTGGCTAGCCACACTACATTAAGTATGTTACACCCCTCAACCATGCAGTGTTCTCGTAAGTGATGTCATTCGAGATGGCATGAGTCTTGCTATGAATATTATAATTTAACATGCTATACATGATGTAATATGAAAGGGTATAAGCAGTGCATGGGGACGGAGCAGGCTATAGTTAAAGTAGTGTAGCTAGCGAGTTGACAACACTTTATAGCCATAACTTTAGAATTTCTAAGGTTTGCGTAGTTTAATTTGGTTTTCCATGCAAAGAAATAATTACGTTTTCCTAACTATAACTTATCCTCAACCTTAATTTTTTTCATTTTATTTCATTATTTTTTATAATAAAAATGTGTTTCAAATCATATAATGTTGTTTAATATGTTATTCATTGTTTTGTAATGCTTTCTTTGAGGTACTGTGGTACTTTCACAGAGAGTGGAGCAGTGTGGAGTAGAGTGGACTACTGTCTCATTGAGTAAAGTGGTGTGGCGTGGCATAGCGGGAGTTGCATAGAGTCTTGTATAGTAGAATATTGTAGAGTGACAGAGTGGAGTAAAGTATCATAGTGTGGCACAGAATGGAGTAGAATGTTGTAGAGTGGAGTGTCGTAGAGTATTATATAGTGTCATAGCGTGGAGTACAGTGGAGTGTCGTAGATTGGAGTGTCGTAGAGTGGACTGTTGTAGAGTGTAATGCCGAAGAGTGTCATTGGCATAGAATGGTTTGGAGTGGCATAGAGTGGAGTGGCACAGAATGGAGTACTGTAGAGTGGAGTGGGAGTCATAGAGGAGAGTGGCGTGACATAGATTGGAGTGCGATGTTGCAGAGTAGAGTAGAGTAGAGTGGAGTGGCGTTTCATTGAGTGTCGTGTGGTAGAGTGTCTTAGAGTGGAGGGGCACAGAGTGGATTGGCCTGTCGTAAACTGGAGTTGCATGTCATACAGTGGAATGGCATGTCGAAGAGTGGAGTGGTGTGTCGTACAGTGGAGTGGCGTGGAGTTTCTTAGAGTGGAGTGGCATGTTGGAAAGTGGAGAAACATGTCAGATTGACATGGCATGTCATAGAGTGGAGAAGCATGTTGCAGAGTGGAGTAGAGTGGGGTAGAGTGGAGGGGCAGAGAGTGGAGTAGAGTGTTGTGAAGTGTAGTGTTGCAGAGTGGAGTATCGTAGAGTGCAGTGTGGTAGAGTGGAGTGGCATAGAGTGGAGTGGCATAGAGTGGAGTAAAATGTTGTGAACTGGAGTGGCTCAAAGTGGAGTAGAGTACACTGTCGTAGAGTTGAGTGCCATAGAGTGGAGTAGAGTGGAGAAGGGTGTCATAGAGAAGAGTGGCTTAAAGTGGCATGGAGTGGCAGAGAGGGAGCTGCATAGAGTGTCGTAGAGTGAAGTAGAGTGTTGTATAGTAGAATAGAGTAGAATAGTGTGTCATTGAGAGGTAGAGAGTGGAGTACAGTGTTGTAGTGTGAAGTGGCAAGTGGCATAGAGTGGAGTAGCGTGTCGAAGAGTGCAGGGGCATAGAGTGCAGTAGAGTGGAGTAGCATAGTTTGGAGCGGTGTAGAGTAGTGTGTCATGTCATAGAGTATTGTGGCATAGAATGTTGTAGTGTAGAGTGCTGTGGCGTAGAATGTCATAGCGTAGGCTGTCATGGTGAAGAGTGGAGTGGGGTAGAGTGGTGTGGTCTAGAGGGGTGTGGAGTGGAGTGGGGCACAGTGGAGTAGAATGGAGATGCATGTCACAGAGTAGAGTGGAGTGGTGTAGGTGGAATGGCGTCTTATAGAGTGAAGTGGCATGTTGTCCTGAGAGTGGTGTGGCTTGTCGTAAAGTGGAGTGGCGTCAAGTGTCATAGAGTGGAGTGTCGTAGATTCTAGTGGCGTGCCGTACATTGATGTACACTGGAGAGGCATACAGTGGAGTAGAGTGTTGAAAAGTGGAGTGATGTGTCACAGAGTATAGTGCAATGGCATGTCGTACAGTGTCTTACAGTGGAGGGGCATAGATGGGATTGGGGTAGAATGGAGGCACAGGTCATAGAGTGGAGTGGCATGTTGTAGAGTGGAGTGGTGTGTCATAAAGTGTTGTACAGTAGACTAAAGTGGCAGAGTAGAGGGGCCTAGAGTGGAGTTGCATAGAGTGTCATAGAATGAAGAAGAGTGATGTATAGTGGCACAGAGTGGAGTAGTGTGTCGTAGAGAGGTCTAGAGCTAAAACTCGTGTCCCCACCATGCACAAGTATGTGATTAATAATTTTACTGCAGATGTTACAGTTACTTTATCAATGATGTTATCAAAGATGTAATGAGTGCCGTAATTTGTAGGGTAATTAGCAGTGCATGGTAAGGGCGCGAGTTATAGTTGCCTTAGGGCACATGTTATAGTTACTTGAGGTAACTCTATCTATAACTAATGAAGTTCTATGGTTTTGTATGTTTAAAATGTGAGCCTAACTATAACGTTCCTGTAACCTTTGATTTTTTAAGTGAATTTCTTTGTTTTCTTAAATTCTATTTCCTAACTATAACATCCTTGTAACCTTTGATTTTTCAGTGACATTCTATGGCTTTTTTTAACGTATAGTAATTTTCAATATTATACATTAATCCAACCATCGCTGTGCACGGCCTTTGGCTGTGCACGACACCGGTTGGTCACAGCCAGGCCCTGAGGCTAACCCCTTATAAGCACCCAACCATGCACTGTGCACGGCCTTCACCCATGCGCAGCTGAGGTTGCCCGCAAGACCTGTCCTACAGTCAGACCCTGCGGCACCCCCCTAACCACCCAACCCCATGCTGTGAGAGGCCCTTTGCCCATGCTCTGTGGAAGTTGGCCGTGGACTCTCTGGGCATGAGAATAGGTGTAAGAGGGTGTATCTGGGGGTGAGAGTGCCTGTGAGAGTGTCTGTATGTGAGAGTGCATACAGCAGTGATTTAGTGGGTGGGTCTGTTGGTGCGCAGGTCTGTGAGTGGGTGCATGAGGGTGTCAGTGAGTCTGTGAGTGGGTGTGTAAGAGTCTGAGTGGGTCTGTGAATGGGTGCATAACTGAGTGGGTCTGTGAGTGGATGCATGAGGGTTTGACTGGGGCTGTGAGTGGGTGCACAAGGGTCTAAGTGGGTCTGTGAGTGGGTGCGCAAGTGTCTGATTGGGTCTGTGAGTGGGTGCATAAGTGTTTGTGCGTGTGAGTGGGAGAAAGAGATTGAAGGAGAGAGAAAGAGAATGAGAGGGCATGAGATAGAGAGTTTTTTAGGCTTTGATGCATGATATACTTAGAATGAGATATTTCTGCACAATTAAAAAGACAAATGTATTTGTCATTTAAAAAAAGTAAAATCAACATTCATATGACCCTTAAACATTTGTACTATTAAAGAAAAAGTGGGAAACAAGTCCAGCTGGGCTCAAGCCCTCAAAGCTCAGTGTGAAGGTCTGTGACCTTCATTTTGAGCTATTCTTTTTTTCAGACTTGTTTTTTTTTTTAGCCCCCTATGGGCTATCTGGGACTGTGGGTGAGCCCTCAAGCGCTTCCTCCAGTCCTTACATGTTTAGAAAAAAAATGTTTATTCATTTTTTTCAAACTCTGCCATTTACCTCAAGGCCTCCTCCGCAGTTCCATTGCTTCAGCAACTAAGTACCTGCTTTAAGTGGCAGTTCCCTGCTTGCTGAAGCAAAGCTTCATCTCTGTTTCCTGCACACATACCTTCGTGCAGGGAACAGAGATGAAAGCTCTGCTTTTTGACAGTGGGTCCTCTTTGACAGGTCCCGCTGTCAATAACCGGAGTGTTTGCTGTGACTTGGCTGCAGCTTCAAAGCTGCAGCCAAGCCACAGCAAACAGCTATGTCCCAGGGGTGGGTACCCCGGGGCATAGCAGGAGCTGGTGGTCCCCAGGACCATCAGTGACTCCATGAGGGGTGAGGGCCGGCACCGCCTCCGGCGTTAAAGAAGCCCAGGGGAGGTAGTGGTCCAGAGGGTGGGGGGCGTGGGGGCACTGTTCACTTAGCAGAATAATGAAGTGTAATTGAGTAGTTGGAGAATATATGAAATTTTTATGTCATTATGTCCACGGATGTGGTTTACGATTGACAATTATTGAAAGGAAGTTACATTTTGGAAACAATAGGGTAAATTATGTTACTATCAGTATCATTATGTCTTTGGGCATTTTCACAAACGATACATTTTCACAAATGAAGTAAAGATTGTAACTAATATTAGACATTTATTCAAATGATTTAGGATGTGGTATACAATGCAATGTTGCATCTTGCATTTGGAAATAGGAGTTTCTTCGATGTGTGCCATTTTGCTAAAGTGATCAGGTGATGGTATAAAAAGAAAACAAAATATGGCGCATAACAGATTGACAAAGGCAGCAATGCCGAACAGCGTTCCTGTTCCATCTGGTCAAGAAAATACTACTCAATTTTTTCACCTGTGGAGTGCCTTTCTTCCGTTAAGAAGGATGAGGGTGGGGATATATATATATATATAACATTTTTTATTTTATCGTCAAGGTTTGTGACTCCTTTGCAACGATACATGTGGGGGGTGCGCTGAGCACCGTGATGGAACCTTGACTCCACGATCATCAAAAAAGAAAGGCATTTTCACCTTTTTAAATTTACAATTAATTCTTCAACTACATATTCATTACACCCTTGGGGTCAGAGTACCTCTACTCTGACCCCTTGTATTCATTTCTCATGAGAAATCCATCCCCAGGACCGCTTCAGATCAATAAAATGGAGGCCACAACTTTCTGAAAAGCTTGCGGCCAGCAAATCACACTGCTCCGTATATGGCTCACGAATTTGCGATGCTCTGTGTAGGAGTCGCAAAAGATCCTCATCCCTAGATATACAAATTTATTTTCCAGTTAATTTCTCAAAAAACTACTGAACAAATTTACACCAAAACAAAGACAGGTCACTTTCTTGACTAGTACCTACATTTCTGCCAAATTTGGTGTAATGCCGTCCAGTAGTTCTGGCGCTATTGCTGTTCAAAATTCCTTTGGTAAAATGAATGGGGAAAAAGTGTGTTGGGACCCCCCCTTTTTCTCGGCCCCCCTGGATGGATCACCCCAAAACTTTCCAGACAGCAGCTCATGTGAGTGTCTTATCTTCTTAGAGAATTTCGTGAAGATTCGTCAAGCGGCGCCAAAGTTATTAGTAAAACAAAAAACACCGTTTCTATAGCAACTTGGTGACCACCACTAGATAATATATATATATATGTATATATGTATATATGTATATATATATATATATATATATATAAATGTTCAGCTCCCCACCCGTGCTGCTGCATATACATCTCACCGCGCAAGTGGAAACAAATGCGCACAGCTCCAAGTTCAACTATCCTTTATTCTTTCAGTGCAAACAGGACAGACCTATGCATTTTGGACGTAGCCTTTGAAAGGGTCTAAATGCTCTAAAGTGCAAGGTGACATATTTATAAACACACTTACCCAGCAATAACTATAAGTGACTTAAAACAATTGGAATGTTGACTCACTCCTTTCAAATTGGAACTTTGTGCTCGTCAGTTTTTCTCTTGTCCCATTCAATTTTTTTATAATGATACTTTTGATTTTCTCAATATATATATAACGTTCTTCATATATTTCTGTTCATTTTCAGTTCCTCATATACCATTACACTATATAAAATACTTTTAAATCATATGTTCAGCAATTTATCATTTGAAGTTACTTCAATGGAAATACTTGAATTACTACATTCCTTTCCAGGGAACATCAACAAGTAAAGTACTTCTTACATATATTTCCTCACTGTTTGGCCATTCAAGTTTTCAATGAATGTACCAAAATTTGCACAATTATTATCTGGGCACCATTCCCATCATGAATCCTGCAAAGTACAGTTTACTGCCACTCGTTTTAAACCCAATTCCTCTCAGAGCAGGGGTTTGAGTAATTAAAGTGCAAAAAAGGACCACATACATGGTTAGTTTAAAAGTGCCACTGCTCATTATTATTTCAATTGAGTTAGTCTTCATTCAAAGTAAAAGATATCTCATTAACTCCCTAAAGTTCCCCCTGACTCTGCTATATTGTTCAATATTGTCTATTAAAGTACTTATTTTTAAAGTGCTAGATTCCATGAAGCTCAAAAAAACTCCTCTGCATTAATGGTAACCTCAAATCCATTCTACTGACAACTTATAGAACTCATTTAAAGTGCATAGTGCCACATATTATAGTGTAAACATATATCGCCAGGTCAACTAGTATTCTTCCCAGATCTAATATGGTCAATTCAAATTACACATTTATTTGTTTATATTTTATAAAGTGCAAAATGGATGGTAGTACAACCTGCACATGGCCTTGTTCCCCTTTTATTATTGAGAACGTGTTCATATAAAATGTGCCTTTACCCAACGTTCTATTTCTTAATACTGATGATTTTAAAGTACAAATACTTAAATTCACAACTCACAGAAAATCACTTACACACATCATGTCCCATGTTAAAGTGCAAATGCATTTGGTCAAGCCCATTATTATGTTATCCATGTCAGATACTCTATTTTAACTTCACAAGATACCTATCATATCTCTTATCTACTTCGGGTGGGAGTCCAAAGCGGGAGATCAACAAGTTAGACAGATGAACAATTTCTACATCTCTTTTATGTTACATAAACGCTCTATAATCCATTATAAACTGTTTTAGTAGTCCTTGCAAGGGCCAATGCTCTTCATGATCATGCATAATTCACCCACTTAAGATCATAAACATATAAGATACCAAGAGTATATATAAGGATATTACAAACGTACATGCAGTTCAGCATCTGCATTCAGGCCCCATGGGTCCTCCGTCCCCATTTCGATAATCCATCTCGACTCAGTCTTCCTTAGTTCTTTTTCTCTCCTTCCACCACCTGGAACCTGTAATATACTTTGGATGCCATAAAACATATTTGTGCCATTTTTCCATCATGCACTTCTCAAAGATGTTTGGAGACACTGAATGCAAAGTCTCTATTCTTAACTGCTCACATGTGCTGTGAAGTTTGCAGCTTTAACCCGTTTACTGTTCTTCCAATATATTTCTTTCCACAAACACATTCAAGTACATAGACAACAAAGTTGGTTTCATTGGTGTTTCCTTGATGTTGGTGTCATCTCTCGAATCTCCCAACTTTTACCATTTTGTGTCTTAAATTTTTGTTTGGTACTCGCAATGCGGCATGCTTTACACATCTGGCATTTCCAAAAGCCTTTCCTCATTCCAGATAACCAACTAGAACCTCCAGATTTGTTTCCAGTTATGGTCTCAAGAAACTTCTTAACAACCTATCTCCTGAGGAAGGAGTCTTTCGATATGTAATACTAGGATATTCTGGCAGTACCCCATTCAATGTGTCATCCATTTTCAAGATCTTCCAATTGCGACAAACTAGCTTTCTCAATTCTTTGCTTCTCATATTGCAATCCATAATGTGTCTGATCACATCACTATTCCCACCTGATTTAGGCTTGTTTGTTAAGAGCCCTTCTCTTCATCTTTTCTTTGCCCACCAGTGCATCTTTGAGGACAGCCTCCGGGTACCCTCGTTCTCTAAATCTTTGATACATCAGTGTCACTTGTTGCTCAAATTCATCCATTTCTGAGCAGATTCTCCTTGCACAGAGAAACTCCCCATTAGGGATGCCCACTTTTAAAGCACTCTGGTGGCCACTATTGGCATGGAGTATGGAGCCACTAGTTCTGCTTTTCCTGTAAATTGTATTAGAACATTGGAATGCTGGAAGCTCCATTGAAAACAATGGAGTGCTGCGGGCTTTTACTGGCCGGTAAAAGCCCGCAGCGCCAACATTCCAATGTTCGCTTTGTTCACAGCAACAGCTGTGAACAAAGCCACACGGAGCCCGAGGGGATTTTAATCCCCTCGGGCTCCGTGAACATTTTGTTTTTAATAGAACATTCTGCCCTGAGTGGCAGAATGTTCTAATAGCCTTAGAACCCGCCGTAGCGGGCTCTACCGGCTATTAAAGTCCCCCTCCCTTGTTAAATGCCCTCGCCTTCGGCTGGGGCATTTAACGCGGGGAGCGGGCCTTTAATAGCCGGTAGAGCCCGCTACGGCGGGTTCTAAGGCTATAGTACAGATCTTGTCTTCCCTGATGTTAACTTTGATATCTAGGAAAGTTATTTCATTTTTGCTTATTACATGTGTGAACTGAAGCTTTTGTGAATTTCTATTCAGCGATAAGATGAACATCTGTAACTCATCTCTCTCCCCTTCCCATATGACGGAAATGTAATCAATACATCTTGTCCATCGAATAACTTTCTGGATATGCTCCAAGTTCTGGCCATCCCAGATGCTTCCCACGAACCCATGGTGAGATTTGCAGAGGTTGGTGCAAGTGAAGTTCCCATAGCGGTTCCTTGTACTTGCAAGAAACACTGACCATTGAAGAGAAATACATTGTGGGTTAAACAAAACTCCGCCATTTCCAGTAACACATTAGAGTGCTCCAAAAATGACACTAACTGGAATCTTAAATAATGCTCACAGGCTTTCAAACCATCATCATGTTGTATTGATGTGTAGAGTGACACCACGTCAACAGTCGCCATCCATTAGTCCTGCTTCCAAGGCATCCCTTCTATTCTGTTTATAAAATCCTGCAAATCCCTTAAGTATGGTGGTAGTGTTTTTACAAAGGGAAACAAAAACACATCTATAAACCTTGAAATGCTTTCCAACAGGGCACCAATTGAGCTAACAATGGGTCTGCCTGGTGGGTTTACTGTGTCCTTATGAATCTTTGGTAAGAAATATTTTGTTGGTGTTCTTGGATGATAATTTCTCAAATATTGGCATTCCTCAACATCCAACAGCCCTTCAGAATGCTAGTGTTTTAGCTTTTCATGAAAGATTGCCATATACTCTTTCGTAGGATCACTCTGAAGTTTCTTATAATGTTCTTTGTTATTCAGTTGCCTATTTGCTTCAGCTATTTATTTATTTCTACTAAGCACCTCTATATTTGCACCTTTGTCTGATGGTTGGATGATAATATTTTCATCAGATTCAAGATCCCGTAGTGCAATCCAATCCATATATGTTTCTTAATTAATTCACCATTCGTCCTGTGGAGCTCCTCAATCATCAGCTCTTGACAGGTATCTATCTTATTTCTGGCTGGCAATTGTGGGCAGAATTTTGATTTTGGCTTGTATCTGCTTTCCCCAGCTCTGTCTGTCTGTATTCCTTCCAGACCACACAACTCAAGTTCAGGCATCTGATCAAGAGCTACTGTTACAATGTCCCCTTCCGTTTCTGACTCCAAAGGCATCAATGTTTATAATTTAGGAAGATTATTTGTGGTGAGAGAAGAGATCTCCTGTCCCCCAGTAAAGGTGTGTTTCTTTTTTTGTTTAATCTGTGCAAAATGCTTTTTCAACTTGAATTTCCTGGAGAATTTGTACAAAGCAATTCTTGTATTTGCTAGACTCATGTTAATATCAGAGCAAAATGACAATCCCTTGTTTAGGAGTCGAACTTAATCACCCGTCAATTCCTTTTCAGAAAGATTTATTACAAGGTCTTTACTATTATTTCTCCCACAAATGGTACTCAATTCTTTTGTTTTCCTTTTCCTCCTCGTCCTCTGCCGAGATATTTTGTCCCTTCTTGTCCCTGTGCTTGAGGGGTAGAATTGTTCCTCATTGGTGCCCCCAACCCCTGTTTCTTGTTTCCATTTGAGCTAGCATCACCTCTCCAGGGCACCCAAAGGGGGCTTTCCTTTGTCCCCGAAATCAAATCTGAGCTGTTAGTGCTTGGGGGGCCAGATGCACCACCATCCATTTTATTCTCCAATACATGTCTATTATATAAGTGATCGCACTTGCTCAGAAAGGTATATATATTATACCTGATGCATAGTCAATCCTATAACAATAGAACTTCCTGGCTTTCTTTGTTTCAATTTCTATCTCATGTTTTTCCAAACGCATCTCCATCGCCATTAGAACATCCTTAACCCCTTCCGTTTCTCCTATAGGGTCAATTCATTTCTCCAGTCCTCTGATCCTATCCTTGGCATTCGTTATTTTGCTTTCTGCATGCGTGATTCTTTAGCTTCATGGAGCATTCAGTTGTATCTGTTTGCCATTGTTTCAAGAGGTCTGGATCTAACTTATGTACTGTGGGCAGCACCAAAATTCGTAAACCCTCTGGGATTCGCCCACATTCAATATAATCTTTTAGGGTCGTCATTTCCCACCATTTATTAACTTCTACAGTATGGTTGTGCTCCAACTTCTTGGCCAGTTGTAGGGGCGCTATTGTCGCTTCTCCTTGTGTGGTCCCTCTATCCTCCCCAGTTGCACTTCGAGCACCAAACAGGATTTTAGGTTTCTGTTCCTGTTACGCTCATCTATCTGCTATACCTGCTTAATGTATCAATCCTTCATGTTCTACTTTAGCAGGCTACAACCCCTCTTATTTTATGTCACATTCTTCTCCTCTTCCAATCAACTAGTTAGTCTCACGTTGTTTTTTCTTTATGAATACCTCTGTAGCATTTCTACTCTCCGCCCACTCTGGCACACTTGGAATTTAGTTTATGCCATTCACTTCAAAGTGGTCTCTTTATATTTCTCATTCTCTCCTGTTTTTTCTAATATGGGTAATCATGCAGTTCCAAATTACTACAAACACATGTATCTTCTATTCCTCTTTCATGTGTAGTACTATATATCCAAATTCAAATTTATTTCAGACTATTTAGGTGTGCATGCAATAAGTCCATCCAGTTACCTGTTCATATTTTCACCCACAATCCCTATTTTGTTACTCTCAGATCATGAGTTCCATTTTTAAAGTATGGTAATTTAACAATCACTGGAGCTTCGAAAGCCACGGCCACCCGCTACCTGCTTTCGTCTTTAAAACTTTCCACAATTCTTAGTTTTATGGTACGCTTCGCCGGAATATGCAGAGTAAGAGCCATTACAGTTCCATAGTTTGCCGTCACAGTGTCTTTCGGTAAAAATGGCTGGAGTGGGGTTTTCACGTCTAACCGCTTCCCTCCGAGATGTGAACCCATGCGTACTCACCCCGCTCCCTCCTACTTGCCCACACTCACTGAATCAGTCTTTAATGGTTCAATTTTTACTGGACTTCCCGGTGACGTCTCCAACTCCTTCTCAATATTTCTCGGTAGAGATTCCCTCCTCAAACTCCCCTACTGGCAGTCACCGGTAGGTAGTCATAGTTAGGACCATGTTTCCAAAGACAAATAATTTTTTGACTTTCCTATACCTTTGAAGCCATTTGATGAATCTTCACGAACTTTCCCAAAAAAGTGTGCCTGTGATTTTTGTTGTGCATAGAGAGTTTTGGGGTGATCTGTCAAGCTAGGGTCAAGAAAAAGGTGGAGGGGGGGTAAAATAAACATGTGTTTCTCATGTTAATTCCCACAGAAGTTTTAAACATGACTAGAGCCTGAACTGCTTGATGGAATTACACAAAATTTTTGGCGGAACAGTAGCTTTCGGTACGCAGATTACGCTTTTTGTTATTTGGTGTAAATCCGTTCAGTAGTTGTTGAGAAATTTTAAGGAAATCCAAATTTGTATATCTGTGGCTGGAATGACTTCATGAATAATTACAAGCTTGTGCAGTGATCTGCAGAGTGCTGATTGGCTACCAACACTTCATTCAGGAAGTGTTGGCAGCCATCATGGGACTCAGCTTCAGCCGAGTCCCAAAAAAAGAGATTAAAGAAAAGAAAAGGTGTCAGAGTAGGAACACCCTGACCCCTTAGCTCTGGTGCTGGGGTCCCAGAGCGACCCTGCCAGGGCAAACAAGCACTTAAAAAAAATTAATTGCTGCAAGGAGCTATAGATGACCCTGGGGACCGCCACCCCCAGGGCTGGCTCCTGCTATGCCCCTGAATGCCCACCCCCGGGAGATAGCTGTTTACTGTGACTTGGCAGGCGCTTTGACAGTCAGAGCAAACACTTCACTCCCAGCAAGTGAGAGCCGTCAAACAGCTCTCACTTGCTGGAAGCACAGGTTTCCTCTATGTCCCTGCCTGCAGAGATGCGGGCAGGGAAACAGAGGAAACAATTCCTTTTTCAGACAGGGAGCTGCATCTTTAGCAGCTCCCTGTCTGCAAAAGCAATGCCGCTCCCTTAGCAGGCAGGGAGTATGCTGGGATTGCGGGGGCCTTTAGGCGCTCCCCGCAGCCCCATTGCACACTGGCTGCCCTGTGGGGCACCCAGGACAGATGGCAGGTCCGAGGGCCCTCATCCCCCAAACAAGCCCTTCACCCAACAAGGCAGCACTTGCTAACTAACCATTAGAAAGTGCTCCTTTTGGATTGACATTTTGTGCAAACTGGGGACTCTTTTTGGATAAACGAGCAAGTGAGCTTCCGTTCTGGCCAACAGGAAGCACTTACAAATATAAACGTTGTAAGTGCCCTAGTTGAAGCTCCACTTCTAGAAAGGACAAATGATCCTAACTCTTGGACTTGGTGAAGGAAAAGTAAGTGTGCTTACTCTGCGATTCCATATTGAAAAGCGATCTGAAATCCTTTGTGGAGGTGAATGCATCTTTCATCTATTGGAGCGCAATCAGACACTCTAACACATACATATACCCTCTCACACCCACTCTCTCTCAGACAGACACTCTCACATCCACTCTCACACCCAGAGAAACCCTCTCACACCTACACTCACACCTAGAGAGACAAGCCCTGTGGCCAACTGATGCTGCGCTTGGCTAAAGGCCGTGTGCAGAGTGAGGTTGGGTAGTTGATGGATGGTCGGCCACAGGAACTGGCCACAGGCCATGCACAGCACCACAGGATTGGGTGGTTATAGGGGAATGGCCATAGGGCACGGGCAAAGGCCGTGCGCGACAGTGGTTGAAATATTGTATAGTAATGAAAATTAATTTACGTTAAAAAAACATAGAAATTCACTAAAAAAGCACAAAGGTTACAAGAACGTTATAGTTAGGAAATAGAATTTGAAAAACCTTAGACATTCACGAATGTTAGAGGGATGTTATAGTTAGGTTCTAAATTTACTTGAACAAACCTAGAGGAATTCAGCAGTTGTATTTAGAGTTATTTCAAGTGATTATAACTTGCCTTCTTTTTGGTTTGTTTTTTTAGTAATGTCCACTTGTCAAGTTTTTGCTGCTATTGATATCCCTCCCCATCTCTGCAAATGGTTAACTCACAGAGGCTGTAAGAGTGTTGGGGGACTTTTCATACATCAAAAGGGCTGATCGATGGACTGGGGCTAAGTGGGAGTTTATTCCAGGTGAAAGCCATACAGTTATCATGATACTTACTCAGGGACAAGAAAATCTGCTCCGGAAAAATCCTCACAAGACAGGGTCCTAAAGTACAAATCATAAAGATTTATTTACAATGAATCATCAAATACAGAAGGCAAAAGACATTGATTATTCAGTCATTTCAAAATATACAAAATGCAGATAAATGTAAAACATTGTTGGCAGCATAATTTCAACCCTAGTCTAATTATTTCCAAAATCAAATATGGTGTAGTCCTATAGGCAAATGAGAATCAAGAAGCATTTGTCTTAAGGACTTCTCATTAAGTCAGAAGATAAGAAACGTGGAAAAATTCTAGTTCAGAGGGATAATCAGACCAACATAGGGTACCTCTGGTCATCCCCAAAATGCTGAAGTAGGGCCCCTCCTGAAAAAAACATCCGCTGACCCAGCCGAACTGAAGAACTACCAGCCCATCTCTCTGCTCCCCTATCCAAGTCCTCAAGAAAGCAATCAACCAGCAACTCACCCAACACCTAGAAGACCACAACCTCCTGGACTTCTCCCAATCTAGATTTTGAGCTAACCACAGCACTGAGACAGCTCTTATTGCAGCTGCAGATGACATCAGAGCCCTCCTGGTCTGTGGGAAAACAGCAGCCCTTATCCTCCTGGACCTGTCGGCCGCATTTGACACAGTCTCCCACCACATCCTGATCAACAGACTCCACCACATCAGGATTTAAGGAAACGTCCTCAAATGGATCACCTCGTACCTTACTGGCAGAACCCAAAGAATTAGTCTCACATCATTCACCTCAGAGCCCAAGAAGATAATCTGTAGAGTCCCCCAAGGATCGTCCCTCAGCCCAACCCTCTTCAACACTTATATGACCCCCCTGGCCGTCACTGTCAGATCACATGGACTCAACATCATCTCCTACGTCTACGACACACAGCTCATCCTCTCACTGTCCAAAGATCCCTCCACCAAAAAAGCTAACTTCCACAGATGCATGATGAATATATCGGACTGGATGAAAGACAACTGTCCCAAACTCAACACCGACAAAACAGAAGTCCTCATCTTTGGGAACAACACTTCACCATGGACTGACATATGGTGGCTCGCAGAGCTTGGCACCCCCCCAGCACCCCAAAGGACCACACCGACAACCTTGGCATCATCCTGAATAACAAACTACCCACGAAGAAACAAGTCAACGCAGTTTCATCCACCTGCTTCTACACCCTCCATATGCTCTGCAACATCTTCAGGTATCTCCCAGCAGACACCAAAAGGACCATCACACAGGCCCTAATAACCAGCAGACTGAACTAGGGAAACATGCTGTATGTAGGAATCACAGCACGCCTTCTGAAGAGACTCCAGACCAGTGGTTCCCAACCTGTGGTCTGGAGACCCCTGGGGGTCTGCAAAGACTCCTCAGGGGGTCAGCGACTGCTTAGAAAATTAAACAATGTTAACAGATTGGGTCCCCAGCTTTCAGTAATGACTTAGTGGGGAGTCCCCAGACTCCAATAATGATTCAGAGGGGGTCCACAGAAGTCAAAAGGTTGGGAACCACTGCTCCAGACAATACAGAACTCAGCAGCAAGATTCGACCACCCTACAAGGACCCACATAACACCCCATCTCAAAAAACAACACTGGCTCCTGGTTTAGAAGAGATTCTAGTTCAAGGTGCTGACCCATGCCTACAAGGCCCTGACCAACATACATACACAAACTCCTGACGTTCCACCAACTGACCAGACACCTCTGATCAGCTTCCCTCTCTCTTCCTCACAGACACCCCACAGAGCCAACAGCGGAGGACTCTCCTTCCTGCATCTTGAAGCCAAGGCTTGGAACAACCTCCCCCTGCATCTCAGGACCACATCGTCACTCCAGAAATTCAGAAGAGAACTTGAGACCTGGATGTTCAAATGATGATTCCTCCACGCAGCAACTCCAGTGCCTTGATACCCTCACGGGTAATTTTCTGCACTTTATACATGTTTGATTGATTGACTGATTGATTGATTGAGCCTTTATACATTTTCAGTGAGAGAAACTGTGACATTACTATGGTATGATAAACATAAGTACATATCACGATCAAAGAGTAAACAGAAAACACATCACAAGTTAATATTGGCATTTGCCTTAAATCTAATGAAAATGCTGTAATACGCCCTACCCAGGAAACACTACTGCATTCAAAATATAAACAGCACTTCCATTTTGGCAGAAAGAAACACTTTGTAGACAAGTGTAAATTTGTCCTTTCAGGGGAACATCAGGAAAAGAAAACATTCCATTTTATAAATGTTACAAACCAAAAAGGACCATAGAACTAACTGATGTTTTTACTATTAACCTAGCAAGGTAAACCACATCTAGCTCTGTGATGTACAGGGAAGGAGAAGATGAACGTGGCCGGACTGGGAATTCAAAGCAGCCCTGGCAAATTTTGTCAGACCAGCCCCCATAGGACACATAGCGAGCAGCAAGCCTGACCACTACAATGGGGCCCCACAAGAAAATTTGGAAAAAAATGTTACAAATGGTGCCTTCTACCACACATTTTTCATTATATATTCAACTACATTAGCATTTAAAGCATAGTAAAGTATGACCTTACAGAGCACCGGGATAAGGCAGTCTTTATGGGGGCTCTTCAATCACCCTCTAACAGTGCCTCTCATATCTCAATAGCCTCTCTCTCATGTGTATTTCATTTGTTTTATAGCGCCTCTTTTGCCAGCGTAGGGCGTTGGGGCACTTTACATCACACACAAACACACACACACACACACACATACAAAGACAATGAATCCTATTTGTGTAAATCAGTGTATAGAAAATGTTATATAAGACAAAGGGGACTATAAGGTGTAGGAGTCACATGTCATCCATACTGGTCGGCATTTTTGGTCTTGGGAAGCATAAACTCACGATTCAGAAAGTAAGAAAGTGGTTAGGGTTGACTTTATCAACAACAATTTATTTCTGCCCAAACTACCCTTCTTCACAAAATTTGGATAATCAAAGACTGGGTAAAAACATAACTTTCTAACCTGTATCAAGCAGTTTACATGCTTCTCTTAGATGGCTGTTCATAGATCACTGTGATTGTAACTTACGAGCTGCACAAGAACAAAAGGAGCTCTTTGGCAAAAGCAGTACCCTGCTGAGCAATGCAGATAAAATACTGTTCTATAATCTGCATAGTGCACGTTCTTTGCAGCAGGCATATTAACCCTCTGTTCTACCTTAGAGGAGTCAAAATTGCCAGTAGACAAAGCTCCAACCTCTCTTCAGCAGATACATTAATTACCAGCATAACTGCCCACAGACCGCGTCAGGTGGGAGACACCCAATTTTTTAAACCCAAAATGGCTTATTTTTGGTTGTCTCCCACCTGAAATTGCCTCTCCTTCAATAAAAGTCAATGAGGGAAATAAATTCTCCCTATTTTTTTTTGGGTAAATCTCCCATTTTTCCTCTTCTAAAATGTTGGCATGTATGATCACCGGAGTTATCTTGGTACTTTTATTTTTGCCTGAAAACTGTTGGCTATACAAGGAACTCTTTAGTGCTTTTAAAACTGCTGCACTGCTACAAAACCGGACCCCCAGTAACAAAAGCGGCACCCCACTCTTCCAGCCTCCCCAGAAATGCCCAAGGCCCAACATGACCAGACCGGCAGCCGTGACTTGTACCTTGTTAGTGGTGGGACGAGTGAAGTGCCCCATCACTACGCAAAAAAATTATAATTAAAAAACATCCCCTACCTCCAAAACCCCAAAGTAAACCACTCCTCCGTCCTAAAGCCCAAATAGCACTAACTATAACACAAACACTACACTTAAACTTGCACTACACACTTACATGCACTGCACACGCACATAACATTACACACATGCATTACACAAACATTACACATTTAAAATAAAAGGCACTTTCACACGGGCTGCATATCGTCCTCCATGTGCTTCTGTTCTTCGATGGTGGAAGAGCTCCCCTAACCAATCCAGGCGCTGCTCTCATGCTGTTAACCAGCATGAAAGAAGCACCTGGATTGGATGGAGAGTCCTGGCTGGACACTCCTTCAGGCCCAGAAGGCCTGTGTCTGGTCTCCACCCAGCAGTCTTAGACAGCTGAGTTGAAAGCTTCAAAGTGTGCAGGTCACTTTGGCCGGCGCAAAGCAGCCAAAGTGCTAAGTGCACTTTGAAGTGTCCCTTCCAGGCACTGCTCCAGTCCTCTGCTGCCAGAAGCTGTCAGTCCTCTGTTGCCGGCAGCAGAGAACACACCAGCATGTTTAAGGGCCGGTGCGCACTGCAGGGGAAAAATAAAATGTCAATTAAATCTTTTTTTTTCCTGCGCAGTTTGCAGTGGGGGGGGCACGCTCCCCCTCCGTCGAGAAGAAGCCACTGGAGTCTCACCAAGCACTGGAACTACAAGCCTTAGAAATATGCAGTTCTGCAAACACGAGTAGGCCTAAGGCTTTTTCACATCAAGCTAACAGGACCTCATTATATTTAACACAATGTAAACTAGAGGTGAGCGAGCCACTGAAAGGTCGAGCCAGGCTCGAGCCAGTTTCCAAGCTCCGTCTGAGTTCAAGGCCTTCTTAGAACCTCGAGCTTCTGCCAGCCACTGTAGGAGGCTGGCCTGGCTTGTAGTGGGTGCCAGAGGTACTTACACCTTGTGCCAGGTCCAGTTATCCCTTATTAGTGTAGAAGAGGTGTTTCTAGCAGCTTAGGCTGATAGAAGGTAGCTATAGCAGAGCAGTTTAGGCTGAACTAGGAGACATGCAAAGCTCCTACTATACCACTGGTGTCATATGCACAATATCATAAGAAAACACAATACACAGATATACTAAAAATAAAGGTACTTTATTTTTATGACAATATGCCAAAAGTATCTCAGTAAGTACCCTCAGTATGAGGATGCCAAATATACACAAGATATATGTACACAATACCAAAAATATGCAGTAATAGCAAAAGGAAGTAATGCAAGCAGTTAAAAGTTACAATAGATTGCAATAGGAGAACATAGGTATAGGGGCAACACAAACCATATACTCCAAAAGTGGAATGCGAACCACGAATGGACCCCAAACCTATGTGAGCTTGTAGAGGGTCGCTGGGACTGTAAGAAAACAGTGAGGGTTAGAAAAATAGCCCACCCCAAGACCCTGTAAGGTAGGTGTAAAGTGCACCTACAACCCTCAGAGAGCACAGAAGTCGTGATAGGGGGATTCTGCAAGGAAAACCAACACCAGCAAAGCAACAACAGTGGATTTCCGGACCTGAGTACCTGTAAGACAAGGGGACCAAGTCCAAGAGTCCCGACAGTGTCGAGAGTGGGCAGATGCCCAGGAAATGCCAGCTGAGGGTGCAAAGGAGCTGCCACCGGATGGAAGAAGCTTGGTGTTTTGCAAGAACGAAGAGGACTAGGAACTTCTCCTTTGGAGGATGGATGTCCCACGTCGTGAAGAAGCTTGCAGAGGTGTTCCCATGCAGAAAGACTGCCAGCAAGCCTTGCTAGCTGCAAGGGTCGCAGTTAAAGTTTTTGGATGCTGCTGTGGCCCAGGAGGGACCAGGACGTCGCCACTTGGATGAGGAGACAGAGGGGGCGCCCAGCAAGTCAGGGAGCCCTCACAGAAGCAGGCAGCACCCGCAGAAGTACTGGAACAGGCACTTAGAAGAGGAGTGAACCGGAGTCCACCTGAAGTCAGAAAAGGGAGTCCCACGACGCCGGAGGACAACTCAGAAGGTTGTGCACTGCAGGTTAGGGTGCCGGGGACCCAGGCTTGGCTGTGCACAAAGGAAATTCTGGAAGAGTGCACAGGAGCCGGAGCAGCTGCAAATCACGTGTTATCCAGCAATGCAGTCTAGCGTGGGGAGGCAAGGACTTACCTCCACCAAACTTGGACTGAAGAGTCACTGGACTGTGGGAGTCACTTGGACAGAGTTGCTGAGTTCCAGGGACCACGCTCATCGTGCTGAGAGGGGACCCAGAGGACCGGTGATGCAGTCTTTTGTTGCCTGCGGTTGCAGGGGGAAGATTCCGTCGACCTAGGGGAGATTTCTTCAGAGCTCCTGGTGCAAGAAGGAGGCAGGCTACCCCCAGAGCATGCACCACCAGGAAACAGTCGAGAAAGCCGGCAGGATGAAGCGTTACAAGGTTGCAGTAGTCGTCTTTGCTACTTTGTTGCGGTTTTGCAGGCGTCCTGAGCAGTCAATGGTCGATCCTTTGGCAGAAGGTGAAGAGGGAGATGCAGAGGAACTCTGGTGAGCTCTTGCATTCGGTATCTGAAGAATTCCCCAAAGCAGAGACCCTAAATAGCAAGAAAAGGAGGTTTGGCTACCTAGGAAGGAGGATAGGCTAGTAAGAAATGTAGAAGCCTATCAGAAGGAGTCTCTGACGTCACCTGATGGCACTGGCCACTCAGAGCAGTCCAGTGTGCCAGCAACACTTCTGTTTCCAAGATGGCAGAGGTCTGGGGCACACTGGAGGAGCCCTGGGCACCTCCCCTGGGAGGTGCAGGTCAGGGGAGTGGTCACTCCCCTTTCCTTTGTCCAGTTTTGCACCAGAGCAGGGCTGGGGGATCCCTGAACCGGTGTAGACTGGCTTATGCAGAGATGGGCACCATCTGTGCCCATCAAAGCATTTCCAGAGGCTGGGGGAGGCTACTCCTCCCCAGCCCTGACACCTATTTCCAAAGGGAGAGGGTGTAATACCCTCTCTCTGAGGAAGTCCTTTGTTCTGCCTTCCTGGGCCAGGCCTGGCTGGACCCCAGGAGGGCAGAAACCTGTCTGAGGGGTTGGCAGCAGCAGCAGCTGCAGTGAAACCCCGGGAAAGGCAGCTTGGCAGTACCCGGGTTCTGTGCTAGAGACCCGGGGGATCATGGAATTGTCACCCCAATGCCAGAATGGCATTGGGGTGACAATTCCATGATCCTAGGCATATTACATGGCCATGTTCGGAGTTACCATTGTAACGCTGTACATAGGTAGAGACCTATGTACAGTGCACGCGTGTAATGGTGTCCCCGCAATCACAAAGTCCGGGGAATTTGCCCTGAACGATGTGGGGGCACCTTGGCTAGTGCCAGGGTGCCCTCACACTAAGTAACTTTGCACCCAACCTTCACCAGGTGAAGGTTAGACATGTAGGTGACTTATAAGTTACTTAAGTGCAGTGGTAAATGGCTGTGAAATAACGTGGACGTTATTTCACTCAGGCTGCACTGGCAGGCCTGTGTAAGAATTGTCAGATCTCCCTATGGGTGGCAAAAGAAATGCTGCAGCCCATAGGGATCTCCTGGAACCCCAATACCCTGGGTACCTCAGTACCATATACTAGGGAATTATAAGGGTGTTCCAGTATGCCAATGTGAATTGGTGAAATTGGTCACTAGCCTGTTAGTGACAATTTGGAAAGCAGAGAGAGCATAACCACTGAGGTTCTGGTTAGCAGAGCCTCAGTGAGACAGTTAGTCATCACACAAGGAACACATACAGGGCACACTTATGAGCACTGGGGCCCTGGTTGGCAGGGTCCCAGTGACACATACACTAAAACAACATATATACAGTGAAATATGGGGGTAACATGCCAGGCAAGATGGTACTTTCCTACAGCCACCATAGCTCTACTCTCATGCACAATGGATTAAAAACAAAGCATTAACATTTGAGTTCAAAAGGACAGAAAAATAGATATCCATTTAGTGGCTGACTTGGACAAAGTGAAACCAGGATACCGGCTTACCCGCTTATACACACTAGGGCAAATTTATGAGCACCTAGCCCCACCGGAGCGTCACTTTTCGTGAAGCTCCGGGGGCGCTATGCCCTGCCCGTATTTACAAGGTGGTATTAATACAACCACTTCACATGCAGCCCTTAGCGTGGAAGGGGCGAGCAATGGGTGGGTGTGCCACAGCAACACCCTTTGCATTTTGATGCTGCCTTAGATTTACGAGTTTTCGTAAACCTGAGGCAGTGCTAAAATCTAAGGCCCAAGGCGCAACGAGGAGGAATACTTTTATTCCTCCTAGTGTTTTTGCTTTTTCTATGTGTGCTGCATTATGCAGCATGCATAGGAGGAACAAAATGGCAGACATTATTGCTTATGTGTGTGAAGGTGTCCCTTCCTGCACATACACAATCATTTCAAAATGACACTTTGGCACTTCTGTATGTGCTGCAGAATGAAGCACACACAGAAGTGCCAAATCGCCATTAGTGACTGTTTATGTGCAAGAAGGGACACCTTCCCACACATAAACAATCAAACCCCTCAACGCAGACATCCTTGCAGGATGGTGAAAGGATGCCTGCGTTGGCACTGGCAGCTACATTTAGAATCTGCGCATGGGACAACACAGGGGTGTACCTTATTCAATTAAATACGGTGCATCCCTGCATTGTGAAAATGACGGAGCATGGCGCTACCAATTTTGGAGCAGCGTTGCACTCCATCATTTTCGTTTAAATATAGACCAGTGTGTGATTTTGGCAAATATTGTATATCACCAATCCCCCTCTTTCTTCGTTATGGCATATGAAAGCACCTTCAAACACATTTGTGTTCAGAATACGAGCTGTACAAACGTCTCTGATTTAACAGACTATAACGTCGTTCTATCTATGAAGTAGTGGGCCACATACAGAATACACATGACAACTGACTTGCCTCTTAGTGCACTAAAGTCATTGTCGCTAGGGTGGGGACAAAGGCAGGTATGGTTCTAAGTTCATGTTTGAAAAACTAGGACTTTTGATAAGGACCTCTGAGTGCAGTGTTATTATGTGACTCATTACGTAAGTTTCCGCTTGTTAAAGAAATGTGCTTTTAATATTTACAAGCGATTTTATCATATTTTACCTTCTGTTTGTTTAATGATATACACAGTAAAAATGTGCAGGGTTTGGTACTCTGTATTAAAAGTTAAATTATAAATTTGTATACTGGGGAATCGGCGCCCACAGGAGTATATCCGAGTCTTGTCTCACTAGAGATACCAAACCACAAACAGAGGGTTGTCAAGCTGGGGTAAACAGGATAAGTAACATCACTAGTTGTTGTTCAGGGATGTTTAGCCTGAAACTACCAAGGAGATGTGGCAAGGCTAGGGTATAAGAATCAGGACTTCGGCTACACAAAGAGGTAAAAGCACAGCTACAGCTTCAATGGAGCGGTCACATTGGTGCGCTTCCAAAGGTGTCCATCATTCTCATTCTTTACCTCTGACGACATTTGCCTTCTTTGTAAGTGTGTAATCTCTACCTCAGGTGGATAAAGTGAGGAGGAGGAGTCTTCACACAACAAAAGTAGGGGTGGGAAGTGAACTCCACTCCTCTTACCGAGTTTGCAGAGTTTTTCCCACTCTGAACTCCGCTTACAGCGCAGAGTTCCAAAAATCTCCACTTAGTGGAGCAGAACAGAGTTTTTTACTCGCTCTCGCTTGGCAACGGTGAGTTGGTGAGCGGGATCAAGCAAAATCTTACTCAAGACCACCTCCCGGAGAGATTTTTCAACACGAGTGGTTGCACATGGTTGAGACCGATCAAATTGAGAAATCTTCTGTTCGCGTTGAGTAGAAAATCAACTCAAGCAGCAGAAAAGAAGCAGTGCCCTCTTGTGCTGCACAGGGAGCTGTTTGTGCCAATTTTTCAGCACGGGACAAACACCTGGTGCTAAAAATCAGCACGAACGGCATGACCTAATGCATTCCGCCGCTTGAGGAACTCCGCATAGCACTGAAGAGTTTTTTGGCACTTCACAACTCTGCCAACTCCGCCCAGGCCTAAACAAAAGGGTCAGATCAACTCGTTGGCAAGTAGAAATGTGTGCTGCTTCTGCTGGTTGCTCAGTTAGGCAGCAGATGCAGTCTGGCACCAGTGCTTGTCTCAGAGATGAATGAAGCAAGATTGTTCCTGTCTGGCTTTGCCACACCGATTTGGCGCCTCCCACCATCTGGCTGACACAAGTGACACTGCACGGACTGAAAAACTCTGCCTCTCTGACGAATGCAGAAGGTGGCAGGGTGCCACACTTCTCACCCCCAGCCCTGACTTACCTCTCAGCATCAGCATGCTCAGGTTGCACCCCCCTCCAGCCCAGGCAGAATCTACTGTCACTTTCAGGAAACCTTGGGGCGCTCCTCAACTTCTCTTGAGACACAGTGTCAGGTGTTTTCCTCAGACTCAGGGTCGACTTAAATGATTAAATAGTTCCCCCAGCTTTAGGTAATCCCAGACAGTGATTCACATTTCTACCAATTTGTGTGGAGCCCTGGCTCTAGTCACAATTCTGTCACTGCTCCCCAGTAGCCAGAGGCCCACGTCCCTTTGCTGCTGTCCAAAACAATGTCGTAGGGTAGCCCTCAGTGCGTATCCCTCTAGGAACCTAGCGAGTTCTTGCTGTCGGCCTGGGAATGCTTTCATTTATCACTAGTGGCAGGTGCTCCAGAAGTGAGCCAAGTCAATGTAGTGCCAAGCACAACTATATGTTGACACTCCCCATGCTTCCTCTCCTCATCTTTGGGAAAGGAGAGAGACTCTGGACTGTGCACTCGTCTGGGCAAAGTCACTGGTGAACTCCTGAGATTACGCCATGCAAAGGGGCAAAAGCGTGAAGCGAAACCCACCTGAGATTTATCAAGCCACGCAAAGCCACCTTGCATGACTCTGCATAGCTTGATAATTCTGGAGTAACGCAAGGCATCGCAAATTGCTGCCTTGTGTTACTCTGCCACAGGGAGACGTTCTACGTGGGTGTTCCCATATATCCACCCATGGATTTTGGCACATTCTTACTGGCAGATCTGGGAATGCGTCAAAATGCCTGTGTTGGCACTAGGCAGCTAAAAGTGTGCCAGCACTAGGAAAGGACAGGAATGCGCTATATAAAGGTAAATATGGCAGAATGATGCCTTTTCAAGCAGTGCAGCAAGGTGACTTGCTGCATTGCGTGAGAAAATGATAAATACGGGCCTCAGTCTTTTCAGAGAATGAAGTTTGCATAGGCTGGCCCCAGCGCAAAAGTCCAGAGATTGGAGAATGTCTAGGACTGAGTCAAGGCACAAGGGACTAAGATGCTGAGCATCAAGTTTGCTGAGAAATCCCACAGTCTGTGGGCAAGCAAAGTAGTGTAGATTCTCAGCAGGTTTGCCATAGCTAGTTCTTCATGGGCTTCATGGTCTCAGTAAAATTGTGTTAATGCAAGCACCAAACAACTAGTGATGAATAAAATGATGTATAACTCATCAAATATGAGATCAAATTTACTTTGAGATATACACCCCAACATTGCTCTGTTCAAAATTAATTGTTTCTACAGCCAACATATGTTTTGAAACTCTCTATCACTTACCCCAGGCTGTAAGAATACAAAAAAAACAACATTACGCACTACATAAAGTACAAAATAATATTTTTTATTAGTAATGAAAACCACGTAGAATTTGTAGTCTTTTCTCCATCATAAGTGCTACCAATCTTAATAAAACAATACCCACATACCATAGCTTTACATCCCAAAAATGAATAAATCTTAAAATGTACTCTTTATAAAAAATGCATAAAAATACACCATGTTGATCATTTTCTACTACATCTCAGTAAATATGCTATTCTAACCATTTCAATCATGAAGAAGTGAAACGACCCTAAACTATATAATAGATAAGTGTTATCCTTGTTTAATGTGTGAATTATTAAATGTCATATCATCAGTGTCGATTTATATTTCTAAGCATAGCCCAACTTCGCTCTCCCTCATTAACATGTTTCAAAAACATTGCTGTCACTAAATTATACATATTCATACATGACAAATATTTTGCTAATCAGCTTTGTATAAAAAAACAGAGGTACTTATTTAGAGCTTGGCAGTCGGGATACTTAGGCCCTCATTACGAGTTTGGCAGTTGGAAAACTCTGACTACCAAACTGGCGGGGAGGAGGCAGCCGTCATACCAGCTGCCTCCCCCTGGTCGTATTACTATGTTCCCACCGGGCTGACCGGCAGAAACGTTATATTACAACATTCCCACCGGTCAGACCGGCAGAAACAGTGCTACAATATTGGTTTCAAGGAGCCGAGGCCAATACCGTAGCACACCAGCCCCCTCGGAATGTAAAGCAGACAGTGTGCATTCCAAGGGTGATGAGCAGTGGTACCTCTGCCCTGCCCATGCCAACGGCATGGGCAGGGGCCCCCCTGTTACCACCTGCACTGTGTTTCCACCCGCCTTTCCATGGCAGTGTTCCCTCCATGGAAAGGCTGGCAGAAATGGGAGTTGTGATCAGCACAGCAGCAATGAGTTCAGTGCCACCATGACTAACCATGAGGCTGACCACTGTTAGCCCATCAGGACCTTGTTCCCAGCAGAGACGCAGTCCCCTGGCGGACCGACCCGTAGGGTCATAGGGCCAGATGTAGGTAAGTCTGAGTTTACGACTTGCAAATTGCGAGTCTGAGTGACTCGCAATTCGCAATTCGCAATTCGCAAACCCAGATGCAGGATGGTGTCCCTGACACCATCTGCGAATCGCAAGGGGGTCGCAAAGACCCATTAATATTAATGAGGTGGGTCGCAATTTGTGATTCGCAGCACTCACAGGGATGGTGGCCTGCTGGAGACAGCAGACCACCATGTCTGTGACTGCTTTTTAATAAACCAGTTTTTTTTGTATTGCAGCTCGTTTTCCTTAAAGGAAAACGAGTTGCAATACACACGAAAAAATGAAACGTTTTTGTTTCATTTTTTCAGAGCCATTCACAAAGGGGAAGGGGTCCCATGGGGACCACTTCCCTTTTGCGAATGGGTTAGCACCCATTTGAAATGGGTGCTAACTGCAAATTGCTTTGTGACCGCGTTCGTGGTCACAAAGCAATTCTAGATTGCGATGCGAATCGCAAATAGTAAGTGGAACACCCCTTCCTATTTGCGAGTCGCATTCCCATTTTGCGAGTCGGTAACCAGGTTACCGACTTGCAAAATGGGAATGAGCATCGCGATGTGTGTTTTGCATGGCGCAAACAGCAAAATTCGCTGTTTGCACCATGCAAAACGCTTGCTACATCTGGCCCATAATGTGGCAGTCAGACCACCTGTAGTGTGGTTGTCTGACCGTCACTGCACGTCTGGTGGTCCTTGGACCGCCAGACTTTTAATGAGGCCCTTATTCAAAAAGTGATGGATATCTGTCTGCCTACTACAAGTTCCATCCACTGTAATGAACGTGTAATACAGCAGGCAGGAGATCCGCCATGTTCATCATGGAGTGTCCTATCCATTAAACGCTAGATTAGATTTAGGGCCTGATTTAGAGTTTGGCAGAGGGGTTACTCCATCACAACGGAGATGGATATCCTGTCTACCGAAATATAAATTCCATTGGACTTAATGGGATTTATGTTTCGGTGGATGGATATCCATCACCGTTGTGATTGAGTAACCCCTCCCCAAACTCAAAATCAAGCGCCCAATGTCTCTAAATGATGAAAGATGGTTCTGCATACACATTAGTCAATCTGATCACTAATTGGCCATAAACATGATTTTGATATGAATTTTATAACAGATGCAAAATATCTGTTAATCTTTACCAAGCTGAACTACACTCTTGTACCTCAGACGTGTTGCATATTGGAAGCATTAGCAGTATTTTCCAAAATCCACGTTATCCCATGATAAGGATTCTGCAGTTATAGCAAGGTTATATAACAGATCCCATATCTGTAATTCATTCTTATTTAAACTGGATTTTAAAACAAGCACTGGCAAAGCCAACAGGTCTCACTAGGAGACATATTGCTTTGGCAACGATTTTTAGCCATGATGTACAGCAACATGGACACTGTACAGCATGGCTGAAAGAAATGTAAAAAAAGGCTATGACGCAGACATCATGTCATTTTGTAGATGCGCACCTACAAAATAAGGCAAGCATTTTTCTTTTTTTATTTATCAATCCAAAATGGATTAATAAATAAAATGTTGTGTGAAAAGCACTTTTTGATATAGTATAATTGCCCTTTTTGGATATCTCGCTACTTTATTTTATTTAAAAAAAACTATAAACTGAAATGTGGGTTGGAGGAAAGCAGGGGTGCTAGGCAACACAGAGGGAGAACAGGAGAGAAGGAAGCAGAGGAGGGAAGACCAAGAGAGTGGCAACGATGGGGAAGCACATTGACAACGGAGCATGGGGATTGAGAAGCACATGGACAACGTAGGGTGCGCAAGCAGGGTTGGGAAAGCACACTTGCAAGCACAAGGACAATATTGGGTGAGCTAAGATGGGACATTACACGGATAACAGACAGCGGGAAACAGCATGGGGAAGCAAATGGACGACGGCTAGAGGGCAGGCGTGGATGAGTAGGAAAATGGACAATGGAGGGGGTGGGGATGGGGAAGCAAACAGACAACGAAAGGGAATGGGGAAGCACACAGACAACAGAAGAGGGTGGCGAAGCAATAATTGCAATAGAAGGTGGGTGTGTGGGACAAAGAAAGGACTACAACTGAAGCAGGAGGTGGAGAGGAGAAGATTATGGGCAAGAAATAGGAACATGAAGGACACCAAGGCGACAGCTGGAAAACAGATGCAGTATCCTGGAATGCTTAGGCTAAAAGGAAAAGTAGCACCTGAAAAGGATAAAGTGTAAGGACACAAGTTACGGTTCCATGCTCAGGGGAAGGGCTAAACACCAGAAGAGAAAGAAAAGCTTATGAAACCAACAAATAAGCAAGCGTCAGTGATAATAAAGCAAACCAATGGTAAGAAATGGACGAGCTCTACACCCACCGTAAACTAACAATATGGGGGTCATTCCTACCCTGGCGGTCCGAGACCGCCAGGGTAGGGGACGGAGGAAGCACCGCCAACAGGTTGGCGGTGCTTCTGGGGTTATTCTGACCACGGCGGTAAAGCCGCGGTCAGAAAAGGGAAGCCGGCGGTTTCCCGCCGGCTTCCCGCTGCCCCTGTGAATCCTCCACGGCGGCGCTGCAAGCAGCGCCGCCATGTGGATTCCGACCCCCTTCCCGCCAGCCTTGTTCTGGCGGTTTTCACCGCCAGAACCTGGCTGGCGGGAACGGGTGTCGTGGGGCCCCCTAACAGGACCCCACATTGATTTTCAGTGTCTGCTTGGCAGACACTGAAAATCGCGACGGGTGCAACTGCACCCGTCGCACACCAGCAACTCCGCCGGCCCCATTCGGAGCCGGCTTCCTCGTTGCTGGTGCTTTCCCGCTGGGCGGGCGGGCGGCCTTTTGGCAGTCGCCCGCCAGCCCAGCGGGAAAGTCAGAATGACCGCCGCGGTACGGTCTTCTGGTGGTTCCCGCCAGGCGGGCGGCGACCGCCGCCCGCCAAGGTAGGAATGACCGCCTATGTCTTGCAACAAACAGTGTATGTGCTGTCTTACGCAAGACCTGAAAGTGATTTTGATATATGAATATACACAATATAAATATAAATAAATAGAGTTGTTACCTGAGGCATTGTTACATGGTTTCCCAAACGTTTAAGGTGTCTACGAAAAAACCCGGGTGCTATCCTCGATTCTTTAATGCACCACCATATTGACTTTCCAGTACTTCCAGTGGTGGCATACTGAAACAGAAGTATGCCATATTAGGTCAGTTTCATCATGTAATACCATACAGATACAACTCCTCCTGTTTTACCAGAACCACAACGCTTCATAATATTCTTGGTATTGCAGTAGTCTATACCCAAACAAAAGGGCAGTGAAAAATATTCAATATGAACCCTTAGTTGATGTCAATTGAAAATGAGTATAAAGTCTGGACAACTTCTACACAGGAGAAATTATTAACATAATACACTAGAGATGCTGATAAGAATCACGGTGCTCTGAAGGATTGTCTTCAAATCATCCCTTGGACTGTCATACCACAGTATTTCTAACTCCACCACTTCTTACGCTTAGGGATACCTAAAGATCTTTCCTACGCCTGACTATAATGTGGTGATACAAAGGTGCTTTTGTCACCATAAGAGAGTCTGAAGCTCCACATTCACATTCTATCCCTTGGTTACAGTTCCCAAGTTATAAATTCAAAAGTATTCTCTCTTTCTCAGGTTCAGTTTGCGACCACCACCTCTTCTAGTTGGATGTACATGTTCAAAGCCCACACAGATATTTTTAAATCACCCATCAAATATACTAATTAATTTTAAGTACAGCAATGAAGTGGTGCATATCTGGCAGTGAATATTGCCATGCATTGGATATATTTAAAAACATAGAATCTTAATTGTCAGTGGTTGATTGGTGCCTCTGCCCAGCAGACATTAGTAATTGACTACATACAATGTTGGGGAGTATGGTGTAAACTGTGAGTGCACTGTTAGTGCTCGGTCAAATCAATGCTGCTACAATTAATAAAACAGACTTAGTACGATTACAGGACTGACACTCATCCAATTCCCTGGCAGTTGAACTTGCAGACAAGTTTGGTGCTGCAAATATTGGAACACCTTTAATTTTACTCCAGTTGCAAATTTAAAAAAGGGAATTCGGGACCCCAATAGGACTTTCTTAGTCATTGGTCCTTTTATTTGGTCACTGCACCTATCAGGGGTGTTAAATGGAGTCCTGTCTGGGCTGAAGGATTTCCTTGACATCTCCCTAAATGGCCAAGTGGTCTTCAATTCAACCAGGAAGAATAATCTGAACCACCTGAGGATGGTTCTGCAAGCCACAAAGAAAGCAAAGTTGACAAGGCAAGAAAGTGTCCAATCTGGCAGACCTCGGTGGTTTGCCTTGTCACCAGGTGGGAGAAGATAGTCCAGACTTGATTCACCAACCAACCTCGAGAGTTCTAAGCCCATGCTATTATGAGCAGGGAGGTCCCCAAGTCCAAGATATAGTTGAGGTTCTTTCTAGGACTCACTGGCTATTACTGCCATTTTATACTGAGCTATGGGAAGATAGTTACTCCACTCACTTCCCGACTTCTAAGAAGAAACCCAAAAAGATCAAATGGACTATGAAAGTCAAAAGACCTTAGATATGCTCAAAAAGACAGTGAGCAAAACCCACATAGTTCAGGTAGTTGACTGCAGTAGGCCATTCATAGTGCATAGGGATGTCTCTGACAAGGGTACTGATGTATTTTTTGGCACAATAGAATGATATAGTTAATGAGCTTCCTATGGCTTTCATCTCTTACCCTGACAGCAGAACTAGACAGCGATTCAGAAAGAGACTGGTTGCAGGCCAAACCCTGTGGGCAAGCCCGGCAGCACACGACCAAAGGGCATGCATAGAGGGGGTTGCCACAGGTAATGGTTTGATCACAGAGCCTGGCTGGAAGGCAGGCCTGGCACTGAATCCCTACTGCGCACATCCCAACACCATGCTGTGAGTCAATCTCTGCTGTGCATGGCCCTGCACTGAAACCAGGCCATGTGCCCAGCCATTTTCCTGAAGGCACGCTGCAGTTCACATGGCCTTCAAACATATACCATGGAACTCAACATCCTGCCACCAGCCAAACCCTGCTGCACACACCCTTTAGTTGTATGGGCCTCACCTCCAACCAGGCCCTTCTCTCAACTCCCTGCCACCTGCCAACCCCCACTGCACAGCCCTCCTGTCAACCCGCTGCCATAAAGTATGCAAAAGAATGATGGGTGGAATGCTTGAATTATTTTCAGTCACTGGTAATTATTTGGGCTGCATTCCAATACATTATTATTTTGCACACCGTGTCACCTCAGTTTGGACCCAGCCATATGCAAATCAGTCTTTACCCCGCTCTGATTGGAACAATCAGCCCAAACTGCCAGGCCAGGTCCTCCCTGAAATGGAATACAAGCAACCCAGGATTTGTTTCACCCTAGTTAGGGCCCAGAGGCTAGGTCTAGCTTGATTCCAGTGACACAGTGTGCACAGGACTCACATCATCTGGGAATACCCATCCCACTTACGGTGACACACTAAAGTATACAAAAAAGTGATGCATGGAATGCTTGAATTAATCTCAGCCACTGGTATTTACTTGGGCTGGCGGCACCAGCGTTCAATTCCAATTAACTACGATGATTGGGTACATCCACCCAATAGGTTCACCCCTCTTGGAGCACAGAATAAGGGCCCTGTCCTAGTTAGTGCAAAGCCTTGGAGTTTCACCCCTGTTCTCATATTGTTTGTAAGGTGGGTGCATACCAGCAACATGAGGGTAATATCCAACAAATGTGGGTGGCTTGATAGCTATGCTATGTATCCAACATGTTTTCAAATGTTATGTCCGTTATCATGTGACTGGTGATCGAAAATAAATTGCCCACAGGTGTAGTGTGTTGAATTACTTCAAGTCCATACCACTATAAGACACTGTCACATTGACTGGATGATGTAATCAGTGATGTCATCATAGATGTCACTTGAGATGTCATCATTAATCCATGAAGGGGGTGCAAGCTTCGGTTAGTTTATTAAACTATAACTAGTGAATGTTAATGATTTTTAAGCATTCGTTATGGTGTTTTAAGCAAACCTAACCATAACTTCACTTTAATCTATTTTTGTGCCGTTTCACAAATTTTCATGAAACTTTTTTTTAAAAAGCTGATCCACTTACACTCCTTCCTGGAAAGTTTCAGGGTGATCTGTCAAGCAGGAGTTTAGAAAAAGGGGGATCCTAAAACATTGATTTCCCATGTTAATGGCCCTAAGAAAGATCTAAATCAGCTAAAGAAAAAATGGCTGAACAAAATTACACCAAATTTGACAAACAGATAGAAATTTACTCAGAAAGCAGGCTTTGCATTATTTGGTTGAAATTGGTTCAGCCATTTTTTTTAGTAATTTGTACTTAAAGAGATGCTTAGGTGGTCATGAAGGGGTTGAAATGTAGGTATAGTTGGATTCTTGGTCCTGCGAGAATACTTTGGGAGACCCCTTGTACTATAATTTCAAGAAACCGGGCAGTATCGTAAAAACCATGGCGCTCTAATGGGCCGAGGGAGCTTTTTCTCTCATTGGCTTTTTTGGTACTGGTCCCATGGTATAGAGGGATCTGACTGTCTGCTGGTAACTCAGGAAAAATTTTTGCAGCTGACATTACAGGACTCGGGTTCCTGTGTACTGAAGTTAAAAAAAGTGTTATGGTGCAGGGTAGGAATACTCAGACAACCTGGCACTTGCTGGGACGAAGGGGGATCCAGAGAGGACCCCCTCATGGAAAAAACATTGTTTAATTTTTTTTTATTGAGGGTACCTATGTACTCCTGCGGGAGCCAGTGCAGTCCTCACCTGGGATACTGTGGTACTCCCACAGGAGCCACGCCTAAACCTTCATCTCAATGGTACTATGGGTCAGTGCAAGCCTCACTGGACAAGCTAACTATAACTTGCACCCGGCCATGTACTGCTTATGACTTCACATATTGTATCACTAATGACATGCTAATTGATATCATTGATGACATTTCAAATTACTTTTAAGGTACATGCGCTACTTTAAAAAAAAAAGTTTCTTGCTTGGGAAAGCAAACAGGGATTATTGTCTGTTGTGCCTTGTGGCCACTATCCCTCTGTTTGCAGCTAAACACAGGTGGTATCCAATTGTGACCTTCCTATTTAATATCCATTAGGCAGGTATCTACCAACTGGAGCTCGCACCTTCACCATGCACTGCTAATTACCTCACATATTATATCACTTATGACTTTGTTCTATGGCATTGATAACATCACTGCAGCATCTGAAATTACATAACTGATGACAACACTTTGCATAGCAAGGGAGCCAGTCATGGTTAATTTAGGGCACGAGTTATAGTTACTTGAAATAACATAACTGGTGAAACTCAGTGATTTTGTTAGTTTAAATGGTATGCTTTAACTGACATTTCCCCGCAACTATGGTCCCGTTAACCTTTGTTTTTTCAGTGAATTTCTAAGAATTTTTTTAATGTAAATGGGATTTTATTACATGTCCTGACTATAAAATCACTTTAACCTTTGTTTTTTTAAGTGAAATAAATATATCTACGTATGTATATGTACATATATATATGTATATGTATATATATATATATATATTGTATTTATATTTTATTACATAAGGGTGGCAAGACAGCTCAAACATGCTACAAAGTATAATAGATACAAAGTATAATAGATAAGTTCTGAAACCTTTAACACGGATACACACTGATACAAGTAGAATGACAGAAATCCACAGAGGCCAAGCTGGGGGTTTGACCGGTCGTGAGTGTGCCTGTGGTGAGTGCCAGACCAATGGGCTAAAGGTGAGGCAGGGCTATGTGTGAGTACTGTCCATTCCAGCCTTGACAGTGTGGGTGCTGTGATCCAGGACGGTGGTGGGTGTGGTGGTGTGTGTCCCAGCTGAGAATGAGTCAGGTCAGTGCGCGTGAAACATGTGGTCCACACATGTGCGGATGCTGTGAACTGAATGGCCTATGCGTGTCTGGCCCCGTGGACCCCTTGGTGATGAAAGTTTGTGAATGCCCCAGCCATGTCTGCTTCTGCAGCGCACAGTTTAGGTGGCCCCGATCCGCATTGTTCATCGAGGTCACTGGAGGGTCTGACCCCCAATTTGTAACTACCAGCTCTTTTCTTGGAAGAGATTAGGGAGAGATCTTCATTACAATGGCTAGTACACAATGTAAAGTGTACCACTGTTACACCAAGAGATTAGAAAAACCAACCGAGCGCATGCTCCCGGAGCAGGTGCATTCAACAGGCCTAAAGAGATGTACTTTTAGCGGCAACACCCGGAATAAAGAGAGGCCAGCGCAAACATGTGGACAATGAATATAGATGCAAGTGGCAAACAGAAAAGGGTGGAAGGAAAAGATGGCGCCTTCGATATCGGTAGGCAGTAAGCCTCGCCTCTAAACCATGTAAACACGGCCGGCTAATGTCTATCCGGGTTATGGAAATATAACTTCCCCACCTGCCCCTGGCATTAGCCGCATCTGAAAGGCCTGTTGCAGTGAAGCATTGCCGATAAACTGTTACCTTGGAAATATGAATGGGTCATATATTTTAGCATTTTGCCCTTCCAACTGTTAACCAAATTAGATCGAACGACTTCTTTACTAAATAGATTTTCTTTCGGATTAACTTCCGAGGCGCTCAGGTTCATCCGTGATATATGGGAAAACGTTGGTCATTTACATGCAATTTTTGCAAAATTGCAGTGGCCCATGACACTCTTTGTAGCCGAGGTGGTAGCCTTTTTTCATCCTTTTCCATTGCACTGGAGGCTAAACCCTTCTTTAAGAGTCACAATGGATTTGGGGCAGAAGCGAAATCTCTATCCTCCCATTCTTTTTAATAAAAAAGAAGAAAATACGCACATTCACAGTTGATCGGTTTTACCCAAAAGTCGATCTTGAGAAAGTTTGACTTCCCAAAAGATTACGAAAAAAATAATAAAAAGTTAAAAGAAAGACACTGGTGCACAGAAAACAGAAACGATTGAACACATTGTTTGACTCGCAAGTGAGTTTTTTTTTAATTCTACCCCATCTATGTCTTTAAGTAAGTTGTAGGGTTACGCTACGAAAGGGTGTTCCCAAAAAAAGCAACAGACCCACCCTCCCCCACATTTTTTTTACAAAGAAAAAAAAATCGCTGGAGGTGATCCATTGTAAAGACGTGAAAGGGAAAAACCTCTGGTTTCTCGGGCTTCACCCTTGAGTGGGCGAGAAGAAAACTCATCAACCCCGTAAAATCAAAGGTTCCCCACAGAATGGGAACAAAGCCTGCGTGCTGGTGCCTGGAGGTCCCCCTGTCTGTGCCCTGGCAGGCGCAGGAGCCCCATGCGGGCAGCGGAACAGCCAGGCCAGGGCAAAGGTGTCTTACTCTTCCCTAATGCAGAGCTCACTTGTGCTCCCATGCGTCATTGCGCCAGCAGATCCCCTCTGTGCCAGACAACGCACACATCTCTCCCAGAGGCCCCTTGCACCGAGAAATCCCTCCTCCTCCAAGCAGGGGAGTGAGCCGTGCAGGTGCTGACGTGCTGTCAGCTTGCGCAGGGTGTGAGGGAGGATTCACTCAAGTCTAATCTCTGCTGCAGCCAGAAGAAGACAGGACAGCCAGACCCAATGCAATACACAAACCCCTCCAGACGGCCCATTCCCGCAAAGAAGATAACAGTCTGTAGTTTTGTTGAAACATATTGGCCACAGTTTTATTGAGGGATTATTTACAGCATGTCAGCCCTTCTTTTATGAGGGCCATAAATCAATCATGTGTTGTTGTAAAGGCCATAAATTCATTATACCTTGATACATTTGTGTCATAATCGTTTTCTTTAACAACTTTCTAATTAGACGATAATTATCTATTACATGCTGCTTGCTCTTTGTTTTCAATGACTCTCCCGCGTTGTCCGTCATTTTTCGCTAGGAGTGTACTCGTATTTTCGTTTAGGCTTAGCTCGCTACCTTGTTTTGGTCCTTGTGTCCCGCTCTCCAGTGGACCCGGGCTGCGAGTGCCGTGTTACCGAGTACCTCCCTTGACTGTCTTACCCTGCCGTGAGGCATCCCAAGGTAAGTAGCCTTGCCACCCGCTGCGCTGGGTGTGGCCTTTGTAGTTCTTTTTTCCTTTCTTTCCGCTTCTTGTCGCCGTTCCCCTCTCGTAACCCAGCCTGCGACGCTCTGGGTGCCTGCTGCTCTGTTGGTGTGGGTGGGTGGGTGTCTTCCTCCGCTCGGCTGCCCGGTCACCTGCGCTTGACCAGGGTGCCGGGCAGCCCCTTTTTAAACGAATTTGTGGCCCCCTCTCCTTGTTTAGATTCAAAATTTTGCGCCCCCCTCCTTATTGGCTGATACTCCTTGCTGCACCCCCTCCCTTCCGTTTCCGCTCGACATTGCCCCTACGATGGGGCCGGAAACACGGGGGGGGCTTCCGCCCTCTCACGGAATCCTTTGTTTGGTGCGCCAGAATTTGGCGCAATACCTTTGCTCAGGGCCGCGGTGGGGTTTCCGCTCCGGCCACTCTGAGCTCCCGATGGTCGCGGGCCTCCGCCCCAAACCCCTCCAGACGGCCCATTCCGCAAAGAAGATAACAGTCTGTAGTTTTGTTGGAACATATTGGCCGCAGTTTTATTGAGGGATTATTTACAGCATGTCAGCCCTTCTTTTATGAGGGCCATAAATCAATCTTACGTGTTGTTGTAAAGGCCATAAATTCATTATACCTTGATACATTTGTGTCATAATCGTTTTCTTTAACAACTTTCTAATTAGACGATAATTATCTATTACATGCTGCTTGCTCTTTGTTTTCAATGACTCTCCCGCGTTGTCCGTCATTTTTCGCTAGGAGTGTACTCGTATTTTCATTTAGGCTTAGCTCGCTACCTTGTTTTGGTCCTTGTGTCCCGCTCTCCAGTGGACCCGGGCTGCGAGTGCCGTGTTACCGAGTACCTCCCCTGACTGTCTTACCCTGCCGTGAGGCATCCCAAGGTAAGTAGTCTTGCCACCCCGCGGCGCTGGGTGTGGCCTTTGTAGTTCTTTTTTCCTTTCTTTCCGCCACGCCGCACTTTGGGTTACCGCTCAAGGGCGGCTCCCCCTTTGTTTGCTTTAGTTGCAACCGGCGAGCCGTAAAGCTGCCCACAGGTTGTCCCAAAATAATTCTGTCCCCTTCCTGGATAGGTGTACCCCGTCTGCTGCAAAATACTCTGGTCTTTGAAGGTTGATTAGCCCATACCTTACACTCTCCCAGCCATTTTGGATGCAATATTTTTTGGCCGCGACATTTAGTTTCTTCCGTGATCTGTCCAGGGCGCCCGTTGATATGGCCCCCTCCATTGCTGTCTGGGGATGATTTCTGACCAGATCAAGGTGGTCCCCCCCCAAGCGTCTGGCTGCTGCTGTGAGGTTTGACCTTATGGCCTCCAACAGGCCTTTCCTCCCTAGTTGAGCCAATTCGTTCCCCCCCAGGTGGATTACCAGTACGTCTGGTGCGTGGCGCTGGGAGGCCAAGAGCTCGTCGATTCTGTTCATGAGGTGCTCCCACTTCATGCCTGGGAAACCGAAGCATTTTATGTTAGTCCAACGTGGCAGTTGCCTGCCGGTGCTGGCCGCTGATTCCCACCAAGTTTTTGTTCTGTGGATGAAGGAGTGACCGACCACCCACGCCGTTCTATGTGTACCTGTGGGTGGAAAGGAAGATTGTGTGGTGACTGTTGCGGTTCTTTAGGGGTCGTCGCCTCCTTGGTGTATCCTAATGTATCTTTTGTAGGCCTTGGAGCGCCACCTACCCACTGCTTTGATGCCTGTTTCTGACATGCCGTGGCGGGCTGCTGTGGTGGCAGCCCCTATCCGGAAAGAGTGGGTGCCAAAATTATTGGCTTGAAGCCCCGCCTTGGCCAATGCCCTTCTGAGTATTGATTTGAATTGGAACAGGCTCAGGCATTCCCCATTTTCGTGTGTTAGGAGTGAGCCTTGCGTTCCGGGGATGAGCTGTAGTAGCTCCCGGGTGTTGCACACTGGGCAAACCTCCTGGTCGTCGATGCAATTTAGCTCTATCGTTGCCCCTTTTCCCAGCTGGTCTGTTTTGGACTTCCTGAGTATAATTGCCATTTGACTTTGGCCTATGTGCACGTCGTTTCTTTGGATTCCTGCATTCTTGTGGCCTGTTTTTGCCGGGGCCACTAGCTCGCTTATCCTGAACGCCCCAAAGAATGCCAGTGAGAAAGCCGTCTTGAAGAGTCTATGCTCAAATTTGTTGCGGCATATGGCCCATAGGGTTCCTGACAGTCGTTTCAGTGTACTGAAATCTATGGGGTGCCTTTTGTCCACCGCTGGCCCTTCCAGCCCGCGCCAACCCTTCATTGCCGTTTTTATGTAGTGGGAGCTCGTGGGGTCCCTGCCCGTTGCCAGCTTACCAACGTGTGCTACTGCTGTTAGGTGGGCTTGTGCCCATGATTTTGTTTTCTTTTCTAAGAATGCCCATTGTATGAAGCGTTCTACCGCTTTTTGTGATTCTTCGTGGTGAGACCAGGACTTTAGGCCTGTCACTGCTAGCACTCTGGCCGCGTGCGTTGTGTAGTGCTTGTCTGTTTTTGGTGCCAAGGCGTGGGCTATTAAAGCTGCTAAGTCCCCTCTACCAGTCCCCACAGGCTGTGTGGAAATGGGGTCATCTCTTCCTCTGCCTCGGGGGCCAAGCTCCTGAATTTTTCCATCTGGAAACGAGAGAGGGCATCCGCTTTAGAGTTTGCTCATCCCTGCACATGTCTAGCTCTTAATTCTAAATTGCCTTCCAGCTGCTTGAACACCATATATCTCAACAACCTTAAAATAGCTGCGCATTTAGCGGACCCTTTGTTGATGGCGTACACTACCGCCTGGTTGTCTGACCATAGAGTGAGCTTCATGTTTCTCAGCTGCTCCTGCCAGATTGTTAGGGACACTGCGATGGGGAATAGTTCCAAAAGTGTGATGTTCTTGTTCAGGCCACGTGCTGCCCAGGATTCTGGCCATTTCATGGCACACCACCTGTCTTTCAATATTGCCCCGAAGCCTGTGCTGCCTGCCGCGTCTGTGTATAGTTCTATTTGCCTAGCCGTCCACCACCCTTCCCTCCATATGAGGGTCCCATTGAATTCTGCTAAGAATGCTTGCCATGTCTGCAGGTCTTGTTTGGCCCCGGGTGGAAGTCTTATGTGGTGGTGCTTTTTGTTCAACCCTCTGGTCAGCTGAGAGAGTCTCCTGGAAAATACTCTGCCTGCAGGGATCACTCTGGCGGCGAAATTTAGCTTGCCTATGAGCTCTTGGAGCTCTCCCAGGGTGGCTTTCTGCCTCCCCAGCAACCCATTTATATTGGACTGTAGGTCTTTAACTTTTTCTGGCGGCATGCTGGATGTACCTGCTATTGAATCTAATTCAATTCCCAGAAATACTAGCTTAGTGGTTGGCCCTGAGGTTTTGTCTTCCGCCAGAGGCACTCCCAGTGAAGAGGCCAGGGACTGAAATGCGTCCAGTAACTCCTGGCATTCAGGCCCATTGGGTTTGCCTATAAATAGGAAATCATCGAGGTAGTGCAGTTTTCCACCCCTGGGGTGTTGCTTGTGTAATGCCAATTCTAAGAGGGTGCTGAATTTCTCAAAGTACGCACAAGATATGGAACAGCCCATGGGCATGGCTTTGTCAAAGTAAGTTTTGCCTTCAAAACTGAACCCCAACAGTTGTTAGCTCTCCTGGTGTACCGGGAGGAGCCTAAAGGCTGCTTCGATGTCTGCTTTAGCCATTAGCGCGCCCCGCCCTGTCGCGCGCAGTAAATCCACTGCATCATCTACTGATGCGTATCCTACCGCGCAGTGTGCCGGGTCTATGCCATCGTTCACTGACCCGCCTTCTGGGTAGGACAAGTGGTGGATGAGCCTGAACTTGCCTGCCTCTTTTTTGGGGACTATTCCTAGGGGGGATATTGTCAGTTTTTGGGGAGCAGAGGGGAGGGGGCCCTCTACTCTCCCTAGCTGTATTTCTTTTTTTATTTTTTATTTTACCACTTCGGGGTATTCGCTTGCTGAGCGCAGGTTCTTTGGTTTTTTATTAATTGATAAGAGCGTGGACGGTATCTTGAAACCTTGCTCGAACCCTTCACATATTACCTTTGCGTCTTGTTGGTTATTGTATTCGTTGGCCAGCTGTCTTAACCTGAACGTGTTGATGGGGGATGACGCTAGTTCTACATCTCTCCCTAGCCAGGATATGTGGTTGGTGTGTTTATTTCTTCTTGTCTTTCTCTCGCTTGAAGCTGCCGCCGCCCCCTTTTTTGCATTCTGATGCGGGGTGGCCTCCCCCACATGCCGAGCATACATGTCTGAATTTACATGCCGCGCCCCATGTGCACTCGTCTTTTTCAAATTTATAGCAAATTGCTGACACCGTTCTCCCAGTTTGGGTCCCCTTCCATTGTGTGTATGGCTGTCTTTTTTGGTAGGGCTTGCCCTTTTCATGCCTGCTTTTCTGGAAGCTCCCGCGAAAGGGCTGTTCGCCCTTGTGGGCCCAGTTCCTAGCTTCCCTTGCTACCATCATTTTATGCATGTACCCCGCTACATCTTCATCGTCCCATTCCATGTCTGGGTGCCCTTGCATTTTTAACCTGAACCCTTTGTCATATTCTAGCCAGGCTTCCCCTGTGAATTGCCTTTGTGCTTCGTGTATCTTTGCTTCGTAAAGCCACAGGTCCTTTGCGCAATGGGGGAACTTCTCCACTATTATACACGCCATGATCCTAAAGGCATCAAGCCAGTTGTCAAAGTTCCTTTCCTTTCTAACTCTGGTGCGCTCTCTCCTTTCCTCCTCCTTTTTGTCAACTGTGGTTAAGTCTAGCCCTTCTACTTGAATCTCAAGGAGGGTGAAAATGTCTATGAACTCCCTGCGCCATATCCTCTCCTTCACTGCTAGCGGGATACGACCTGCCAGCCCAGGGGCCCTTGCCACCATGTAGGGTTTACCTAGAGTCCCCCTTTTGTATGTCTCGGGAGCCTGCCCGTCTGCTGTTGTGTGGCGCCGCCTGCGCGCCGTTTCCCTTGGCCCTGAACCCCAGGCTTGTGTGGGTCGGGCCGGGGATCTTGGGAGGGCTGGCTCCTCCCCCCCACTGTCTGGTGATATGCTTCTCTCAGGTGTTGTGCCTGCCCTGACTACCCGGGGGTATTTTTCTTTTGCCCTTCTGGGAGGGGAGCCTTCCCTTAGTTCTGTGCCCCTAGGTGTTTTGTCTACTTGCCCCCCCCCCTGGCTTTACAAATAATAGTGGTGCCATTGATTTCAGACATTCTTGCACAATTATGCTAATTTGCTCACCATTTGATGTCTTCGCTTTCTTGCTTGGCCCCGGGGTTGCCGCTTCCGTGGGTTCGCCTGTCTCTTTCTTGTCTCCTCTCTTTGCTCCCCTGCTCGTATTTCTCTGTCGCTTCTTTGTTTCTGGGGGCGTCACTTCGCTTCCCGTTGGGTTAGTCGCGCTGTTGTCCCCATGCGCTTCTTGCGTTTCCTTTTCGCTTGCTCCTGCTCCTCTTATTTGTTTCAGGATCCAGTCCTTGCTGCGTGTGGTCGCTGCCTCCCTGGCTGATTTGATGATCTCTTCTAAATCGAGCCCCTCGCTGGCTACTGCGGTCTCCATGTTGCTCTGTACCCCAAGGGCCTTGATCGTGCTGCTTTCAGCCCCACTGGGCTGACCCTGCACTCACTTGGTCAATGCGCGGGTCGCGTCGCCCTAGATGGGGGCTGTCCCTGGTGATGCCCGTGTGGTACTTCGCTTGGTGTGCACTTGGCTGGTTTCTTCAGGTTCGTTGACCCGGTGTGCTGTTGCCTCTGTTCATGCACTGCTTTGTCTCTTGTGCAATTTAGTGGGGTTGATGGTTCTGTCTGTAACAGCTGGGATGTGTCTGCGCTAAAAGTTTTTTTAATTTTTTTTTTATGCACAGCTCAGTTGCATGACCGTTCCTCTAATCCTGCTCCCTGCCGCGTGCAGGCTGTTTGTGCTGGGCCGAGCCCCCTGCGGCCCCGCCTCTTAGTGGGTGTGGCCCCTGTTAGGCCCGATCGGCCTGATGTCGTGTACGGATGGGGCGAGGGTCGCGTCGCTCCGATGAGCGGTCCCCTCGTTGCCCTCCTGTGTATGCCACGGGACCGGCTGAATGTTTTGCCGATCGGCGGTGTTCTTCACTAAAATTGGTAATGGGCGCTGCGATGCACTGCCGCGCGTTGAAGTTCCGAAGGCGGGGCTCCTGCCCTGAACTTGGTGCGCTACCGCGCACGCGCCACGGGTTGGAAAGACCCGGAGTCGCGTTGAGGCTTGAGTGCGCGATCCTCGAGTGTTTGCCTCGTGCTCGCCGGCACGCTGGGCTTGGTGCCTGGCTGAAGGCGGTGCCCGGGGTCGCGTCGCGCTGTGGGCGCGGTCCCCCGAGGCTATGGAGCCTGTTTCGGCTGTATTGGCTGCGACGATCAGTTGAGCCAGGGGGTAGCGTCGCGCTGGGAGCGCGGATCCCCTGGCAGTGCTGCCGGCGCTGGGGGAAAGCCGCTACGGCCGAAAGTTCGCTTTTCCTGGCTACCGGAGGTAACCTCGACCTTGGCTTGCTTGCTGGCTGTGTCCGGGGTCGCGTCGCCGCTGCTGTGCGGTCCCCCGCGTCTTCGGGGCAGAGAGGTGGTGTTAACCGGAGTCCGAGGTAACAGGTAAGTCCGTTGGTTGTTGGTTGCTTCTTTAGGCAGGCGAGCGACGTCCTGTCCCCGCTGGTCCCGCTGCCGTTGGGTGCCTGCTGCTGCCCAAGCTGTAGGTGAGTCCAGTGGCGAGGGTCGCGTCGCTACGAAGAGCGGTCCCCTCGTTGTTTTCTCCTTAGCTTCGTCTGGATGCACGATGGGATGGTCGTCTGGACGTCTTCCTCCGCTCGGCTGCCCGGTCACCTGCGCTTGACCAGGGTGCCGGGCAGCCCCTTTTTAAACAAATTTGTGGCCCCCTCTCCTTGTTTAGATTCAAAATTTTGCGCCCCCCCCCTTATTGGCTGATACTCCTTGCTGCACCCCCTCCCTTCCGTTTCCGCTCGACGTTGCCCCTACGATGGGGCCGGAAACACGGGGCGGGGGGCTTCCGCCCTCTCACGGAATCCTTTGTTTGGTGCGCCAGAATTTGGCGCGATACCTTTGCTCAGGGCCGCGGTGGGGTTTCCGCTCCGGCCACTCTGAGCTCCCGATGGTCGCGGGCCTTCGCCCCAACCTATCCATCTTTGTAGATAGAGCAATACTGAGAGGCGCATTTAAAGGAAGTGCAAGCGATTCACCAATAGAGATATATTAGCAATATCTGCCCTTGAAAAATAGACCTCCAGATACATTTGACCATAATATCCACTCTCGAAATATTGTCAAGCTAATTGTAGATTTTATTTACCCGGCGGTGGCGATTTTTTGGGAGTCCGCTTTATGGCCATGATATATATTTAGTTCGATATTGTGGCATTGGCACTCATCACAAAAATACAAACTCCTTGTTTCTGGGTTGATGGAGTTTAGCAACCACTGCGCAGACAGGGGTTTGCGCAGCAGCCAGAATTCTGAGTTGGGGGCATTTATTTCTCCAGGGAATTACCGGGTACTTTAAATGCCTCACCTTTCTTTAGATTTCTGCAGGTCAAATCTGCCCAAATATAACAGGGGGAAAGTGTGCTGTATTTACCCCACCATGCAGATTTTGGTGCGTTAAGCTCTAATACCCCCAAGTTATTCCCCAAAAACATGCAATAGGTGCTATTTATCAGACCTGCTAAAGTATCCCGCGGTATTGTTGTATATCAGGTGTGATAAACATCATATTTCATTCAACATTATTGGAAATAGGGCCAATATTTACTTATTTCATTGTTTTGTATCTCTGGCTTGTCATCTTTGGGTCACTTGACAGACTGGCGTTGAATTTGAAAGCGACTTTTCAAATGCTTCCTCATCACTTCTGGATACTTCTGCTGGAGGTGGAACATTGACGCTATTGCACCAGGGGGTGATAGACCAGCCCTCTCACCAATATCAGGGTGAGCGACCTGAGCTCTTGACCGCCTGGACAATGCCATAAGGTACTGTGCATCAGAGCCCCCGGAAACAAATATTCGTACGCTCTTGGCCCAAGTTCACATCCTACTGGACAATGCCTTAAGGTGCTGTGCATTAACATCAGAGCCCCCGCAAACAAATATTGGGACGCGCGTAGCCCAAGTTCAGATGTGCTTTATTTATTAAACATTTCTATTGTTACACACAAGTTCGACATGTGCTGGAATCACTCCATTGGAACTAAAATCATAGCTCAGTCTGTTTTGGATGGCTAATGTTTCATTTTTATTCAGAATTTACATCCACAGACATATAATCTATTCATTAGTGTACCTATCAGAAGCGTTTGCATTGAAAAAGGTTGGACAATATGCTCTCCTCCATTGGTTTCAAACGGATGGGATAATCCATTTCGATCCGTTGGTTACCAGTAGTTGGTGCAGAAAACCATTTACCGTTTCCAAGTGCTAAGTGTTGTACTGGAACAGATACTTGGATCCTCCTGATGAAATTGGAGCTGAAGGCGTTTCTCTAGAAGGTTAAGGCTAGGTATTCTAATGGGAACTGGTTAAGTGCTCTGTATCTTAAGTGCATACTCCGAGAAAGTTCAAGAAACGAAGGATCCTTTCTTGAATCTTTGGATCTGTGGATCATAAATAAGTTATTTCTAAACCAGTGGAATGATATCCTGTGCCTCAGTGGTAGCACATCCCACACCTCAACTTACATATGTGCGAAAGGCTTTAGTGCCCTGGGCATTACAAGACCAATGCATCAACCCAGAGCATCATACTATGGACAGCTTGCAACCAGAAATAAAGATGAAGGCTGGTGGGTGTGGTTGTCCTTTCAACAGTGGATGCACATTAGGACATTCTTGATGCATTAAGCTTGGGAGTTTGTCTTCTTCTGGAATATATATTTTCTGTTGCCTTCAGGAAGGTGCTGTTTCTCAGTGGTTATTTGCAGGATATCTGAGATCTCATGAGACTTTCAGATCTTTGCAGCCAGGTTGGTAGCCAACACTATGTTCAGCAGGGCCAATCACCATGTGCCTTGCTAGGCAATTAAGATCGGATAGAAATACTTTGGAGGTGTTGCTGCTCCGGATCAAGAACCAAGTACCCAAGCATGTGGTATATCATCTCACTCTTCTGCAAGCTCTGCAGCCACCAGGAGCCTTCGCCGCAAAAACGTGTAAAAAACGCGTGATTCTGTTAAGAAATACAGACGAGGTCAGTAGTTGAGTACATTAAAGGGCATGCATGCTAACAATAGACTAGAACCAAAATGAATGGCTAATGTTTGCTCATCACAGATCACCAGGCTCCTGGTTATAACACGTTACAGAGACCGCCCTTCTAGCAGTTGTTGAGGAACTTAAAATGGATCTTGATCTGAAAGGGCTCAGCAGCAGTTATACTGTTGGATTTAAGTGTGGCCTTTAACACTGCAGCTCATGCAGTGCTATTGCAGAGATCAGAGAAGGTTGGAGTAGCTGATGTAGCACTGAAATGGCTTTCATTGTATTTGGAGGGCAGGAGCTTTCAGGTCTGCCACAAGCTGTTTCACTCACAGTCTTTTACTTTGAAGTGTGGAGTACCTCAGGGATCTTCTCTGAGCCCCACTTTAATCTTTACTTATGTCCGCTGCCTGAGATTGTGCAATCTTACTGTTATCAATAGTATTATATGCTGATGATACTCAGATAGTAATCTCTCTAACTCCTGAAAGCCACTCTAAAGCTGAGGAGCTTAATCTTTGCCTAAAGGAGGTAGCAGATTGGATGGCAGCCTGTTGCTTGAAACTCAACTGGGATAAAATCAAAGTGATGGTTGTCGGCAATCATTTTAATTGTTGATCCTCAGTTTGCTGATCTGATTTCTTAGGCAGCTGTGCCATGTCAAAAGTGACCATAATCTAGACATCTGATTCGACAATAAACTCACTTTTGAGGTGCAGGTACGGAAATTAGCAGCCAGCTGCTAAGGCATTTTTAGAATGGAGTCACTGCAGCTGATCGTGTGAAAGAAGAATTTGATTTCCAGTGGCCACAGCCAGAAAAACCGATGTTCTTTTATGTCACTCAGGGGCAAGAGGAAATAGCAAGTTCAGGCACCTCTTATTTAAACAGGTAATACATGTTTTGCGTTGCGTCACAACAAATAAGTTATATTATTGGCTAGCGAGATCAGTGTGTTAATGGCACAGTTTGTCGATAAGGATCCTAAATTGAAACTCCAGTTCCCTATTTTCTTTTGAAAGTCTGCTATTGGGGACACTTAATCAACTTTTAAAGAAATCTGGAAGTATTCTGAATGATTCTATCGTAGGAGAATCAAGGACCTCAAAATCATTTTCATAATAACCAACACCTCATGTCCCTCGTCACATTTTGCATTTTACTTACTTAGTAAATATGAATCTGCACAGGATCATGCTGAGGGCAGAACATCTGTCTGGTTCCAAAAAATATTGGACGGACACAGCTCAGCAGGTTGAAAGGGAAGTGTGAAGAAGAGGCACTGAACCCAGTTCAACTATATTAAGTATTTTCTTATAGAGCAAGGTTCCAGACACCTTTGTCATCAACACCATCAAAAATGCTCCTTTTACACCTGCATGCACTTGAAATCCGATTTGATGTCCGTCTTTGTAGGAAACTGGCTGTCTATGTAGTATGCCATTGTAAGGGGACACCATGCAGTTAGTCCAGATGACCCTTATTGATTTACAGGGGTTACACTAATAATCCCAAAAGCTCTTATGTGGTTTTGTGGGTGAGCAGTTAGGCTTATCAGAGGATAGTGTTAAGCATTTATTGCACTCACACAGCCAGTAAGCGAGAGACATTCAATAAAGAAATTCGACAACAATTTATAAAAACTGATTTCTGTATGAATTTAGACACCAAGATCATCATAATCGGGTAAGTACTTTTCGAGGTATCAGTTTTCAAATCACAATAAATTACACTTCCACTGTGACTTCAAGTATTAATGTTATCCTATGGTGAATAAACATATACTGCATAGGGTTACTTTACTATGACTTATAGGACTGTTCTCCTGGACTTAAGGTGAGTGTAGGGAAGTGTCTTTTTTGACATGGTTACCCCCCCTCACCCCCCATACTTTTTACTTGGTATTTGATGTGATTTCGACTGAAAGTGCACTGTTTTCCTGCTAGCCAGATCCCCTTTGCCAGATCTTTCCCTAAACTGTACAGTTTCCCCAATTGGCAAAGCCTTTAGCACCCTCTTTTCAGTGCCTAGTGAATGGTACCCCTGGTGTCTTGGGCCTGAGGTGCTAAAGAAGATCCCTAAGGGCTGCCGCACAAATTGTGCCACCCTAAGGGGACTCCTCACCAAGCATATGACCGGCTTCCATTGCAGGATGCATGTCTTGGTGCAGACCAAAACGACTATACGACATGTCAGACATACCTGTGTCATGTCCCCTAACACTGTATGCAATATATGTAAGTCACCCATACAGCAGGCCTGACAGACCTAATGCAGGGTGTATTATATTAAATGTGATGGCATATCTACAAGAGCAGTTATGCCCCTGATGTGTCTTTGTCAGTTATCAGACATTGGAAGTGGCCAGGTGTAGGAAGCTGGCCTGTTGTGTGGTGGGTACCTGAAGTACTTACACCTAACACCTTCAACCAGGTCGGGGTATCCCCTATTTGTGTAGTGTAGGCAGTGTCTAGAAGCAAGGCTCTCTAGAAGTAGCTGTGGATAAGCAGCCAAGGCTTAACTAGGAAGCATGCAAAGCTCATGCAATACCACTGTAGTTACACAGCGCTCACACACACACTCACGAAAAAACACTTGGTGTTAAAAAATAAAAAATAAAGGTACTTTATTTTAGTGACACAATACCAAAAACTACTAGAGGCAACCCTGAATAGGAGTTAAGTAACACACTAGATATGTATACTAGTAACCAGCAGTAGTCATAGAAAGTGATAGAAAACAGTGCAAATGCAATTAGACAATAGTGACCCTAGGAGGAGCCCCATCCATATACTAAAAAAATGGAATGTGGACACAGGACCCCCACCTAGGTAAGTGGAATGTATAGAGGGGAGCTAGGGGTACTGGGAAATCCCAAAGGTAAGTACCACGGTGCCCCCTAGCAACCAGGAAGAAAGGAGTAAGTTACTTTATTTTTGTCAAACACCCAAAAGGACTGCAAGAAACCAGCAGTGGATTCCTGTAGGAGGCTGGCCTAGCTTGTAGTGGGTACCAGAGGTACTTACACCTTGTGCCAGGTCCAGTTATCCATTATTAGTGTAGAAGAGGTGTTTCTAGCAGGCTGATAGAAGGTAGCTATGGCAAAGCAGCTTAGGCTGAACTAGGAGACATGTAAAGCTCCTACTATACCACTGGTGTCATATGCACAATATCATAAGAAAACACAATACACAGAAGTACTAAAAATAAAGGTACTTTATTTTTATGACAATATGCCAAACGTATCTCAGTGAGTACCCTCAGTATGAGGATGGGTTATATACACAAGATATATGTACACAAACCAAAATTATGGAGGTAATAGCAAGAAAAGTAATGCAAGCAGTGTAAAGTTACAGTAGATTGCAATAGGAGCACATAGGTATAGGGGCAACACAAACCATATACTCCAAAAGTGGAATACGAACCACGAATGGACCCCAAACCTATGTGAGCTTGTAGAGGGTCGCTGGGACTGTAAGAAAACAGTGAGGGTTAGAAAAAAAGCCCACCCCAAGACCCTGAAAGGTAGGTGTAAAGTGCACCTACTACCCCCAGAGAGCACAGAAGTCGTGATAGGGGGATTCTGCAGGAAGAACAAACACCAGCAATGCAACAACAGTGGATTTCCGGACCTGAGTACCTGTAAGACAAGGAGACCAAGTACAATAGTCGCGACAGTGTCGAGAGTGGGCAGGAGCCCAGGAAATGCCAGCTGAGGGTGCAAGGAAGCTGCCACCTGTTGGAAGAAGCTTGGAGTTCTGCAAGAAAGAAGAGGACTAGGAACTTCCCCTTTGGAGGATGGATGTCCCACGTCGCGATGAAGCTTGCAGAGGTATTCCCACGCAAAAAGACCGCAAACAAGCCTTGCTAGCTGCAAGGATCGCGGTTATGGTTTTTGGGTGCTGCTGTGGCCCAGGAGGGACCAGGATGTTGCCACTTGGATGAGGAGACAGAGGGGGCACCCAGCAGGTCAGGGAGCCCTCACAGAAACAGGCAGCACCCGCAGAAGTACCTGAACAGGCACTTGGAAGAAGAGTGAACCGGAGTCCACCCGAAGTCACAAAAGGGAGTCCCACGACGCCGGAGGACAACTCAGAAGGTTGTGCACTGCAGGTTAGAGTGTCGGGGACCCAGGCTTGGCTGTGCACGAAGGCAATCCTGGAAGAGTGCAGAGGAGCCGGAGCAGCTGCAAATCACCCAGTAATGCAGTCTAGCGTGGGGAGGCAAGGTCTTACCTCCACCAAACTTGGACTGAAGAGTCACTGGACTGTGGGAGTCACTTGGACAGAGTTGCTGAGTTCCAGGGACCACGCTCGTCGTGCTGAGAGGGGACCCAGAGGACCGGTGATGCAGTCTTCTGTTGCCTGCGGTTGCAGGGGGAAGATTCCGTCGACGCACGGGAGATTTCTTCAGAGCTCCTGGTGCAGAGAGGAGGCAGGCTACCCCCAGAGCATGCACCACCTGGAAAGAGTCGAGAAAGCCGGCAGGATGAAGCGATACAAGGTTGCTAGTAGTCGTCTTGCTACTTTGTTGCGGTTTTGCAGGCGTCCTGAGCAGTCAGCGGTCGATCCTTTGGCAGAAGATGAAGAGGGAGATGCAGAGGAACTCTGATGAGCTCTTGCATTCGTTTTCTGGTGAGATCCCCAAAGCAGAGACCCTAAATAGCCAGAAAAGGAGGTTTGGCTACCTAGGAAGGAGGATTGGCTACCAAAAGAGGTAAGAGCCTATCAGAAGGAGCCTCTGATGTCACCTGCTGGCACTGGCCACTCAGGGCAGTCCAGTGTGCCCCCAACACCTCTGTTTCCAAGATGGCAGAGGTCTGGGACACACTGGAGGAGCTCTGGGCACCTCCCCTGGGAGGTGCAGGTCAGGGGAGTGGTCACTCCCCTTTCCTTTGTCCAGTTTCGCGCCACAGCAGGGCTGGGGGATCCCTGAACTGGTGTAGACTGGCTTATGCAGAGATGGGCACCATCTGTGCCCATCAAAGCATTTCCAGAGGCTGGGGGAGGCTACTCCTCCCCAGCCCTCACACCTATTTCCAAAGGGAGAGGGTGTTACACCCTCTCTCAGAGGAAGTCCTTTGTTCTGCCTTCCTGGGCCAGGGCTGCCTGGACCCCAGGAGGGCAGAAACCTGTCTGAGGGGTTGGCAGCAGCAGCAGCTGCAGTGGAGACCCCGGAAAGGCAGTTTGGCAGTACCCGGGTTCTGTGCTAGAGACCCGGGGGATCATGGAATTGTCCCCCCAATGCCAGAATGGCATTGGGGGGACAATTCCATGATCTTAGACATGTTACATGGCCATGTTCGGAGTTACCATTGTGACGGTGTACATAGGTAGTGACCTATGTACAGTGCACGCGTGTAATGGTGTCCACGCACTCACAAAGTCCGGGAAATTTGCCCTGAACGATGTGGGGGCACCTTGGCTAGTGCCAGGGTGCCCACACAATAAGTAACTTTGCACCCAACCTTCACCAGGTGAAGGTTAGACATATAGGTGACTTATAAGTTACTTAAGTGCAGTGGTAAATGGCTGTGAAATAACGTGGACGTTATTTCACTCAGGCTGTACTGGCAGGCCTGTGTAAGAATTGTCAGAGCTCCCTATGGGTGGCAAAAGAAATGCTGAAGCCCATAGGGATCTCCTGGAACCCCAATACCCTGGGTACCTCAGTACCATATACTAGGGAATTATATGGGTGTACCAGTATGCCAATGTGAATTGGTAAATTTAGTCACTAGCCTGTTAGTGACAAATTTGGAAAGCAGAGAGAGCATAACCACTGAGATTCAGGTTAGCAGAGCTTCAGTGAGACAGTTAGGCATCACACAGGGAACACATACAGGGCACATACTTATGAGCACTGGGACCCTGCCTAGCAGGGTCACAGTGACACATAGACTAAAAGAACATATATACAGTGAAATATGGGGGTAACATGCCAGGCAAGATGGTACTTTTCTACACAACCCCCCCCCCAACGAAGGACAATAAGACTAGCCATGACCTGATGAGTCTTCATTGTCTAAGTGGAAATATCTGGAGAGTCCATCTGCATTGGAGTGGGTACTCCCAGGTCTATGTTCCACTGTATAGTCCATTCCCTGTAGAGATATGGACCACCTCAACAAATTAGGAATTTCACCTTTCATTTGTTTTAGCCAAAGTAGAGGTTTGTGGTCTGTCTGAACAATAAAGTGAGTGCCAAACAGGTATGGCCTCAACTTTTTCAGTGCCCAAACCACAGCAAAGGCCTCCCTCTCAATGGCAGACCAACGCTTTTCTCTAGGGGTCAACCTTCTGCTGATAAAAGCAACTGCAGTTGTTATAAGACTGCCCCTACCCCTAATTCAGATGCATCCATTTGAACAATGAATTTCTTGGAGTAATATGGGCTTTTTAGGACAGGTGCAGTGCACATGGCCTGTTTGAGCTCCTCAAAAGCTTTCTGACAGCTAGCTGTGCACAACACCTTTTTAGGCATCTTTTTACTGGTAAGATCATTAATTGGGGCTGCTATGGAGCCATAGTTTTTAATGAATCTCCTGTAATACCCAGTGAGGCCTAGGAAGGCTCTCACTTGGGTCTGTGTTGTAGGGGGAACCCAATCCATGATTGTCTGGATTTTCCCCTGAACTGGTGCAATCTGTTCTCCACCTACCAGGTGTCCCAGATAAACCACCTTTCCCTGCCCTATCTGGCACTTTGAGGCCTTGATAGTGAGGCCTGCCTTTTGCAGGGCCTCCAAAACTTTCGAAAGGTGGACCAGGTTCTCATCCCAGGTGGAGCTAAAGATAGCTATATCATCAAGATATGCTGCACTAAAAGCCTCCAACCCTTGCAGGACTGTGTTCACCAACCTCTGAAAAGTGGCAGGTGCATTCTTATTCTTCAAACCAAAGGGCATTACACAAGGCATCACTGTAAATTGGTAGTGCCCTCCTATAGTTGAAAATGCAGTTTTAGGTTTAGCATCCTCAGCCAATTTGATCTGCCAATACCCTGCAGTCAAATCAAAGGTGCTTAGATACTTGGCAGATGCCAGTGTATCTATGAGCTCATCTGCCCTGGGTATAGGGTGAGCATCAGTTTTTGTTACCTGATTGAGACCTCTGTAATCTACACAAAACCTCATCTCCCTTTTTCCATCTTTTGAGTGAGGCTTTGGTACAAGCACCACAGGACTCGCCCATGGGCTTCCAGAAGGTTCAACCACTCCTAGATCAAGCATTTTCTGAACCTCTTGTTTAATGCAGTCCCTGACATAGTCAGGCTGCCTATAGATTTTACTTTTGACAGGCAGGCTGTCTCCAGTATCAATTGTGTGTTCACACCAAGATGTGGTGCCTGGCACAGTTGAAAAGAGTTCAGAAAATTGTCCAAGGAGATTTATGCAGTTGTCTTTCTGTTCTGCAGTCAGACAATCTGCTAAAACTACTACGTCCACTAAAGCATCCTCTTCAGTGGAGAAGAGATCAGGGAGAGGGTCACTCTGTTCTTCCTGTCCCTCATCTGTTGCCATGAGCAGGGTGAGATCAGCCCTGTCATAGTAGGGTTTTAGGCGGTTGACATGAATCACCCTAAGGGGACTCCTGGCAGTGCCCAGGTCTACCAGATAGGTAACCTCACCCTTTTTCTCAACAATTAGATGGGGTCCACTCCATATGTCTTGGAGTGCTCTTGGGGCCACAAGCTCCAATACCCACACGTTCTGTCCTGGTTGGTACTGAATCAGAACAGCCTTCTGGTCATGCCATTGCTTCTGGAGCTCTTGGCTGGCCTGAAGGTTTTTACTGGCCTTTTTCATGTACTCAGCCATTCTGGATCTTAGGCCAAGTACATAGTCCACTATGTCCTGTTTGGGAGCTTTTAAAGGTTATTCCCAACCCTCCTTCACAAGTGTTAGTGGACCTCTTACAGGGTGTCTAAAGAGGAGTTCAAAGGGGCTGAAGCCCACTGCTTTCTGGGGTACCTCCCTGTACGCTAAAAGGAGGCAAGGTAACAGGACATCCCATCTCCTCCTGAGTTTTTCAGGGAGTCCCATTATCATACCTTTGAGAGTTTTATTAAACCTCTCTACCAGTCCATTAGTCTGTGGATGGTGTAAGGAGTGGTGAACTTGTAGGTAACACCGCACTCCTTCCACATTGCTTTCAAGTATGCAGACATGAAGTTGCTACCCCTGTCTGAAACAACCTCTTTTGGGAAACCCACCCTGGAAAAGATTCCCAGGAGGGCTTTTGCCACTACAGGTGCTGTAGAGGTCCTTAGAGGAATTGCTTCAGGATATCTTGTGGCATGGTCCACAACCACCAAGATAAACTTATTGCCTGAAGCAGTAGGAGGGTCAAGGGGGCCAACTATGTCAACCCCTACCCTTTCAAAGGGAACCCCAACCACAGGTAGTGGAATAAGGGGAAAGCTTTGGTGTGCCACTAGTCTTGCCACTGGCTTGGCAGGTCACACAAGACTTACAAAAATCTTTTGTGTCCTCTGACATCCTAGGCCAGTGAAACAGGGGGACAAGCCTTTCCCATGTTTTGATCTGGCCCAGATGCCCAGCCAAAGGAATGTCATGTGCCAGAGTTAGGAGGAACTCTCTGTACTGCAGGGGAATGACCAATCTCCTGGCTGCTCCAGGTTTTGGGTCCCTTGCCTCTGTGTACAAGAGGTTGTCCTCCCAGTAAACTCTATGTGAGTCACTGACATCCCCATTTTGCTGTTTGACAGCTTGCTGTCTGAGACCCTCTAACGTGGGACAGGATTGCTGTGCCACACTCAGCTCTTCCCTGGCAGGCCCCCCTCCACCCAAAAGCTCAGCAGTGTCTGCTGCCAGCTCATCTGGTGAAGGTTCTGCACAGGGAGGAAATTCTTCTTCCTCAGAAGGAGAATCATCTGTAGAGGGAGGGATAGTGGGTAGGGATTTACCCTTGCTACCCCTAGATTTAGGGAGCACTTGGTCCATTGTTCCAGGATCCAAGTTACCCTGTCCTTTTTGCTTTTTGGCCTGAGCCCTTGTCAAAGCAAAAATATGCCCAGGAATGCCCAGCATTGCTGCATGAGCCTCCAACTCCACTTCTGCCCAAGCTGATGTCTCTAAATCGTTCCCTAGTAGACAGTCTACAGGTAAATCTGAGGCAACCATAACTTTCTTTGGACCAGTAACCCCCCCCCCCCAGTTGAGATTCACAACAGCCATAGGGTGGCTAAGAGTGTAGTTATGAGCGTCTGTCACTTGGTACTGCTGACCAAGTAGGTGTTGTTCAGGGTGCACCAGTTTCTCTATTACCATGGTAAAACTGGCACCTGTGTCCCTGTAGACCTGAACCTCAACACCATTCATTAGGGGATGTTGCTTGTACTTATCCATATTAAGGGGACAAGCAACCAAGGTGGCCAAATCAATGGCACCTTCAGAGACTAACACAGCCTCTGTGGTCTCCCTAACAAGACCAACCCCAACTAAATTAGCAAAAGTGAGCCCAGCTACTCCCTTGGATTGGCTATTAGTAGGTTTGCTCCCACCACCACTGCTATTACTAGGGGCACTAGAATTTGCAGTAGGGGTTGTGGTAGTGGCAGGTTTGGTGTTTTTCTTTGGACAACTGCCATCAGTTGTCCAATGGCCTTTGACTTTACACAAATAACACCACAGCTTTTTAACTTGATTATTGGAAGAGGATTTGGACCCACCACCCCCACCAGAGGATTTTTGTGGGCCTGATGAAGACTCAGTTTTACTTTTGTCCCCACCCTTGTCAGAAGACTTACCATCCTTCTTCTTGCCATCCTTGTCACCCCCTGTATGAACTTTTCTGTTCACTCTTGTTCTGACCCATTTGTCTGCCTTCTTTCCCAGTTCTTGGGGAGAGGTCAGATCTGAGTCCACTAGATATTGGTGTAACAAGTCAAACACACAGTTATTCAGAATATGCTCTCTCAGAATAAGATTATACAGGATTTCATAGTCAGAAACTTTACTGCCATGTAACCACCCCTCCAAGGCCTTCACTGAACAGTCAACAAAGTCTATCCAGTCTTGTGAGGACTCTTTTCTGGTGTCTCAGAACTTAATCCTGTATTGTTCAGTGGTTAAGCCAAATCCATCCAAGAGTGCATCCTTCAAAACTGCAAAATTGTTAGCATCACTTTCTCTAACAGTAAGGAGCCTATCACTACCCTTTCCATTAAAAGATAGCCACAATACAGCAGCCCACTGCCTTTGAGGGACCCCCTGTACCATACAGGCCCTCTCAAGTGCAGCAAACCACTTGTTGATGTCATCCCCCTTCTTGTAAGGGGGAACTATCTTGTGCAGATTCCTGGAATCATGCTCTCTAACAGGATTACTATTAGGAATACTGCTGCTGCCACCATGGGATCCAAACCCCAATCTCTGTCTCTCCTTCTCCAGGTCTAGGGATTCCTTGTCTAAGGCCAGCTTTTGCTGTTTAAGCTTCAGTCTGGTCTCTTCCACTCTCAACGTTTTGAGTTCCCTTTCTAACATGTTGTCTTCAGGGTGGGTGGGTTGGGAATGCTTGGACACAGAAGATAAATTGGAAACAACAGAGGGAGATCTGTCCCTAACTGACTGGACTCTAATAACCTGGCCTCCAGGAATAAAGACACCCCTACTATGATGGGAGCCTCCATTACTACCAGCATTACTAGGTGGTCTGCTAAGGGGCAGATTTGGAACAGAACCCTCCCCACCTCCCTCAAGGAGATCCCCTGAGTCAGAATGGGAGCCATCTATTAACTTCTCATTTGAAGTGCCTCCTAGAGACTCATCATTCACAATCAGCATGTTAAATAGAAACTCTTTTGTAGGGTTCTTTCCTATCACTAAACCTCTATCTAAGCAGAGACTCCTTAGGCTCTTGTAATTCAAATTGTCATAGGTAGTATTGACCATTTTAAGAGCAGACTCTACATCAGACATGATAGAAGAAGGTTTAGAGACAGTGAGAAGGAAGAAAAAGTTTCAGGACTTTTTAAAGAACAGAGAAAAAAACCTTTTCTAACTTTTTAGAAACTTTTAGAAGTTTTAGAGTACTTTTCAGAACTTAGTAAAAAGTTTAAGAGGAGAAAAGCAAAACTTTTTGGTTAGGTGTACATACACTGAACTTGTTTTGTATATTATTCTCTTATGAAAAGTAAACAATGACAAAGTGGTAAGTAGTTACAAGTACTTATCCTACCGCTGCACAACCAATGTAGGAGGCTGGCCTGGCTTGTAGTGGGTACCAGAGGTACTTACACCTTGTGCCAGGTCCAGTTATCCATTATTAGTGTAGAAGAGGTGTTTCTAGCAGCTTAGGCTGATAGAAGGTAGCTATGGCAAAGCAGCTTAGGCTGAACTAGGAGACATGTAAAGCTCCTACTATACCACTGGTGTCATATGCACAATATCATAGGAAAACACAGTACACAGAAGTACTAAAAATAAAGGTACTTTATTTTTATGACAATATGCCAAAAGTATCTCAATGAGTTATATACACAAGATATATGTACACAAACCAAAATTATGGAGGTAATAGCAAGAAAAGTAATGCAAGCAGTGTAAAGTTACAGTAGATTGCAATAGGAGCACATAGGTATAGGGGCAACACAAACCATATACTCCAAAAGTGGAATGCGAACCACGAATGGACCCCAAACCTATGTGAGCTTGTAGAGGGTCGCGGGGACTGTAAGAAAAAAAAAAAAAGGGTTAGAAAAATAGCCAACCCCAAGACCCTGAAAGGTAGGTGTAAAGTGCACCTACTACCCCCAGAGAGCACAGAAGTCGTGATAGGGGGATTCTGCAGGAAGAACAAACACCAGCAATGCAACAACAGTGGATTTCCGGACCTGAGTACCTGTAAGACAAGGAGACCAAGTCCAATAGTCGCGACAGTGTCGAGAGTGGGCAGGAGCCCAGGAAATGCCAGCTGAGGGTGCAAGGAAGCTGCTACCTGTTGGAAGAATCCTCTTTGGAGGATGGATGTCCCACGTCGCGATAAAGCTTGCAGAGGTATTCCCATGCAGAAAGACCGCAAACAAGCCTTGCTAGCTGCAAGGGTCGCAGTTAGGGTTTTTGGGTGCTGCTGTGGCCCAGGAGGGACCAGGATGTCGCCACTTGGATGAGGAGACAGAGGGGGCACCCAGCAGATCAGGGAGCCCTCACAGAAGCAGGCAGCACCCACAGAAGTACCTGAACAGGCACTTGGAAGAAGAGTGAACCGGAGTCCACCCGAAGTCACAAAAGGGAGTCCCACGACTCCGGAGGACAACTCAGAAGGTTGTGCACTGCAGGTTAGAGTGTTGGGGACCCAGGCTTGGCTGTGCACGAAGGAAATCCTGGAAGAGTGCACAGGAGCCGGAGCAGCTGCAAATCACGCGGTACCCAGCAATGCAGTCTAGCCTGGGGAGGCAATGACTTACCGCCACCAAACTTGGACTGAAGAGTCACTGGACTGTGGGAGTCACTTGGACAGAGTTGCTGAGTTCCAGGGACCACGCTCGTTGTGCTGAGAGGGGACCCAGAGGACCGGTGATGCAGTCTTTTGTTGCCTGCGGTTGCAGGGGGAAGATTCCGTCAACCCACGGGAGATTTCTTCAGAGCTCCTGGTGCAGAGAGGAGGCAGGCTACCCCCACAGCATGCACCACCTGGAAACAGTTGAGAAAGCGGCAGGATGAAGCGATACAAGGTTGCTAGTAGTCGTCTTGCTACTTTGTTGCGGTTTTGCAGGCGTCCTGAGCAGTCAGCGGTCGATCCTTTGGCAGAAGGTGAAGCGAGAGATGCAGAGGAACTCTGATGAGCTCTTGCATTCGTTATCTGGTGAGATCCCCAAAGCAGAGACCCTAAATAGCCAGAAAAGGAGGTTTGGCTACCTAGGAAGGAGGATTGGCTACCAAGAGAGGTAAGAGCCTATCAGAAGGAGCCTCTGACGTCACCTACCGGTACTGGCCACTCAGAGCAGTCCAGTGTGCCCCCAACACCTCTGTTTCCAAGATGGCAGAGGTCTGGGACACACTGGAGGAGCTCCGGGCACCTCCCCTGGGAGGTGCAGGTCAGGGGAGTCGTCACTCCCCTTTCCTTTGTCCAGTTTCGCGCCAGAGCAGGGCTGGGGGATCCCTGAACCGGTGTAGACTGGCTTATGCAGAGATGGGCACCATCTGTGCCCATCAAAGCATTTCCAGAGGCTGGGGGAGGCTACTCCTCCCCAGCCCTCACACCTATTTCCAAAGGTAGAGGGTGTTACACCCTCTCTCAGAGGAAGTCCTTTGTTCTGCCTTCCTGGGCCAGGGCTGCCTGGACCCCAGTAGGGCAGAAACCTGTCTGAGGGGTTGGCAGCAGCAGCAGCTGCAGTGGAGACCCCGGAAAGGCAGTTTGGCAGTACCCGGGTTCTGTGCTAGAGACCTGGGGGATCATGGAATTGTCCCCCCAATGCCAGAATGGCATTGGGGGGACAATTCCATGATCTTAGACATGTTACATGGCCATGTTCGGAGTTACCATTGTGAGGCTGTACATAGGTAGGGACCTATGTACAGTGTACGTGTGTAATGGTGCCCCCGCACTCACAAAGTCTGGGGAATTTGCCCTGAACGATGTGGGGGCACCTTGGCTAGTGCCAGGGTGCCCACACACTAAGTAACCTTGCACCCAACCTTCACCAGGTGAAGGTTAGACATATAGGTGACTTATAAGTTACTTAAGTGCAGTGGTAAATGGCTGTGAAATAACGTGGACGTTATTTCACTCAGGCTGCACTGGCAGGCCTGTGTAAGAATTGTCAGAGCTCCCTATGGGTGGCAAAAGAAATGCTGCAGCCCATAGGGATCTCCTGGAACCCCAATACCCTGGGTACCTCAGTACCATATACTAGGGAATTATATGGGTGTACCAGTATGCCAATGTTAATTGGTAAATTTAGTCACTAGCCTGTTAGTGACAAATTTGGAAAGCAGAGAGAGCATAACCACTGAGGTTCTGGTTAGCAGAGCCTCAGTGAGACAGTTAGGTATCACACGGGGAACACATACAGGGCACATACTTATGAGCACTGGGGCCCTGCCTGGCAGGGTCCCAGTGACACATAGACTAAAACAACATATATACAGTGAAATATGGGGGTAACATGCCAGGCAAGATGGTACTTTCCTACAATTCCTGAAGAGGAGGACCTGTTGAAGAAGGGGACCAAGTCCAGAAGTAACGCAAGAGTCCGGTGTGTCAACAGTAGGACGAATACGGTCAGGAATGCAGCCCTGGAGCAGATGAAGAGTTCATGAATGGAAGATTGCAGTCTGTCAGTGGCGTGGAAAATCCACCAACAAGTCTTGGCAAAGACATAAGTCACGGTGAAGCAAAAGTGGGGCTGCCGGGCACCAGCAAGGTCCTAGAGTTCTCAACCCACGGGGGGAGTCCTAGGGGGACCCTCAGCAAGGCAGAGTACAAAGAAGAAGAGGCAGCCCCCACAGGAATCCCACTGGACGAGAAACCAGGAGTCACAGTAGTCCACACAGCACAACTGGAGAAGGGTCCCACGTCGCAGGAGAAGCACGCAGAGGGCTGTGTGTCGCAGGAAGGCGTGCTGGGACTACCTGGGGCCTGAAGATCCCTTGGATGAGATGCTAACAAGCCTTGGCAGCATCAAGAGACGTGGTGCACGGGGATACTATCCTGCATGGGAAGGCAATGGCTTACCTCCACCAGAGTTGGACAGCTGGCAGAGAGGACCAAGAGGACAACTCCGCACCCCCACCCATGATGCAGGATCCACGCAGCTCAGGATGAGAGGAGATCCACGCAGCCGGTCATCGTTGCAGTTGGTGCCTGCGGATGGAGGGGCATGACTCCTTCACTCCATGGGAGATTCCATATTCTTTCTCATGCAGACTTGCTGCCCTCAGAGGTGCACAGCTGGGGAAATGCAGCAGAAGCTGGAAGGAGCCATGGAAACAGTGTTGCAAGCAGAGTCTTTGTTGTGGATACAGATTGTCGGTTCCTGGAGGGTCCAGTCATGGTTCCAGCAGCTAGAAGTAGAGGTTGCAGAGGGATCATGCTGGAATCTTGCAAGCTGAATGTGAGGATTCACCCAAGAGAGACCCTACATAGCCCTGAAAGGGGGATTGGTCACCTAGCCAGGCGACCACCTATCATGAGGGGGCTTTGATGTCACCTGCGTGACCTGGCCACTCAGATGCTCCCAGAGGTCCCTGCCAACCGTGGATTCAAGAAGGCAGAACTTAGGGACTATCTGAAGGAGCTCTGGGCACCACCCCTGGGGTGGTGATGGACAGGGGAGTGGTCACTCCCCTTTCCATTGTCTAGTTTCGCACCAGAGCAGGATCTGGAAGTCTCGGAACCGGTGTAGACTGGTTTATGTACAGAGGGCACCAAATGTACCCTTAAAAGCATAGCAGTGGCTTGGGGAGACTACCCCTCCCATGCCATGTAACACCCATCTCCAAAGGTAGAGGGTGTTACACCCCCCCTCTCCCAAAGGAAATCCTCTGTTCTGCCTTCCTGGGCTTGAGCTGTTCAAGCAGCAGGAGGGCAGAAACCTGTCTGAGGGGTGGCAGCAGCTTGGATTGCCCAGAAAACCCTAGAAGGCTTGGGGTCCTCTAAGACACCCCCAGAGATCACGGAATCATAATTCCAATACTGACAACAGTATTGAGGTATGATTCCAACATGTTTGATACCAAACATGCCTAGGTTCTGAGTCATCATTATGTAGCTGGACATAGGTAGTGACCTATGTCCAGTGCAAACATAAAATGGCGTCCCCGCACTCACAAAGTCCGTGAAAATGGGACTGGAATTCGTGGTGCTCTCACACACAGCTACTTGCACCCTGCCTCTGGGGTAGGATGGCCTGCCCTAGGCGTGACAGTGACCTGGTGCTGTGACTTGTAGTGAAAAAGTGTGTATGCACCCTTTCACACAGGCTGCAATGACAGGCCTGCAGAACTCTTTGGATGGGCTCCCAGTGGGTGGCATAATACATGCTGCATTCCTGGGGATCCCATTGCACCCCAATGCCCTGGGTATCATATTCTAGGGTCTTGCATGGGGGCACAAGTATGCCAAATGTGAAGTGAAAGCAACTAAGTAACTAAGGGCCAGATGTATCAAAGGGTTTTTCCCATTCTGTGTCTATGGGAAAATGCGTTGGTACATATGGCCCTAAGTTAGAAGGGAGAGAGCATAATCACTGGGGTCCTGGTTAGCAGGATCCCACTGTTCAGTCAAACACACTGAGTACAGGCAGAAAATGGGGGTAACCGTGCCAAGAAACAGGGTACTTTCTACACCAGGGAAGCCATTTTAAATGCAAGTGCTGTACAGGGGTCAATACGAGTTCCCCAGCTACGTGACGGCTTCACTGAAGATGGGGATGTTTGGTATCAAACATGTCACATTGATAAGCCCTAACGAGTTCCAGTGATGGATTTATCAATACAGGCACCAAGTGGGCACCTTAGAGGTGCCCGCTGAAAACATAGCAGCTTCTCGTGTGCTTGGTGACTGATTTCTGCTAGCCTGCTACCTGAGACACGGTTCTGGCCCTCTAGGGTGAGAGACTTTTGCTGTCAGGATGCCCAGAACAAAATCCTGTGCGTGTACACACACACACTCACTTACACACACGTATGTACACACATACGTACGTACACACATGTATGTACACACACACACACATGTTCGTACACACACACACACGTATGTACACACACATGTACACACACACGGATGTACATACACACGTACATACACACACGTACATACACACACATGTACATACACACACGTACCCACACACACGTACCTACACACACGTACCTACACACACACGTACCTACACACACACACGTACCTACACACACACATACGTACCTACACACACACGTACCTACACATAAACACGTACCTACACATACACACGTACCTATACACACACATACCTAAACACACACACGTACCTACACACACACACACACGTACCTACACACACACATTTACCTACACACACACACACACGTACCTACACATGCACCTACACACGCACCTACACACACACACGCACCTACACACACGTACCTACACACACACACACACACATACCTACACACACACACACGTACCTACACACACACGTACCTACACATACACACGTACCTACACACACACACACACACACGTACCCACACACACACACACGTACCTATACACACACTCACGTACCTACACACACACGTACCTACACGCACACATACCTACACACACACACACATACCTACACACACACACGTACCTACACACACGCGTACCTACACACACGTACCTACACACACACACATACCTACACACACACACGTACCTATACACACAAACATACCTACACACACACGTACCTACACACACACACGTACCTACACACACACACACGTACCTACACACACACCTACACACACACGTACCTATACACGCACCTACACACACACGCACCTACACACACACGCACACTCCCTCACACTTGCCAAGGCCTAACGGGCTGCTGCCTTTGAATGCAAATCTGGCTCCCCCCACAGGAGAGGAAGCCTCCCACCTGGACAGGTGGGAAAATTAGCTCAGTCAGCGAGGCGTGGCACCTCCAGGCTAGTACCACCCTTAAGGTGGGCTAAGCCAAGATGAACACAATGTTCAATGGCATGTGTGGCTGTAGATACACATGCTCTGATTGCTCCAGCCATCTAGTGTTGGGTTCGGTGTGTTGCTAATTGTTTTTCTTCAAAGAAGCATTTTCGAGTTATGGGATCAAGTGACTTTTACTTCTTGGTGATACTGTGCCTGGTCATTGACTCTTTTGTTAGATTGTTTTCTCTCTGCTGACATGTCTCTTCACCCCTTTCTCCCTTCGCTCCAGTTTCAAAATCTTTCTTCTGTCTTTCCTTAAATTGACGGTATTGTCTTTGATCGCGCTTCTCTATTATCACGCTTGTCTCTATCCGTCTGGAACTGACCAACTGCCTACCTTGCCACATGGCACTTAACAGCACGCCTTGCTGATGGAATTAACGATGTTTCGATTCTGTCCTCTGTGCCACTCAAAAATTCCTGCACACCAACCAACATCTGGCACGTAACCTGTGTCTCTCCCCGACCATCGAGAAGCTATCTGTGACGTCTGCAGATCCTTCTTGTTGAAAAAGACACTGTGGGGCTGGAGGGCTTGACCTGAGGTTCAGCAAGCACTATTGAATATGCCCTTCGGCATTTTTTCAGCCCTCAAGTGGACTCCGTCCTTGGGAAACTGAAGGACGCATACTGCAAAGGGCGTGGGCATTTTACTATCTCCCTCACAAAGAGGTACTTTTTGTCTCCCCGCCCTTCAAGGTGGTTACAAGCCAATGACCTCAGAGGCCTCCTCATCTCAGGCCAGACAGATTTCCAGCTCCTACTCACGAGGGTTCTTGAGACGCACCTATAGAGATAATCACTCATGAAGTAGAAGTAAGACCACCACCCGCTCACCTACCTCAACAGCTAAACACCTGTCTGGGACGACTTCAAGATTTCTATATACAATGGGCCAACATCACTTTGGACCAATAGGTCATAGCCATTATCCAACATGGCTACTGTCTGGAGCTCATTATTACTCCTCCAAACGTTCCCCCCTCGGTCTCACAAGCTCTCGCAATAGCACCTTCTTTTCAGATAAGAGGTACAATCCAGTACAATCCATTCTTCTCAAAGGAGCCATTGACCCAGTTTCAATACAATATCAAGGAACAGGAGTACACTCTCTATACTTCCTCCTTCACAGAAAAGACGGCTCTCAGAACCGTTCTGGACCTGAGGACCTTAAACCATTATATTCTATCCAAACACTTTCATATTGTCACTATTCGCGAAATTATTCCACTTTTATCATAGGGAGACTTTAAGACCGCCCTACATCTCAAGGATGCCTATTTCCATATCCCCATTCACCCTGCACACTGCAAATACCTAAGATTCTTGATTGCAGGAAAATGCTATCAATTCAAAGTTCTACCTTTCTGAGACCCCACAGCTCCCAGGGTTTTCACAAAGTGCATAGCAGTAGTAGTAGCGCACCTCTAAAGAGAATGTACACATATTCACTTCTATAGATGACTGGCTTATCAAAGCCAGCACGTTGTCACAATGCCAACCCCACACTCTGACAGTGGACCCTCTGCACAACCTCTGCTTCACACAACTTTCTCAAATCCCATCTTGAGCCTCTTCAGTTACATCCATATCTAGCAGCAATACTCTATGCAGAATTAGAGACTGCATACCTCAATCTGGAACACGTTCACAACTTTCAGTTTCTTCTCCCCCGTTTCGCGACAATTGTTCATACACTGTCAGGACCATAATGCGCCTGTTGGGGAAGATGGCGTCCTGCATTGACTTCGTTCCCCATGCCAGACTCCACATGAATCCTCTACAGCAATGTCTGTCTTGTCAGTGGACTCAGTCACAGGGCCAGTGGGAGGATTTAGTGTTAGACTGCCATACTCTATGAAATTGGTGGAACACCATCAGTTTCTTAAAAAGGCGGCCTTTTCTGGACTCTGTGCACCAGATCACTCACATCAGACACAGCACACAGGCTGGGGTGCTCGCCTTCAGAACCTCTTAGTCCAGGGCCATTGGGATTCTCATCAGCAATTGCTACACATACATTTCTTAGAGCTTCAGGCGGTATTTCTAGCCCTAAAAGCATTTATTCATCACCTCTATCACAAAGTTGTCCTAGCGCACAAAATGTTTAAGCTTCACCTCCAATTACCCACACCCTCACTCGATCCAGAGGCAATGCTTTATGGATGAACTGGGCAAGGAAGTTTGCCTATGACTTTTCTCCTCTCTCTCATATTTTTAGTTCGACGGATCAGGGAAACATCTCTCAAGATGATCATTGTAGCTGCAACATGGGCACACCAGCCCTGGTTCACCACACTACTGGATCTCTCTCTAGTCCCCCCACGAGAAGCTTCCCAACAGACCGGACCTTTTCACTGGAAACCAAGGTCTGTTTAGACCCCCGCAAACCCTAAATCTCTCAAACTTGTGATGTGTTCCTGAGGTCATAGGTGGTTATATAAATCTGCCTGTAGAGTGCATGAACATACTTAGAGAAGATCATAAAATACACACACACTCTTGAAAACCTGTTTGATTAAGTATATTTACCCATGGTTATAATTATGTATTGTATGTGCATATGTGTGTGTATTCATGTGTGTGCGTGTGTGTGTATGTATGTATATATATATATATATATATATATATATATATATATATGTTTCTGTGCTTGGCATTTTCGTGGGTCATTGCATGGCTCATGGGAGGGCTGTTATACTAGATATCTATGAATTCCTGCTCTCATCTTATCACACTTATCTACCCATCATCATATGTCATGTCTCTATCAAACTATCCTCCATTCCCACTCTGACTCATCCCAAATCCTTTCTACTACTTTTATCTCCTAAATAACTCTGCCTAAGCTCTTCCCTCCGCTTCCACATCTAACTCACCAAACCTCACTCTACTACCATGACCTCCCACACAACCCTACTAAATTCTCCCTCATTTATCTCACCCTGCTACTATGCTCTCCCTAACCCTTCCACAGATTCTTTCCTCCTCCATCCCCCTTTACTCATCCCAAGCCTTTGGGTTGAGTAAATGAAGGATATACTCCCAATCAACACTTCTGGATTTCTTTCCTCCTCCACCCCTCCATTACTCCAGTCAATCTAACTAACAAACTCTCATATCCGCGGCTCAAATGACCTCATAATAATACTAAAACTGTACTCACATTTCCCGATACTAATCCATCACTAATTCTTGTTGGGTTCCAGAGTAGCGTGCTACGCACTGAAAAGCGATTTGACGCCTCGTCAGGGGTAGTAAGCGCTATATAAATACTATTACAATACAATACAATACAATGCTTAGAAATATCTTAGACTTCCTCCCATCCTCCTCATGAAGGATAGTTGTCCAGGCTCTAGTTTTGTCACTCCTGGACTATGATAATTTCCTCTATCTCGAATGGCCACATTAAGGAGATTGGAGATGGTGCATGTTAGAAATGGAGTATTTGGTTGACAGTCAGGTTACCCCCTGTTCAAGCAAGGACCCTCACTCTAGTCAGGGTAAAAGAGAATCGCCCTCAGCTAACCCCTGCTTACCCCCTTGGTAGCTTGGCAGCAGTGGCGGCCGGCAGCTTTAGGAGGGAGGGGGGCGGGCGGGGCACACACGCACGCACACACACTCATTCTTTCACACACAGACACGCACGCACGCACATCCATTAACAACACTCATACCATTCAAACATGCACGCACGCACCAAACATTCATTTTAAAACATCACACACACTCATTCTTTCACACACGGACACGCATGCACGCACGCACATCCATTAACAACATTCATACCATTCAAACATGCACGCACGCACCAAACATTCATTTTAAAACATCACACACACTCATTCTTTCACACACAGACACGCATGCACGCACGCACATCCATTAACAACATTCATACCATTCAAACATGCACGCACGCACCAAACATTCAATTTGAAACATCACACACATACACACACACACACACTTACCTTCGGCCTCCAGGTCCCAGGAGGGTTGGGACTGCTGCCTTCCCTCATTGGCTGACCTTGGGTCAGCCAATGAGGGAAGGCAGCAGTCCCAGCCTCGTCACAGAGTGGGATGGGGTCAGTGAGACTGCTGACCCCACCCCACTCTGTGACGAAGTGTCACTGATTGACACTCGCCCTGGGAACTTCAGGGCTTAAACTGAAGCGCCCAGGGAGAGTATCAATTGGTGACGCTTTCCTCGTCACCCAGGGGAGGGCCTTGAGGCACCTTTGCTGGGCCGAGGAGGTCACGCCCATAGGAGCTGTGATCTCCTCAGCCCAGCAAAGTTCAGCTCAGGCAGCCAGGAGTCTGCGCAAATCGCGCATGTCTGCTCCTGGCTGCCTGACCTGAACATGAGAGTGTCTGTCAGGCTGACCTTTGTTCAGCCTGACAGACACTCTTCATGGGGGGCAAAAGGTGGGGGGGCGTGGCCCCTCCGCCCTAAAGGACGGGCCGCCACTACTTGGCAGAGCAGTAGGCTTAACTTCAGAGTGCTATGTGTAAAGTATTTGTACCAATACACACAGTAACTCAATGAAAACACTACAAAATGACACAACACAGGTTTAAAAAAAATAGAGAATATTTATCTAAACAAAACAAGACCAAAACGACAAAAATCCTCTAAACAAAACAAGACCAAAATGACAAAAATCCACAATACACAAGTAAAGTTATCAATTAAAAGGCAAAAAGAGTCTTTATGTAGTTTAAAACACACACTAACACTGTAAGCGTGAAAATGTACCTTGGGTGCATCAAAAATAAAACCACATGGGCGAGTGTGTGTCAAAAAGGGCTTGCGATGCGTCGATTTCACTCACGAGCGAGACCTTGCGTCATTTCTCCTTTCATCGGGTCGGGGTGCGTAATTTCTTCTCTCCGCAGTAGAGCGATGTGCCTCTCCGGTCAGCACTCTCAGGTCCGGGCAGGCCTTGCGTTGTTTTTACACGCCCAGCAGTGCTTGCGTCGGAAATCCAGCCACACGATGATCCCAAAACCACACAGTGCGGGTTGCGATCTCCCATCCTCCGTCAGCGATGCTGCCCATCGTTTCTCCAGCTCTGTGCGTCTATTCTTCGGTCGCGTTTCTGGCGAGCGTCGATTTTCAGCCGCAGAGCGGGCAGTGTGTTGTTTCTTCAGCCGCAGATCACAGTCACGTCGATCTTTTCCCCGCACGGCGCTCTGTGTGTGGATTTCTTCCTCTTAGGCTACCAGCTTCTCCTTTCAGGGTCCCAGGAACTGTATGGGCACCACAGGACAGAGTAGGAGTCTCTCCCTCCTAGCACAGATGACTCATCAGGATATGCAGGCTACATCCCAGCTCCCTTTGTGTCACTGCTTAGTGTGAGGTGCAATCAGCCCAACTGTCAAACTGACCCAGACAGGGAGTCACAGAAATGGAATAAGCAAGAAAATGCCCACTTTCTAAAAGTGGCATTTTCAAACACACAATCTTAAAATCAACTTTTCTAAAAGATGTATTTTTAAATTGTGAGCTCAGAGACCCCAAACTCCACATATCCATCCGCTCCCAAAGGGAATCTACACTTTAATCAGATTTAAAGGTAGCCCCCATGTTAGCCTATGAGAGGGACAGGCCTTGCAACAGTGAATAACTAATTTTGCAATATTTCACTGTTAGGACATATAAAACACATTACTATATGTCCTACCTTAAACATACACTGCACCCTGCCCTTGGGGCTACCCAGGGCCTACCTTAGGGGTGTCTGACGTGTAAGAAAAGGGAAGGTTTAGGCCTGGCAAGTGGGTACACTTGCCAAGTCGAATTTACAGTTAAAACTGCACACACAGACACTGCAGTGGCAGGTCTGAGAAATGATTACAGAGCTACTTATGTGGGTGGCACAACCAGTGCTGCAGGCCCACTAGCAGCATTTGATTTACAGGCCCTGGGCACCTCTAGTGCACTTTACTAGGAACTTACTAGTAAATCAAATATACCAACCATAGATACATCAATCAACAATACAATTTACACAGAGAGCATATGCACTTTAGTACTGGTTAGCAGTGGTAAAATGCTCAGAGTTCAAAAGCCAACAGCAACAGGTCAGAAAAAATAGGAGGCAGGAGGCAAAAAGATTGGGGATGACCCTGCATAAGCAAAAAAAAAGTTCAACAGTGCAAAATGCAGCAGCCCACCTGCTTTTAAGGATCATGAAGCATCACTCTGTTGCAAGTTGTCTGGCCTCCCTGCCGCAGGTAGCCCTACAATTTATAAGTGCATAGAATACAAGAGAATAGAATCACACACATTCCTTTGTAAGTGCCAGATGGACTCCAGTACAAGCATTCAGGACCCTCTGCTGCTAGCAGGTACACTACATACGCAACATACTCTATTGAAACAGATTTGAACATTTGAATTTGTGCAAGGAACAGATTTGTATGCTACACAAAGGAGCATAAACTATGGCAGCACAAAGTGAAAAGTGAATCAGGACTGTAGCTAAATAGTGCATTGATACTGTAAGAGACACTTGTATTGCAGTGTATGCACCTCCTTATTCTTATTTCCTACTTTAGATACACATATCTACTTGTGATACTTCAAGTCCCAAGTCATTAAACGACAGAGTTCCAAGAAGAGCATGCACTGTGGTATAAATATGGCATATGCAATGTAAATGTTTTGAGATAATACTAATATGTCTGCTTGGGTTTGAGAATGCATTGCATGTTAGGTTGTAAGAATTTAGTGGATCATGAACAGTGACGGGGTGTGTGAAATATGTCACAACAATGTCACTGATAATGTTTTGTATACAAAAAGATTTTTTGTCTGGACTTAAAGCACAGAATTTCAAGATGACCTGGAATTCTCAATAAGGGCTAATTTGAACTTTTCTTGCAGCCAAGGCACTGTGAGTTTGGATGCTTCTGCTCAGAAGCTTCCGATCACCCTGAGTACCCAGATTACAAGAAACCTATAGTTATTGATGGAGGAGAGAGGGACTGCTGCAGTTAAGAGGGTGTGACAAGGTTGACTTTGGCTCGATGGGGACTGGCAGGCTAATCCACCAACCAGAAACATTGTTCCATACCATGGAGGGGGAACGCACAACCGATGAGAGCTCCACAGCTCCTGCAGGTTTGAATGGACTGACAGGCCTCAGTAAGAGCCCTGGCTGCCTCGGCCGTGGACCATGGGCTCCAAGCACTGAACGTTGGTGTCCAAAGCTTCCCAGCATACACTTCTGCTAGCTTTCCCTTCTTGGGTGGGATGGAAAGCTTCATCCTTGTCTGTAGTCTAAGCTCCAGCAGGCTGAAGGTGCATTCCCCTGGGCTCCATTTTCAACACATAGTGTCACAAAGTGTCCAGGACGATGTTCAGAAGGCCAGGGTAGGGCTCCTATGCTGTGAAGGGGAGGAAGCACTAACTAGATTTCCAGTCAGAGCTGCGGTAGGCCTGGGGGACATCAACTGTTGGTTCATACTTTTCTAAAAGCCAGTGGAGGCTTCCACTCCTTGTACAAACCTCTAGCTGTATCCTAATTAGAGCTTTGGCAGGCCTGGGGTGCGGGCTGTTGAGCTCCATTCACTGGCCTGTGGTGTCACAAAGTGCTTAGGATGGGGATCTGCAGGTGGGAGAGGGCTCCCAAGCTCCAGCAGTTAAAAGCCCTTACCGGGTCTCCGGTTTGTTCAGGGGTGTGGTCCGCTAGTCCTGGGCTCCATTTGCCAACCTGCAGTATCACAAAGTGCCCTGGACATGATTTGTGAGGACTGCAGACAGTTCCCCAGCTCCGGCAGGGTAGATAACTCTGACCGCTTCTGGCCAGAGATCCAGCAGGCAAGTGGAATGTTCCTTTCAGCCTGGGCTCAAGTCTCTGGCCTGTGGTGTCACATTGTGCCAAGGACAGGGTTTTGCAGGCCCAATGGGGGAGTCTCCAGCTCCGGCATGGTGCAAGACTCCGAGAGGTCCCAGCCAGAGCTCCAGCAGGGGTTGTGTGACAAAATATTGTCTGCAAACATATAGCGACAGAAGAACATTGTGTCAAAAGTATTGCCAACAAAAATATTGTTTACATACTTTGAATGTAAACTAAAAAATATTAAAGTAAATATCATCAAATGCAATGTCTTAAAAAGTATAAGTAAGTATATCATTACATATACATATATATGTAGGATTTTGTGTAATTTATTGAAAATATTAAATTACAAAATAATAGTATAATTAAAAAACAGGTTAATTATTAAAACAATCTAAAACAATATTTAAACAGTGTAAACACAACAATAAATACAAAATAAAAAACAATACCAATACAAAATAAATAACACTAGAGAAAGTGTGGAACTTTCAATGAGTCAGGTCTACCATTCTAAGTCCAATGAAAGCAAAAGAAGGGAACGTATTGGACATTGGAGGGGTTGGATTTACTATTCCCTCCCCAATCAAAGCAGCTTTAGGGAATGTTAGACGTTGGGGGGCTTAGCTTCACCATTTAAACTCTAGCTGTAGTAACAGTAGGGAAAGAGTTAGCATTTGGATGGGTAAGTTAAACCATTGCAATTCATAAGCTAAAAAAACAAATAAATACATAGAGATTAAAAACATGTAAACCTGCTTAAAACAAAAAGACTATATTCATTGTATATAAATGAAATGAAATGTAATAGAAATAAAACAATTTCCATTTTACAAATTTAATTGAAGAAATATAAAATAAAATTGCAAATGTTTTAAATAATACAACAAATAATAAATTCAAAACTCTTTTTCAAAACATTATTATTAAATACAAAGATCAACACATTAACAATGAAATTAAGTAAAAATAACAAATTGAAATAATAATAATCAATTAAACAATTTACACAATTAATTATCAACGAACGTTTTTATTAACATAAAAATAATTAAACATAAAAAGCAACGATTTACATTTTAAATAACTTTCCACCCTCATCCCCTACAAATCCATGAAGTGGCTACTAAATTAAAAATTACTAATTGAAATCAAATCAAATATGTTTATTTCGGAATTATCACATCCATAAAACACTCTAAGATTTAAAAAAAAATAAAAAAAAATAAATAAATATAAGACATTGAAACAAGCAAATCTTTGCACATGTGATATAGAGCAAATTAGGCAAAGATCATTTCCTAAAAACATCGGGTTGAGGACTTCGTAGGTATATATGAATGTAATTGCAATGTACACACAGATCATACAGTTTACAGCGTTTTGTGTAGAGTACTACATACAAATTACCTAAGGGTGCGTTCTATGGGCTAAAGAATAGTATTGGGCATTCTAAAACATAAGCCATGAGACCTCTAGTCCAGGACCACCACACTTAGTCGGAGGAACCTATGGTAGGTCCAAAGATCGCACAGTATAAAGTGTTACTTGTAAAGTGCTACATATAAGGTACTCATAATAATTATACGGCGAGAGGGCTTTGCTATTATTATCATTTTCTCCATCAAGCGGTATACATGACCTTTTGTTAATGCCCGATAAAGTGACAATGTGCGCTGCCAGCATCCCTGTCGTGGTTTAAACATCGCCTCCACAGCATCACCTCTACTGTGGTACTGCAGCGGTGAGTACACCACATTAGCAGGTTGGTGCACAGGAATACATAAACAGCTGCTAGTGCCCTACATCTCATTGACCACATCCATTCCAGAAATTTTGCAACAGTACATGCATAGGGTGGCCTATGGTCAGTTTATAGAATCCTTATGGCCGTTTGGCAATTACTTGTACCCGAGGACTGACAAATCGGTCTGTTCCAGCACCTCCTTAGGTGGGCATAGGCCGGGCAGATAAACAACACATGGGCCATACTTTCATTTTCCCTTCTGCAAGTTGGACAAATCAATGAGGGCTCAATGTGTGAGGAACATTTTGTAGTAAATGTTTTGAGGAGTAAGGAGCTTTCCCTAAACTATACATATAGGTTCTTATCTAAGGGAACAGTAATACCGTCCAGATATACTTCATCCAGAGGACTTGACTTGAATTGCACAAAATTCATAGTAAGGGAACCCCCTGGAACTACCTTCGGACTCTTTCTGTGCCCCCCATTGCCAGTACAGTTTTTAATATGTTCTTTCCATGGGATTAGATCGAACGATGATTTTTCCCAAAGACTGTACAGTCCCAAGCATTGTAATAACTTCCTAACATTATGGCACAAATCAGTCTTATGGACTCTGTCCAGCCTAATTACATCCCTGAGAGCCTCAGTGTAGTTGTTGAGTTAAGGGGTAGGTATAAGCCCCTGCCACAATAAGATTGGCCTAAATCTGGCTGTGGCATCAATGCTTTTCCTGCCCATATCCAAGTCGAGAGCATAGGAAGGGGTTCTGGAGGGAAAGGACAGCAAGGTTCTGATGAACTTACGCTCAGGCGTGACCATGGTCATCGGGTTTGAAAATCCCCACAGTTCTGCACCATACAATGCCGCAGTCACAGTCTTAGAGTCGTAAATCTGCAAAGTGTGTGCTGTGAGTTTGCTGTTTATGGAGCAATGCTCTTTCAGGATAGCACCAGTTATTTGTTTGTGCCTTAGCATAGCATTGCCTATGTGATGTTTCCATGCCTCTCCAGATGACTATTTAATGCCAAAATAGTCAAAAGCATTGACTCTTTCAAGTTCCACACCGCCCAGAAGCATTTTCCCTATATACGATCTGTGGCAATTGATAATCATAGATTTTGTCTTTGCTGAATTGATCCCGAGGCCTCTAAGTTGACAGAACCCCTCAAAGCATGACAACAGGGTTTGTAACCCTTTTGGAGTTTGTGAGCCCAAGAGGGTGTCGGTGTTTAAACGAAATAGACCTATTGATTGAGGAAGTGGAAACAATCATTGACACCAAAAATTCCCAAACCAAACACAAGAAAGGCCTAAGCAGAAATTCAAGCTGTCTAATATATTTAAAATGAACGTGGCATGTGACGCTCCACAAACGACCCCGTGAAAGTGAGATAAGTCCAAAGACACCCAGAGAGAAAACACTTTCTGAATAGCCTCCATGTGATGTTCCTCTAGAGCAGAGGTCTCCAAACTTTTTAATGCCGCGCCCCCCCTGTTGAAAAATAAAAATCATTGGGCCCCACCTCAGAATTTTTCACAATTACTTTATAAAGATGGCAATGTTTAAATATGTCTAGACCTATTTAAACATTGCAGGTAAGTAATGTTACCTTTTTAAAAATGCAATAACATGCTTCTGCTTAAAGCAAAGGCCTGTTATCTTTATAATGCTGCTTTTGGCCAGAGTCTGGCGCCCCCCCTGGGATCACTTGAGGCCCCCCAGTTTGAAGACCTCTGCTCTAGAGCCTCCTGTTAAATGCAGTAACTGTTCGCAGCATTAGAAGCAGCTGACGAGGGCATCATTAGGAAGAACTTAGCGCCAAAACAGCTTGAACCTGAAGCATCAAGCGAACGAACGCCTCCTAATATTGCCAGTCTCTCGGGGTTAGTTAGTGAAATGGAAGAGCGACACTGAAATCTATGATTCAACCCCTGACAGGTGCGGCGAAGCAGCTGAAAGGGCAGACTACAATATGTAATAACTCAAGTGTGGGTATAATGAGTGAGCACGTCAGAGAGAAGCATGTGGGGAGACAGACCAGCTTAGGAAAAATAGAGGTCTTCAAAACCTGGGTCTCTGTCACTAGGCAGGGGGCTTAGCAGTAGGGAAACTGGTGGCATAGGTTCACAGCGACCCCGAGGTTATATACCATTCAAAGAAGGGCCCGCGAGCAGGGGCTGCACGGTACATCCGCTGCAAGAGGTGTTCTGAAGCCATTTCCTGTCCGCCGGCACCCGCCCTCCATTCCCTTTGTTAACATGATTAATGAACCCGAACTAGATGCGTCTTCGGCCTTTGAATCTGCTGGCACACTGAACAATAAAGTAACACACTGGATATGCTATATTAGGAACTGCAAATCCATCATAAGGGTAGATGTTGTCTCTGCCAAAAGATCTGTCCCAGGATCCAAATGCAACCTAGTAGAACTCAGGTTGGCAAATGCAAGGTTTGCAAACAAAGTGGTAACTCTTGATGCTAGGTCCAGTCCACCAAACGCTTCATCTATCCAATGATATACCTAGGGGACAATATGCGCATACACCAGGGGTAAGGGTCTCATGCACAACCTAACGGTAGTTCCACTATGGATAACATAGACTGACTATATGATGTAGGCATCTCCCCGAGATGGAACAACCTGGATCCCAGGGTCCTGGGGAAGAGAGCCGGTAGCCATGAAGCGGAAGCCAATCACTCTGGTACAAAGCCATCCTCTTTTTCTACTCGTTCTGAGCAGGGCACTATTGCACAAAGTTTCCATCCTGCCCCCATAGATTAGATTGGGCTGAAAGTGATAAGGTCTCAATCCTCTCATGGAATGTACCAGACTTTGCCTCAAAAATGAGAGTCCCGGAGTGGGGCACATATGTAGATGGGTTTGACCTGTACCTCTTCCAAGAGACGTGGTCTACTGCACCTGTGTTTAGGGATGCGTTCCAAAACTTTTATGTATCTGCAATTATAAATCCACGAGGGTGCCCTTCTGGGGGCATAGCAATCATGGAAAAGACCTTGTTTAATTGTACACTTACACAATAGAGATAGAGTCCCCTGCTGTGTTAGGGTTGTGTCTGCGTGTAGATAAGTACACAACTATTGACATTTTTAATATATACACCAGGGGGTTGTAGGATAGTAGGGCATCTCCAGCACTGGCAACGTTGGAGAATGTCTGGGAAACCAGCAATAGCCTGGCATATACCATTGCGGCCGGCGACTTCAACACTACATTTGAACTGCTTGACAGCGACGATGCATCAGTCTCTGCAGATGAAGATGAAAAACTGGGCACCCTACAATCTGATCTCTCTCCTGTTAAAAGGTGGACTGAAGCTGCCTAACAGCTCAAAGCCCTAACATTAGGGTACGAATTTACGGCTTTGAACAGTAGGACTCGATCCGATAGTAATGGGGCTCTAACATATGACAAACCTCGCTGTGAAAGTTGTATAGACTACATATTAATAGATCTAAGGTTGTGGCCCCTCGTAGAAGACATGATTGTGGAAAACAGAATCGAGTGACCACAACCTCCTTTCCTTTCTCATGCTCTCTACAGGGGAGAAACTAAGTATTGAGGCGCAACCCTGCTATGTCCCTAAGGATCTACAGATAGCTAAGAGTAGGCGTCACCTCAAGTGGAGCCAGTTGGTAGCACGTGAGGATGCTTTGGTACCTATAGATAATGAACAATTAAGCACACTGGGCAGACTTGAGGACACAATGGCGACCAGGGATAGCCCCAGGAAGTCATAGACATCCAATTAGGATTCTTTAACCAACTCATTGGCTATTTTGTGGTGTCCAAAATGTAGAAAGGGAATATGTGCAAGACCACATCATGGTATAACATAAGCTGCAGGGAACAAAAACACTAAATTTATACTAGCTGTCAAAAGCAAAAACATAAGTCTAATCCCCATTCTCCGCAAAGCCTACAAACGTGCCCGACAAAAAGCCAGACGAGACTAGGAAGAGAAAAGGTGGCGCAACCTCTTATCAGCTTGCCAGGAGAGAGATATGACCAAATTATGGTTGTTGGTAAGCTGGGGAAGCGATGCCAAAGCAGCCAAACCAGCAAAACACATCACTCGTGATGCCTGGGTAGAGCATTTATAAGCATCGCATGGTGAGGGTAAAAAAAAAAGCAAAAAAAAGTGGGCTGAGTACATCTTATACGTTTGTAATGTGGTAGGTAGTGGTAGGTAGTGGTGCCCCATCCCTAAATCCTGTAAAGCTGCTGAGGTGGTGCCTATCTATAACAAGCATTTGCAATGCAATGGGTCGAGTGAGAGCTATTTGCGTTGTAAATTCCTAACTGTACTTTTCTTGCCACATAAATTGAAAATAAAAAGTAAGACAGAAGTTCGCTCACAGTCAAATGTATTAGCAAAAATGCAGTTATCCATGTAACAGGGTCGATGCAATGCAAAGCACTTAACTACTGCCCAGCGAGATTGCACGGCGTAGGAAATAAATAGAAAAAAGTAGTCCAGAAACCATACAGAAAACATGGAGCCTCGTATGTTTTCAGTAGTTTACCGGTGCTATCGAGAAGGGCTAAACACCGGAAAAGGTATGACGTATGCTTGCCTTCCACTAATGAAATCAAGCGAAGTTTAAAAGACAAGCCCACAAACCAACCAAACTCATGGGCGTGCAGCGGGCCTGGTTAAAAGCCCACAGAGAGATTACAACAGGGGCCAGAGCGCTTGCGCATGCTTGACACTAAAAAAGGAGACCAAAGTCTGCCATCCAGTTACAGACCAATCAACCTAATTGACTCATTACAGAAGATTTTCTGTCGGGCTGTCCTGGATAAGGTACACATGTGGATTGACAAAAAAAAATTATGAATTACATTTTTTTTTTCAAATGGACACATTAAAAATTACAAACTGTAATAAAAAAAATATTATCATAATACTAATAGATAATAATAATAGATTATCTGCTATGTATTACATTAGTCAAAAATGATATTTAATACTGCTATATTGAAGTAAATGATATTATATATAAAAATATATATAAAAAAACAATATTATGTACCTAAAAAAGGATATTTTTATCTCGTATATTCTGTCCAATTACATTTTTGAGTTGACAACATTTTTGACATGATTTTCTGGTATCACAATAGTTTTATTCACTATTTTGGTGGACTATTCCAGCATGCCTGAGGCACGTTCCCATGTGCTTGGACTCGATTTGCTGGCCCATGATGTCATAAAGTGCCCAGGACAGAGTTCTACAAGATAATATTGGCCTAACTTGCTCTAGCTGGGTGGAAAGCTCCGAGAGGGCCCTTGCCCATTGGGTGTCTGGTGGGGTCCCCTGGGATTTGACTCCATTCACTGGCCTGTGATGTCTCAAATCACCTAGGAGGGTAGAAAGCACTGGCAGGTCCTGTTCAGAGCTCCAGGAGGTCTAGTGTGCGTTGCCCTGAGCTCTATCTCTAGTACATGCCATAGAGTGCCCAGGACTTTGCTGTGCTGTTCCAGGGAGGGCTCCTCAACTGCAGCAGCGTGGAAAGCTCAGACAGGTTTCTGTTGGAACTGCAGCAGGTCCAAGTTGGATTCTCCTGGGCCTGGCGTCCATTACACGTTCTGTGGTGTCACAAATTGTCTAGGACTGGGTTCTGTAAGCTTTGTAAGGGGTACTGAGCTGGCAGGGCGGAAAGCTCTGACAGTTCCTGGTGAGAACTCCTGCAGACTGGGATGCGTTCCCCTAAGCCTGCGCTTCATTTGCTGGCCCATGGTGTCACAGAGTGTCCAGGATGAGCTTCTGCTGACCATGGGAGGATTGCACAGCTCCAGCAAGGTAGAAAACTTGGACAGATCCCTTTCAGAGCTAAGCATGTTCCAGCTGTGGTTCTATGGACCTGGGCTCCTTTCACAGGCCTATTTTATCACAAGGTGCCTTGGATGGGGGTTCAGAGGACTAAGGAGGGCTCTTCACCAGAATGGAAGCTCTTTTAGGACCCCATAAGACCACCAGCAATCCTGTAATGCAGTCCCCAAAGCCTGAGCTCCATTCACCAACCTGTATTGTCTCAAGTGCTCAGGATGGAGTTCCTTGTCTCTGGCAGGGTGGTATACCCTGACATTTCCTCACTAGGAGCTGCATCTAGCTTAAATGTGTTGCCCTGGGCCTTGGTTCTATTTGGAAGCCTTGTGGATCCAAAAGGTACCCACAGCCGTGTTATGTAGTCCTGAGGAGGGTTCCCCCACTCCCTCAGGGTTAAAAGCTAAGACAGACAGGTTGTGGACAGAGCTCTAGCAGGCCCAGGGTGCTGTCCCCTGGGCCTGTGCTCCATTTGCCCACCTGTGGTGGCAAAGTGCGCAGGATGGGATTCTGCAGGCCCAAGAAGGTTTCCCAAGTATGGCAGGGTGGAAAGCTCTGACTGTTCCTAGTAAGAGCTCCAACAGGGCAGGGGTGTGTTGCCCTGGCTTCATTTGCCAGTCTGTGGTATCATGAAGTGGCCTGGAAAGGATTCCACAAGCTCTGTGGGAATTCACAGACCTGACTGGATGGAAGCACCGATAAGTATTGGTCAGAGCTCAGGCAGGCCTGAGCTCTGACCAGTACTCTGGTCCTGGGCTTCATTCGCCAGCCTTGATGTCAGTGTGTTCAGGATGGGATTCTGCAGGCCCAAAGAGGGATTCCCAGTTTTGGCAGAGTTGACAACTCTAGGAAGGCACCAGTCAGAGTATCATGAGGCCCAGACTGCTCACCTGAGTACCCTGGACACATGTTCTATTTTGCAGCCCAGGGATGCCCTTAGTGTCAACTTGAGGATTTTGGTGGCCCCAGGCAATAATTATTTTGGGGGCCCTTGTTTGGAACAACTTTTAATTTTATAAGCCTTTTTTCTTTCAAGTCATATGTTGCCTAGCAATATTGAACTGAATGTTAAACATTAAGATACAGAAATTCACAGAACTGAGATAGAGAGGAAGTTCACTTTCCAAGGGTGCCTCTTGAAAGACGGGGGCCCTGGGCAATTGCCTTCCTTCCTCATGCAATAAAGCATTTTGGTGGCCCTTGCACCTTTCCAGAAGCCTGAAAGGGTCTCCCATATACCAGTGGGATAAAAAGCTCCTAATGAACCCCAGACAGAGCTCCAGCTGGGCCCCGTGGCTCAGCTTTCAGCTACTGGACTGGTGTGTCCATCCATGCCCAGCCTGCCTCCTCATTGCAAGCAGAAAGTCCAATCCATCTCCCTTTGGAATGCATAATACAATTAGATGTCCAAACTTTCAGGCCATCTAACTGGTTGGTCACCTCAGACATTAATTGTGTGGCCAGCGAGCAAACCTGTTCCAGAAGGTCTGATGAGTGTTCATTTGAACCTTCTATCCTCGCCAGAGATCTAGAAGGTCAGATACTTTTGCTCCAATGCTACTCTCTGCTACCCAGGCACACAGCACAGATTACAAGAAAGCCTAGTTACCCTCCTCTTGATTAATATGGAGAAACAGCACTAAATGACAGAGATCTGGCATTCTGTTAATAGGTGACCTTTTTTTTTACAGAAGGGCTGCTAGAAACAAATCTACAACTTGAGATAGGTTTACCTACTTTTGGCAGGACAGTTCTAAGCAGATGGTATTATTTTCCAACTGATGGGGAGGACTACACTCAATAGGTGGACTACACTCAATAGATCAATCTCATGTGGAAACGGACAAAAGGCTGTTGCTAATAATGACTGTATGAAATTTGAATATTATTTGGGGTGGGCAACTGCCCACTTCAAAGGAAAATCACAGTCCTTGACAGGGTGAGCCTTTAAAGTCACTAAATTAACCTTAGCTCAACCTCCTGGTAGCTATGGCACAGAGGATACAGGAAACAGATAGAGCACTGTGTAAAGTATTTATGGCAACATAGTAATAAAGGCAAAATGAAAAACAATAAAAATCCCAAACCATATTAGAAACATAGAGTAAAGTGTAATAAATAAAATGACATAAACAAATCAAAAATCCAATAAGGGGCATGAGAAATATTAATTGCAGGAGTTTTAAGTAGAAATAGTGCAAAAAAGCACAAAGACCAATGATAGTTAATGGTTGTGGAACACCACAACCCAGGTGCAATTTGAGGCCGATCGCAATGGAACAGGGTTTGGATACACTAACCAGATTTGTCCTGGTTGAAGATTTTATTTTCTCACTTAGAGCCTGATTTATATACTTGTGAATGGTCTGTTTCTCTGCCTTGACATAAGGTGCCAAATCACAGGTTCTTTTTTATTTTCTGAAAGAAAATCCTAAAGTGGGATTTTCTTTTTGAAAATAAAAAAAAATGCTATCCAACTGACCCTTGGAGTCCACTTAAGTGTCCTGGATAAAAGAGGGGGCAGGTCCAGTCTTCCAGGGCTCCTCCCAGGTCCCAGACAGCTGGTACAGTCCTTTTCTGATCTTCCACAGGTCAAGGAAGTGCTCTGAAGTGGGTGCCTGGAGATGCTAAATTTAAGCTAGTGGGTGGGGGTGATTCCTGGATACTCCCTAACCAATGGGTAAACTTTCAAGACCCAGACCTATTTTTGCAGTGGTTCCTGTTTGCCTTACTACAAACAGAGCCAAAACACAATGTGTCAGATAAAATCCAATATGGCGAAGTCTTTGGCCACACTAAACTTGGGCTCTGAGCACTGGGGGTGTGTGGGTGGTCAGTGTACTCTGGTAATCCTAGTGTCCTCCCACATCTAACGCTAAAATCCAGTTTGTGACAGGCACTGTATCCACAACAAGCTCAGAGACAGGTGTCTGGTGGGAAAAAAGTAGGGTCCTTTAGCAGTCAGAGAGGGGATCCACAAGAATTGTCTAGGCATCATGTTCTTAGCATGCCCAAAGTGTTACATGTGGCCCAGCCACATGTAAAACTTCGGGCATGCTACCCGAAGTGTTTACATGTGTGCAAAGCAGGATTTGACACTGTAGTTTCAAAAAGGATACCCAGAACCCCACCCTGCATATTCTGTGGAATTTAAAGGAGTCATCTCCGCCTATTTAGGTTGGCCTATTATTTGCTTCTCAGAGGCGTTTCACACCTTTTTCACACCTGTTCGAGGCTGAGCACAGGCTGAAAGCTGCAGAAGCTAATGCTAATTAGCATTCTGACTGTTCAGGAAGTAAAGGGTAACTTTCTAGAAGTTATGTTTCCTTAACATTTATTAAAAACATTACTTCACCATTTAATTGGAGTTTTAACAACTATTAAAATAGTGGTTCAATTATCTTTTTAGCTGGGCCCAATCCTGAGATACTGTATTAGTATTTAATATTGCTTCCCAGTGTTTCTCTATTGGCTAGCCAGCCTTCCTACAGTGAAAATATATTTTGGGTGCTAGTTACTGTAAAGACATGTTAACTTCAAATTTCTACATGTCCTACGTTAAAATATCATGCACCCTGCCTTGTGGGTTATGAGCCCAATACAGGGGTGACCTATTAAGATTTAAAAGGAAGGTTTTTTAGCTGTCAAAAATGTTTATTTTGACAGGCCACAGTGCATGTCTTGCACTGTTACAGTCAGATTACTTAGACAGATCTTAAGCCATGTTTGCACTGCTACTTTAGTGGATGGCACAATAGGTGCTGTGATCCAATTGTGGCATTTACCTTTCAGGCCCTGGGTACATTTTGTACCATATACCAGGGACTTATAGGCAATTAAATATGCCAAATAATTAGCATGCAGATTTAACAATGTTTACAGGGGGAGTACAGGCACTTTTATTTGCAATACCTCTTTATAAATTTTCATAAAACACTGCATGACAATACTTCTGTACCATATGTGAAACATTATAAGCAATTCTGGTACTTTTCGCTTCCGGTAGCTAGAGGCAGTGCTGATCAAACAGCCACAGAAGCACTGTGTACAGTTTTGGCACTTACAAGACAACCAAAGTGCAACCTTAAAACCAACAAAAGAAACAACAAAAGAACCCTTTTAGTGCATTTTGCTGTAGTAGTAGTGAGCCTTTAAATAAGGACAGTGTGGTGCCATAAGATGACAAGCATCCCAGTGTGGTATGCTTCATAGTGTCCTTCTCCCACCAGTGAAAAGTCTACGTCTTGGCCCGAATCCACCTTACCTCAAATGCTCATGTGCACATTCCCACATCTCAGAGTGCCCGATGCTCATGGGGGTTACTCATCTATGCTAGGACTCAATGTGCCGAGGACAGTATCCCATTTTGTGTAGTGCACACCTCTGCCACATTAACCCCCGGGGCCTAATACCACATCTGCCTCAGCTCTGGCTCATTTCTGTAGATCTCCCAACCAGTCTCCCAGAGTTGGTACCCTTGCGGACGTGCACAACACTGCAATGCATCTCTTATCAAGCACTAACGCTATGTCAATGTACTGTGTCACATGGTTATGCTTTTTCGTACGTGTCTTTATCCCCAAAAAGCACAGCAAGACATCCCTCGGCAGAAGTCTGCCCATGAGGTCAGTTATGTTGTGCAATACTGCGCCCCAGAAGCCCACCATAGCAGTGCAGTGCCACACCATATACGGGAAGTCAGTGTCATCTTTGCTACATTTGGGGCATGCTGGGTTGTCTCCCGAGAACATGCAACCTATTTTGTGGGGGATACATAGGTATGATGAAGATACTTAAACTGAGCACATGGCATCCGAGCATTCCTGGAGACCCCTTTAACCATTGCCAGGCATTTCTCCCAGTACTGGTCTGACAATTCCTCCCCCAGTGTTTGTTCCCACAATTCCTTGAACATACTGGGGCAGCCCCACATGATGCAGCAGTGCAATGTAAGTGCCATGATGGTATGTATTGGATCCGTACGTTAGTAAGACTTTTGATGGTTTTGATATTACTGGTTCTGCTGACCTCCCCACCCCCCACCTAGCCTGGAAGAGGTTGCTGTAAAGTAAAGCGCATGGTCCTACATTAGTGGACTCCTGGAAAGTCTGAAACAGTTGCCAGATGCCATCATGGAACAGGTCTCCCCACACTGTGACATCCGCCTTTGTCCAGGGCTGTGTGCCGTGTATAGCCACAAGCGGCGTGTTCTCATGCATGGGCCAGAGGGGCAACTCGGGCACCCATTCCTTTTTTCTGGGAGCGCCCTGTATATACTTTTCCCACCCCAGCGAGCTGTCCTAAACAGCACGCTGGGGGTAGTGTGATTTTCATTGGTTCCCCACAAGCCCAGAATCAGTGGTTATGCATCAAGGTGATCCCACATGGGTTTGTTCTCCTGGGTCCGCACGCCTTGCTAACCATCACTGCAGCCACTGTAATTGCACTGCTGCATAAAGAGCTTAGAGTGAGAAGCACTAAGGCCACCCTCATTTAACAGGAGTTAGAGATCAGCCAGCTTCACCCTCTGTCTCCCAGTGGCCCATATGACAGTAGATACAGTTCATTGAAAACGAGTCACTTCAGAACAAGTGGTAGTGCTGCAAAAAAGTACAAGAGAGAAAGGAGGATTAACCTTTTAGTAATGGCTACATGACACAAAGTAGACAACTGCAAGATGCTCCAGAACGGGAGAAAGTTCCGAATGGAAGTGACTGCCTTCCCCAGATTACCATCAAAAAGATCCTTTTCAGTATGATAAATATGTATTCCAAGATACTTGAACGAGTCAGTTTCCAAGTGTTGTGCAGTGCTCAGCCGGACCCAATGCCCATCAAGATCGCCGGCAGTCACTGGGCGTAGGCAGGATTTATCCCAATTTACTCAAAGCTCCAAGACCCTGCCGAAGTCCTCCAGAACTGCCATCACCAGGGCGAGGTTGCTAGCAGTAGTCATACTCTCTCACAGATATAGCAGAGCATCATTGGCGTATAACGACATTATGTCCTACACTCCACGTATTGGAATCCCCCAGTTCTGTTCCCGTGGGCGCATGGCACACGCCAGAGGTTCTATGGCTAAGGCAAAGATCAGAGGAGAAGTGGGCATCCCTGATGCATTCTCCTTCCTATCTTAACTGGGAAGGATATCTGTTCTCCCGTGCATACCCTTGCCTCTTGATCCCTGTAAAGCAGGCCAACCCATCAAAGGAATTCAGCCCCTATGCCAAACCGCCACAGCACCTGCAACTGGTAGGGCCATCTGAGGGTATTAAAGGCCTTTTCAATGCCCAGGGAGGTCACCCAGTGGTGCTCCTGATGCTGTTTGGTCCAATCCATAATTCCAAAGTGGTGCCAAAGGTTTACAAAAGTGTTACGGCCCGGCATAAAACCATTTTGGTCAGTGTGGACCAATGATTGGCTCAGCGGTAACAACCGGTTGACCAATAGTTTACCCAGGATTTTACAGTCAAGGTTCAACAGCGACAAAGGCTGGTTGGAGGCCACCACCAGGAGGTCCTTACGGGGCTTCGGCAAGACCACACTCAACACCTCCGTCAGTGACTGGGGAAGCCAACCCGTGTCCCTGGCCGCCTCATAGGTGTTTAAAAGGAATATCAGCAGTTCTGGTCTATAAGCAGAATAAAATTCCAAGGGGCACTCATCTGGGCCTCGTGTTTTGCCCCTGGCCATCTGTGCTATCGCCTCCTGTAGCTCCTCTGGCTGTAGTGGGGCATCCAGAGCAGCTCTTTATGATGGATTGAGTTGAGGGAGGGGAAACAGCACTCAGATAAACTTCCACAGCCTGGTTGGTCAACACGGGCCCAGGAATGTAGAGGGACATGTAATAGTAGCTGCAATACACCCCATTGATCTCAGATTGCCAATTAACCACTACTCTTGATGCATTCCGGATCGCGACCACTGGTGTCCTGGGGGACTCATTGCGCAGGAGCCATGCTAAAGCGTGACCTGCTTTGTCACCCTCCCCATGTTGTCTGGCTATAAACTGCCTGTGTTCACGTTGTCTCAGTCTGTGTAGCGTCTCATTATAAGCTGTTCCCAAGGTAGAAAAATCCCATCAGGCTCCATCCGCTCCTGCTGCATCCCGTTCAAGGGAGCGTATGGGGTCCTACAGGGTGACAAGGTCCCTTTTGAGTGTCCATTTCATCCCATAGAGCATTTTAATGCACAAGCCCCGTAACACTACTTTGAAGGCATCCAATTCAATCAAGTGGTCTGATGCTGTCCCCTCATTCTCCTCTATGGGGTTCCAAATTTCAGTCATGGCCAAATGTTCGTGAAGTAATTCAAGAATCATTTACCATGTCAGGATACAGGGTACCTGTGCCACCACGCTATGGATATCTTCAAGGGATTATGATCAGAGTGCGTGTGACCAAGGTGTTCAGCCGCTACCACCTTACACATTAATGGCTCATTGCAGTAGAGCAGGTCCATGGCCATGTGTAAAGTGCGGACCCAAGAATAAAAGGAATATTCCCTGTCATTTTGGTACATGGCTCTCCATACCTCTGTGACTCCCACGTTTGTGGCTCACTGGGAGAGAGGCTTTGATGCCACCTCGGCATCAGCCCTGGAAATGGGGGCGGAGGGAAGTTGGGTGGTGAATGCCCATGTCCGGCACCACATTGACGTCCCCCCTTCAGATACATGGCAGAGTGAGGTTTGGGAGAAGAAAGGGAGTGAGTGTGGTGAGGAAAGAGGCCGCAAGTGTGTTAGGGGCATATACTGCAACCAGTGCTATGCATTCTCTGTCAAGTATCCCCTCCAAAGTGACTTATCTATCCTCCTGGTCAGCCTGAGAGTGCAGTAAATGGAAGTGAACACCATGTGCAACCCGGAAGAATACCCCTCTAGTGCAACTAGAGTAAGTGGTGCACACCAGGGTTCCTCACCAGCACTTGCCTAACTTGATCAACTCTGTGTAAATCAAATTTGTTTCCTGTAGTAATGCAAAGTGTATACCTCTACACTTAAGATAAGAGTTTATTCTGTATCGTTTGGTGTGGGTGTCCGTACCTTGGATATTCCAGGTAAGTATATTGTAAGGAGATGGCGTATTAATGACTACATCTGGCATCACGTCCCTAAAAGAAGGGGCAGATATCACACCTCCGCTCCAGCCACAGACTACAGCATATCACTCACAGTGGTGTGCTAATCAGTGTTTCAGAAGAGGCACTCAAAGTAAAAACAGCGAAAACTCCAACTCCCCTTCCCTAGTCGAGAACTCCCAACTTGCCTTCCCAGAACTTTGGCATCCGGAACTGGTGCCCTTTCTCTAATGCCGTAGTTCAGGAAGCACTATACAGTTCCGCTCACAGTTCAACACACTTCACCTTCTACCATCTCCCAACCATATACCACTCCACACCCCTGCCCTCCCACCATCCCCAAACAGTGGTGCTTGCATTCATGACTGAGTTGCTTGGTGGTTGCCTGTTCTCAAGATGGCCTTCCTTGGGGTCCCCTGCAAGATGTTTTCTGTCAAGTCCAGGGCTGCCTGGGGGCTGTAGGAGCGCCATGATTTCCTGTGTCAGAGGTCCCCTTAGCATCCAACCAGGTGCCTCCACAAGGGTTTCAAAGAAATGCACTCTGCTGTCATCCGAGATCCGGAGTTTGGCTGGAAACAATGGTGTGTACCGTATCTGGAGATCTCTCCCCTCTCGAAACGATTCTCTGTGGAGTTGTGTCTCCATGATGTAATCAGGGAATATATTCCCTTGACTGTTCTCAGTCATCCACAGCCCCTGTGCTCTGTAGGTTTGCAAGATGTGGTTCCTGTCTCTATAATTGAATTGTCTTGCCGCCACTGGTGTAGAGCGAGTTCCTGGTGGTGGTGGGCAATTCGCCACCCTATGCACTTGTTCCACTAGACAGAAATGCGATTGCCTCCTGGCCTTCCATCTCCACAAATCACTTCTCAAGTTACAGTCCCATGCTGTGACCCACAGCACGTTTTTGAAGGTCAACTATACGCACATTATTCCTTCTGGATTGCCCCTCTGCATCCTCTGTTTTCAGTTTCAGGGAGCAAGCTTCTTCCTGGAGGGTTTAAATGCGGGGTTGCGCCTCACTAACTGAGTGGCGTAATGTTGCCAATGCAGATTCATTTGTTGCCACTTGTTCCATTAGCTTCCTATGCTCTGCCCTTATAGTCCCACCTCAATCCCAACTGTGTCACGTTTGGCCTCCAGGATCGACTTCATGCCCTGGATAGCTTTAAGTATGCCATTTAAATGTGTGGTGCATTCTTGCGTCATGGCTGCAGGTACCATGCATCTCTGTCCTGGGGACCCAGGGTCCTGCATCCACGTCGTACTATCAGGAGGACCGCCCTGTCCTCCTTGTATCATGCCCTTTGGTGGTACCATGATGCCCAGGGAGTTAGTACCCACTCCAGGTCCTGGGTATCTCAGTGGTGTGCATTTGGCAATGACAATGGAGCTGAAGTGCTCCCCAGATGTCCACCTGTGTGGCTGGGGGAGGGGGCCTTTGTCTGTTATCACCATGATGCGACTCTGTTCCTTATGTGCGCACTGCCACGCCAAATCCCCTGCAGCACATCATGCCTCCCGTGGCCCATCGAGTGAGCCATCAGGCACTGGGATGACACCAACCCCCAGAGGGTTCACTGATGCCACTCACCAGTGCGTGGAAAGAGTAAATGTCCAATGTTCTGTCTCAGGGTGTCCTCAGAGCCCTCTCTCCTCATGGGAGTGGTCAGTCCAGGCAGGTATACGTTAGTGGGGGGACCAGCCCTCTCGTCCCCAGCCCTGCAAACCCATCTCTTCATCTGGCCAGCGTCTCAGGGTCCTAGCACCGCTCCTCCCTGTAGCAGATGGCCAACTAGGCTGCGCCAAGTGTGTCTTCTCCACAGCTCTCCCCCAGGGACCTGGCAATACAGGCGAGGCACTGCCTAGTTTCAGCTGCAGCCCACAGTTGGTCAAAGGGGGCCTGGCAGACACTGGCCAGCAAGCAGGAGAGTCTGGGACCCCGGCCTGGGTGCACAAGCCTCCAACTTCCTCTGGGAGTGCCCTCCATGACCCATTCACTTCTGTGTCACACTGTAACACCGCTGCAAAGCCCTCTAGGGAATAGCCTTGCAACTGCCCATGGTCCCCTCGGTTCTCAGTTGACAGGTCCAGGGGATCAGGATATTGTGCAGGGATGTAAGCAGCTGAAGTGTAGTGCTGAGCGACTTACTCGGTTGCCATCTTGGCCATGCCTCGCGCACAGACTTTAATACTAGTTAGCAGTGGTAAACTGCATTGAGTTTTAATGCCAGAAAAACAGATAGGGTGAAAAATCTGACAGAGTGTCAGATGACAGACAGGACGGCCTCTTCCCTTTTCTGCACCACAAGGCTAACAATGAATAGCAAGGTGAAATTTGGTCCAGGATAACAACACAGCTTATATGTTGTTATGTTACTTTGTGCGATTGACATTGTCAGCACAAAAACCTTGCAATATGCAGTTGCCTTATTCTTTGTTCAAAAGCAATATAAAAGCATAAACAAAATAGAAAGGGAAGGGTGCTGGGACCTGTTTTTCATCTGATTGATCTCCCTGGGCAGTGCAAGGGCCTCAACCAGCTTGTATGGGGCATCTAAATACCTGCTTTTCAGCTGCCTTCGAGCCCTGCCTCAGAAGGTTTTTGGCAAGTCTGTCTTCTCAAAAGACAGGCAGTGGCACAGAGCAGAAAATTTAGCCAAGGTGGTTTGCTCAGGGATGGTATACCAGCACAGCACTTTGATTGTCGGGGTGTACTTGATCCATTTAGACATGGGTTGTTTGGCCAGCCTTTTGTTTCAAGCAAAGAGCTTACACCCTAACTAGGAGCATCCATCTTGAAGATGTGTCTTTGGAGGAGTCCATCTCACTGGGCATCAGGCTGCTCTTGCTTTCATCATTGTAGAGCAGGCTGGGCAGCACCTGTCATGCTGTCCTTCTTACTGCACAGCCCCTGCAGGAAGCAGAGCCCTCAGACTCTCATGGGTGCAAAGGTCAGCCTGGAATGGGCACATGATTCTGCCTTTCACTAATTGTGTCTATCTGGTTGATCTTGTCAGTAGCATGAGCTTGTCTCAAAGATTAAGCCATGCATGTGTATGTACAGACAGTAAGTAGAGTGAAACTGGAAATGGCTCATTATTTCACTTATGGTTCTTTGATGATTCCCTCTGTCATTTCCAATAGCACCTACTACATTGCTGCAGTTAAAAAGCTGATTGTTCAATCCTGGGATCTAGGTGGCGGTCTCCAGTGAGGCGAATTACCCTGTGTTCCAACCCCTGTCTCTCAGAGCCCTGTGGATACATTTGACTAGTGTCCTGGAGGCCCAAAGCATTTACTTTGAAAAAATAGAATGTTGAAAGCAGGTTGGTCGCCTGAATACTTCAGCTAGGAATAATGCTATAGGACTCTAGGAGTTTTCATTTTTTGGTTTTCGGAATTGTAGCCATGATTAAAAGTCACAGCCAGGGGCATTCAGCATCTGCAACTAGAGCTGAAAACTTTAGACTGAAACAAGACTGAAAAAAGCAAAAGCCTCTGCCAAGAATGTCTTCAATAATCAAAAATGAAGTTGGAGGTTTGAAGACAATCAGATAGCTTCATAGATGTAACCATAAACAATGCCAGCTCATGATCTAGTGGCATTGTTCCCATAACCTGCTGAGTAGCTTCCAGGAAACCAAAGTATTTGGGTTCCAGAGAGAGTATAGCTGCAAAATAAAACTTAAAGAGAGTGATGGAATGACCCCACCACGAGTGAAGCCTACAGCTTAATTTGACTCAACATGGGAAACCTGGACACCAAAAGGTTTTACAGATTGGTTTTGAAGATTGATAGCTCTTTTCCAATTCTATGGGTGGGGGTGCATGGCTGTTTTTAATTGGTGGAAAGATTTAACTGGTTAGTTCTGATAACAAATGAAACTTCTCTCTACTAACTAGTTGCATTACCCTTAGCAATTGGCTTTTAACTTCTTAGAGGGCCAAGTGATGTTGAGCCACAAAATCAAGCAATAGCAGGTCTGTGATGTCCTTAGATATCATAGACAGTATGCATGTTACACTAAAAGAATCAGCATTTGCCTACCCTTCACAGACAGGCGGAGGTAACCCACTGAACCTCATTTTATATAGTCTCATAAATAAGCAGGCTCTATGCAAATTTTTTCACTTCACCTCACCGTCCATTTCACACAGTCTTGTGACATTCTTGTCGTTCCACATCATCCCTCGCACATAGACAAGATTTTCACTACTCTATTCAAGTTTCATATTTTGTGATCTATTTTCCTGAGCATCTTTCTTACCTTCATAGGCTTGGTGAATTTTGAAATGCTACTATTCCTCCTCGGGTTATAAATCTTAACAAAGATCCCCTACCTGCACACTGGTAGGCTTGACCACTTTGTGGGTGAGAAACACAAATTTCTTACTGCCTTCTTCTTCTGCTATCCCTCAAACTTTTCTAACATATTTAATTCTGACACACACACACACCCGTATCATTTTTTCATACACCCAGAGCGAAAATACTATAGAGCAGGCCTTTTTTTTCTGAAGAGTTCAAAAGGTGTCACACCAGTGGTGGAGTGAGGTGTCAGTCTATAAAGTTTAACCTCCATTTTCATCTCTTCTGTCCAACCCACACCACAAACAACCATGTGTTGTTTTGACTCTTTTCATACCTTATTAAAGTGCTCAATCATCCCATTCACATTAGGATGGTATAGGGCAGTTTTTTATGCCTGATCCCTCTTTCCTTCATTAACTCTTCAATTGTGGTGGAAAGCAGCTGGCCACCATTATTCATTAAAATAGTCACAGGAACACCTTCTCTGCTTAAAATCTCAAGTAAGACCACTCACCTCAAACCTCCTAAGAACATCATGCAATCTTAGATTATGATCTTCATCACCTTTACCAGACAATAGTATATCATCTTGATATAATGTCACCCCACTTATAACCTTTAGCACTCTTTCCATGTCTCTTTGAAAAACTAACGCCCTCATTACAACCCTGGCAGTCGGTGATAAACTGGCGGTAATACCGCCAACAGGCCGCCGGTAGTTACCGTCAAATTATCACCATGGTGGTGAGAACTCAGATAGACAGCCACTTTACCACACCGACCGCCAGGGTGAAAACAACAGCCACCACGGCGGTAGCTGCCTACAGCCAGGCAGAAGTCAATGTTCTGCCCACCATATTAAGACCCTGGAAACCGTCACCTTTTCCGGGGCGGTACCAATGACATCAAATGCCTGGCGGAAACACTGCACAGAAGGGAAAGGACTCACCATTGGAGGCACAGGGAAGAACCATGCCGCCATGGAGCCTGAACTTCATATAATCCAGATGATTTTCTATGTCCTGCTCCTCCATGAACACCAACGGCAGCGAAGACGACCACGGTGAGTACAGCCACCTAGCACACAGGGGAGGGAGGAAAAAGAGAGTGACACACACACACACAACACACACACTCACCCCCAACACCATACACACAATCAGCTGCAGTAATCAAACATATTTACCCCATACCCCTGATGAATAATGCAAGGACTACAGGATTGTGCAAAAGTAAGTGTAATAATAACAACACAGTAGAAATACGAAAATGCAATGTAATGGTATATACATATGTGCAGTTCAAGGGACACTGCCCAGTCCATATTGTGCGTGGGCCACAGGGCCACTGGCTAATGTCCAAGGCCCCACTTGTCACCTGCACCAACACAGAGAGACCACTGCAGGGGCATCAGTTGGTAAATAGGCAGGCACCTCAGGGGAACGGGGAACAGGGACACCTCAGCCGGCAGATGAATCAAGACCTCTGGTTCTGGAGGGGGCAACATGCCCTGTGCTTGGTCCTGGGGAGTGCAAGGCCACAGTCTCTCAGGTGGGTGACATGCCACTGGTTCTGGAGGGGGCATTGTGCCCTGTGCTTCTGATCCTGGGGAGGCTGGGATTGGTGGGTGACTTGCCCACTGGTTCTGGAGGGGGCATTGTGCCCTGTGCTCTTGATCCTGGGGAGGCTAGGGTTGGTGGGTGTCTTACCCACTGGTTCTGGAGGGGGCATCGTGTCCTGTGCTTCTGATCCTGGGGAGGCTGGGGTTCGTGGGTGACTTGCCCACAGGTTCTGGAGGGGGCAACATGCCCTGTGCTCTTGATCCTGGGGAGTGCAAGGCCACAGTCTCTCAGCTGGGTGTCATACCCACAGGATTTGCATGGGACAGGCTGCACAGCAGCTCATGGAGGCAGGACTACATGCCATCTGCTGGTGGTGATGGCTGCTCAGTGGTGGTGGTGGTGGTGCTGCTGCTGCTGGTGGGGGGAAGCTCCAGCCCATCCCCTGCAGCCTTGGATAGCTGCCCACTAGTGGCGGTGGTGCTGCTGGTGCTGCTGGTGGTGGTTGTGGGGGGAAGCTCCAGCCCATCCCCTGCATCCTCGGACAGCTGCCCACTGGTGGCGGTGGTGCTGCTGCTGTTGCTGATTGTGGGGGGAAGCTCCAGCCCATCTCCTGCAGCCTCGGACAGCTGCACAACCATGGTTGGTGGTGGGTGCTCCGTCTGAGTCCCTGCACCAGGCTCCTTGTCCTTCCTGCCTGCTGGTGCTGGCTCCTCGTCTTTCCTGGCAGCACCTGAGGCAGGCACCTTGCCCTTCCGGGCAGCAGCTGGGGATGGCTCCTTGCCCTTCCTGGCAGCAGCTGGGGCTGGCTCCTTGCCCTTCCTGGCAGCAGCTGGGGATGGCTCCTTGCCCTTCCGGGCAGCATCTGGGGATGGCTCCTTGCCCTTCCAGGCAGCAGCTGGGGCAGGCACCCCTTCCTTGAGGCTGCCTGGTGCCCAGGATCCTTTCCCACCACGAGTGGCTGTGGAGACTACTGGGCCCGTGGACTGGGTGGCTGAGGTGCTTGCCTGGGTTTTTGCCACCCTGTCCAGACATGAAGGACGGGGGGGAAGGGGTAGGGAAGAGGTCAATGGTGGAGAGGAAAAGCTTCTTAGGGACATTGGGGTGGGAAGAGGGAGAAGGTTTGGGTGTGGAGGAAGAGGGAGTGGTTGTAGGAGGTGTCTGTCTGCTGTGTTTGGGTGCAGGTGCATGGGCTGGATGCTGTTGTGAGGTGGATGGCTGTTGGGTGCCTGAGTGCTTGCGTTTTGTACTTTAGGAGGGGGGACAGACACAGTGGGAGAGAACACAGGGGACATGTGCATGGTTGTTGTGGAGGTGTCTGCCAGTGAGGTGTGTGTTCTGCTAGGTGTGGTGGTGATGCTGGTAGTGGATGAGGATGTACTGCATGCAGGTGTGAGTGCAGACTCAACTGGGAGGGAAGTGGAGGTGGAGGAGGAGGAGGAGGAGGAGGAAGGGGAGACAGTGGAAATTGTGGATGTTGGTATCTGGATGGAGTTTGAGTGAGTGCCTGTGGGATGAAGTGTGGTGCTTGTGTTTGCCTGTGCCACCCATGTGTGTTCTCTTGTGTGCATGCTCGTCTGCCTGTGTGCTTGGGATAGGTTGGGGTTGAGGTGAATGGGATTGGGAAGAGGAAGTTGGAGGGTGGAAACAGGGACAGTGGCTGCCATCAGAGAGGAGGCCAGAGCCTGGATCGATCTCTGTTGGGCTGCCAAGCCTGTGTGAATGCCTTCCAGAAATGCATTAGTTTGTTGCATTTGGGCTGCCAGCAATGGTTCACAATGGTTGACTGCCCTACAGAGATGGATCTCAGGAGGTCAATAGCCTCCTCACTCAGGGCAGCAGGACTCACTGGGGCAGGGCCTGTGGTGCCTGGGGCAAAGGAGATGCCCACCCTCCTGGGTGAGCGGACACAGGCAACTCGATGAGGGGCTGCTGGGAGGGCGGTGCTGGTACGGGGTGGCGGATGTACCTGTAGGTGGGGTGGTCACAGAGGTGTTCGCCACCACCAGGGAGCTTCCATCTGAGGAGGTATCAGAGCCTGAACTGTCCCCTCCAGTCTCCACCGTGGTGCTCCCCTGGCCCTCCGTCCCACAGGTGCCCTCACAGTCGGTGGACTCTGCCTCCTGGGTCCTGTGGGATGCAGCTCCCTCCGTCACCGGTGCCTCTGCTCCTCTGCCAGATGATGCTAATGCACATAAGGACAGGATGACAAAAGAAAATGGAGGGGGAGAGACAAAGGATACACTGGGTCAATGGCTGCACCAACACCACCGTTGGCGTACACACCACCGCGACACACACAGGGAACATTGTACTACCAGTTATAATGCTAGCTACCAAGGCATGGGGAGGGGCACATCCCGCCAAATGCAGCACACCTGGGACCCACATAGCCCTGACCCATTGTGGATGCCTAGGAGTTTGAAGCAAGATTATCTCTTCTGGACCCTAGCCACCAGGGGACCTATGCTGCAATGTCAGGCCTGGCCTAGGGGCACCCACTGACACATCCCCCACCCGGATACCACCCCACCATGCGTACGTTATAATGATGGGCACTGTACTCACCCCCTTGTGGCTGCTGTGATGCCCTCAAGTGCCCATCCAGCTCCGAATAGGCTACCGCCAGTATGCGATCCATCGGGGGTCAGGGTTCGACGGGCACCCCTTCCTCGTTGGGAGGCCATCCCCAGCTGGGCCTCTGCTGTCTTCCGTGCACAGCATCTCAGGTCCTCCCACCGTTTCCGACGGTGGGTGCTCCGCCTGCCGTAGACCCCCAGGGTCTGCACATCCGAAGCGATGGCACGCCATATACCCTTCTTTTGATGGGCGCTGACCTGGATGAATAGGAGATGGAGACATACCCCGTGTACAGACCCCTGGTGGACTTGGCAACAATGGAGAACAGGCACATTATCCTCACCTATAGTCTGGACAGGGCCACAATCACAGAGCCGTGTGCCCAATTGGAGCCTGACCTGATCTCTGCTATCCGTCACCCCAATGGGATTCCCCTCTTGTGCAAGTCCTATCTGTGCTCCATTTCTTGGCAACTGGTTCTTTCCAAGTGACAGTGGGCTTGGCAGCAGGAATGTCACATCCAATGTTCTCAGTAGTGCTGGCCAGTGTTATCTGCCCTGATTAAACACATGTGCAGCTTCATTGTATTCCCCCAGGTGGAAGATTTGGCCACAGTGAAGGTTGACTTCTATGCAATGGGACATATCCCCAACATAATTGAGGCAATTGATGGAACACATATTGCGTTTGTACCCCCCCCCCGGCAAAATGAACGGGTGTACAGAAATCGCAAGAGTTTTCACTCAATGAATGTCCAGATGGTGTCCTTTGGGGGACCAGTACATCTCCCATGTCAATGCTAAGTATCCAGGGTCAGTGCATGATGCCTTTTTCCTGAGGAATAGCAGCATCCCAAATGTGATGGCCCAACTACAGAGGCACCGTGTGTGGCTAATAAGTGAGCCCTGGTTCCCACCCAGTAGATTTTGGTGTATGGGTATGGCGTGGGCCATATAGGATAGTGTGTGGCTAAATGTTGTCCCTCGATATTTGCAGATGACTCAGGTTACCCCAACCTATCATGCCTACTGACCCCTGTGAGGAATGCCAGGACAAGGGCAGAAGAACATTACAATGAGGCACATGGGCGAGCAAGAAGGATACTCAAACGGACCTTTGGCCTCCTGAAAGCCAGGTTCAGGTACCTCCATCTAACTGGAGGATCCCTGTGCTACTCACCCAAGAAGGTCTGCCAGATAATCGTGGCTTTCTGCATGTTGCACAACATTGCCTTGAGATGCCATGTGCCTTTTCTGCAGGAGGAGGAGGCTGGAGATGGCCGTGTGGCAGCAGTGGACCCTGGGGAGAGTGAGGATGAGGAGGCAGAGGATGAGGACAACAGAACTGCAGTGATTCGACAATACTTCCGATGACACACAGGTAAGACAGTGTTACTTCACATTTCATTGTCATTATTTAGATTATCGTTGGCACTGGCATGCTGGTATTTCCCACTTCTATGCCTACTCACTGTACCCTTTGGCAACTCATTTTGCAGATGTTGGTGCCCCACTATCGCTTCTGGTGTGATCACTGCAGCCAACTACAGGTCGTTCCTATTTGAACATTACTGTACATTTGAATTGTAATGTTTGAACCTGGTTAAACGAATACATACTAAAATAAGTTTGACATTTTCCATACTTGTATTTTTTCAAAGGGTGTTTATTTAAGTGCTAAGAAGTAGAGGGGCAAGTACATTGGGGTGGGGTTATGATGGAGGAAAGTCCAGGGTATTGTTCCAGTCTATTTGTAGCACAGGTGCATTGTCCATGGGGACGTAGGAAGGGGAGCAATGGCAGTTCAAGGTGGACAGGGTGATAGAGTGGGACACAAGGATGACAATCAGGAGAGTCTCATTTCCTGGTGGGGGTCTTGTCAATAGTCTCTGGCTTCTGCCTGGATCACAGGGAACGTTTGTGGGATGGTTCACCTTCTGCAGGGGGAGGGGTGCTGGTGGCCTGTTGGTCCTGTGGCAGGGCCTCCTGTCCACTAGCGGCAGTGGAGGTGGAAGGCAGTTCATATGTCTGGCTAGTGGCAGGGGCCCGCTGTTGTGAGGCTGCCTCCCTCATAATGCTGGCCATGTCTGCCATCACCCTTTCTGTGGAGACCAGGGTGGTGTTGATGGCCTGCAAGTCCTCCCTGGTTCCCTGGTACTGTCCCTCCTGCAGCCGCCTGTTCTCCTGCACGTTGTCCAGGATCTGGCCCAGCGTATCCTGTGAATGCTGGTAGGCTCCCAGGATCTCTGCAAGTGCCTCCTGAAGAGTCAGTTCCCTGGGCCTGTCCTCCCCCTGGCACACAATACTCCTCCCAGTTTCCCTGTTGTTTTGTGCCTCTGTCCCCTGAACCATGTCCCCACTGCCACTGACCCCCGGTCCCTGATTGTCTTGGGTATGAGGTGTGCCCTGGGGTCCCTGTAGTGGTGGACACACTGCTGATTGGCGTGTCCTGGGGGGAGAGGTATGGGTATGCTGGGTGGGTGCTGTGGTGGTGTTTTCAGATGGGGGAGGCTCTGTGGTTGTCTGGGACTGTGCCTGGGTAACCGACTGTCCAGCGGTCCCTGATGAGCCAGGTTGGTTATCCAGATCTAGGTGACCACAGTTGCTGTCATCACTGTAGGCCTCTTCTGTGGGGGGACTGGATAGTGCTGGCACCTCTTCGCCGCTGACATTGGCTGGGATACCTGTGGGGATGTAAATGCAGTGTTATTGTTTCTGTGTGTGACATATTGTGCATCAGTGGGTTGCCCTCTTTATTTGTATTTACCCTGGCAGCTTTCACCTGTGTACGTTGGTATGTGGTGGGATAGCTGCTTCTCTCTAGTGTGCATGCTTTAGTGATAGGTGTCCATGCTGGTCTGTGAGTAGTGTCCATGCATTGGTATGGCATGCAGGGCTTGGCATTGGGATGAGTGAGATGTGATGGTGGGGGGTGTGGGAGGTGGTGGAGTGATGGGATTGAGGGTAAGGGTGGGGGTACGTGATCGCATGCAGGTAGGGGGGTAGTAGTAGTATAGAGTTGACTTACCAGAGTCCAGTCCTCCTGCTACTCCGGCCAGGCCCTCAGGATGCATGATTGCCAAGACTTGCTCCTCCCATGTTGTTAGTTGTGGGGTAGGAGGTGGGGGTCCACCGCCAGTCCTCTGTACAGCGAGTTGGTGTCTTGCTGTAATGGAACGTACCTTCCCCCTTAGATCGTTCCACCTCTTCCTGATGTCGTCCTTTGTTCTGGGGTGCTGTACCACGGCTTTGACCCTGTCCACGATCCTCCGCCATAGCTCCATCTTCCTAGCAATGGATATCTGCTGCACCTGTGCTCCAGACAGCTGAGGCTCTACCCAGATGATTTCCTCCACCATGACCCTTAGCTTCTCCTCTGAGAATCTGGGGTGTCTTTGTGGTGCCATGGGTGTTGTGTGATTTGTGTAGGTGACGATGTGTAAGGTGATGTGTTGGGGTGTGTGATGTGGGGTGCGTGGGTGGTGTATAGGTGATGGTGGTGTGTGGCTCTGGGTTTGTATGTAGTCGTGGTGTCTGTCTCATGCCAATGGTTTGTATTCGTAAAGAGTTGTGGTTAATGTGGGCGTGTGTTTTATAGTGGTGTGGTTGTGGTGTGTGTATGGGTGTCAGGTGTGTGTTATTTAAATTGACCAATGTAGTGTTGTTTTGTTGGAGTGTATGTATTTTGAGCGCGGCGGTATGTACCGCCAATGGTTTACGGCCATTGAATGTCCGCCGTGGTGATTCGTGGGTCATAATGTGATTGGTGTTGTTCTGTTGGCGTAACGGTGTGGGTTTTTATATTGCCAGTTTATCACTGACCTTTGGTGTGGTGGACTTGTGTCTGGGGCTGATATGGTGAGGGATTGGTGGGTGTGTGTCATAACATAGTGAACGGATATCTGCTGCGGCGGCAGTATGTTGGTGGCAGTCAGCATGGCGGTAAGTGGGATTTACCGCCAATGTCATAATGAGGGCCAAAGTCTGTAGAAGTTAATCCAAATTTCGTCCTCACAAATTTAAACATACCACACGTGATGATTAATGATGGCAACTTTTGTGATTTGGGATACAGCCAGACCTAATGATCAGCTGAGGTCAAGTCCAGTAATGAAAAATATTTTGCCCTACTGAACATACAGAGCATCTTTGTGATGTTGAATAGGGGGTAGTGATCAACTAGAAAACACTTGCAGAGCTTACTCGGATCCATACACAATCTGGCATTGCTATTGGCTTTACACACCATCAAAACAGTTGCCAACCACTCCGTCATCTCCACCTCTTCAGTGATCCCATTATTCTTTAATTTCTCCAGTTCAATATCCATGGATTCTCTGCCCTTGACAGAAATGCTCTTTACTCTTCCCATTGTTTTGCTGTGAATCATGTTTTAATTTAATCATGTGAACATAACCCCTGGGGTATCCAATTCCCTCCTAAACCCATCCATACTGAGGTCGGCCGGGAGCCATCTTCAGCCACGGTGCACCTTCTGCCCCCCTTGGGGGCCCGCTGGGGGCAATAGCCTCAGATCTGGAGGGCAGAAAGTCCACTAGGCACCACAGATAATTTTTTTATTAGTGTAGGGGTGGGTGCTGCCCAATATGGGCATGGTAATGCCCCGACCCTAAAAAAAATGGGCACAGTTTTTCTGCCCCCCTTGGGGGGCAGATGGGGGCAATAGCCCCTGATAAGCCACCAGGGGCAGAAGGCCTACTAGGCACCAGGGTCTAGGGGTAGAGGCTTGCCCAGAATGGGCATGACAATGTCCTCCAGCCCCCAAAATGGGCACAGTCTTTCCGACGCACCCTGCTGACTAAACCATCTCATCCCAATGGCAAGGAAAAGGAGATTTTACTCTTTTGGTTGTTGATTTCACATATGGGTCAGCAGAGCTTGGCTAACTCCCAATATTGCCCCCGTGCAATGGTATGCGGCTGCACTTTTTGGGCTTGGGTAGGCTGGTGCCTGGAAAAACCTACCAGACTCAGGGGGTCATTACAACATTGGTGGTATAAGGTGCTTACCGCCGTGCAGAAGACCGCCAATACACCCCCGCGGCCGCGGTAGACCACCACAGCTATTATGACACACATCACGGAATCCGCCGAAATTCAGACACCCACACAATACCGCCACACCAAAGGTCAGCGATAAACATGCGGAAACAAATCCTCCACCTCCACGCCAACAGAAACACGCCCATGCTATTACGACACACGAATGCACGCAGCGGTCTTTCAACCGCGGTATTCCATTGGCGGTACACACCGCCGCGCTCAAAATACACACACTTCTCCAAAACACAGCCACATTGGACAATTCAAAATACACACACCTGATACACATACACACACCACTCCCACACACCCAACACAATATAAAACACACACCCACATCACCCACAAACCCCTACGACCACAATTCACGAACGAAGGCCAGAGAGATAGCACAGAACAGACAACCCCATCACACAGAGGCACACAGCACCATCACCCACGCAACATCCAAGCACAAAACACCACATACCACTACACTCACCACACTCATCAACACATACACCACCCCACACATCACACACACCATCCCATGTCACGCCAAAGACACCCCCGCTTCTCCGAGGAGGAGCTCAGGGTCATGGTGGAGGAAATCATCCGGGTAGAGCCACAGCTATTTCGTTCACAGGTACAGCACACATCAATAGCCAGGAAGATGGAGCTATGGCAAAGAATAGTCGACAGGGTCAATGCTGTGGGACAGCACCCAAGAAATAGGGAGGACATCAGGAAGAGGTGGAACGACCTATGGGGGAAGGTGCGTTCAACGGTGTCCAGGCACCACATCGCGGTACACCGGACTGGCGGCGGACCACCACCTCCTCCCCCTCAACTAACAACATGGGAGGAGCAAGTCTTGTCCATCTTGCATCCTGAGGGCCTCGGAGGAGTCGTTGGAGGAACAGACACTGGTAAGTCAAATCTTAACTATCATAACCCCCACCCTACCTGCATGATATCACACCCCCCCACCATCACACCCTCCCCTATCACCCCAAATCCTCACCTATCTACCCATGACACCAACCACCCATCCCAACCCCAAGCCCTGCATGACATAACTAAGCATGGACACCCATCACCAAAGCATGCCCACTGCACAGACCCAGAACACCCCCCAACCATCAGCACACAAGGCCCCCCACAGGAATGCCTGCACTGGGGTTCACGCACACCCAACCATTGCACACCATGAAACACACACATGCAATAATCATGTACTTATACCCCCGCAGGAACCCGAAGGAACGTCACCACACCAGAGGGTCCAGACAACACCACTCCACCCCTAGAAGAGGCCCACAGTGACGACAGCAGCTCTGCCCCACTGGATCTTGATGACCAGCCCGGACCATCGTGGGCCTCGGGACAGTCGGTTCCCCTTGCCCAGCCACAGCCCAACACTGAGCTTCCACCCTCTGGTAACACCAGCACAGCACCCACCCAGCGGGCCAAAACCTCCCTACCCAGGACAGGTCAATCAGCGGTGTGTCCACCACTACAGGGCACCCAGGCTAACCCACCACCCCAACAACAACAGGGACCTGGGGGCAGTGGTAGTGGGCACACGGTCCAGGGGACGGAGGCCCAGGAACATAGGGGAACTGGGAGGGCTGCTGTGCGACAGAGGGAGGACAGGCCAAGGGAACCCACTCTCAACGAGGCCCTCTCCTCCATCATGGGAGCATACCACCTCTCCCAGGAGACGATGGCCATGGTCCTGGACAAGTTGCAGGAGACCCTGCGTCTGCAGGAGGAACAATATTTGGGCTTCAGGGAGGAGCTCAGGACCATCGGCTCCGCCCTGGGCACCATCGTAGGGGTGCTGACGGACATTCAAAAGACCTTGAGGGACACCGTGGCACTCCAAGGGGCCCCTGACACTAGCCAGGACGACGAACTGCCCACCACGTCCGCCGGCGCTAGTGGACAGGAGGCACCGCCACAGGACCACCACACCAGCACCCCACCCCCTGCAGATGGAGAACCACCCCGCAAGCGGTCCCTGAGATCCAGGAACAGGACAGAGCAAGATGGCAAGACCCCCGGCAGGAAATAAGACCACCCTGATTGTCCTCCCACTGTCCCACTTTGTTACCCTGCCCAAATCGGAACTGCCCCAGCTCCACTTCCAATGCCCAGATGTGCAATGTACCTGTGAGACTAATAGACTGGACTCTGCCATGGACATTCCTCCACCATCACCCATCACCATTTTACAACCCCCCTTCATTTTTTTGCACTGAAATAAACACCCTTGAAACACCAAAAGAAAATTGAGTCAGTCTATGATTTGTAAATCTGTATTATCAATTACAGTTTCATAATGGGTTACCCATTGGAAGGCTAACATACCTATGTCACACATCACAAGCCCTTCAAGGATGCAAACAGTTGACACGTAGGTTACCACATTTGTGAAACTGAAATGGAAGGGGACAACTCAGTTAACAAATAGTGAGTGAAATGGAGGTACAGGATAGAGGTATGAAAGATGTAGATGTATGGTAGATGTGTGAAAGTCAATGTAATGGTAAAAAATAAAAAGTTCTCACCTGTGTGTCACTGGAAATATTGCTGTATGACTGACTCCCTGTTGTCGTTTTCGTCTTCCTCAGCTTCATCCTTATCACTGTCCACAGGCTCCACAGGCTCCGCACCTGCTACAACACCGTCATCTGGATCATCCTCCTGCAGAAAAGGCACCTGGCGTCGCAATGCCAAGTTATGGAGCATGGAGCAGGCGATGATGATGTCGCACACCTTCTTCGGTGAGTAGAATAGGGATCCACCTGTCATATGGAGGCACCTGAACCTGGCCTTAAGAAGGCCGAAGGTGCGCTCGATAACCCTCCTAGTCCGCCCATGGGCCTCATTGAGGCGTTCCTCTGCCCTTGTCCTGGGATTCCTCACTGGGGTCAATAGCCAGGAAAGGTTGGCGTAACCAGAGTCCCCCAATAGCCATACACGGTGCCTCTGGAGTTGACCCATCATATCAGGGATGCTGCTATTGCGCAGGATGTAGGCGTCATGCAGTGAGCCAGGGAACATAGCATTTACCTGCGAGATGTACTGGTCTGCCAAACAGACCATCTGGACATTAATCGAATGATAACTCTTCCTGTTCCTGTACATCTGTTCACTCCTGCGGGGGGGACCAGAGCTACATGGGTCCCATCAATGGCACCTATGATGTTGGGGATATGTCCAAGGGCATAGAAGTCACCTTTCACTGTAGGCAAATCCTCCACCTGAGGGAAAATGATGTATCTCCTTACGTGTTTCAGCAGGGCAGACAACACTCTGGACAACACGTTGGAAAACATAGGCTGGGACATCCCTGATGCCATGGCCACTGTTGTCTGAAATGACCCACTTGCAAGGAAATGGAGCACTGACAGCACCTGTACGTCAGGGGGGATTCCAGTCGGATGGAGGATTGGTGACATCAGCTCTGGCTCCAACTGGGTACACAGTTCCTGTATTGTGGCACGTTCAAATCTGTAGATCACGATTAAATATCTCTCCTCCATTGTCAACAGGTCCACCAGCGGTCGGTACACCGGCGGATTCCGCCATCTTCTCATATGTCCCAGCTGACGGTGCCTACGAAGGACAACAGCGAAGAAACAGTCACTATTCCTCCAGGTATGTACCCACAGTCACACACAAGACTACACCAGACAATAAACCCTTCCTGTATGTGTGTTGAGTTTAGGCCTCAGTATGTGTGACGCAGTTGAAAATGAATCCATGTGGGCACCTGAAATGGTGGCTGCCTGACCTCTAAAGTGGGACAATGGGATTGTGGGTTAACAGCGCTGGCGTTGCACACCGTCGCGGTAGGCGGTCGTAGAGCGCGGCGCAATGCTGCATTGGTTAACATTGGACCCTATGGGTCCCAGGAGCCAATGAACAGGTGCGCCGGCGGTGATGATGTGCACCGTCGCGGACGTCACCGCCATTTTCTATCTGTTCAATCACTAGATACCTGACCTTCGACAGGAGAGGACCTACTGCTAGTCCTGCTGTGACCTCGGTCTGGAAGCGACGATGGCTGCTGCGTCTGGGGAAAGGGCCCCTGCCGTCACTGCACAGGAGTTGGAGAAACTTGTGGATGGGGTCCTCCCCCAGTACACGCTACTCTACGGTCCTCCAGACCAACAGGTTAGTACACAGGGAGCACGTTGTAGGGGCTAGGCCTGGGTGGACTGGGCTGGGTGGAAGAGGGAAGGGGGCAGAAGTCATACTACAGTAAAGCATGGGAATAAATGGGCCACATGGTCAGAGTATGGAGGGGGCCACACACATTGATGGTGCAATTGGTAATGACTGTTCCTCTTCCCTTGTGCATGTCATGTAGGTCAGCGCCCACCAGAAGAGGGACATTTGGCATGCCATCGCCAAGGAGGTCCGGACCCTGGGGGCCCACCAGAGACGGGGCACCCACTGCCGGAAGAGATGGGAAGACATTCGCTGCTGCAACAAGAAGACGGCGGAGGCTCAGCTGGGGATGGCCTCCCAACATGGGAGGGGTGCCCGTCGTACCATGACCCCCCTGATGTTCCGGATCCTGGCGGTGGCCTACCCAGAGTTGGATGGGCGCTTAAGGACATCACAGCAGACACAAGGGGGTGAGTACAATCTCATTCTGCTGACTTTGCGTGCAGTGGAGGTGTCTGGGTGGGGGAGGTGGGCTGTGGGTGTCCCTAGGCCAGGGCGAGTTAGTTAGACAAGGCCCCTCCGTAATGTAGGCCATGTGGCACTCTACCCCACCTCAGAAAATTAGCAAGTTGATGTATAGTTGCCCCTGTGGAACCCATGTGCGCAGATTTCCAATATTGCCATGTAGGCCATATCCATGAAATTGCATGTGCAGAGGGCAGGAGCGCGGCGTTGTGCATGGGGCTGCTGCGTCTGTCTTGTCCGCCAACGGTAGCGGTATGCCATGCACTAAAACTCTCTTTCTTCTGTCTCCCCCCCTTTTCCTGCTCTCCCTGTCCTTTTGTACATCAGCATCAACATGCGGAGGTACAGTGGCACCGGAGCACGAGGGAGCTGCATCCCACATGGCCATGGAGGGCCACACTACAGACTCTGAATACACCAGTGGGACGGAGGGCGAGGGGAGCTTCACGTCGGCCACCGGATCACCAACCAGCGACACAGACTCGTCCGCCGATGTGAGCTCCCCTGTGGTGGCGGCACCATCTGTGCGCCCCACTTCTACAGGTACAGCCGCCACCCCCCCTACCAGCACTGCCCTCCCAGCAGCCCCTCAGCGTTCGCCCCGTGCCCGCTCACCCAGGAGGGTGGGCATCACCTTCGCCCCAGGCACCTCAGGCCCTGCCCCAGTCACCCCTGCTGCCCTCAGTGAGGAGGCCATTGACCTCCTCAGGTCACTCACTGTTGGGCAGTCTACCATTGTGAATGCCATCCAGGGTGTAGAAAGGGCGTTGCAACACGGTAATGCATTCCTGGAGGGCATTCATTCTGGTCAGGCTGCCCTTCAGCGAACCCTGCAAACTCTGGCCTCAGCACTGATGGCAGCAAGTGTCCCTGTGTCCAGCCTCCCCCCTCCAACTTCCTCCACCCAGACCCAATCCCCTGTATCCCAGCCCATCCCAAGCACACCTACATACCAGCATGCAGACAAGTCAACACACACAAGTAGCTCAAGCAAACATAGGCACCACACACACCACAGGCACTCACACAAGCATCACACCCATACAGACACAGCAACATCCACTGTCTCCACTGTGTCCCCCTCCTCCTCTTCTCCCTCCTCCCTCCCAGTCTCGTCTACACACACACCTGCATGCACCACATCTACAGGCACTAGGACTCGCACCAGGAAACCCAGCACCACACGCCGCTCACCTGCTCTCACCACCTCCACTGCCATTTACACTTCCCCTGTGTCCTCTCCCAGTGTGTCTGTGACGCCCCCTCCCAAAGTACCCAAACGCCGGCAATCACTCACCCAACATCCATCCACCTCACGACAGCCTCCAGTACCTGCACCTGCACCCAAAACAGCTAAAGTGACACCTCCTACAACCACCTCCTCTTCCTCCACTCCCAGACCCCCTCCAGCTACCCATCCCAGTGTTCGTCAGAAACTGTCCCTCTGTCAAATTGACCTTTTTGCCCCCTCCAATTCATCAGTCCCGTCGTAGCGCCTCAGCCAAAAATCCTCCAGTACCAGTGGTGCCTGTTCAAGGTTTTTGGAGTGCACCGGCCACCAGGGAAGGCAGTAGGACCCGGAGCCAAGGCACTGGCAGCCCACCCCCTGTAAAGGCTCCGAAATTGGAGAGTGGACGACGGGACCGTGTCAAGACTCCTGGTGGGACAACAAGTGAAATGGGATCGAAGGCGATTGGTGAGTCAGCTGTAACTCCAAAAAAGGTGGGAAAGGTCCAGAGGAAGTCTGCCCAGCCTGTTGTGAGTGTCACGGCGGAGAAGTGAGCCATCATTTCCGGCGGTCCAGATACAACCCCCAGCACCGTCGTCACTGATCCAGAGAGCACCGCCAGAGTCACAGCCCAGGAGGGCACAAGTATCGTCACTGGTCCAGAGAGCACCGCCAGAGTCACAGCCCAGGAGGGCTCAAGTATCGTCGCTGGTCCAGAGAGCACCGCCAGAGTCACAGCCCAGGAGGGCACAAGTATCGTCGCTGGTCCAGAGAGCACCGCCAGAGTCACAGCCCAGGAGGGCACAAGTATCGTCACTGGTCCAGAGAGCACCGCCAGAGTCACAGCCCAGGAGGGCACAAGTATCGTCACTGGTCCAGAGAGCACCGCCAGAGTCACAGCCCAGGAGGGCTCAAGTATCGTCACTGGTCCAGAGACCAACGCCAGAGTCACAGCCCAGGAGGGCTCAAGTATTGTCACTGGTCCAGAGAGCACCGCCGGAGTCACAGCCCAGGCGGGGCCAGGATGCCACAGCCCCGCTGGGCAATGATGGAACGTCATGCCACACACCAATGTCCAGTGTGGAAATCGTCATGCCACACACCAATGTCCAGTATGGAGATCGTCATGCCACACACCAATGTCCAATGTGGAAATCGTCATGCCACACACCAATGTCCGTACCAGAACCGCCATGTCATAGCACCGCTGAAGAGGGCAAAGACCGCCATGTCATAGCACCGCTGAAGAGGGCAAAGACCGCCATGTCATAGCACCGCTGAAGAGGGCAAAGACCGCCATGTCATAGCACCGCTGAACAGTCCTGAACCGCCATGTCATAGCACCGCTGAAGAGGGCAAAGACCGCCATTTCATAGCACCGCTGAAGAGGGCAAAGACCGCTATGTCATAGCACCGCTGAAGAGGGCAAAGACCGCCATGTCAAAGCACCGCTGAAGAGGGCAAAGACCGCCATGTCATAGCACCGCTGAACAAGGCAAAGACCGCCATTTCATAGCACCGCTGAAGAGGGCAAAGACCGCCATGTCATAGCACCGCTGAACAGTCCTGAACCGCCATGTCATAGCACCGCTGAAGAGGGCAAAGACCGCCATGTCATAGCACCGCTGAAGAGGGCAAAGACCGCCATGTCAAAGCACCGCTGAAGAGGGCAAAGACCGCCATGTCATAGCACCGCTGAAGAGGGCAAAGACCGCCATGTCATAGCACCGCTGAAGAGGGCAAAGACCGCCATGTCATAGCACCGCTGAAGAGGGCAAAGACCGCCATGTCATAGCACCGCTGAACAGTCCTGAACCGCCATGTCATAGCACCGCTGAAGAGGGCAAAGACCGCCATGTCATAGCACCGCTGAAGAGGGCAAAGACTGTCATGTCATAGCACCGCTGAAGAGTGCAAAGACCGCCATGTCAAAGCACCGCTGAAGAGGGCAAAGACCGCCATGTCATAGCACCGCTGAACAGGGCAATGCACCGGGTAGGAATGAATGGGCCACCACATCAGACATCCTTATCCCATGTGCAGCTGGGACAGTGACAGGACACTACCTTTCACGGGGAGACTCATCCAGTCTGGGCACCAGTCACCCCCCAGTACCAGTATGGACCTGCATTAACTTGAGAGACTGTGGCTTTGCACTCCCCAGGATGTGACAGTGGGAAACCCACCCACTGTAGAGACTTGAGAGACTGTGGCTTTGCACTCCCCAGAATTGAACAGTGGCCAACCCACCCACTGTAGAGACTTGAGAGACTGTGGCTTTGCACTCCCCAGGATACATCAATGGGCATGGAGCCCCGTCGTGGATCTGGCTTTGCATTCATGTGGCTGTGGTGCCCCCCCTTCCCTTCCCCCTGAGGTGCCTGTAGTGTTTCTATCTGATGCCCTGGCAGTGTTCTCTCCGATTTTGGTCAGGTATCTATTGTGGGCCTCGCCCATGCATTTTTGGACTGTTTGTGCACGGACATTGTTGTGTACATATCTGCACTACTTCTCTGATTGTATATATGTAAATAAGAGTGATTTTATAATACATATATTTGTATATTTTTTTATGACATGTATATTGGCACATTACAAAGTTTGACCGAAATTCGCATTGTCTTTGCATTCTTCCGGGGGAATTGTGGATTGTTACTGTGATTTTTGTGACTGCATTGGTGTGTATGTTGTAATATGCGAGGGTGGGGGTGTTTGGTGGGTGTCCCCCTAACTTTTGCCCCCCCCTCCCCCGTGTCATAGGTGCTGTACTCACCGGTATCTTCTGCGCCTACGTCGCTGTTGGTCGTGAAGGAGCAGAAAGACAAGGGCAGGTAGTATTTGGAGTTCCGGGTCCATGGAGTCGTCGTTCCTCGTGGGATGTGTAGAAGGTGAGCGTTTTCCCATAACAATAGCTGTTTCCGCCGTGTTTTTATCCACGGTGAATCCGCCCCGGAAAAGGTGGCGGATTGGCCTGTTGTGATACTGTGGGCGGTACATTGTCTTCCGCCTGTCTGTTGGCGGTGACCGCCGCGCTGCTTGTCTGTACCGCCGTGGCGGGCGAAGTGTTAAAGTGGCTGTCTTTGTTGGCGGTTTCCGCCAGGGTCATAATTCCCTTTTTTTGTCCATCTGACTGTTTGCGGTATTACCGCATCTTTAACACCGTCCACCAGGGTTGTAGTGACCCCCTCAGTCACTTCTGGACAGTAGACATATGGGGAAGTCCAGGGTGAAGTGTTTCAAATGCACCCCAGACCATTACCTTAACCACAATACCCTGCAAAGCTCCAACTTTGCCTGAGGTTAAGCATTTCCCCTACATTTCTGTGATGGAAATTTCCAGAATCTGCAAGAGACAGACACTGTCAAAATCCAAAGTGTTTGCTATGACTTACAAGTCACGACAAACAGCTATCTCCCGGTGGTGGGCACCACGGGACATTAGCAGGAGATGGCCCTGGGGGGTGGCAGTTTCCAGGGCCATCAGTGGTTCCATGAGGGGTTGCAGCGTGGCCGCCTCAACAAGATATAGCCCCAGGGAGGTAGTGATCACTGGGGCTAAAGGGGGTCCAAAACAGACCACCTTCACTATTTTTTTTATCTATGCCCCAGGGAGGTGGTAATCCCCAGGGCAGCGGGGGGGGGGCACATGCCCCCCCATTCTAAATACTAATAAAGCCCTGGGGAGGTGGTGGTCTCCTTCTGTGCACCCCATATTTATTTATTTATTTTATATAGCCCCGGGGAGGTACCCATACCCGGGGCAGCCAGGGGTGCTGGATGGTCCTCCCGCTTCTTAAGTAATTGAAGCCACAGGTAGGTGGCGGTCCCTACGCCTAAAAATAATTTTGCCCCACTACCCCCACCAGGGCTTGATTGCTTCAATCACTTTTTCAATTAAGCATGAATATTGATAGCCATTATTTTGGGACATTTACAATTTGCCAATGTAAGATACTTTACTTTTCCTTTTGCCATTGTTGAGTTTTATTTTGAATAGGCCGTAAGTATTGTAATGGGCGCCAACTTTGACTTGGTGATATGATCGTTTAGATTGTATGATACAATTTTGTTTATGTTTAGTTTTACTCCAAATTGACTGACATAAAGTCCACTTGATTTGATTGTGTACAATATAACTCTTTGGGACCTACGCCAATTATATTTAGGACATTATTTTACCCACTGGGCCTGGATCACCTGATTATTGAACATGAGTACATTTATTGCATGTTTCATTAAGTATAGAAAACGTTCAAAATCATTTATAGTTATGACAGGTATTGTTATCTACGTAAGGAATCCACTTTAAAATGTCCGACAGGATATTAGCTACCTCTCAGACAAATTAATTCCGTAGTCCATTTTCTATGTTTTGTAATGTGAGCACAGATGGTGATTTAAATAGTGAAATTATCAGTTGGTGTTCTGATCCGTGAACAAGCAAACTTCCTTTACGGAACATCAGGATTTTGTTGCCTAAATGCAATAAAGCTTCACTTTCGCAAGATGTTGTGTGATCGTGACTGTTTTTCCTGGCTGGACTGGTGAGGGTTCCAGCCGTGAGAAACTGGTTTCTGTATTTAAGTGGGGATCGCGACCCTGCCACAGCCTGTCCCATTGTGGTATGGGACTTAGCGACTGAATGTATATTCATGTATTCATATATTGAATGTATTTATCCAATTCAAATCACGCACATTTATATCTATCTATCTATCTATATATAAATATATATATATAATTAAATACATATATTCATACATTCAATTAAAAAAATATATATATATATATATATATATATATATATATATATATATATATATATATATATATATGTATATATATTATCTATATGTGTGTGTGTATGCATGTGTGCGTGTTACCTAGTGGTGGTCACCACTGGGTAGTTATAGTTGGGTCAGCTGGTCCATAGGAAAGCATTTTTTGTGTTATTTTTTGTGTTGCTAATAACTGTGACGCCGTTTGACGAATCTCCACAAAACCTTCTAAAAAGGTACTACTTTTTGACTAGTTTGTGCATGGAACATTTTGAGATGATCCATCAAGCGGGGCTGAGAAAAAAAAGGGGGGATCCCAAAACACCAGATCCCCACTTATTTTCCATAGACTTCTTTAAGAAGGGCTACTGCAAAAACTGCTTAATGGACTTATATCAAATCTAGCAGGAAGCTAGATCTTGGTCCTCAGATTGTGCTTTTTGGGATTTGGTGTAAATCTGTTTATTGGTGTTTGAGAAAATAAAGTTGAAATACACTTGTATATCTGGACTGTTGGACCTGCAAGATGCTCGAGAGACTCTTGCAAGAGCGTCAACACAGAGCATTCTGAATGGCCCAGAAAGCTTTATTTCCATTGGGCCAATTTGCTTCTGTGGAGTCAGACTCCCGCAGTAGGGAGTGCTCTTATTGGCTGCAAGCAATATTAGAAAAAGTTTGCTGGCAGCCCTTATAGGACTTTGGACAAAGCATCATATGTATGAAAAATCAGATTCGCAATTTTCAAATTGCGAATCCATAGAAGTTGCTATTTGGTAATTGCAAAACGGGCTGTATGTCATCGTGGATTCCACACAAAGAGATTCATACGGAATCACATGCGCAATTAGAAAATCACAAAATAGGAAATCGCAAAATTGCGAGTTCCTAATGGGAAATTACCAAATAGGAAACATTGCTTTCTGGATGCAGAATGATGATGTCAGACCAACAGGTTTACAGATATAGCGTGTGGCCACTACCCAGAAGGGTAGGAAGATGCAGGAAGTAAGGAGTGCTCCTGCATCACTACTGCCAGTAGATGACACATTCCTGGAGAAGAACATGTACAAAGAAGATGGGAACAAGGACTCAGGTAGCAGGAATAGAAAGGTAAAGGACTCAGGTAGCAGGAATAGAAAGGTAAAATTCTCAGAGAAGGAGCTGGAGCTCCTGACAGAAGAATGTGTCTCCCATATGGACTAACTGTTTGGGAAGGCATTTTTCACAGTCCCAAAGAGCCAAAAAACAAATATCTGCACCAGTATCTTGAAGAAGGTGAACTCCCTTGGAGCCACCCGGAGGACCATCCCAGAGATATGCAAATGATGGTAGGATCTGAGGTCTTGCGCAAAGGAGAAGGCAGCCAGCAGGATGGCTAAGGGACGTGGAACAGATGGTAGATCCTCAAAACACCGCCTCCCACTCCCATGGAGACCCTCGTCAAGGAGGCCCTGGAACCAGTGAGTGTGGCAGGAGTGTCTGACATTAACACCATTACTGCAAGCACCAGCCAAGGTAAGTCATCTTCACTTTACTTACCTAACATAACTTATTGGTAGCAAATCCATATATCATACATCATAGCGGGAATAACTCCACTGAGATGCTTGCCCCACCCTGGAAATGCATTATGAGAGTTGTAGTACACATCAGTTGCCTGTTGTACTGTATGCTGATGACTGCAACAAACGTCTGTACAACATAAACATGTCACAAACACATCAATCACAGTTGCAACAATATTGTGGACAAAAAGTAACCATTTATTTATACTAATTATATACATGCATTTCCATAGATCACAGCCCAAATGTGTCAGGCACCATTACAGTCAAAGGGGCTACTGACACTCATGTGGATATTGAGAACACAACATCACCATCTACTCAGCCCATTAGCCCAACTCCATCTGCCAGAATAGCAACCATCTCACCACTGCCAGAGTTTAGGAGCAGTGATGAGGGACAATCGCAGGGCAGGGACCCCACAACATTGGAGAGCAGGACACACATACACAGTGCAGAGGCCAAACATCTACAGTCCGTATTGATAATGTGGCAGATGACATCCTGTGTTTGGTGGCTTGGAAAGGTCCATCATCTCCGTACAGCGCCTGCAAACAAAACAAATAAGGACTGTTAATAGGCATCTGCTACGAATGTCTAGGTCAATGCAGCAATTTGGGAAAGGGCAGGAATAGTGGCTAGTTGCAACGGAGAAAGAGCATTGTATGCAGAGACAAAGGCATAGGCCGTACCTGGCAAAGTTTGATTCCTTCACACGTTCCATCAACTGAGGCATTAGCCATAAAAACACTAGCAAGGCAGACTGCGAACATACAGACTGACATAGGGCACTGCTGTCAGGACGTTGCACATGGGCTAGTGCAAGAGGCCATAGCCCATGAGAATATACAGACCTACAACCTCTGTATACTCAAAACCCTGCCCCAGCTTGATAGCGAAGAGGGCTCTAGCCTCAGTGGCGCATAGATTCTGAAGAGAAACAGTTACACGCGTTCAAGCCAACACACTTCTGGGACTGACATGCCAAAAGCCCTACAGCTCAGTGCTGCTGACAAGGTACCCAGCCCCAGAGGCCGAAAGAAGTGAACCATTGAACACCCAGAGGAATGAGTCGCTTTTGTTTTGTTTGGCATTGCATAGTTTGTTGTTAATTTTTCACTATTTTACATCCACAAGGATATAGTTGTTCCTTGAGTTAAACAATGTTGTTGCTACTTGAATAAAAGTGGTCTCTCAGTTATGCACCAAGCATTCCAGTCAGGTGTGATGTCTAACTATTAGATGTTTTAATTACTATTACCTCAGAAATAGTTGCTGGTGATCTCTGTGCATCATGCTTGCCCCTCTACCGCACGTGTACCCTCCTGCTACACCTGTAGTGGTGGTAAGTCATCGTCAGAATCAGGCTCTATGGGGATGTTGTACAGACTCGTCTTCATTGCGATATCGTGCACATTTGGCAATGATCTTACAGCACGTCACTGGTCTGTACAGTAATGCCCCACCGGTCTTGTGGAGGCAGCGAAACCAGGACTTCAGGATCCCTAAGGTACTCTCTATGATTGAACGCATTGTCCTGTGTGCCCTGTTGTACTGCCTTTCACTTCTTGTCCTTGGAGTCCGGTATAATGTGAGTATCTAGGGAGGCAAGGCACTGTCACCTTAGGAACATGAGAAGGAAACCCATTAGGACCAATTACACACACCTTCCTGGCCACTGTATTAATTGAGTCTGTGATTCTCTTATCTATGTAGCAAACCATTGCCAAATTCACCCTCTGACTGTCGGTTTTGTATTCCACTGTGGCGGAACATAAATGAGTCATGGGTGCTGCCTGGGAAGCTGGCCACAAGGTTTCTTATGACATAGGATGCATCACACACTACCTGCAAATTGAGTGAATGTTAGCTTTTCCTGTTCCTGTATATGTATTAATTTGCTGAGGGGGGCATATGGCAATATGTGTGCCATCAACACAGCCAATGACATTGAGGAACTGTGCTACCCTGTAGAACATCAATTTGGTTTGTTGCAATAATTGGGGGTTGTTGGGGAAAGATATATGTTGGTTAACTTTGCTCACTATGGTGTCCAGAAACCTGCGAAAAACCTGGAAAAAGCAATATGTGACACCCCACCACTGTTATGACCTCCTGGTAACTGCCAGAAGCTAAGAGGCGTGGCTAACAAAATACATGTGGTGAGATTGCGTTGCTTCTGAGAGTTGGAGCCTGTAGCTGAGGTTGTAACTCAGTGATTAAGTCAAGAATTATCTGACTACCGAGTCTGTACCTCTCATAAATCTCCTCAGTCTGTTTCAACAAGGTTACCCTCACCCCTAATATCCTCTCCTGTCTCCTCCTCTTTCTCTGCCTCCTAGCCAAAATCCTCATCCTCCTCACCAGAACGTACAAAGCCGCCACTGTGAAAGACCCTGATGCCTTCTGGGTGTCTTTTTAGATTTTGCACTTGGTTACCACCTGATCTGAATCAATGGTAACTGCATTTCCTCAATGGACATTTTGCGACTAGTCACAATTAGGAAATCCATTGTACATGTGGTTAGCAATTTCCAAAATTTGATTTCTACTAGGTAGGAATTGCATTTTGCACCACCGCAAATGCCTTGTGTACATTCCGAAATGGTACTTTGCAGTTCCTAACAGCCTGAAATTGTGATTCACACTGTTAGGAAATGCAAAATGCTTTTGTACATATAGCCCTTAGTCCCCTGTCCTGAAGGTAAACAAAAAAGTAAGATAAGGGGGCCTAAACTAATAAATTAGGCAAAGGGAGGGCCCGCTTCCCCGAACCATTGTAGGCCCGAGGGAGCCCACCCTCAAGGCTGAAACATGCCAGAAAGGGGAGAGGGACAGCGTAGTCTCCCTCCCCAGCCTCCAAAGGCACTGAGGACCCCATCCCCCGGGGCCGCTAAGCTTTATGAAAGGGAGAGCAGTGTGTGGTCCCTTTCCCTGTGCCTTCTATGGCCCCAGTGACCCCAGTCCCTGGAGCTGTTTCCCTGCCGGCATATTCAAAACTCCTGCCAAACAGGAGCAAACACAAAATCTGCTCCCACATGGCGGGAGCTTTGAAAATGCTCTCGCCAGCTGGATACAGACTTTTGATCTGTTTCCCTGGCCACTCCGATGGGAGCACGGACAGAGATCAAGAGATTGATCGCATCTGCAACACAAATAGTTGCTCCATCCAGGCAGAAGCCCTGCAGCTCCCACACCATGCAGGGGATGGCTGGGGCTGCAGGGGTCCTGAGGCTCCCCCCTCAACCCCAATGTTGTGTATGGTGGTGGGTGCCCTGAGTGGGCACCAGGGTACCCAACTATATGAGATGCAGGCCCTGGGGGATGGGTCCCCAGGGCCAGAAAAGGCTTGGGGAGAGGGGCTGCACAGCCCTCTCCCCTTTAACTTAATTTTGCCCCTTGGGAATGGGGTCTCTAGAGCCTTTTAAACTGCCCCTAACAAAATAGCCCTTGAGGATAGGATCCCCAGAACCTAATAAGGCTTAGGCAGGGGGGGGCACAAGCCCTTATCCCCTTAAAAAAAAGGCCCTGGGTGATGGGGGTCCTCAGGACCTAATGAGACTTGGGAAAGGGGGGCCATGTGGGGATGGAGTCCCCAGGGACTAATTAGGCTCACAGAGGGAGGCCACAGGGCCCCCTTTAAACACAATGTGGCTCTGAGGTCCCCGGGGCCTAATGAGGCTCATGGAGGGGGGCACGTGCCCCCTTGCCCTTTAAAATACTTAAGGCCCTCAAGGATGGGGTCCCCAGGATCTAATGAGGCTTGGGAGGGCTGCTGCATGGCCCCCTACCCTTTTTAAAAAAATATGTCCCTGGGGGATGAGGTCCTCACGGCCTAATGAAGCTCAGGGAAGAGGGCCATGTGGCCCCCTCCCCTTTAAAATACATAAAGCCCTGGGGGATGGGTGGGGTCCCCAGGGCCTAATAAGGCTCAGGAAGGGGAGCCACATGGCCCCCCTCCCTTTTAAAATAGTTAAGGCTCTGGGGGATGTGGTTCTCAGAGTCTAATAATGCTCGGGAAGGAGGTGCCATGTGGTCCCCCGTCCTCTTCATTAAAAAAAGTCCTTTGGCATGCGATCATGGAGGCTCATGGGAGAGGGGGGCATGTGGCCCATTTCCGCTTTGAAATGGTTAAGTTCCTGGTGGATTGGGTTTCCTGGGCCTAATGAGGCTCGGGAAGGAAGGCCACTTGACCCACCCTCCCCTTTTAAAAAAAAGACCCTAATGGATGGGTTCCCCAGGGCCTAATAAGACTAGGGAGGGGGCCCACCTAGCCCCTCTCCTATAAAATTCTTAAGGCCCTGGGCATTGGGTTACCCAGGGACTATTGCGGTTCGAGGGAGGGTGCCAAGTGGCCCCTCTCCTCTTAAAAAAAATGTGACCCTGGGGAATGTGGTCCTCTGGGCCTAATAAGACTTGGGGATGGTGTCCCCTGGGGCCCAAGAACACTTATGAAGGGTGCTGCCCCTCTCCTTTTCATTGGACCTGGCAACAGGGATGGGGTCCCTGATGCCTATGAAGGGTCGAGGAGGGTGCTCCATGCTTTCCCCCCTCAATATATATTTTGTCCCAGGGTATGCGGTCTCCGGGGCCTGAAGGCCAACCCTACACTGCACATACCAAAGGCTGTATGCGTGTGGGGTTAGTAGCCTGCTAGGGGTTTGGCCACAGGGCCTGGTGGTCCAGAAGGGTAGGAAGATGCAGGAAGTAAGGAGTGCTCCTGCATCACTACTGCCAGTAGATGACACATTCCTGGAGAAGAACATGTACAAAGAAGATGGGAACAAGGACTCAGGTAGCAGGAATAGAAAGGTAAAGGACTCAGGTAGCAGGAATAGAAAGGTAAAATTCTCAGAGAAGGAGCTGGAGCTCCTGACAGAAGAATGTGTCTCCCATATGGACTAACTGTTTGGGAAGGCATTTTTCACAGTCCCAAAGAGCCAAAAAACAAATATCTGCACCAGTATCTTGAAGAAGGTGAACTCCCTTGGAGCCACCCGGAGGACCATCCCAGAGATATGCAAATGATGGTAGGATCTGAGGTCTTGCGCAAAGGAGAAGGCAGCCAGCAGGATGGCTAAGGGACGTGGAACAGATGGTAGATCCTCAAAACACCGCCTCCCACTCCCATGGAGACCCTCGTCAAGGAGGCCCTGGAACCAGTGAGTGTGGCAGGAGTGTCTGACATTAACACCATTACTGCAAGCACCAGCCAAGGTAAGTCATCTTCACTTTACTTACCTAACATAACTTATTGGTAGAAAATCCATATATCATACATCATAGCGGGAATAACTCCACTGAGATGCTTGCCCCACCCTGGAAATGCATCATGAGAGTTGTAGTACACATCAGTTGCCTGTTGTACTGTATGCTGATGACTGCAACAAACGTCTGTACAACATAAACATGTCACAAACACATCAATCACAGTTGCAACAATATTGTGGACAAAAAGTAACCATTTATTTATACTAATTATATACATGCATTTCCATAGATCACAGCCCAAATGTGTCAGGCACCATTACAGTCAAAGGGGCTACTGACACTCATGTGGATATTGAGAACACAACATCACCATCTACTCAGCCCATTAGCCCAACTCCATCTGCCAGAATAGCAACCATCTCACCACTGCCAGAGTTTAGGAGCAGTGATGAGGGACAATCGCAGGGCAGGGACCCCACAACATTGGAGAGCAGGACACACATACACAGTGCAGAGGCCAAACATCTACAGTCCGTATTGATAATGTGGCAGATGACATCCTGTGTTTGGTGGCTTGGAAAGGTCCATCATCTCCGTACAGCGCCTGCAAACAAAACAAATAAGGACTGTTAATAGGCATCTGCTACGAATGTCTAGGTCAATGCAGCAATTTGGGAAAGGGCAGGAATAGTGGCTAGTTGCAACGGAGAAAGAGCATTGTATGCAGAGACAAAGGCATAGGCCGTACCTGGCAAAGTTTGATTCCTTCACACGTTCCATCAACTGAGGCATTAGCCATAAAAACACTAGCAAGGCAGACTGCGAACATACAGACTGACATAGGGCACTGCTGTCAGGACGTTGCACATGGGCTAGTGCAAGAGGCCATAGCCCATGAGAATATACAGACCTACAACCTCTGTATACTCAAAACCCTGCCCCAGCTTGATAGCGAAGAGGGCTCTAGCCTCAGTGGCGCATAGATTCTGAAGAGAAACAGTTACACGCGTTCAAGCCAACACACTTCTGGGACTGACATGCCAAAAGCCCTACAGCTCAGTGCTGCTGACAAGGTACCCAGCCCCAGAGGCCGAAAGAAGTGAACCATTGAACACCCAGAGGAATGAGTCGCTTTTGTTTTGTTTGGCATTGCATAGTTTGTTGTTAATTTTTCACTATGTTACATCCACAAGGATATAGTTGTTCCTTGAGTTGACAATGTTGTTGCTACTTGAATAAAAGTGGTCTCTCAGTTATGCACCAAGCATTCCAGTCAGGTGTGATGTCTAACTATTAGATGTTTTAATTACTATTACCTCAGAAATAGTTGCTGGTGATCTCTGTGCATCATGCTTGCCCCTCTACCGCACGTGTACCCTCCTGCTACACCTGTAGTGGTGGTAAGTCATCATCAGAGTCAGAATCAGGCTCTATGGGGATGTTGTACAGAATCGTCTTCATTGCGATATCGTGCACATTTGGCAATGATCTTACAGCACGTCACTGGTCTGTACAGTAATGCCCCACCGGTCTTGTGGAGGCAGCGAAACCAGGACTTCAGGATCCCTAAGGTACTCTCTATGATTGAACGCATTGTCCTGTGTGCCCTGTTGTACTGCCTTTCACTTCTTGTCCTTGGAGTCCGGTATAATGTGAGTATCTAGGGAGGCAAGGCACTGTCACCTTAGGAACATGAGAAGGAAACCCATTAGGACCAATTACACACACCTTCCTGGCCACTGTATTAATTGAGTCTGTGATTCTCTTATCTATGTAGCAAACCATTGCCAAATTCACCCTCTGACTGTCGGTTTTGTATTCCACTGTGGCGGAACATAAATGAGTCATGGGTGCTGCCTGGGAAGCTGGCCACAAGGTTTCTTATGACATAGGATGCATCACACACTACCTGCAAATTGAGTGAATGTTAGCTTTTCCTGTTCCTGTATATGTATTAATTTGCTGAGGGGGGCATATGGCAATATGTGTGCCATCAACACAGCCAATGACATTGAGGAACTGTGCTACCCTGTAGAACATCAATTTGGTTTGTTGCAATAATTGGGGGTTGTTGGGGAAAGATATATGTTGGTTAACTTTGCTCACTATGGTGTCCAGAAACCTGCGAAAAACCTGGAAAAAGCAATATGTGACACCCCACCACTGTTATGACCTCCTGGTAACTGCCAGAAGCTAAGAGGCGTGGCTAACAAAATACATGTGGTGAGATTGCGTTGCTTCTGAGAGTTGGAGCCTGTAGCTGAGGTTGTAACTCAGTGATTAAGTCAAGAATTATCTGACTACCGAGTCTGTACCTCTCATAAATCTCCTCAGTCTGTTTCAACAAGGTTACCCTCACCCCTAATATCCTCTCCTGTCTCCTCCTCTTTCTCTGCCTCCTAGCCAAAATCCTCATCCTCCTCACCAGAACGTACAAAGCCGCCACTGTGAAAGACCCTGATGCCTTCTGGGTGTCTTTTTAGATTTTGCACTTGGTTACCACCTGATCTGAATCAATGGTAACTGCATTTCCTCAATGGACATTTTGCGACTAGTCACAATTAGGAAATCCATTGTACATGTGGTTAGCAATTTCCAAAATTTGATTTCTACTAGGTAGGAATTGCATTTTGCACCACCGTAAATGCCTTGTGTACATTCCGAAATGGTACTTTGCAGTTCCTAACAGCCTGAAATTGTGATTCACACTGTTAGGAAATGCAAAATGCTTTTGTACATATAGCCCTTAGTCCCCTGTCCTGAAGGTAAACAAAAAAGTAAGATAAGGGGGCCTAAACTAATAAATTAGGCAAAGGGAGGGCCCGCTTCCCCGAACCATTGTAGACCCGAGGGAGCCCACCCTCAAGGCTGAAACATGCCAGAAAGGGGAGAGGGACAGCGTAGTCTCCCTCCCCAGCCTCCAAAGGCACTGAGGACCCCATCCCCCGGGGCCGCTAAGCTTTATGAAAGGGAGAGCAGTGTGTGGTCCCTTTCCCTGTGCCTTCTATGGCCCCAGTGACCCCAGTCCCTGGAGCTGTTTCCCTGCCGGCATATTCAAAACTCCTGCCAAACAGGAGCAAACACAAAATCTGCTCCCACATGGCGGGAGCTTTGAAAATGCTCTCGCCAGCTGGATACAGACTTTTGATCTGTTTCCCTGGCCACTCCGATGGGAGCACGGACAGAGATCAAGAGATTGATCGCATCTGCAACACAAATAGTTGCTCCATCCAGGCAGAAGCCCTGCAGCTCCCACACCATGCAGGGAGATGGCTGGGGCTGCAGGGGTCCTGAGGCTCCCCCCTCAACCCCAATGTTGTGTATGGTGGTGGGTGCCCTGAGTGGGCACCAGGGTACCCAACTATATGAGATGCAGGCCCTGGGGGATGGGTCCCCAGGGCCAGAAAAGGCTTGGGGAGAGGGGCTGCACAGCCCTCTCCCCTTTAACTTAATTTTGCCCCTTGGGAATGGGGTCTCTAGAGCCTTTTAAACTGCCCCTAACAAAATAGCCCTTGAGGATAGGATCCCCAGAACCTAATAAGGCTTAGGCAGGGGGGGGCACAAGCCCTTATCCCCTTAAAAAAAAGGCCCTGGGTGATGGGGGTCCTCAGGACCTAATGAGACTTGGGAAAGGGGGGCCATGTGGGGATGGAGTCCCCAGGGACTAATTAGGCTCACAGAGGGAGGCCACAGGGCCCCCTTTAAACACAATGTGGCTCTGAGGTCCCCGGGGCCTAATGAGGCTCATGGAGGGGGGCACGTGCCCCCTTGCCCTTTAAAATACTTAAGGCCCTCAAGGATGGGGTCCCCAGGATCTAATGAGGCTTGGGAGGGCTGCTGCATGGCCCCCTACCCTTTTTAAAAAAATATGTCCCTGGGGGATGAGGTCCTCACGGCCTAATGAAGCTCAGGGAAGAGGGCCATGTGGCCCCCTCCCCTTTAAAATACATAAAGCCCTGGGGGATGGGTGGGGTCCCCAGGGCCTAATAAGGCTCAGGAAGGGGAGCCACATGGCCCCCCTCCCTTTTAAAATAGTTAAGGCTCTGGGGGATGTGGTTCTCAGAGTCTAATAATGCTCGGGAAGGAGGTGCCATGTGGTCCCCCGTCCTCTTCATTAAAAAAAGTCCTTTGGCATGCGATCATGGAGGCTCATGGGAGAGGGGGGCATGTGGCCCATTTCCGCTTTGAAATGGTTAAGTTCCTGGTGGATTGGGTTTCCTGGGCCTAATGAGGCTCGGGGAGGAAGGCCACTTGACCCACCCTCCCCTTTTAAAAAAAAGACCCTAATGGATGGGTTCCCCAGGGCCTAATAAGACTAGGGAGGGGGCCCACCTAGCCCCTCTCCTATAAAATTCTTAAGGCCCTGGGCATTGGGTTACCCAGGGACTATTGCGGTTCGAGGGAGGGTGCCAAGTGGCCCCTCTCCTCTTAAAAAAAATGTGACCCTGGGGAATGTGGTCCTCTGGGCCTAATAAGACTTGGGGATGGTGTCCCCTGGGGCCCAAGAACACTTATGAAGGGTGCTGCCCCTCTCCTTTTCATTGGACCTGGCAACAGGGATGGGGTCCCTGATGCCTATGAAGGGTCGAGGAGGGTGCTCCATGCTTTCCCCCCTCAATATATATTTTGTCCCAGGGTATGCGGTCTCCGGGGCCTGAAGGCCAACCCTACACTGCACATACCAAAGGCTGTATGCGTGTGGGGTTAGTAGCCTGCTAGGGGTTTGGCCACAGGGCCTGGTGGTCCAGAAGGGTAGGAAGATGCAGGAAGTAAGGAGTGCTCCTGCATCACTACTGCCAGTAGATGACACATTCCTGGAGAAGAACATGTACAAAGAAGATGGGAACAAGGACTCAGGTAGCAGGAATAGAAAGGTAAAGGACTCAGGTAGCAGGAATAGAAAGGTAAAATTCTCAGAGAAGGAGCTGGAGCTCCTGACAGAAGAATGTGTCTCCCATATGGACTAACTGTTTGGGAAGGCATTTTTCACAGTCCCAAAGAGCCAAAAAACAAATATCTGCACCAGTATCTTGAAGAAGGTGAACTCCCTTGGAGCCACCCGGAGGACCATCCCAGAGATATGCAAATGATGGTAGGATCTGAGGTCTTGCGCAAAGGAGAAGGCAGCCAGCAGGATGGCTAAGGGACGTGGAACAGATGGTAGATCCTCAAAACACCGCCTCCCACTCCCATGGATACCCTCGTCAAGGAGGCCCTGGAACCAGTGAGTGTGGCAGGAGTGTCTGACATTAACACCATTACTGCAAGCACCAGCCAAGGTAAGTCATCTTCACTTTACTTACCTAACATAACTTATTGGTAGCAAATCCATATATCATACATCATAGCGGGAATAACTCCACTGAGATGCTTGCCCCACCCTGGAAATGCATCATGAGAGTTGTAGTACACATCAGTTGCCTGTTGTACTGTATGCTGATGACTGCAACAAACGTCTGTACAACATAAACATGTCACAAACACATCAATCACAGTTGCAACAATATTGTGGACAAAAAGTAACCATTTATTTATACTAATTATATACATGCATTTCCATAGATCACAGCCCAAATGTGTCAGGCACCATTACAGTCAAAGGGGCTACTGACACTCATGTGGATATTGAGAACACAACATCACCATCTACTCAGCCCATTAGCCCAACTCCATCTGCCAGAATAGCAACCATCTCACCACTGCCAGAGTTTAGGAGCAGTGATGAGGGACAATCGCAGGGCAGGGATCCCACAACATTGGAGAGCAGGACACACATACACAGTGCAGAGGCCAAACATCTACAGTCCGTATTGATAATGTGGCAGATGACATCCTGTGTTTGGTGGCTTGGAAAGGTCCATCATCTCCGTACAGCGCCTGCAAACAAAACAAATAAGGACTGTTAATAGGCATCTGCTACGAATGTCTAGGTCAATGCAGCAATTTGGGAAAGGGCAGGAATAGTGGCTAGTTGCAACGGAGAAAGAGCATTGTATGCAGAGACAAAGGCATAGGCCGTACCTGGCAAAGTTTGATTCCTTCACACGTTCCATCAACTGAGGCATTAGCCACAAAAACAATAGCAAGGCAGACTGCGAACATTCAGACTGACATAGGGCACTGCTGTCAGGACGTTGCACATGGGCTAGTGCAAGAGGCCATAGCCCATGAGAATATACAGACCTACAACCTCTGTATACTCAAAACCCTGCCCCAGCTTGATAGCGAAGAGGGCTCTAGCCTCAGTGGCGCATAGATTCTGAAGAGAAACAGTTACACGCGTTCAAGCCAACACACTTCTGGGACTGACATGCCAAAAGCCCTACAGCTCAGTGCTGCTGACAAGGTACCCAGCCCCAGAGGCCGAAAGAAGTGAACCATTGAACACCCAGAGGAATGAGTCGCTTTTGTTTTGTTTGGCATTGCATAGTTTGTTGTTAATTTTTCACTATGTTACATCCACAAGGATATAGTTGTTCCTTGAGTTAAACAATGTTGTTGCTACTTGAATAAAAGTGGTCTCTCAGTTATGCACCAAGCATTCCAGTCAGGTGTGATGTCTAACTATTAGATGTTTTAATTACTATTACCTCAGAAATAGTTGCTGGTGATCTCTGTGCATCATGCTTGCCCCTCTACCGCACGTGTACCCTCCTGCTACACCTGTAGTGGTGGTAAGTCATCATCAGAGTCAGAATCAGGCTCTATGGGGATGTTGTACAGACTCGTCTTCATTGCGATATCGTGCACATTTGGCAATGATCTTACAGCACGTCACTGGTCTGTACAGTAATGCCCCACCGGTCTTGTGGAGGCAGCGAAACCAGGACTTCAGGATCCCTAAGGTACTCTCTATGATTGAACGCATTGTCCTGTGTGCCCTGTTGTACTGCCTTTCACTTCTTGTCTTTGGAGTCCGGTATAATGTGAGTATCTAGGGAGGCAAGGCACTGTCACCTTAGGAACATGAGAAGGAAACCCATTAGGACCAATTACACACCTTCCTGGCCACTGTATTAATTGAGTCTGTGATTCTCTTATCTATGTAGCAAACCATTGCCAAATTCACCCTCTGACTGTTGGTTTTGTATTCCACTGTGGCGGAACATAAATGAGTCATGGGTGCTGCCTGGGAAGCTGGCCACAAGGTTTCTTATGACATAGGATGCATCACACACTACCTGCAAATTGAGTGAATGTTAGCTTTTCCTGTTCCTGTATATGTATTAATTTGCTGAGGGGGGCATATGGCAATATGTGTGCCATCAACACAGCCAATGACATTGAGGAACTGTGCTACCCTGTAGAACATCAATTTGGTTTGTTGCAATAATTGGGGGTTGTTGGGGAAAGATATATGTTGGTTAACTTTGCTCACTATGGTGTCCAGAAACCTGCGAAAAACCTGGAAAAAGCAATATGTGACACCCCACCACTGTTATGACCTCCTGGTAACTGCCAGAAGCTAAAAGGCGTGGCTAACAAAATACATGTGGTGAGATTGCGTTGCTTCTGAGAGTTGGAGCCTGTAGCTGAGGTTGTAACTCAGTGATTAAGTCAAGAATTATCTGACTACCGAGTCTGCACCTCTCATAAATCTCCTCAGTCTGTTTCAACAAGGTTCCCTCACCCCTAATATCCTCTCCTGTCTCCTCCTCTTTCTCTGCCTCCTAGCCAAAATCCTCATCCTCCTCACCAGAACGTACAAAGCCGCCACTGTGAAAGACCCTGATGCCTTCTGGGTGTCTTTTTAGATTTTGCACTTGGTTACCACCTGATCTGAATCAATGGTAACTGCATTTCCTCAATGGACATTTTGCGACTAGTCACAATTAGGAAATCCATTGTACATGTGGTTAGCAATTTCCAAAATTTGATTTCTACTAGGTAGGAATTGCATTTTGCACCACCGTAAATGCCTTGTGTACATTCCGAAATGGTACTTTGCAGTTCCTAACAGCCTGAAATTGTGATTCACACTGTTAGGAAATGCAAAATGCTTTTGTACATATAGCCCTTAGTCCCCTGTCCTGAAGGTAAAAAAAAAAGTAAGATAAGGGGGCCTAAACTAATAAATTAGGCAAAGGGAGGGCCCGCTTCCCCGAACCATTGTAGGCCCGAGGGAGCCCACCCTCAAGGCTGAAACATGCCAGAAAGGGGAGAGGGACAGCGTAGTCTCCCTCCCCAGCCTCCAAAGGCACTGAGGACCCCATCCCCCGGGGCCGCTAAGCTTTGTGAAAGGGAGAGCAGTGTGTGGTCCCTTTCCCTGTGCCTTCTATGGCCCCAGTGACCCCAGTCCCTGGAGCTGTTTCCCTGCCGGCATATTCAAAACTCCTGCCAAACAGGAGCAAACACAAAATCTGCTCCCACATGGCGGGAGCTTTGAAAATGCTCTCGCCAGCTGGATACAGACTTTTGATCTGTTTCCCTGGCCACTCCGATGGGAGCACGGACAGAGATCAAGAGATTGATCGCATCTGCAACACAAATAGTTGCTCCATCCAGGCAGAAGCCCTGCAGCTCCCACACCATGCAGGGAGATGGCTGGGGCTGCAGGGGTCCTGAGGCTCCCCCCTCAACCCCAATGTTGTGTATGGTGGTGGGTGCCCTGAGTGGGCACCAGGGTACCCAACTATATGAGATGCAGGCCCTGGGGGATGGGTCCCCAGGGCCAGAAAAGGCTTGGGGAGAGGGGCTGCACAGCCCTCTCCCCTTTAACTTAATTTTGCCCCTTGGGAATGGGGTCTCTAGAGCCTTTTAAACTGCCCCTAACAAAATAGCCCTTGAGGATAGGATCCCCAGAACCTAATAAGGCTTAGGCAGGGGGGGGCACAAGCCCTTATCCCCTTAAAAAAAAGGCCCTGGGTGATGGGGGTCCTCAGGACCTAATGAGACTTGGGAAAGGGGGGCCATGTGGGGATGGAGTCCCCAGGGACTAATTAGGCTCACAGAGGGAGGCCACAGGGCCCCCTTTAAACACAATGTGGCTCTGAGGTCCCCGGGGCCTAATGAGGCTCATGGAGGGGGGCACGTGCCCCCTTGCCCTTTAAAATACTTAAGGCCCTCAAGGATGGGGTCCCCAGGATCTAATGAGGCTTGGGAGGGCTGCTGCATGGCCCCCTACCCTTTTTAAAAAAATATGTCCCTGGGGGATGAGGTCCTCACGGCCTAATGAAGCTCAGGGAAGAGGGCCATGTGGCCCCCTCCCCTTTAAAATACATAAAGCCCTGGGGGATGGGTGGGGTCCCCAGGGCCTAATAAGGCTCAGGAAGGGGAGCCACATGGCCCCCCTCCCTTTTAAAATAGTTAAGGCTCTGGGGGATGTGGTTCTCAGAGTCTAATAATGCTCGGGAAGGAGGTGCCATGTGGTCCCCCGTCCTCTTCATTAAAAAAAGTCCTTTGGCATGCGATCATGGAGGCTCATGGGAGAGGGGGGCATGTGGCCCATTTCCGCTTTGAAATGGTTAAGTTCCTGGTGGATTGGGTTTCCTGGGCCTAATGAGGCTCGGGGAGGAAGGCCACTTGACCCACCCTCCCCTTTTAAAAAAAAGACCCTAATGGATGGGTTCCCCAGGGCCTAATAAGACTAGGGAGGGGGCCCACCTAGCCCCTCTCCTATAAAATTCTTAAGGCCCTGGGCATTGGGTTACCCAGGGACTATTGCGGTTCGAGGGAGGGTGCCAAGTGGCCCCTCTCCTCTTAAAAAAAATGTGACCCTGGGGAATGTGGTCCTCTGGGCCTAATAAGACTTGGGGATGGTGTCCCCTGGGGCCCAAGAACACTTATGAAGGGTGCTGCCCCTCTCCTTTTCATTGGACCTGGCAACAGGGATGGGGTCCCTGATGCCTATGAAGGGTCGAGGAGGGTGCTCCATGCTTTCCCCCCTCAATATATATTTTGTCCCAGGGTATGCGGTCTCCGGGGCCTGAAGGCCAACCCTACACTGCACATACCAAAGGCTGTATGCGTGTGGGGTTAGTAGCCTGCTAGGGGTTTGGCCACAGGGCCTGGTGGTCCAGAAGGGTAGGAAGATGCAGGAAGTAAGGAGTGCTCCTGCATCACTACTGCCAGTAGATGACACATTCCTGGAGAAGAACATGTACAAAGAAGATGGGAACAAGGACTCAGGTAGCAGGAATAGAAAGGTAAAGGACTCAGGTAGCAGGAATAGAAAGGTAAAATTCTCAGAGAAGGAGCTGGAGCTCCTGACAGAAGAATGTGTCTCCCATATGGACTAACTGTTTGGGAAGGCATTTTTCACAGTCCCAAAGAGCCAAAAAACAAATATCTGCACCAGTATCTTGAAGAAGGTGAACTCCCTTGGAGCCACCCGGAGGACCATCCCAGAGATATGCAAATGATGGTAGGATCTGAGGTCTTGCGCAAAGGAGAAGGCAGCCAGCAGGATGGCTAAGGGACGTGGAACAGATGGTAGATCCTCAAAACACCGCCTCCCACTCCCATGGATACCCTCGTCAAGGAGGCCCTGGAACCAGTGAGTGTGGCAGGAGTGTCTGACATTAACACCATTACTGCAAGCACCAGCCAAGGTAAGTCATCTTCACTTTACTTACCTAACATAACTTATTGGTAGCAAATCCATATATCATACATCATAGCGGGAATAACTCCACTGAGATGCTTGCCCCACCCTGGAAATGCATCATGAGAGTTGTAGTACACATCAGTTGCCTGTTGTACTGTATGCTGATGACTGCAACAAACGTCTGTACAACATAAACATGTCACAAACACATCAATCACAGTTGCAACAATATTGTGGACAAAAAGTAACCATTTATTTATACTAATTATATACATGCATTTCCATAGATCACAGCCCAAATGTGTCAGGCACCATTACAGTCAAAGGGGCTACTGACACTCATGTGGATATTGAGAACACAACATCACCATCTACTCAGCCCATTAGCCCAACTCCATCTGCCAGAATAGCAACCATCTCACCACTGCCAGAGTTTAGGAGCAGTGATGAGGGACAATCGCAGGGCAGGGACCCCACAACATTGGAGAGCAGGACACACATACACAGTGCAGAGGCCAAACATCTACAGTCCGTATTGATAATGTGGCAGATGACATCCTGTGTTTGGTGGCTTGGAAAGGTCCATCATCTCCGTACAGCGCCTGCAAACAAAACAAATAAGGACTGTTAATAGGCATCTGCTACGAATGTCTAGGTCAATGCAGCAATTTGGGAAAGGGCAGGAATAGTGGCTAGTTGCAACGGAGAAAGAGCATTGTATGCAGAGACAAAGGCATAGGCCGTACCTGGCAAAGTTTGATTCCTTCACACGTTCCATCAACTGAGGCATTAGCCACAAAAACAATAGCAAGGCAGACTGCGAACATTCAGACTGACATAGGGCACTGCTGTCAGGACGTTGCACATGGGCTAGTGCAAGAGGCCATAGCCCATGAGAATATACAGACCTACAACCTCTGTATACTCAAAACCCTGCCCCAGCTTGATAGCGAAGAGGGCTCTAGCCTCAGTGGCGCATAGATTCTGAAGAGAAACAGTTACACGCGTTCAAGCCAACACACTTCTGGGACTGACATGCCAAAAGCCCTACAGCTCAGTGCTGCTGACAAGGTACCCAGCCCCAGAGGCCGAAAGAAGTGAACCATTGAACACCCAGAGGAATGAGTCGCTTTTGTTTTGTTTGGCATTGCATAGTTTGTTGTTAATTTTTCACTATGTTACATCCACAAGGATATAGTTGTTCCTTGAGTTAAACAATGTTGTTGCTACTTGAATAAAAGTGGTCTCTCAGTTATGCACCAAGCATTCCAGTCAGGTGTGATGTCTAACTATTAGATGTTTTAATTACTATTACCTCAGAAATAGTTGCTGGTGATCTCTGTGCATCATGCTTGCCCCTCTACCGCACGTGTACCCTCCTGCTACACCTGTAGTGGTGGTAAGTCATCATCAGAGTCAGAATCAGGCTCTATGGGGATGTTGTACAGACTCGTCTTCATTGCGATATCGTGCACATTTGGCAATGATCTTACAGCACGTCACTGGTCTGTACAGTAATGCCCCACCGGTCTTGTGGAGGCAGCGAAACCAGGACTTCAGGATCCCTAAGGTACTCTCTATGATTGAACGCATTGTCCTGTGTGCCCTGTTGTACTGCCTTTCACTTCTTGTCTTTGGAGTCCGGTATAATGTGAGTATCTAGGGAGGCAAGGCACTGTCACCTTAGGAACATGAGAAGGAAACCCATTAGGACCAATTACACACACCTTCCTGGCCACTGTATTAATTGAGTCTGTGATTCTCTTATCTATGTAGCAAACCATTGCCAAATTCACCCTCTGACTGTTGGTTTTGTATTCCACTGTGGCGGAACATAAATGAGTCATGGGTGCTGCCTGGGAAGCTGGCCACAAGGTTTCTTATGACATAGGATGCATCACACACTACCTGCAAATTGAGTGAATGTTAGCTTTTCCTGTTCCTGTATATGTATTAATTTGCTGAGGGGGGCATATGGCAATATGTGTGCCATCAACACAGCCAATGACATTGAGGAACTGTGCTACCCTGTAGAACATCAATTTGGTTTGTTGCAATAATTGGGGGTTGTTGGGGAAAGATATATGTTGGTTAACTTTGCTCACTATGGTGTCCAGAAACCTGCGAAAAACCTGGAAAAAGCAATATGTGACACCCCACCACTGTTATGACCTCCTGGTAACTGCCAGAAGCTAAAAGGCGTGGCTAACAAAATACATGTGGTGAGATTGCGTTGCTTCTGAGAGTTGGAGCCTGTAGCTGAGGTTGTAACTCAGTGATTAAGTCAAGAATTATCTGACTACCGAGTCTGCACCTCTCATAAATCTCCTCAGTCTGTTTCAACAAGGTTCCCTCACCCCTAATATCCTCTCCTGTCTCCTCCTCTTTCTCTGCCTCCTAGCCAAAATCCTCATCCTCCTCACCAGAACGTACAAAGCCGCCACTGTGAAAGACCCTGATGCCTTCTGGGTGTCTTTTTAGATTTTGCACTTGGTTACCACCTGATCTGAATCAATGGTAACTGCATTTCCTCAATGGACATTTTGCGACTAGTCACAATTAGGAAATCCATTGTACATGTGGTTAGCAATTTCCAAAATTTGATTTCTACTAGGTAGGAATTGCATTTTGCACCACCGTAAATGCCTTGTGTACATTCCGAAATGGTACTTTGCAGTTCCTAACAGCCTGAAATTGTGATTCACACTGTTAGGAAATGCAAAATGCTTTTGTACATATAGCCCTTAGTCCCCTGTCCTGAAGGTAAAAAAAAAAGTAAGATAAGGGGGCCTAAACTAATAAATTAGGCAAAGGGAGGGCCCGCTTCCCCGAACCATTGTAGGCCCGAGGGAGCCCACCCTCAAGGCTGAAACATGCCAGAAAGGGGAGAGGGACAGCGTAGTCTCCCTCCCCAGCCTCCAAAGGCACTGAGGACCCCATCCCCCGGGGCCGCTAAGCTTTGTGAAAGGGAGAGCAGTGTGTGGTCCCTTTCCCTGTGCCTTCTATGGCCCCAGTGACCCCAGTCCCTGGAGCTGTTTCCCTGCCGGCATATTCAAAACTCCTGCCAAACAGGAGCAAACACAAAATCTGCTCCCACATGGCGGGAGCTTTGAAAATGCTCTCGCCAGCTGGATACAGACTTTTGATCTGTTTCCCTGGCCACTCCAATGGGAGCACGGACAGAGATCAAGAGATTGATCGCATCTGCAACACAAATAGTTGCTCCATCCAGGCAGAAGCCCTGCAGCTCCCACACCATGCAGGGAGATGGCTGGGGCTGCAGGGGTCCTGAGGCTCCCCCCTCAACCCCAATGTTGTGTATGGTGGTGGGTGCCCTGAGTGGGCACCAGGGTACCCAACTATATGAGATGCAGGCCCTGGGGGATGGGTCCCCAGGGCCAGAAAAGGCTTGGGGAGAGGGGCTGCACAGCCCTCTCCCCTTTAACTTAATTTTGCCCCTTGGGAATGGGGTCTCTAGAGCCTTTTAAACTGCCCCTAACAAAATAGCCCTTGAGGATAGGATCCCCAGAACCTAATAAGGCTTAGGCAGGGGGGGGTACAAGCCCTTATCCCCTTAAAAAAAAGGCCCTGGGTGATGGGGGTCCTCAGGACCTAATGAGACTTGGGAAAGGGGGGCCATGTGGGGATGGAGTCCCCAGGGACTAATTAGGCTCACAGAGGGAGGCCACAGGGCCCCCTTTAAACACAATGTGGCTCTGAGGTCCCCGGGGCCTAATGAGGCTCATGGAGGGGGGCACGTGCCCCCTTGCCCTTTAAAATACTTAAGGCCCTCAAGGATGGGGTCCCCAGGATCTAATGAGGCTTGGGAGGGCTGCTGCATGGCCCCCTACCCTTTTTAAAAAAATATGTCCCTGGGGGATGAGGTCCTCACGGCCTAATGAAGCTCAGGGAAGAGGGCCATGTGGCCCCCTCCCCTTTAAAATACATAAAGCCCTGGGGGATGGGTGGGGTCCCCAGGGCCTAATAAGGCTCAGGAAGGGGAGCCACATGGCCCCCCTCCCTTTTAAAATAGTTAAGGCTCTGGGGGATGTGGTTCTCAGAGTCTAATAATGCTCGGGAAGGAGGTGCCATGTGGTCCCCCGTCCTCTTCATTAAAAAAAGTCCTTTGGCATGCGATCATGGAGGCTCATGGGAGAGGGGGGCATGTGGCCCATTTCCGCTTTGAAATGGTTAAGTTCCTGGTGGATTGGGTTTCCTGGGCCTAATGAGGCTCGGGGAGGAAGGCCACTTGACCCACCCTCCCCTTTTAAAAAAAAGACCCTAATGGATGGGTTCCCCAGGGCCTAATAAGACTAGGGAGGGGGCCCACCTAGCCCCTCTCCTATAAAATTCTTAAGGCCCTGGGCATTGGGTTACCCAGGGACTATTGCGGTTCGAGGGAGGGTGCCAAGTGGCCCCTCTCCTCTTAAAAAAAATGTGACCCTGGGGAATGTGGTCCTCTGGGCCTAATAAGACTTGGGGATGGTGTCCCCTGGGGCCCAAGAACACTTATGAAGGGTGCTGCCCCTCTCCTTTTCATTGGACCTGGCAACAGGGATGGGGTCCCTGATGCCTATGAAGGGTCGAGGAGGGTGCTCCATGCTTTCCCCCCTCAATATATATTTTGTCCCAGGGTATGCGGTCTCCGGGGCCTGAAGGCCAACCCTACACTGCACATACCAAAGGCTGTATGTGTGTGGGGTTAGTAGCCTGCTAGGGGTTTGGCCACAGGGCCTGGTGGCAGGCCAAGCCCTGTTGCCAACATGCCGCTGAGCATGTCCAAAGGCTGTGTGCAGTGTGGGATTGGATGCCTGCGGGTATTTGGAGACAGGGCCTGGCTGCACAACAGGCCCTGCAGCTAACCCCACGCCACACAGAAACGAAGGCTGTGTGCGGCTGATGTTGGTTGCCTCCAGGTGGATGCCTGTAGGGAGTTGGAAACAGGGCTTGGCTGAAAGCCAGGCCCTGTGACCAACCCCACACTGCGTGTGATGAAAGGCCGTGCTAACTGTGGAGTTGGCTGTCTGTAAGGTGATTTGCTGCAGCCCAAGCCCTAGACTAACCCCCACCACGCACAGCAAAAGCCTGTGCATGGTGGGGTGTTATCTTTACGTATTATAATAAAATATTTCTTTATGTTAAAAAAACCCTAGAAATTCACAGAAAAAGTAAAGGTTAAAGTAACATTATAGTTAGGTGTGATAAAAAGATCTGTTTATGGTTAAGAAAAAAACCCTTAGAAATTCACAGAAAAAAAAAAAATGTCAAAGTGATGTTATAGTTAGGTGAATATATCACTGACAACATTAATGTTTTGAAGTTAAAAAAACATACAGAAATTCACCAGTTTTATTTAGAAGACTTGCACCCCTGCCATGCACTACTTATGACTTCACATATTACATCACTCATGACATGTTCTATGACCTCATTTATGACACCACTATTGACAACTCAAATGACATAATTGATGGTATCACTCAGCACATCATCTAGTGTATATTAGTTTGTTTTATAGTTTACATAGTGCCTGCAGCTACCATATAACTTTTGTACGTACATTTGTATAGCCTGTGTCCAGCTAATGGGTGTAAGTGTTTACAAAATGCATGTGCTCCACATTTGTAGAGGTACTGAACATGCTATAAATCTTTGTATTGAAGAGTAACTGTGTTCAGATGACAGTTGAAAACTTGTATCTAGTATGTTTCTCACAAGTTTTTTGGTCTTGCAGAAAATGTTTCCAACAGGGCAAAGATTCTACACAACAGATACTAAGGGGGTCATTCCGACCACGGCGGTCAAGGACCGCCGGGGCTGCGGGAGCACCGCCAACAGGCTGGCGGTGCCCCGCAGGGCATTCTGACCGCGGCGGTTTGGCCGCGGTCAGACCAGGAAAACCGGCGGTCTCCCGCCGGTTTTCCGCTGCCCTGGGAATCCCCCATGGCGGCGCAGCTTGCGCCGCCATGGGGGATTCCGACCCCCTCACCGCCATCCTGAGGATGGCGGTGAGGGGTGTCGTGGGGCCCCTGGGGGCCCCTGCAGTGCCCATGCCAATGGCATGGGCACTGCAGGGGCCCCCGTAAGAGGGCCCCACTTTGTATTTCAGTGTCTGCTTTGCAGACACTGAAATACGCGACGGGTGCCACTGCACCCGTCGCACATACCCACTCCGCCGGCTCCATTCGGAGCCGGCTTCCTCGCGGGGAGGGGTTTCCCGCTGGGCTGGCGGGCGGCCTTCTGGCGGTCGCCTGCCAGCCCAGCGGGAAAGCCAGAATGGCCTCTGCGGTCTTTCGACCGCGGAGCGGCCATATGGCGGCTCCCTCCAGGCGGACGGCGCCCGCCGCCCGCGGGGGTCAGAATGACCCCCTAAGTAATGTAAGCAGCCTTGATTTATTAGACTCTTCTCGGCATGGCAATTTCTACATAACATACTAACATATGTGCATGGGCCTGTTTTGCTATGAAGTCTGCAGGTAGTATGATCCTTAGCACCTTCAGACCTTGGTTATTTTACAAGAATAGCGTCTTTTTTAAGAGGTATTGCATAGAGTGTACACTGTTCTTAGTAAATAGTTTTTACTACTCCGGGGTGTATTTCTCCTGAGAGCTTCACTGTCTACAAACAGTGTGGTACTGAGTACACTCTCTCCATAGAGTACACACTGTTTATGGTACGCACTTTCTACTCATATCAACTTCATTTCTCAATGTAGGTTCAGTGACTGTGAGGGATTTGATACAGGTAAAAGCTGTCCGTAGTAGGGCATTCATTTTGGAGCAGACGCTGATTATCTTGAGGAACTTGGCTTTCTCTAAACAGTTGTATGCATATTAAACATTGTGTGTATGAGGATTTCCCATATATCTCTAGTTGAATGATAATGTGAACTAGGCTTCCTGTGACGTTTATGGTATAGGGTCAATGTTGCACATAACACATGCTTGCGATACCTAAGGTAATTGTATCTGTGGTGGCATTAACAATTCTACATATTATTCTGAGGTATTTTTTGCTTACTTTCAGGCCTCTAATTCCATACTAGTTTATAAAGTAATGTGTATTGTGATAGTCATCAGTGATGTCATCAGTGATGTCATTTGAGATGTCATCAGTGATGCCATAAATTATGTCACAGAATATGTCACGAGTGACATAATATGTGAGGTCATAAGCAGTGCAAGGAGGGACACAAGTGTGTTTTTTCAGTTCAAAACTTTAGAGTTGTCAGTGTCATATTCACCTAACTATAACTTCACTTTAACTTTTGGTGTTTTCAGTGAATTTCAAAGTTTTTTTTTAAACCAAAAACTGATCTTGTTATCACGCCTAACTTAACTATAATGTTACTTTAAACTTTGTTTTTTTAAGCAAAAAATAAATAAATATATCAATACAAATATGGTTCTGAATGTATATAATTTATACGCACAAGTCTATGGAAATTCAGCTGTTATAGTTATTTCAAGTAACTATGACTCGTGCCCCAGGGTAACTATGACTCGCACCCTCACCATGCACAGCCATTCATGGTGGGGTTGGCCTCAGGGCCTGGCATGCGGCCAGCACCTGCAGCCAACCCTCCCGTAGGCATCAAACCCCATGCCACACAGGGCCTTGGGCCAAACAAGCAGGGCTTCTAGGTCATTTTGTGCATTTGCATGCTTGTAGTAGTTAAAAGGGAGGCTGAAGTGGTCTGTTTTCAATAGGAGATGACCTTACAGTGCACATATTTTACACTTAGGAGATGTTTGATTTTGAGATATTGCAATTTCTAGAGTAAAACACTGTGCTCACTGTAAGGAAAGGTGTGTAAAGAGGAATGTGTTACTTGACAAATTGTTAGGGAACTGCTGGAGCCACAAAATATTTCTACTCTCCAGTTCCGGGCTCAACGACCACCAGTGCTTGGGTCAACACCAATCTCACCTATTGAGGTCGACTGAATCTTTGGGCTCGGCAAAGAGTGTAGTAGTCAGAATCATTCTATAACAATTCAATTACATTATATATCAAACAATACTAAACAACATTACAATTAAAACAATACATCAAACTCCAAATTGAATAAAGTTTCAACGCATTATTACAATCCCTAAATCAATGTTGGATTAATTGGTCAGAAAACTAAGGCACTCATTACGACCCTGGCGGTGGGTGATAAAGTGGTGGTAATACCACCAACAGGCTGGCGGTAAGTTCTGCAAATTATGACCATGGCGGTGATATCACCGAAAGACAGCCAATGTACCACCCAACCGCCAGGGCGAAAACAACAGTCACCACGGCGGTAGCCGCCTACAGCCAGACAGAAGACAAAGTTCCACCCACCATATTATGACCCTTCAATCTGCCACCTTTTCCAGGGGGGAGCCATCAAAAGACTGGCGGAAACAGAGTGCAGAAGTAAAAAGACTCACCATGGGAGACACAGGGAAGAACCACGCCGCCATGGACCCCGAACTTCAAGTCTTTCCTATAATCTTCTATGTTATGCTCCACCTGGAACACCAACGCTGACGAAGACGACAACGGTGAATACAGCCGCCTAGCACACAAGGGAGGGGGGAGGAAAACGAGAGTGACACACACATGCACAACACACACCCCACTTACACACACCATACACACAACCAGCTGCACAAGAAAAACAATTCGTCCCCAATAATCGGCTGAATAATGCAAGGACAACAGGAATTGACCAAAGTGATTGTAACAAGATCAACATCAAAAATAATAAGTTGATGTGGGAATGCAACAGATATGTACAAATGTACAAAAAAAGGGGCATTGCCTGGTCCATAGTTCACAGGGGCCACATGGCCACTGGGGCAAAGTCCAAGGCCCCACTCGATTCCTGCACCAATACGGAGAGAACCCTGCAGGAGCATCAGTTGGCAAATAGGCAGGCACCTCAGCAGGAGGGGGGACGGGGCACCTTAGACGGATGCGGAAACAAGACCACTGGTTCTGGAGGGAGCAACATGCCCTGTGCTTGGTCCTGGGGAGTGCAAGGCCACAGTCTCTCGAGTGGGTGAATACCCCATTGGTTCTGGAGGGGGCAACATGCCCTGCGCTTGGTCCTAGGGAGTGCAAGGCCACAGTCTTTCAAGTGGGTGTCTTGCCCACTTGTTCTGGAAGGGGAAACATGCCCTGTGTTTGGTCATGGGGAGTGCAAGGCCACCGTCTCTCGAGTGGGTGAATACCCCACTGGTTCTGGAGGGGGCAACATGTCCTGTGCTTGGTCCTGGGGAGTGCAAGGCCACAGTCTCTCGAGTGGGTGTCTTGCCCACTGGTTCTGGAGGGGGCAACATGCCCTGTGCTTGGTCCTGGGGAGTGCAAGGCCACAGTCTCTCGAGTGGGTGAATACCCCACTGGTTCTGGAGGAGGCAACATGCCCTGTGCTTGGTCCTGGGGAGTGCAAGGCCACAGTCTCTCGATTGGGTGTCTTGCCCACTTGGTCTGAACGGGGCAACATGCCCTGTGCTTGGTCCTGGGGAGTGCAAGGCCACAGTCTCTTGAGTGGGTGTTTTGCACACTGGGTCTGGAGGGGGCATCATGCCCTGTCCTTGATCCTGGGGAGTGCAAGGCCACAGTCTCTCGAGTGGGTGAATACCCCACTGGTTCTGGAGGGGGCAACATGCCCTTTGCTTGGTCCTGGGGAGTGCAAGGCCACAGTCTCTCGAGGGGGTGAATACCCCACTGGTTCTGGAGGGGGCAACCTGCCCTGTGCTTGGTCCTGGGGAGTGCAAAGCCACAGTCTCTCGAGTGGGTGTCTTGCCCACTGGTTCTGGTGGGGGCAAGCCGCACAGCAGCCCTTGGAGGCTTGACTGTATGGCATCTGCCGGTGGTGACGGCTGCACTGTGGTGGTGGTTGAGGGAGGCTCCTGCTAAGCCCCTGCACCCTCCGATGGCTGCACTGTGGTGATAGTTGTGGGAGGATCCTGCTCAGCCCCTGCATTCTCTGATGGCTGCACAACCACCGCTGGTGTGGGGGCTCTGTGACAGCTGCTGGTGCAGGCTCCTTATCCCTCTTGGTGGCTGGTGCAGGATCCTTCCCCTTCTTGGTGGCTCGTGCAGGCTCTTTCCCCTTCAGAGTCTGTGGCCTGGAATCCTTTCCACCACGAGTAGGTGCTGCTGAAACTGGGCCTGTGGACTGTTTAGCTGAGGTGCTTGGCTGGGTCCTTGATACCCTGGCCATACGTGCAGGACGGGGGAGGGGTAGGGAAGAGGTCAATCTGGGAAAGGAAAAGCATTTTAGGAATATTGGGGCGGGAAGAGGGAGAAGTAATGGGAGTGGAAGATGAGGAAGTGGTTGTAGGAGGTGTTTATCTGCTGGATTTGAGTGGAGGTGCATGGGTTGTATGCTGTTGTGAGGTGGATGGCTGCTGGGTGTCTGAGTGCTTGCGTTTGTGTACTTAAGGAGGGGGGGACAGACACAGTGGGAGAGGACACAGGGGACGTGTGCACTGATGTTGTTGAGGTGTCTGCCAGTGAGGTGTGTGTTCTGCTTGGTGTGGTGATGATGCAGGTAGTGGATGATGATGTAGTGCATGCAGGTGTGAGTGTGGACGTAACTGGGTGGGAGGTGGAGGAGGAGGAGGAGGAGGGGGAGACAGTGGAGGCAGTGGATGTTGTCGTGTCTGCAACTGGATGGTGCTTGTGTGAGTGCCTGTGGGATGAAGTGTGGTGCTTGTGTTTGCCTGTGACACTCTTGGGTGTTGTCTTGTGTGCATGCTCATCTGGCTGTGTGCTCGGGATGGGTTGGGGTCGAGGAGAATGGGACTGGGAAGTGGGAGTTGGAAGGGGGACGGTAGAAACGGGGACAATGGCTGCCATCAGAAAGGAGGCCAGAGCCTGGATTGATCTCTGTTGGGCTGCCAATCCACCGTGAATGCCCTCCAGGAATGCATTAGATTGCTGCATCAGGGCTGCCAGCCCCTCGATGGCATTCACAATGGTTGACTGCCCTACAGAGATGGATCTCAGGAGGTCAATAGCCTCCTCACTCAGGGCAGCAGGGCTGACTGGGGCAGGGCCTGAGGTGCCTGGGGCCGAAGGAGATGTCCACCCTCCTGGGTAAGCGGGCACGGGCAACTCACTGAGGAGCTGCTGGGAGAGCAGTGCTGGTACCGGTGGTGGCGGCTGTAACTGTAGCTGGGGTGGTCACAGAAGTGTCCGCCACCACCAGGGAGCTCCCATCGGAGGAGGTATCAGAGTCTGTGTTGTCCCCTCCAGTCTCCGCGATAGTGCTCCCCTCGCCGTCCGTCCCACTGGTGTCATCAGCATCGGTGGACTCTGCATCCAGGGTCATGGCGGATGCAGCTCCCTCTGTCGCTAATGCCTCTGCTGCTCCACCAGATGATGCTAATGCACATAAGGACAGGATGACAAAACAAGAAAGGGGGGAGAGAGACAAAGGATGCACTGGGTCAATGACTGCACCACCACCACTGTTGGCGTACACAGCACACTCACACACAGGGTACAGGCCTACGCACTATGCATTTCACTACCAGTGATATTGCTAGCCACCAAGGCATGAGGAGGAGCACACACCGCCAACTGCAGCACACCTGGCACCCACGCAGCCCTGACCAGTAGTGGATGCTAACAAGTTAGGTAGGCAGTATTACCCTTTCAGACCCTTAGCCAACAGAGGACAAACTGCTATGTCTGGCCTGGCCTAGGGGCACCCACTGACACACAACCACCACCCGGATGCCACCCCTCCAGCCGTGAGCTTCAATGATGGCCACTGTACTCACCCCCTTGTGGCTGCTGTGATGGTCTCAAGTGCCCATCCAGCTCCGGATAGGCCACCGCCAGTATGTGGGCCTTCAGGGGGGTCAGGGTCCGACAGGCACCCCTTCCTCGTTGGGAGACCATCCCCAGCTGGGCCTCTGCGGTCTTCCGTGCCAAGCTTCTCAGGTCCTCCCACCGTTTCTGACAGTGGGTGCTCCGCCTGCCATAGACCCCCAGGGTCCGCACCTCTTTGGAGATCGCACGCCATTTACCCTTCTTTTGATGGGCGCTGACCTGCAGAGATAATACAGACAGGAGAACACCATTAGATAAACAGTCCAGCCAGTAACACAAATGCCCCACCATACCCATTTCCATCACCATTGGCCCATACACAGCCCAGCACACAACGTGTACCCAGCCAGGGGGACATCCCTCCCCCTTACACAATGCCTTCACACACAACTCCATGCATTCATTCCACATGCATCGTGCCCACATTGTACTCACCTGTTGGTCTGGAGGCCCATATAGCAGTCCGTACTGGGCTAGGACCCCATCCACCAGTCTCTCCAATTCCTCAGAAGTGAAGGCTGGGGCCCTTTCCCCGGTCACACGGGCCATGGTAGGTTCTAGACACAGGTCACAGCAGCACATGCAGTGTAGGTCCTCTCTTATGGAAGGTCAGGAAACAAGTGAGGAATATGATAGAAAATGGAGGTCACGTCCACGGCGGTGCATACCGTGACTGCCAGCGTAGATCACCATTGGCCACTGTACCCCATAGGGCCCAATTATAACCAATGAGGAGTTGCATGGCGGTTAACGGCCGCCTGCCACCACGGCGCACAACATCAGCGGCATTACCTCATTTCCACTTGTCCCTCCACACAGGACGGGCAGACGCCATTTCAGGGGGGAGGGAACAGGCCTATGGAATAATGCTGCGTCACAGGATAAATAGGCACATACTTGACAAATTACACTGGCCCATAACATGTTTACAGATTGTGGACTACTGTGGTGACTCCATTGTTCAGTTCGTGACAGCCTCCTCCCTCTTTTGTCCCTTAGGTACCTACTGCTGTGGATGAATAGGAGATGGAGACATACCCCTGTTTACAGACCCCTGGTGGACTTGGATACACTGGAGGACAGGCACATTATCCTCACATATGCTCTGGACAGGGCCACAATCACAGAGCTGTGTGCCCAATTGGAGCCTGACCTGATATCTGCTATCCGTCAGCCCACTTGGATTCCCCCCTCATGTGCAAGTGCTATAAATTCTCCATTTCCTGGCAACTGGTTTTTTCCAAGTGATAGTGGGCTTGGCAGCAGGAATGTCACAGCCAATGTTCTCAATAGTGCTGACTAGAGTGTTGTCTGCCCTGATAACACACATGTGCAGCTACATTGCTTTCCCCCAGGTTAAGGATTTGGCCACTGTGAAGGCTGGGTTTTATGCAATGGGACATATCCCCAATATAATTGGGGCGATTGACGGAACACATATTGCATTTGTCCCCCCTCCCCCCAAAATGAACAGGTGTTCAGGAATCGTAAGAGTTTCCACTCCATGAATGTGCAGATGGTGTGCTTGGCGGACCAGTACATATCCCACATCAATGCTAAGTATCCTGGGTCGGTGCATGATGCCTTTGTCCTGAGGAATAGCAGCATCCCAAATGTGATGGGCCATCTACAGAGGCACAGGGTGTGGCTAACAGGTGAGCCCTGGTTCCCACCCAGTATATGTTTGGTATGCCTATGGTGTGGGCCATATAGGAATAGTGTGTGGCTAAATGTTGTCCCTCAATATTTGCAGGTGACTCTGGTTACCCAAACCTATCATGGCTGCTGACCCCTGTGAGGAATGCCAGGACAAGGGCAGAAGAATGTTATAATGAGAAGGATCATTGAAAGGACCTTTGGCCTCCTGAAGGCCGGGTTCCAGTGCCTCCATCTGACAGGTGGATCCCTGTGCTACTCACCCAAGAAGGTCGGCCAGATAGTGGTGGCATGTTGCATGTTGCACAACCTGGCCCTCAGACGCCATGTCCCTTTTCTGCAGGAGGAGGAGACTGGAGATGCCCCTGTGGCAGCAGTGGACCCTGTGGACAGTGACGATGAGGAGGCAGAGAATGAGGATGTGGACCACAGAACATCTGTGATCCGTCAGTACTTCCAATGACACACAGGTGAGACAGTGCAACTTTCCATTTCAATGACTTTGGTTGTATTCTGTGTGGCATTGGCATGCTGGTATTTACCACTTCTGTGCCCACTTATTGTTACCTCTGGCTAATCATTTTGCAGATGTTGATGATTTGACAAATACCCTAGGTGTGATCAAGACAGCCAGCTACAGGTCATTGATTCTATGCTCATTCTATGTACAGTTCATTTGCAATGGTTGTACCTGTTTCAATCAATACATATTTTAAATACATGACATGGGGTGATGATGGAGGAAAGTCCAGTGTATTGTTCCAGTCTGTTCGTAGAACAGGTGCAGTGTCCAAGTCCCCAATAGGGAGCAATGGCAGTTCAAGGTGGACAAGGTGACAGGGTGGGACACAAGGGGGACAAACAGGAGAGTTTTATTTCCTGGCGGTGGTCTTGGCAAGTGACTCAGGCTTCTGTATGGGTTGCAGGGAATGCTTGCGGGGTGGTTCGCCTTCTGCAGGGGGAAGGGTGCTGGTGGCCTGTGGGTCCTGGAAATGGAAGGCTGTTCAGATGACTGGCTAGAGGTAGGGGCCCGCTGGTGTGACACTGCTTCCCTCATAATGTTGGCTATGTCTGCCAGCACCTCTGCTATGGAGATAAGGGTGCTGTTGATGGCCTGCAAGTCCTCCCTGATCCCCTGGTACTGTCCCTCCTGCAGCTGCAAGTTCTCCTGCACATTGTCTAGGATCTGGCCCATCGTGTCCTGGGAATGTTGATAGGCTCCCAGGATCTCAGAGAGCACTTATTGGAGGGTAGGTTCCCTGGTCCTGTCCTCCCCCGGCACACAGCAATCCTGAAGACCAGAGTTACTGTCATCACTGTGGGCCTCTTCTGTTGGGGGACTGGATAGTGATGGCACCTCCTTCCAGTGACATTTGCTGGGGTACCTGTGGGGATGTAAATGATGTATTATGCTTCATGTGTATGACATATTGCACATCCCTGGCTTCCCCTCTATGGTTGATGTTGCCCTGCCAGCTTTTACTTGTGTATGTTGGTATATATGGTGGGAGTGTTAGTTTCCCTATGCTGTGCATGCATTAGTGATGAGTGTCCATGCAGGGCTGTGAGAGGTGTCCATCTATTGGTACAGCATCCAGGGCTTGGCATTGGGATTAGTAAGATTGTATGGTGGAGTGTGTGGGATGGAGTGGAGTGATGGGAATGAGGGTGAGGGTATGTGATGGCATGCAGGTATGGGGGGGTGATAATTGTTGAAAGTTGACTTACCAGAGTCCAGTCCTCCTCCGACCTCAGGATGCAGTAATGCCAAGACTTGCTCCTCCCATGCCGTGATTTGTGGGGGAGGAGCTGGGGGTCAACCGCCAGTACTCTGGATAGCGAGCTGGTGTCTTGATGCAATGGAACGTACCTTCCCCCGTAGGTCGTTCCACCTCTTCCTGATGTCGTCCCTTGTTCTGGGGTGCTGTCCCATGGCGTTTACCCTGTCCACGATTCTCCGCCATATCTCCATCTTCCGGGATATTGATATTTGCTGCACCTGTGCTCCAAATAGCTGTGGCTCTACCCTGACAATTTCCTCCACCATGATCCTTGACTCCTCCTCAGTGAAATGGGGGTGTCTTTGTAGTGCCATGGGTGTTATGTGATGTGTGTTGGTGAGGGTGTGTTGGGTAATGTGTTGGGGTGTGTGAAGTGGGGTGCATGGGGATGTATGGGTGTATGTGGTGTGTGTATCTAGTTGTGGCAGTGGTCTTGGTGTCAGTCTGGTGGCAATGATTGGCACTCGTAAGGGGTTGTGGGTAATGTGGTTGTGTGTTTTATAGTGGTGTGGGTTTGTGGGTGTGGCGTGTGTATGGGTGCCAGGTGTGTGTTGTTTGAATTGTCCAGTGTGGTGTTGTTTTGTCTGTGGGTGTTCATTGTGAGCTTGGCGGTATGTACCGCCAATGGTTTACCGCCGTTGAATGTCTGCCATGGTGATTTGTGGGTCATAATGAGATGGGCGTTGTTCTGTTGGCGTAATAGTGTGGGTTTTGATACCCCCACTTTATCACTGACCTTTGGTCTGGCGGATTTTTGTATGTGGCTGTATTCTGTTGGATTGGTGTGTGTGTGTCTCATAATATGATGAACGGATATCTGTCGCCGTCGTGCTAAGTTGGTGGCTGTCAGCGTTGGGGTAAGCGGGATTTACTGCCAGAGTCATAATGAGGGCCTAAGTTATAAACATACATGAAAACCATAGGCTGACCAAAATATCTAGAAAGACTCAACTTACTAAACATCAACACTGCTAGGCACTGTAGAATAATAGTGTAGATTAATAACAATGCATGCGCATGATTATTAACATTCAGAGCAGATGATGGTGACATCAGTAAATCATCAAAATACAATTTATTTTTCAGTTTCAGATTTAAGATTTTCAGAGCTGGGCCATTCTTATCACTTACCAGAATTGGGATTTGCAGGTGTGGGAACAGGCTTACACAAGCGGGCAAAAGCAAAATTAAAGGAAGACAAAAATAATTTGAAAAACATATAACTAAGGCCGCTAACTCTAAAAATATGCTGGTGTAAGTGCCTAAGCTGAAAAGGAAAACAAGAAACCATATTTATTTATACCTCTTCTCATGGGACAGCATACAGGATGATTTCACAGGAACTGTCACCTTCTTCCGGCGTCATTTGATAGCAGCATCAGGATGGTGCAGAACACGAGCTGCACATGGGACAGATCAGCTGTTCAAAATTAGTTGGCCTTATTAGTACTGAACCACCTAACAGAATAGGGCAGTTAAGACTATGATGAGGAAACTCATCAGGGAACTCAGAGAAAACAATGGGACAGCAGACTTAGGACAGAAATATACAAAGTATTGGACGACTTCAAGACAAGAGTGAACTAACTCTAAGGGGGTCTCCAGACGAACTGAATTCAGTTTCAAAGTTCTTCACTTAATAAAATACGCACAATTCATTCATTGGCTCTTCGGGTGGGCACACTCTGGATGTTGAGTTCAGCATCCAATGGTAAGCGATGGCACCACCAAGTTTGTAACTTTCAGAAATTACAGCAATAGTCCATTGTTTATACTGTGACTACATGTAATTCTGCCAAAATATCACATTACCCAATAATTTGTTACTTGCAGTGCCTTTCTCACGACCCACAATAAACAAAGCTAATTCATTTCACATGAGATCCACATATTTCCTTTTCTGTTAGACAGCTGGAACAAATAGTGTTACATTATTGCATCTGAAACATGTGTCTTGCCTACAACACAATAGGACATTCAACATCACATTAGTAGCCTAAGGAAATAATTCAGATCAGAGAGAACAGAATAAACAAGTGATTTTCCATTACTGCAGCAAAATGAATTTCTTCTTCAGGCGTAGTCATATTAAGAAAACCTTAATACACATTAATACATTTAATACATTAATAAACCTATTGCACACCTTACAATTCATGGATGCAAATCATATTATTTAATTGTAAACATTATTCATGACATGTTAGAACTAATTTAAAAGGGAATTTATTTGTCTGCATATACATAATTTATCAAAAATCATTTAAACAATTATAAGTATGATTAATTCATATTCTTTTTAACACTTCAATGATTAATCTATATTTTAATAAAACATTTTTAACGTTAGCTTAGTTAAATACTGTTATTTAATAAAATGCAGAACTCCCATGTTAAAACGTGGTGTAGAATATGAATTGTGGCCACATATAATTTTCTCTGTTAGGCTTTTAAATGCAGGTTAATTCATCAGCATATGCTAGCTTCTATGTCACTAATTTATTAATAAACTTTGATCTCCCTGCAGTCCCTCCTATGATGGCAATCTATACCATCACAAAAAAACTATTTTCATTTACAATGAGACAAGTCAAAACCTTAAAGTTTGATAACGCATAGATCTAGGCTCGCGATAATTGTCAATCAATTTAATCGTCTGTTAATGTCTGTCTCTCATATTCTCCATTTCAATTTCTTCCCTCCCCTGGTTATTCATTGCCTTTTGTCTTTTCCAGAAATTGTAAGCTTTGTAAAATCCAAGTGTACAAAGTATGCACACTGTCACAATCAACAAAGCTTTGAGGATCATCTTCACAAAACCATTTCCCAAGTTACCAAACCAAGATCCTACCTTAGAGAATCCTTCACTTGTTGTCTCCCAAACATGTCTCCTTTAGGTCATTTTCAGACTCATCAGATTAGATAAGTATCTCCTTAGCTATTTGCTGTTATTGAGTATGTAAGTGCAACAGTGTTGTGATTTCAAAATTCTGCAGACTCCCCCCTCTTTTGCCAAAAGAATGTCTAACGCAAGGCGATTCTGAAGAATCATAGATCTTACCGCAACCATTTCCGTATCCCTTAGGAGCATTGCACCTGAAGAGTCAATTGACATATTGTCTACAATCGTTGATAACTTCCTTATTTTTATGTCATTCAAGATCCCTCCAACTGATTAAATAAAAGCTCAGAATTATTTCTCCTGTAATTTCTGAACCACTTGCTCCTCTTTGAAATCTCAGTTTAGGGCACTCAATCCCCTCAGGATTTTTAATGTTGTCCACTTGGTAAATTTTCAGAACAAACACTCCCAAATAGCATGTACCATACCAGCCTTTCGGCAACTTGTAATAAGCATTCTTACCACAGATGTAATAGACACCAGGTACAGCAGGGTCTTGTCCATTTAGCATAAAATCCCATTCACGCCTGAACAGGAACACATGTCTGCATTCACTTGTTCCTTCAAACTTGTTGCCAGCTTTTGATTGTGGCCTATAGATATTCCTACATGTTGCCAATCTACAGCTAAACGTCCCTGTGTATCAGGTGTGTGGAGAACTGTTTTCTTCTTGCTAATTATACCCTTTTCTATCCTTTCTTTCATTGCTTTTCTTCTATCATCTACCTGATTAATTAACTCCTTTTCTACCTGTGTGAGAATACATGTCAAGTTATTCCGGTGTACATATGCTGTGCCAAATGTCAGTGTAGGCTCAAAGAACCCTCCAACTATATCTGTGTTCCTAGCCTTTGCAATGCTGCTCAAATGCTGATTAATGGGAACAAAAGAGAAGACTACACCACAGTTGGAGTAAAAATATTGAATGTACTCCTGGTTGTACAAAAGTGTTAATGATAGACTACAACTAATTCTATTAGTTAATGGTCAGCTGTGATTAGTGATTCCTTTTTGTACTGCCGACGGAATTTGTGTACACACATAACAATCACGCACATTCATTGTATCTACATACTCATACAGTAAACTATAATAAAAATTGGAAGATAAATCTCAATTTGTGTCATCTAAATGAAGCAATCCCTCATCCTTATATAACTTATCTTGCTTAGATGTTGTCATTCTGAGCACTGGAGTTGCTGTACCCTGCACCTCTCCTTTCTTGGAAACACTCATCTCTACATTCAATAAAATGGATGCAATCATGCATACTATTATCAAACGAATACACACAAATTTACTATGTTTGCCCTGTCCAGGATTCATGGCTTCTGTAGAATCAGTAGAGAAAATAAAAGAAAAATATAAAAGCAAAAATTTGCAAAATAAAAACAAAGTGGCTTTTTGGAATCTTTGGACTATTTACAGCAGTTCTTGATCTTCAAGAAAGTTCTTCAGGATTCAACTTAAAGCTCTCAAAAATAGTTCAAATGTTCGTTTTCAATGGAACACAGTCTGATGAGAGCTAGTGATTACTTCCGGAATGTAATGTCTTTGTTGACCAATTGGCAAGGTTATTTCAAACCTCAGTTCAAATGTGATTTCAAATTCCAGAATGTTCAACTAAATTCTCATGGTCAAAACAAAAGGCCATAAACATGTTCTCCCATTCATTTGTGACAAAATAGATCTATTCAGGTGAAGATTACCTATGACTTGCCACTCTTTCCTTTTTTGTTCTCCTTACAGCACCACCTTCATCTTCACTCTGATTGACTCTTCAACTGCTTCTGTTATTAATGGGAGTTTATCAACAACCAGTTCATGTGCAGCTGCATGCCATTTGTCTCCTTTCACAGTTCTCTTTCCTGGTGCAACTGCTTTCACAATGTTTGCTGTATTGGCAGGAATCAGTTCACTTTGACTTTGTTATCCTGCACTTTTGCCTGTATCTTTATCTGCACCTTTATCTGCAATTTTTATGTGCATGTAAATTTCTTGTGCCTTCACCACTTAGCACTGTTTCTCGCGTGTTTTTCCTGGGACTGATGCTCCACTCATATTATCTAACTATTCAGTCAATTGTTGGGTTGTCAATCCTTGTAAGTTAATGTTATTACCATTGTTTTGTGGGACAGACTGTGGTACATTAAAGGGGCTTTCATAACCTGCTCTGGAGTCATCACAGATGATCCTACTGAGCATGCTGGACATGTCACATCAATCAGTGGACTAACTCCATTATGTATCTGGCTCAAACCAAAAGAATTCATATGGGTCATCACTGGCACATTAGTGCTAAGTCTCTCCATCTCTGCATTAGTTCCAAAAGGTGAATTCATTACTAATACCAGATTTGGAACCTTCGGACTTCTCTCATTTTTACTCTGGGCATACATCGGAACTACTGGACCTATGGCTATGGGAACTGTTAATGCTTCTGGGCCTGTCAAATTCAACTGACTTTGCGGGAAAATTAATCCTTTATTCTGGCCAGTTAATAGTGTACCAAAAGCCTGCTTTGACTGATTCGGGGCATGACTCTGTGGTGTCATTAATAGGGAATACATGGGCATTGTCTGTCTCTGATTCACACATTGTGCAGGTGTCTGTACATTAGGTGTGGACTCAAATGGAGTAATTCCTGCATTCTGAATTGGCTGTGGCATTCTGAACTGTGTTAACATTTGGAACTGTCCGATAACAGCTGGCACCTATGCAACATTAGCAATAGTCACATATGGAATTATCTGAACCTGACTTTATTCAACTGGAGCTGTGGCAACATTCGGAACTACGTTCTGGTTTACTGATTCAACTGCATTATACAGTGGGGGACGATTCTGCAACACCTGAGTTACAAATTCAGCATCTGAATCACTCTCAACATCTGCTACCCTTTCATTGTTGCCCAATTTCTGTTCTGTATCTTCCTCAGATTTCTTTTTGGCTTTAGGCTTAACACTTTCATCACCTTTCTGTGTAATTGCTGGAAATAACTTCACTGAGTGTAATGTATCTGCTTACAACATTCTCTGCTGTGCATCCCACGTAGCTTCGGCTAGCATATTTTCTGCTTTCCTCATTCTCCTTTCAAATTTCTGAGCCTCTTTTTGTCTCGCAACTAATTCCCAAATAGCAAGTGCTTCAAATTGTGCAGGTCTAGAAAGGGGATGTGACTCATACAACAACCTGCTCAGATTTTCTAAAATCCTCAAATTAAAACTTCCAAAACTAGGAAGAGCTAAGGTGCCTTCCTTCTCTGTTATGTTGCACCATTGATTTAAACAAAGGCATGCTGAAACTCCCCTCTCTTCAATTTCTTCAACTTTCCTCATGTGGAGTAGGCTCACCCTCCCTAGCTGGAATAAAAACACCTCCAGTAAACGCACTCTTTAAGGTTTTGAAAAACTTAATTTTTACATAATTCTAATCCGCAAACACAAAATTTACTAAACCAGGAAGTAATTTTCAATCCCACAATCCTATTCACAAGCTGTTCTCAACCTATCGCAGCACAGTCTTGTCCACCAATCTGTGCGCGGCTTTCTCACCAACCAACCTATCCCAGCGTGGACCAAAGGACGTCACACTCCCTCCGTTTAGCAGCTGCGACTCACTTCAGAGCCGTCTCATACACCTCTCATGCTAAACCTAAATGCAAAATATAGCGAGCACAAAACCAAAGCCTGTTTGCTCACTACGGGTAGGAGTCAAACGCTTTGAAAGCTGTATGGGACTTTCAACTGTGGCCTCGCACACAAACAGCTACTCTTCCGGCAGTGGCTTTCTCATAAGCACAAGTAAGATTTGACTCGCAAATTTCACTGTGATTGATATGAATCCTCCATGTGCACTCAGAATTCACCTAATACCAACCAACAACACACACACTTAAGGGAAAATACCACTGGTGACAGGGCTCAATTGACCAAAACTTTACCTGCAGACAATAAATTAACCAAGTGTCTCCATACACTAGTACAATACTCCGGTGTCTTAGGCTTCGCAGGACCCATTACAACAACAACCACGTGGGCAATTTTTGTGCACAAAGCGCAACATTCATTTGGAGTATGCCAACTCCCCACTCTCTTACTTTGGAGTACGCATACTCCCTACTCAATTACCTTGGAGTACGCAAACTCCCTACTTCACTTCATGCATCACACTTCACCACGATTTACCGAAGCATTGCAGGCGCAAAACCCTACTCAAAACACATACCGTACATTTGTAACCCAACAATGAGATTTCATCAACCCCTACCCTACTCCAAAAACAACTCACAATGTGAGCAAACTCTGACTCTACTCCTCACAAGACAGAACCATAGCTCTGCTACCAAAAACTATTGGAGCGCTGCGGCCCCAGAAAATTTCTACTCTCCAGTTCCGGGCTCAACGACCACCAGCACTCGGTGGAGACATCAACACCAATCTCACCTATTGAGGTCGACTGAATCTTTGGACTTGGCGAAGAGTGTAGTAGTCAGAATCATTCAATGACAAATCAGTGGCACTATATATGTCAAACAATTCTAAACACCATGGCAATTTAAACACTAAATCAAACTCCAAACCGAATAAAGTTTCAAAGCTTTAGTACAGTCCCAAAATCAATGTCACATAAATGGTACACTAGGTGAGGTGATGCCAGCGTTTGTCACTATGTATGTATATGGCCTGCAACAGTCCATCCAGACGCACTTACAAACATCTTTCGTATGCTGGCAGCAGGAACCTATAGATACGGTATTAGCTTCAGCCAGGTATTGCGGAGACTATCAAACACATCTGCAGAAGGCAGAAGAAGAAAAGACAAAAAGAGACAAGGTTAAGTTAATGATGGTGCAGGAGCGGTTCTACAGCGGTAGCCAGGGTAGGGGGCAAAATGAGCGAGCATCCTCTCAACCCCCTCCAGGCACTGCATGCTTCCACTGTAATCAACAGGGACACTGGAAAGCAGAGTGCCCGCTCCTGGCGTGGGGACCTAGAGGTAGAAGTCAGCCGAGACAACAACACAGTACACCACCTCCACCTAACACTGACAATATAGTTGATGCCCCTGCCAACAATATGACACCCCGCCAGGACAGATCACAAACGCCCCAGCCATTACCACCGCTAAGAAGAATCGGTGGACAGTGGAACAGGGAAGAGAATGGTTTCCCATACCCGCCTCCACCAGAAACATACTTTATGGACCCGGTAATATCAGTAGATCAAGACGGCCCATATGTGGATGGGACAGTGTTGAGCAAAACAGTGCCCTTTCTGGTGGACACCGGAGCAACAAGGTCAATGCTGAGGGCATCGGACATACCAGATGCACCACTATCGGGAACACAAATAACAGCTGTGGGTATGACAGGACAACCGGTGGATAAATGCTTAACAAATCCCCTGAAATTCACAGTAGGCCCCATCACAGTAAACCATCAATTTATCTTTGGCAGGCACTGCCCGGTTAACTTGATGTGAAGGGACCTCCTATGCAAATTACAGTGTACCATCAGTTGCTCACCTGAAGGGGTATTTCTAGAAAGTAAGCAGAATGGGACAATGTTACAGGCTATTGCAGACACTGATCCCAAATTTCCACTCCAGAACCTCACGCACAAGCAAGTGCCAGACAAAGTACCATGTTCCATGGACTGTGAGAAAGCATTCCAAATGCTAAAGAGAGAGCTATGTGCAGCACCAGCACTTGGCCTCCCAGATTACACTAGAGACTTCCACCTATTGTGTCTTGAGAAAGGAAGCTGCTCCTTGGGAGTATTGACACAAAAATGTGGTTCCTTCTACCGCCAAGTGGCTTACTATTCTGCCACCCTAGACCCCATGGCAGCAGCCTTTCCACCATGTCTGAGGGCTGTAGCAACAGCTGCTCTAGCTGGAGAATAATCAGAGAATGTTGTGCTGGCACATACGCTGATATTGCACGTCCCACATGCAGTTGACACATTATTGACTACCACTAAGACCCAACACCTCACAAATGCTCACCTCTCCCGATATGAACTGACATTGCTGGCACCACACAGAATGATTGAAAGGTGTACCACATTGAATCAATCCTGCCTTCTGCCAATGGAGCATGACCATGATGACCCCTCTATTGGCAATTCTTTCCAGGACTGCACTATGGCAGTCGATAGAAACACGAAGGTGAGACCCGACATTAGAGATACCCTGTTCCCAGATGCAGAGGGAGATTTGTTTGTCGATGGGTCATGCATTAGAGACCACACTGAGACATTGTAGGACACTTATGCTGTAGGAACTGCCAAAAGGTTGTTGGAATGTGGAAGACTACTGACAATAAAAAGTTCCCAGGCAGAAGAATTAGTAGCACTTACAAGAGCCTGCACGCTGGCAGATGGAAGGTCGGCAAATATCTACACAGACAGCCAATATGCCTTTAGGGTTACACATTACTTTGGCCAGTTGTGGGTGATGAGGGGATTCCTCACCTCAGCTGGCCAACATATACAGCATGCATCATTGATTGCTGAATTGTTGCAAGCACTACTTTTGCCAAAAAGGATTGCTATTGTAAAATGTGCAGCTCACACCTCCATCAGGGATTATATTTCCATGGGTAATGCATTTGTTGATTGGGAAGCAAGGAGGATAGCTTTAAGTGGGTGCGACTATGAAACGGCGCAGGTCACATCTGCCCCACTGGCTAATGAAGAAAACACGTACTTTGATCCTAAAAGTGTTCAACAACAGGCTAAGGAACAAGAGTTAGAGGAATGGAAGAGGGGTGGTTGCGTAGAGAATGATGAGGGAGTTTGGGTAGCCCCAAATGGTAAGATATGTTTACCATCCATGTTGCTCACCTCCATGGCCGCATTTTTCACTGCCCCTCACTTGTGGGGCAGGATGGAATGATCTGTCTGTTTACCCAATGTTGGTTCAATACCAAGTTTCGGCAATGTGCAGAACATTTGTGCAAACAGTGCACCATCTGTGCACAGTACAATACAGGCAAGGGTACACCCACTGCCCCAGGCCATTTCCCACCGCAACACGGACCATTTGAGAGTCTTCAAATGGACTTCATTGAAATGCCCCCCAGGCACAAGTTCAGATATGTCTTAGTAATAGTTTGCATGTTGAGCAAATGGACAGAAGCGTACCCCACCAAGAACTGTGATGCACAGTCTGTTGCCAAATGCCTACTGAAGGAACTAATACCAGGGTTTGGGGTCCCAACTCTCCTGAGCTCTGACAGTGGACCAGGATTCATCTCACATGTGATTCAGGGGCTCTGCAATGGGCTAGGGATCACCCAGAAGCTACACTGTGCATAAAACCCACCCGCAGCGGGAGATGTTGAAAGAATGAACGGGGTACTAAAGAACAAGATAGGAACAATATGTGCAGCAACTGAACTATCATGGATTGATGCACTGCCATTGCTTGCTATGAGAAGCACCCCCTACAGGGTGACCAAACTAAGCCTCCATGAGGTGGTGTTCGGCACCCCATGCACATACCAGGCCATATGTCTGTGGCACCACTAGCAGTGACAGATGACCTATTGTCACAATACTGCAGAAAAATAACAGAGACCTTATGTTATCTCCACCTCCAGGTACTGCAGGTCTTAACGGAAGAACAGACATCACCAGAACATGGACTGCAGCCTGGAGACTGGGTGTGGGTCAAGGCCCACACTAGATGCCACTGTCTCCAACCACGGTGGAAGGGGCCTTCCCAGATCCTACTGACAACAGTTACAGCGGTCAAGTGTGATGGGCTAACATCCTGGACCCACAGCTCACACACCAAGGAGGCCATGGGACCAACAGAACTTCAACAGCCACCTGCGGTGCTGACATAAGCCCCACCACCACTGCAGAGATACAACCTCCAATCGATCAGCCAGACAAGTCAACACTGACAGGACTGCTCGTGCTACACCCTCTACAGTAGCAAGGGGTGCAAGCGGGGTCCAGCGGTGACTCTTCATAGGACTGCTCGTGCAGCACACCTTGGAGATACAGAGTGCAAGTGGGTCCTGTCTGCATATATCTACAAAGTACCCTTGTGAGCGTCAAGTGCCAGTTAACCTCTGACGCCACACTGTGAGGTACTGCCGAAGGAGCAAGAGAATTAAATATGAATAAGAACTTTGAGAAAAAGAAATAATATCAACAAAACTTCAAGACTTCAGATACCGACTTGAGAACAGCTACAGACCGTGATTTCATCTTATCAACAGTAAGGACCATGCCTAGAAAGAAGAAAGGAGAAAGGAAGTAGCCTGCAGTATTGACTGCCATATGTACCCCAGTTCCAGGGATAATATTGACAATAGGAATAATAGTATATGCAAATTAAATATATGTACCGTTTTTGGATGAGACTACCTACATAAATAAAGGTGAAGAGAAGTATGTGAATACCTCAGAGAGAAGGGACCCAGGCCTGATGGAAGAGGTGGGAAGCAGGGGACAGACATCATGGGGCAAGAATGAGGAAAATTATGCTGATAACGCATTTGTGAAAATTGTTAAATTGTATACAGAAGCCGCAAATGTTTCAGATTGCTATGTATGCACCCACCTGTCCGCTACTGTCCAGGGTGCCATGAATTATACCGACATCCCACTTAGCAAGTATGTAGGATGCTACATGGTGAACAGTATCATAGAACAGCAACTAAAAGCACCCATCAAAAGTAGTAACAGAGCGCGCGATAAGGTATACAATAACTTTGGTAACACAGTGTTTGATGTGATGTTAAAGGGTATTCAACAGCACCTCCCATGCAGTAAGGGGTAGAGAGAATATAGAAAAGATAGACAAAGAAATGGCACAGCATGTGGAAAACTGCTTCCTCTCGTGGGGGAGCAACAGATCCTCACCATATTTAAAGAAACAAGGAGGATCAACACCAGGGAAAAAAGGGTAAGGAGACGGGGCAGGCGATGATAGGACCCCAGGAAGTGTGGGCACCCTACTTCTTAGAATAAGTGGACAGAAAAAGGCACATGGCTGCATCAAGTACAGCAGGGGTAGCGCCATGGTTAAAAATGAGGGTGCCATTGATACCAACATCAACATAGATGTGGGCACAGCAATTGCCACAATGATACCAATCTAGGTAAAATAAGGATTGGCCCCAAGAACTTATCAGTGAGCCTCTCAGGACCACAGGGATTTTTCTTTGTGTGTGGAAACTCTGCATATTTTAGACTGCTGGCCGGGTGGCGGGCACAGCTGTTATCCAGCACGTGTATTGCCACACATGTGACAAGTTCGGTAACGGTAACGGATCAGGTCCCTGAAAAATACACAGAAGGAGGATCCCCTCCTGGATAGATAAGGCTATAGCTACCTTAGGAGTGTTGATGCCACCGCTAGGGGTTATGCGTTCCGAATATCAAAGACATTAACTGGCAGGGATGGTGGAGACATTGGCAAGCTCCACAGCAACAGCCCTGGGGATCTAAGAGCTGTTGTGATTCAAAACAGAATGGCGTTAGACATAATTTTGGCAAAAGATGGTGGTGTCTGTCAGGTGATCCATCAAGACTGCTGTGTATATATACCGGGCAACAGCGGTAACATAAAAATGGCAATAGGAAATATAAGGAAGGTCGAGAAGGAGGCAAAGGAAGTGTCGACTTCAATGGATTTTGTAGGAATACTGGGGACACTAGGGGCAAGGTTCCGTGATTGGGGATCATGGCTGATAGAGGCGCTAGTGGTAGGGACAGTGGCACTCATAACACTGTGTGTGCTGATAAAGGTGTGTCCCTCCTACATGAGAGTCCTAATAGAGAGGGCCTGCAGCAAGACTACTGCACATCTCTGCCAACTACAAAATGAAGATAATGCCAGGATTGGCGACACCATAGAAATGGCACCCCTTCACTATGAAGTTTAGGTTGTCATTGAGTATCACAGGGTGGAATGTGAAATCACATCTTTCTGGAATCCATTTTGGGCCTGCTAGGCCCAATAATACCCAATGACAAGAAAGCCCTGTTTGGTTGAATGACTAATGACCTAGATGAATTATGTTTACTGATATTTTCTTAGTTGCTTGGAACACATTATGTTGAAAGGCTTGTTATCAGAACAGACTCCATGAAAGTACCATTGCCTGCTAGCTGAAGCAATCTTTCTTTAGAAATATACATCCTATTTATGTGCAGTTCACAGTTCTGTAGAAAAATGTACCACACAATGTTAGTCACGCAAGACGTATTTTGTAATTTCCTTGTCTATGCTTTATCTTACTGTATATGGTGCGTGATGAAAAATTGAAAGTGACACCTCCTTCAATGTTCAAGAAATGACCATACGTCAATGTCTAGAACGAATGAAATGTGAGAACACATCTTGTGGTTTTATGGAATAAAATGCCATGTTTTACTTCCTTTCGTCAGACTGCTCGGACTTGGCCTCTCAAGTTGTCAGTCTCCATGTACACGTAATAAACTATTTTGTTTTTACCTCAAGAGCAGGCTGGTCTTTGGCTTTTGATTCCTGAGCTGAGAATTAGTAGGCTTCAACAATAGCATTACATTATTGCATCTGAAACTTGCCTCTTACCTACAATACAATAGGACATTCAACATTACATTAACAGCCTAAGGAAACAATTCAGGTCAGAGAGGACAGAATAAACAAGTGATTTTGCATTACTGCAGCAAAATGAATTTCTTCCATGGGCCTAGTCACATTAAGGAAGCCTTAATACAAATTAATATATTTAATATATAAATAAACCTATTGCACACCTTACAATTCATATATGCAAAGCAAATTATTTAATTGCAAACATTATTCATGACAGTAGAACTCATTTAAACGTGCATTTATTTTTCTGCATATAGGTACTTTATAAAAATTCAATTAAAGAAACATAAGTATGATTAATTCATATTCTTTTTAACACTTCAATTATTAATCTATATTTTAATAAAACATTTTTTAACATTAGCTCAGTTTAATGTTTTCGTTTAACAAAATGCAAAACACTCATGTTAAAATGTGGTGCACAATAAGAATGGTGGCCACATGGTTCAACATAATGAAAGTGTGCACATTTTACAACTCATTATTTTCTCTGTTAGGCTTTTAAATGCAGGTTAATTTTCACTATATGCTAACTTCTATGTCACTAATTTATTAATAAAATTTGATCTCCCTCAGAACCATGTTTGAAGCCATGTTATAATTTAATTGTGGATAAAAAATGCAGTGGTTGAGTGTTAGACCTGGCATCCTTGGCATGGTTTCCTTTAATGTTTTGCCCTTTAACTTCCTGTTTTTCAGGCTCATTTTTGCTGGCTTTTAGGATTCTGTGCACTTTACCTCTGCTGTCAGGTGCTAAAGTGCAGGTGCTCTGTATTCTCACACATGTTCACACCGGCTTATCCACAATTGCCATAATTAACTTACTTGTAAGTCCCAAGTAAAGTGCACTGTATGTAAATTAAATGCAGCACCAATTGTGCCACCCACTAAATTAGCCCTTCCAACATGTCTCAGACTTGCCACTGCGAAGTGCCAGCAGCCATGTTGAGACTCGGCTTCAGCCAAGTCCTAGAAAAAAGGTTAAAAATAAAAAAAGCAGCCAGAGTACCAACACCCTGACCCCTTAGCACTAGTGGTGGTGTCCTAGAGAGACCCACCAGGGCTAAAAAGTACTTATTTAAAAAAATAATTGCAGCAAATTCGAGACGGGGTTGCGAATCTGAGCAAAAGTTTAAAAAACAACCAAACTCTGCCTTCTGCACTTGTTTTCTATCTGGCACTCAGGTGGGCCAGGTCCCGGGGGCATTTAAAATTTCAATGCGGGGGACCTCTCCTGTAGCCCCTGCAGCCCTGGGGAATGCCACCTCTCCGTGGCTTTAATTACATTAAATGTGGGGGGGGACCTGGATCCCCTACTGCCCGGGGACTGCCACCTCCCTGAGGCTGTAATGAAATTAAATGCGGGGGACACCCAGCCCCCCACAGCCCTGGGGACCGCCACCTCCCGGGGCATTTGTGTTATTCTGTGCTACTCCCCCAGATGATTTCAGCCCTATGGACCCCATTCTCCGGGTCCTGGCCTTATAATATTTTTATACGTTTTGGGGCCATCTGGCCTTTCTCCTCAGGCCGATTTCTGCCACAGTGACCCCATCCCCCAGGGCCCAGACTTAACATATTGCCCACCCGTCTCTCCTGGGTGCCCTCCAGGGAACATGGTGTGCAATGGGGCCACGGGGGAATCTCAAGGCCCCGTGGTCCCAGCTGGCTCCCCGCCTCCTGCAGGAGCCAGTATTGCTGTAACAGACATGGAACTGCTAAACATGCAGTTACCTGTGTGTGAGAGCAATTGTTTCCTCTGTTTCTCTGCCTGCATCTTTGCAGGCAGGGAAACAGAGGAAACCTCCGCTCCTAGCAAGCTACAGCTGTTGGGATCAGAGTGTTTGCTCTGACTTGACAGGAGCTGCCAAGTCAGAGCAAACAGCTATGCCCTGGAGGTGGACACCCCGGGACATGGCAGGATCCAGCCCTGGGAATTGGCGGTCCCCAGGGCCACTATTGGCTCCATGAGGGGGGCTGCACCACCCCCTCTAATGTTTGTATTTAGCCCCCTGTAGGTTTTGATCCCTGGGTCTGCGGGGGTGAGGGGCTCCCCTTAATTACAATCAGTTGTCCCGGGGAGGTGGCAGTCCCCGGGGCTGCTGGGAGGCCACACAGCCCCCCTGCATACATTTCAGATTTAGCCCCTGGGAAGTGGCAGTCCCCAGGGCTGTGGGGCAGCAATGTAGCTGCCCCTTTATGTGAATGAATTGCCCCGGGGAGGTGGTGGTCCCTGGGGCTGTGTTGAGAGGGTCCACAGGACCCACCCTACTATGCCCGAGCAATTTTGCCCCATGGAAGTGGTGGTCCCCAGGGCGCGTGGGGCTGAGCGCTCCCCCACATACTAATAAGTACAAGCCCCGGGGAGGTGGCAGTCTCCAGGGGATAGCAATGCCGTAGGAGGGGGCCAGTGCGTTCCCTCCTCTATTTTTTCAGATGCCCCCGGGACCTGGCCCGCCCGGGGGCTTATTAAAACAAGCACTGGTTTAAAAAAAAAATTGCCACAGATTTGCAACCCCGTCACGAATTTGTAGCAACCTTTTTTTTTTTAAGTGCTTTTTTTTGCCCTGGGCGTCCCTATGGGACCACCAACACCAGAGCTATTTGGGTCAGTTTGTTCCTACCCTAGCCCCTTTTCTTTTTTTTAAATCTTTTTTTCTGGGACTCGGCTGAAGCCACTTCCTGGTTGAAGTGTTAGCAGCCAATCAGATCTCAGTACAAGATTGGGAGGGTTCGCGAAGACTTCGCGCCTCTAAATATACAAATTCGTTTTTCTTTTAATTTCTCTTAAACTACTGGACAGATTTACACCAAATAACAAAAAGCATAATCTGCGTACTGAAAGCTAACTTCCCGTCAAATTTGGTGTAATTCTGTAAAGTGGTTCGGGCTGTAGTCATGTTCAAAGCTCCTATGAGAATTAACATGGGAAATGCACTTTTTTTTTTACCCCCTCCCCTTTTTCAAGGTCCCTGCTTGACCAATTACCAGCAAACTTACCATGTACAACAAGATTCTCAGGAACACGTTTTTTGGAAAGTTTTGTGAAGATTCGTCAAAGGGCGCCAAAGATATAGGCAAGTCAAAAAATATTTTTTCAGTGGAAACATGGTCCTAACTATAACTACCTACTGGCAATAACCAGTAAATAGTTATAGTTAGGACCAACATTTTCCATAGAGAGAGCATTTTTTGCGTTACCAATAATGTTGGCGTCGTTTGACAAATCTTCCCGAAATTTTCAAAACTAATACAACAGCCAGTTCAGCTGCTGTGTTGAAACTTTCAGGGTGATTCGTCATACGGGGACCAAGAAAAAGGGGGGTCCCAAACCACTTTTTTCCAATTCTGTGTCTATGGGGATTTTGCATTTGTTTTAGACACGCAGCAGCCCCAATCGCTGAATGGAATTTAGCAAATTTGGCAGGAAGCTAGATCCTGGTCCGCAGATCGTATTGTGATTTTTGTTATTTGGTGTAATTCTTTTCAGTAGTTTCAGAGTTATTTAAGATTAGAAAGTATAGATAAATAGGGCAGCGGATCCCGCGGATCCTAGGGAAAAGCAAGACCCTGATTGGCTGACTGCAACCTGACAGAAAAGTTGCAGCGGCCATTTTGCTTCTTGCATTGGCTGAGGGGTGGGAAAACAAGAGCATGAAAACATGTAAGGGATCTGGATACAAGTATCTTGACCCCATAGGACACATGGAGGGACCCCTCATGGGCAGAAAATTGGCCACATTTTTTGTTTGGCCAATCTGCAGATCTGCAGATTTTCCTCAGGGCTGAGCGCAGCCCCCCCAGTGTAAACTTGTGAAGGATCAGTGGATCCCCAATAACATACATCCACTGTTTCCAATCCCACACTACTGCACATGGCCTTTGGCCATGCACAGCGTAGGTTTGGGTGCATGTGGAAGGGCTGGCCGCAGCCCTGCATCCAAACCCCACCACGCACGGCGCTAGCTGTATTAAAGTGTGGTAAGTAGATATTACTTCACATTAAAACCTAACTATAACGTCCCTGTAACCCTTGTTTTTTTTTCAATGACTCTATATATAATATATATGCAGCCTTGAACAGCCAGGGAGGCATTGAGATGTCCTCGTTCCACAAGCCCCTCAAACACAAAGTACAGGGGGAGAGACAGTCCAAGAGCTTTACCAGTAGGCCAGAGGAGACTCTGTTCTGCTGTGCATCAAAATGTAACTAAAACATGCAACTATTTAAAAAGTAAACTCTCTCTCTTGTCCATTCCTTCATGAGGTAGAAGGGAGAGAGAGAGTGAGAAAGTGACAGGACCGCGGGGGGAGCCTGAAGGCCCCCGTGGTCCCAGCTGGCTTCCCACCTCCAGGGGGAGCTGGCATTGCTCCCACACACAAGGAGCTTCTAAAAATATAGCTCCGTATAAGAGGGAGCAATACTTTCATCTCTTTCCCTGCCCACATAACAGCGGACAGGGAAGGAGATGAAAACTCTGCTTTGCTTGCTTTTGCTTGGTGGGAGCAGTCACAGATCCGCCAAGCAAAAGCAAACAGCTATCTCCCTAGGGTGGGCACTCGGGAGATAGCAGGAGCCAGCTGGGGGGGGGGGTAGCGGTCCCCAGGGCCATAAATGGCTCCAGGAGGGGTACCCCCTCCTTTCTTTTGCACGGGCCTGCCCCAGTGAGGATGTGGTCCCTGGAGCCATATGTCGCCCAGGAGGGGTACTGACTGTCACTTGGGGTCCACGTTGATCCCATCTTTGCTGTTCAGTTGAGTCACGGGGAGGTGGTGGTCCCCAGGGTCCGGGGGTTCTGCATGGCCCTCCTATATCATTTTTTGTTTGTAGCCCCAGGTAGAAGGTGGTCCTCGGGGCTCAGGGGGTCTCAGCGACTCCCTGCTTAATCTTCAAATTAGACTGGGGGAGGTGGTGGTCCCGGGGCATTAGTAAGCCCTTGGAGGAGGGCCCAGTGCACCCCCTCCACTTTTATCATATACATGCATGCCCCAGGCACCTGGTCCACCCGGGGACTAAGTTAACAACAAGTAGTGGAGACCGCCCTTGTTTTTTTAAAAACATTTTTGTGGATCCTCTGCGGATTTTACAGAAAATGTTTAAAAAATGCTTTTTGCCCTGGTGGGGTCCCAGGGGAACCCCATCACCAAGGCTAGAGGGTTAAGGCATTCCTACCCTGCCCCCTTTTCTTTTTTTACATTTTCTTTTGGGACTTGGCTGAAGCCAAGTCCCAAAATGGGTGCCAACACTTCCTAGTTGAAGTGTTGGCAGCCATTCAGATCTCAGCATGAGATCTCTAGGATACGTGGAGCATTCACCTCCCTAGATATACAAATTTGGATTTCCTTTATTTTTTTTAAAACTACTGAACGGATTTACACAAGATAAAAAAAGGGCCAAGAGCTACCTTTCTGCCAAATTTGGTGCAATTCCGTCCAGCGGTTGGGGCTGTAGGTGTGTGTAAAATCACGATGGGATTAACATGGGAAATGCACTTTTTTTTACCCTACACTTTTCTCGACCCCCGCCTGACGGATCACCCCAAAAACTTCCATGTACAACAAAACCCTAGAGGACCCTTCTTTTAGAAACTTTCATGAAGATTCATGATATGGTGCCAAAGATATAGCCAAGTCCAAAACGCTTTTTCTATAGATATTAGGTTTGAACTATAAATAGCTACTGGTGACAGGTAAAATTTATATATAAATTTACATATATATATATATATATATATATATATATATATATATATATATACATGTGTATGTATATACATATATATAAAACACAAACAACTCGTTGCTGTATACCAGCCACTTGAACACAGTGAGCTCGTCGTCGCTGTATCCCAGCCACTTGAACACGGCGAGCTTGCGGCAGGGTAGTGAACCCTTTAAACATCCAACACTCATTCGTCACCTCCATGCGGAAATGAAATGCAACGTATGCGATGGACAACGGCTCATATCCAAACAACGTAGTTTATTTCAATTTACAGCAGCAATATCAACCCAAAGTGTTTCGGAGCCCTCGCTCCTTGATCACAGGTTTGGGTGCTCCTATTTCATTCCGCTCAAGTAACTTTTATAAAACACTTAGGGGGTCATTACAACCCTGGCGGACGGTGTTAAAGCGGCGGTGAGACCGCCAACAGGCTGGCGGTCTTTTTTTTAGTATTATGACCATGGCGGTTACCGCCATGGTCATCCGCCGCTTCACCGTTCCGCCCGCCAGGGCGGAGACAACCGCTGGGCTGGAGACCTGGGTCTCCAGCCCGGTGGGCGTCACAATACCGCCGCCAGTATTTTGACCCGGCTTACCGCCGTGGATTTCCAGCGGTAGGAACCGCCATGAAATCCATGGCGGTAAGCCCTATCAGTGCCAGGGAATTCCTTCCCTGGCACTGATAGGGGTCTCCCCCCCCCACCCCGACTCCCTCCCCTACACCCCCCCACCACCTCTGCCACCCCCCAAAGGTGGCAGGGCCCCACCCCGACCCCCAACATCACATAGCTCACACACACACGACACGCACGCAGGCACCACCAACACACATACACACACATACACCAACATACATGTCTACATCCACACACTCAGTCAGACGTGCACACCCATATACAGACATATACGCACACATCCATACAGACATACATACAGACATACACGCACTCATTCCCAACACACGCAACACACCCGCAAGCATACACGCACTCACACCCCCCCTCTACATACACAGACGCACACCCCCATGCACCCACACAACACACAACACCCCTCCACCCCCCTTCCCTAACGGATGATCGACTTACCTTGTCCGTCGATCCTCCGGGAGGGGACGGGAGCCATGGGGGCTGCTCCGCCGAAACCACACCGCCAACAGAACACCGCCGAATCGCAGGACGTGATTCGCTGTGCGGTGTTCTGTTGGCGTGGCGGTGGAGGTGGAGCAACCTCCACTTCCCCGCCGCCCGCCAGTATGGCTGTTGGCGGCTCTCCGTCGTAAAAAGGACGGAGAGCAGCCAACAGTCATAATACGCCGAGCGGCAAACCGCCACTACAGGCGGTCTTCCGCACGGCGGTCCCTCGGCGGTCTTGTTTAAAGACCACCGAGGTTGTAATGACCCCCTTAATGTGCTCATAGACATCGATGACAGACTAGCAAACATTAACATACTTTTCAAAAACATGTCGGCCATTTTATAACATCTAGTATACTTTTATAACCTTATCCCCACTCGGGAAACCATATGCAGCTTCCCTTATATTTTATCCTATCAGTCTTGAAAATATGTTTAGGAGCAAAGTTGAAAGACTATTACTTGTAAAGAACTCTATTGCAATCATTACTTTTTACATCGCTTCCATATAGAATACTATGCTCCCAAAACATAAAAAACAGACAATCAATTCCTCTCTTTCTTCTGTGGAATAAGTCGGCCATTTTGTATTTTCCAAAATACATTTCAATGTTTCTACAATTGTCATTATAATCTAACCAAAATAACATTAAAAATGCAATTGTTTTAGAAATGCTAATTTTTTCACAATATCAGTCACAATGTTTTCTTTAGTTAATGAAAAGTTCTAATTTCCATAATCAATCAAAAAACAAATATCTCTCTAATTCACCAGTTAAATGACACAATTACTTAAAAAGTTCCACCAAAGTGGGCACTTAAAAATACTTATATCAAAGCTGTTGCGTATTATACTGGTGTTTTCTATTTTCTGAAGCCAACAAAGGGACTAGATCCAGTAGCTCTCTTGCAGTCAATTGCTTCTTTTCCTCAGCTATATCTTCTCCCTATAAATATACAATGAAACACAATCAAAAGCATGAAATCACATCTTTGAGAAATCTTTAAAAAATGCACATTCCTCATTACACATATGTTATCCTCTAAACAACACTCTACACATCTAAATGAGAAAATAAATTGCTTAGAGCAAAGAGAAACTGTAGTGTAAAGACTGACTTTTTAAGAGAAATGGAGATAATGAGAGTGAGATTTCTTGAAAGAGGTTACTCCCCAAGGACCATTGAGAGGGCATGCAATAAGGTTATGAGTATTGACCGAGAGAAACTGTTAGTTTCAAATAAGAAGAAAAGTGATGAGATTCAACCAGTAAGGTTTATTACTACTTTCCATAATGAGGCTTGGGAGGTGAAACGTAGTTTAAGGAAGTATTAGTTTTACTTTTCCCCATTAAGTATACAAAACAAAAACTTTGAAATATTTATGATTATTTGATTTGTTAGTGTATTTAACGCAGGAAATTTGCACTAATCATGTTTTCCAATAAAAATGTAAAGAAGAATGAATTTGGTGTATCTTCTCTGTGTTTAGTGAATTGTTTGTGCATGTGGTGTCTACGTATGCTTTTCAACATTATGGTGAGGATGGCGTCTTTTGTGTTCGAGAAAGGCTGAGTATGCAGCCAAAATGAGTTACACTTGCAGCCTCGTGAGAAATAAAAAATTCAAGATTGATCCCCGAGTGTCGGAGCCTGTTTTTGGAAGGAGATTCAGGTTTGTGGTGTTAAACATATATACAAATATACAATAACCTTTTATATACTTCTTACCATTTCGTTGTGAAGGCATGGGTGATAAAGACATTACATTGTAATTCCTGTGTGGTAAAGGCTGTTTCCCAAAACTAAGGATATGAGAATACCAAAACACAATAGGTTCCTGGAGCTTCTTACAAATAGAGCAAACAATATGGGCGGCTAGCATACAAAGAACCTTATTTAAAGAACAGCCAAGGTGAACATGTCTTGACAAAAGATGATACTGCAGTAATGATTGGTGTATGAATCCAATATCAAAACTCACAGATCTCCCTTGAACAGGTGTGCGAAAGCAAAGTAAGCTACTACATTGAAGTAACCCAGTAAATTAAATATCTCACTTACTGTTCATCTGTTTAATGTTTATGTTTCATCAACAGTTTCTTTGAATGTGGCCACAATGTAATGACGATGCTCTAAGAGATTTAGGCCTCCAAATGTAATTGCCTTTCAAAAAGAGTGTCTGGCTCACTACAATAATAGGCACTTTAAAAATAAGCTAAGAATCCATAAATAATTAACCAATTAGCAAAATTCACTAAATATGTGCAGAACCGTGGGTTTAGAAAGTTAACAAAACTTTAATGTTGACTATTAGGATATAATAAGTGAAGTGTTAAATTTAGGATTTGTTAGCAATATATATTGCGTCAAGTTAAGAGTGCATGATTATTAGCGTAGAGTAGATAATGCATTAGAAACATGTCATTTTAATTTGAAACAGTAGACATTCACTGTATGTTAGTGCATATTTAAATAAATTCCAATGTTACTGTAGTTTACATTGTTGAATGCTAATGAAATCTCACTCTGCAAAGTACAATCAAAATTAGATAATGCTAAAGTGTGGTGAGTATTAGGCAATGTTTAATTGCTGTAGAGTTACAGGAGGGTGTACTCTCTCCATCTGATATGTGATACATGTCCAGTGATGCCAGCTTGAGTTGTAGTTGCACTTCGGACAGTCATTGTGTTGTTGGAAGCAAGGCCAATTTGCCACTGATGGGCAGCAATAGTAACGCAGAATTAGCGTGGCGGTACAAATAACGACATGCCTTGTCATCTGATGAGTGGCACGCATGAATAAATTAACAGATTCCCACTATCCCTACGGTAGGAAAGTACCCTCGGCATGGTTACCCCCACTTTTGCCTGCTGTCAGTGTGTTTTGACTGTTTTCACTAGGATCCTACTAACCAGGACCCCAGTGATTGTGCTCTCTCCCACTATTGGTTGATTAGAACTTTGCACACCCCACAATTGGCATACTGGTGCCCCCATATAAGTCCCTGGTATATAGTACTGAGGTACCCAGGGCATTGGGGCACTAAGGGCTCCCCATAAGCTGCAGCATGTGTTGTGCCACCCATGGAAGCCCATGCAAGATGTGTCTGCAGGCCTGCCATTGCATCCTGCGTGAAGAGGTGCATGCACCTTTTCACTACAGGTCACTGCACCAGGTCACTGTAAGTCACCCCTATGGTAGGCCCTCCTAGCCCAGAGGGCAGGGTGCAGGTACCTGTGTGTGAGGGCACCCCTGCATGAGCAGAGGTGCCCCTACAAACTCCAGCTCCATTACACTGGACTTGGTAAGTTTGGAGAAGCCATTTTTGCTCGTGTACCGGACACAGGTCATTACATGTGTCCAGCTACATAATGGTAACTCCGAACCTGGGCATGTTTGGTATTAAACATGTTAGAATCATACCACAATCCTGTTGCCAGTATTGGTTATATGATTCCATGCAGTCTGGGGCTCCTTAAAGGACCACCAGCATTGTTCCTACCAGTCTTCTGGGGTTTTCTGGGCAGCCCACGCTGCTGCCACCCCTCAGACAGGTTCCTGCCCTCCTGCTGCTTGACCAGCTCAGGCAGAGGAAGGCAGAACAAAGGATTTCCTGTGGGAGTGGGAGGTAACACCCTCTCCCTTAGAAATAGGTGTTACATGCATTGGGAAGGGTAGCCTACCCAAGCCACCGGTATGCTTTGAAGGGCACATTTGGTGCCCTCCATGCATAAACTGGTTAGCACTAGTACAGAGACCCCCAGTCCCTGCTCTGGCATGAAACTGGACAAAGGAAAGGGGAGTGACCACTCCACGGTCCATTACTACCCTAGAGGTGGTGCCCAGAGCTCCTCCGGGTGGCCACTTGATTCTGCCATCTTGAATCCAAAGTGGGCAGAGGCCCCTGGGAGCATCTGAGTGGCCAGGTCAGGTAGGTGACGTCACAGCCCCCTCCTGATAGGTGGTCACCCTGCTAGGTGACCAATCCCCCTACCTGGGCTATTTAGAGTATCCCTCTTGGGTGGGGATTCGATGTGCAAGATTCCAGCAGGACACCTCTGCATCGTTTACTTCATCTTCCGGACACTGGGACTGCAACTGGACCCTCCAGGAACCTACAATCTGCAACTACAGAGACGACTCCGCTCTACAACATTGTTTCTCCGCTCCTTCCAGCAACTGCAATTTTTCCCAGCTGTGCATCCTCTGAGGGTGATGAGTCTTCAGCCTGCACAAGAAGCAAGAAGGAATCTCCCTTGGTGTGAAGGAGTCACTCTCCTGCATCCGCAGACACCAACTTCAATGATGACTGGCTGAGTGGATATTCTCTTATCCGGAGATGCGTGGATCCTGATTATAGGTGGTGGTCTGGAGTGGTCCCCTGGGTCCTCTCTACCAGCTGTCCAACTTGGGAGATGGTAAGCCCTTGCCTCTCCTTGCAGGACAGTACCCCTGTGCAACGCAACTCTTGCAGCTACCAAGGCTTGTTTGTTCCTCCTCCAAGGGATCTTCAGGCTTTGTGTAGCCCCAGCCTCCAGCACTCCTTCCTGCAAAGCACATTCTCCTGCCTGCTGTTCCAGCGACGTAGGCCACTCCTTCAGGTGTGCTGAGTGGTCCTCACTGCAACTGCTGTGCCTGCTGCCTATGGGTTGCCTGTGGGGGGTGCCTCCTCTTCTTGTGACTCTCCCAGCTGCTGAGGGTCACCCCAGACTCCCTTCCTTAGGTCGAGTCTCCTGGACCTTGCTGGTCCTCTTCAGCCTTGCAAACCCTCTGCTCCGTCTCTTACATTTGCCAAGGCTTGTTGGTGGTTTTCCGGCACCACTGACCAACCGCATCTCGACTGCCGATGTGGGACATCACTTGCATCACTTCTGGGACTCCTCTTCGGCTCCTGTGCTGCACTGCTGACCTTCTTCGTCCACCATTGACCTTGTCCTGCATCCATAGAAGGGTGGGTAGTGGATCCTGCCACAACCGGACACTCCATCTTGAACTGGACTTGGTCCCCTTCCTTTGCAGGTCCACTTCTGTCAAGATCCACCTTTGGTTCTTCCAGTCTTGGTTGGGGCTTGCACAGTCATTTTCCAAAGTCCTGCTGTTGGTATTAGGAAAACCATGTGCTTACCTCTCCTCTCCTGGTCACTGGGGGACACGCTGGTACTTACCTTTTGGGTTCTTAGTTCCTCCAGCTCCCTTCTACTGATTCCACTTCCTTGGGTGTGGGCCTGCCTTTCACATTCTACTTTTTTAGTATATGGTTTGGCCCTCTCCTAGGGCCCTCACTATTTGCTATTGCTTTTAGCAATGCCTACTGCTTTCTATGCTATTTACTGATTGCTAATGTGTATATAATAGTGTGTTTATCTACCTCCATTTGGGGGATTGCCTATACAGTATTTTAGTATTTGTGTTACTATAATAAAGTACCTTCATTTTTGTAACACTGTGTGGTTCCTTCATGTGTGTGAGTGCTGTGTAACTATAGTGGTATTGCATAAGCTTTGAATGTCTCCTAGATAAGTCTTGGCTGCTCATCCACAGCTACCTCTAGAGAGCCCTGGCTTCCTGGACACTGCCTACACCTCACTAATAGGGGATACCTGACCTGGTCTAAGGTGATAACACCATAGGTGCTCACCACACACCAGGCCAGCTCCCTACACCTACTTACTATTAAGGAAATCTACAGTCAAGGAAACAGGTTTGGCAGAAGTTGCTGGAAAAGAAGATTGGTTTAGCTTACCTCTGTCCTGACACTTTGACAAGACATGAGAAGTGTTGGATAAGCGGTAGGCCCTCAAGCTGCTTATGAAATACCACTACTCATCGTTTTCCACTTAGACAGTGAGGCAGGGGAGAGCTCCATGAAGCTGGACTTTTGGCTCCAGGGACTCAGTGACTACTGGGTGTGACCTGCTCCAGGGACATTGGCAGTTGATGAGTTTGACCAGGGTGGTACTCATGTCAAATGGTATAAGGTCTGGGAAGATAGAAACCTTTTGCAGAGCGGAAGGGCAAACATTCTCTTGATCTCGATTATCAGTGTGACTACTCACCATAAAAATGGGCCTTCATAATCCTTCTGACTTTTTGCGTTTCAACTAGATGGTGTCAGAAAAGTCACCACAGGGATAACCAGCTTGTGGCAGCCAAGCACTGACAGTCATTGATTGTGAAGCATAATTCACCAAGTGTTGAATTGTTCACCCACTAAAAGGGAACCTGAATTGGGTTTTGACAGTCTTGAGACAGGTAGGTTTAACCCTATTGATGATGTGTTGTTGTAGTATTAATCCTGTTTGGTAGGTTCAGACATTTGGTGTATGTTCATCTGTTGAGATTATGACTGAAATCCTCTAAATCATACTCCCCCTTAAAATGTAACAATGTTTCAGTGCTGTGGAGCCTTGTTTGTCCTGGTAGAACTGGCTTCTGGGCTGTTGTATGCAGTCTTTCACTTGGAGACAGGAGTGTAGAAGGAAGGGGGCCACCTCCATTGCCCCTAGTGTGCTGCTTGTTCTTGAGGTACATAGTGCTATATCATTCACAGATGTTCTGATTCTGGACCAGGATTTAATCAGTAGTAGGTATAGCAGCTACTTCATTGCAATCTATTGAAGGTCACTCTCCAAGCCAAATTTTTGTCTCTGTGGGTCTCATGCTAGTGCCCCTCTGCTGCCGGAGGGAGGGAAGGTGTGCTACCTCAGGGTAGGCTCCTGCTAATGCCAAATGGGGTTTTAGCCTCTCACTCTCTCACTGCCCCACCAGGTGGAGAGTTGCAGGCACACTCCGATCATCATTTGACAAGATGGCTTTACTGGACACTGGCAGAGGCATTCCCAACTAAACCCAAGCCCCCAACACAAAGCACCACAACCACTAACCACAGACACCAGTACCACACACACACACACACACACACACACACACACACATGCTCACACACACCCCAGCAGCCTCCTTAAACAACACTTTCAATTAAGCAGCCACCCAAAACCATTCTCACACCTAAGCACCCTCACAAAACCACAAGCTCACTCAGATCCAAACATCCACCCAAAACCACAACTTCATCCATACCCAAACACCCACCCCAACGCACCACAACCACCAAACGCAGCACCACACACACGCTCACCTCAACCCTCACAATCAGCTTAAATCCCCTCATTCATCCCAGTGCATCCCAAACAACCAGTTCACCCACCCAATCGGTCCTTACACCTCCCTCACACACATCTGCTCCTACCCACAAACCCATAAAAAAGACAAACCTCCCTCCCCCTTAATTCTTTGAGGTGCCTGAGGTCGAGGGATGATACAAGCCCCTTTATCAGTAGAAACTTGAGCACAATGGTTTATTGGAGGCAAGACGAACTTAAAAACAAACTATGTACATGCTTTATTTATGTTAACAATTTTATATATTTTTTCAAAATATTCTCCAGACGTGGATAATCTTTTTTGTTTTCTTTTTTTTTTTAAACTACTTTGCAATGAAATAAATGTAGTAAAATAATTTTGCGAATGAGTTAACGTTATTAGTTTGTGTATGTTTAATAAATATAAATAAAAAAACATGGGATTCCAAATAACAAATGTGAAGATAGAAAAATAAAGTAATGATTTAAAGGTAAACAAAGGACACAACCTAGAAGGGGAAAGTATTTTTGCAAAACAGTATGATAAGATTATGAAACCTTTACGACTCGAATTTTCCATTCAAATTTCTAGTAACAATCAAATACACATGTAAGTCAAGGTGTCCTACAGGTTATTAAAGTAGGATGTGAAATAGATTTATTATAGCACAAGCAAAAATCTTCATACGAAACATTGCTTGTTTGGCGTGCGCTTCAGGCGATATTAACAAAGCGGTATGCCAAAGTCACAATGGATTTTAAAGACAGAAAAAATGGATATTGAGGTATGTTTAAAAAATAAATCATTTTTACTAAAGTCTATTGGTAATAATTTTTTAGATGAAAAAACAATGATGAGTGAACTTTTATAAGAGTGTACCATAATTATAATTGGAATCGTGTTACAATTTTATTCTAAGTAAAAAGACACCCGGACCTTTTGAAACAGAGAACTATGAGAAATGTTTAAAAAAATAATAAACATGTCTGCGATTCTGTCCCCGATGTCGTGGCTCATCATCCATATCGAGCAACAGTTAAACAAAGCCTTGCAGCATCAGATTCTTGTTGAATGATCAATTTAGTAAGGTAGTGGGGCTATATTATACCTTTTTATAGGTTGAAGACCTCTAGGTCAGTGGCGGAGGGTTAGTCGGCATGGATACGCAGAAAGAAAGCAAAGTCATAATTGGGCGGCCAAAATTATGGCTGAAACGCCTCCATCAGCTGTTTTTATCCCAGTACTCCATTGACGAAGTACTCTGAGAGCGATGGACTATGTTTGACATGGTTTCGTTTGTCACACCGCTCACATCTGAAATGGGCAGGCATACAGTCATGACGGCGGACCATACGCCATTGATTTTCCACTGGCCTGACATATTCCCCAATATTTGAATCAAGCCAGGCTCTAAGTAATGTATTAGTAATATTTAGTAGCATATGTACATAAACAGTTGATATATATATATATATATATACATATATATATATATGTATATATATATATATATATATATACATTTAGATTTTATTCAAACACTACATAATTTGAATACACAATTTAACACAAATAAACATGTAGATATGTGTGTGTCTGTGATGACGCAGAAAAAGAAGGACCAATATATATTCATATATCATGTAACCAAAATCGTATAATGTAGCGTGATTTTAGTAAAGAAAATAATGTACGTGGGAAATTGTGCCCTCGGAGTAGTTCGCCATTATTATAAACGGGCTTAATTAATCATGAAGAATTGACAAATGTAGTAATCCGTCATAATTGCAAATGTGTTCTATGATTTTCTTGTTGAAACTGTTTTATGCTTGGCTTAAATTTAGTAGAGGCTTTGGCCTAGTCGCCTGGTCTCAAATTTAACTGCGTGGTTTTCACTTTGATTAACAAAAAGACATTATTCTGTATTTATCCAGTAGAGATGACTAATACACTTATCTCCAAGGTTTCGTGCTAGGCAGGTTTCATCCCCTTTGATACAAGGTCAGCTCCTGCAGGTGCGGACAATAAAAGCTTTAAGATAAAATTAATTGGCAAACTTTGTTGCAACTTGTGTTCCAAGGCTCCAAGGACAATGTATGCATAAATGAGTACTAGGAGAAAGACACTATTCATTGGTCAAATTGAAGCCACTCTATGAACCCTCCAATGGAAGACCCTGCTGAATTTGGAATGTTTCTTACTTAAACCTACCGGACAAAGAGAAGTCAGCCATTTTCCTTGATGCCATCTTTGAAGCCAAATGCCAGACGCCATCTTAGACAACATCTTGATGCCCTTTTCTCTATTCCAGAGAAAGAGACTTTAAGAATTCTCCCCCTAGAGACTTTAACTTTAATTTGCGCCGTCTTGCCCATGCAGTAACTTTGCCCATTCTCCTTGCTGCCGCAAGGAAACTTGCCCTTAACTTTGCCCCTTTAAATCTGCCCCATGCTGATCGATCCGGTACCTGAAGGACGAAGACTTTCTTGAATGATGACTGTATTTGGTAATTATGAAAGGATAATTGTATTATGCATTGTGTTTTCCTTTTAGGTACCAACTGCTATTTTGAGAGGGCCCAAGCTAGAAGTTTTCCAAATTTGTGTTGACTAAATCGTTTTGCATGAAGCCCCACATGCCAATGCTAATTAGAGGCTAGTCAAGGTATTCATCTGATGCACCATGCTAAATTGAAATCTTGTTATGCTGACCGATGTATCAAATTAGTCAAATTCAGTTGCTTATATTAGTGATTTGTATTGCTATAACTGAGTGCATTATAATTCAGATTTTGCGTAGATTGCATTTCTTCCGCCGCTATGGACAGCTAGTAATGTTCGTATGCATATATCATTTGGTTTTGAGACTTATATACATTGTGCTAGCTTTGTTAATATAGGGAAATAAATTCACTAACTTTTCATAAACTGGTGTGGTTATTCATGACCGAAAGGTCATGGTGTGTCGAAAATATCAACTGTTATTGATTCCTAATGTGTTATTTTGATCTATTAATTGAGTATCGGCTATCGATTACAATAGTCATTGATTATTGATTTAAGTGATTCGACTATTCTAGGATGAGGAGAGCCCAACTCGGCTAAAAGGTTCAACGACCTCCAACGTGTCCAGGTACAAGTAATTTAGAAAGACTGGACGCATTATCATCTGTGTGTGTGTGTATATATGTATATACTTTTAAATTACATATTCAGGTTTCCTGCTGCTTCCCGCAGGAGCCGCCAGTGCTTGATTTAATCTGCACTGGGCTCTCGGCTCCCAGGGAACACCAGCCCTGGAACATGAGAGCTGTGCGGCTCTCCTCCTCCCCTCGCCCTCCTCTGGAAGCCTTTGTGCTGCTCGGAGAGTACCTCAACAGGCACAGATTGCTGTCCTCTTACATGAATGTGGGTGGGCGGCATGTAAGACCTTGGCTTGTGCTTAGAACTGAACCTGTCCCATGTCTCCACACACACACTTGCCTGGCACCTCATTCAGGTGATGGGCAGCAACCCTCTCTATATGAGCACACTCTGTGGCTGCACTCTTTGTGCTGACAATGTGAATGCAAAGTATCTAGCATTGCACCTCTCTCGCCCCCCTTTCCCTCCGCCCCCGCCCCTCCACCATTTCCATGCACCAGACCAGTTACATATAGAGGATTTTTTTGCTGGTGCCCCTATTTACCTTCCTGTGTCATTACTTACCCTCACACTGCTGTTGCTAACCCTTTGCTTTCCTCATCCCTAAGAAATGCAACACAACACAGCTCTTCACAGTTGTTTCGACCATGGGTGCCAGTTTGTATTTTGTTTTTCCTCTCTGATAGATTCTAAGTTTTGAGAAGAGCCATTTAGGAAGTTGTCAGCAGCTTTGGGCTTGAAAACGCACAGTCTTTTCTCATTCTGAAAGCCTGGCCTGAAGAGTGGAATAGTGCAGTGATGAGACATGACCACGCAAGTATTTGATTTAATGTTGCCACAAAACGGCCAGGAGTGGGGAGAGGGGTGGCAGGGTAATAGAGACAATCACTACAGCTGTCAGGGAGACCAGATCCTCGGGGTATGCGCACGTTCCCAACATGTCCTCCACTAGACAGCTCCAAGACTCCGATAGATAAAATCACAGAGTCTGAGAGAGTCCAAGCGGGGGAAAAGGGGATTAGGATGGGAACAGCAGGGAAGGAGACCTGTAGGAAGCAAAAAGGTTAAACCGCACAATATCAAGATTATCACACATTGATATTTCACTAGACTATTATTCTAAGCATTGTCATACTGTAACCATGGATAACTAAAGAAGGGACTAATAACTAGGCCTCAAGACGTCTGGGTACCTGGGAAGGAATCAAGAACGATTAATACAACTTCTCAATGAAACTTTTCATGAAATGTTACACATTGTCTAGGATTGTGAGAACCTTCTAGAATTATGTTTTCAGAACACACATGGTCTTTTTACATGAGGACAAAAAGTAATCTGAACATTTCCTGGGACACAATAGGAATTGTATTAAGGACTTAATATGCATGTATAATGTAACATCTTGAATTTTAACACCTAGTTTTAAATGCGGGAAATGAATCGCGGACACTGCCGATTTCAACAAGGATATGTAAATGCCATGGAATGATTGCGCACTCTGCAAGCGATCTAAAACATCAGGATTTAAATGCGGGAATGAATCGCGCGTCTTGCCGATTCGAATGCCACCATGTAAATGCTAAGAAATGGTCGCGCACAATGATTATCAAAGTTTTAATGCAAGGAATGAATCGTGCGTCTTGCTGATTCAAATGGCACCATGTAAATGCCAAGAAATGGTCGCGCAAAATGTTTATCAAGGTTTAAATGCAAGGCATGAATCGCGCGTCTTGCGGATTCAAATGCCACCATGTATATGCCAAGAAATGGTCACGCACAATGAGTATCAAGAGTTAAATGCACGGAATGAATCGCGCGTCTTGCCGATTCGAATGCCACCATGTAAATGCCAAGAAATGGTAGGGCACAATGAGTATCAAGAGTTAAATGCATGGAATGAATTGCGCGTCTTGCCGATTCTAATTCCACCATGTAAATGCCAAGAAATGGTAGGGCAAAATGAGTATCAAGAGTTAAATGCACGGAATCGATCGCGCGTCTTGCCGATTCGAATTTCAATATGCAAATGTCTAGAAATGGTCGCGCACACTGTTGCCAACCCGAATCTCAAAAGTCAAATGCCAAGAATGAATTGCGCGTCTTGCCGATTCGAATGCCAACATGTAAATGACAGAAACCACGAGCACATTCACACGCACAAGGAAAAATCTTCCAACATGAAAACTAGGCCCAAAAACGTGAATGCCTTCGAAAACGGGATCGGGGGCCCAGTCTGAAGTCCGCCTTACCGCCCTGATCAAGGATCACCAATACAATGAAGGGCAAAGGCCTGGAAAATCAAGGTAGGCCTCCGGAACAGGAGCTCAGGAAATTGCTGCTGCTCTGCACCGTTACCTCTGAATAGTGAGCATGAGGAGCTGGGCTGGCTCCCTTATATAGAGTCTGGCCCAGCCCACAAACCACACCCAGTCATGCTGCAGAGAAAGCTTCTAGAAGGCCCTGGAAAGGGACCACACCCTGACACACTCTGAAAGCCTGCAGCAATACATTGCAAATGAACAGTATTTACAAGCACCTTGAATATAAGTCTTCAGGTTTAAACTCTGCAATGCAAAAGGTTAAACAACAGCATATCAACATAATGCATGAATGACGTTATCTCATAAGTGTTGGGTTTTTGCATTCTAGTCGCCCGTAGAGCGCGCACTGCCCTGATGTTGACAACAGCCCATACCATGTCAAGAGGCAGAATTCGACACTATCGAAATCATGAACATCATCCACTCTGGCTCTCCATCTGACTCCTGCCCTCACCACATCCTCAACAAAGCAAGCTCTGTCATCGCACCCCAACTACGGAAGATCATCAACAGCTCCATTGAGTCCGCCACCTTCCTGGAGAGCTGGAAACACCCCAAAATCAACGCCCTCCTCAAAAAACCCAAGGTGGACCCAAAGAACCTAAAGAACTTCCGGCCTATCTCCCTGCTGCCCTTCCCATCAAAAGTAAACGAGAAGGCTGTCAACAGACAACTAACCCGCTTCCTCGAGGAGAACTGCACCCTGGACCCTTCCCAATCTGGATTCCGCAGCAACCACAGTACCGAAACTGTCACCACCGCTGCCACCGACGACATCAGAACCATACTGGACAACGGCGAACCCGTGGCCCTCATCCTCCTGGACCTCTCGGCTGCGTTCGACACCGTCTGCCACCACACCCTACACTCACACCTCAGCAATGCAGGAATCCGTGAAAGAGCCCTGGACTGGGTCACCTCCTATCTCACCGGCAGAACCCAGAGAGTCCGCCTCCCCCATTCCACTCAAAGGCCACCGAATTCATCTGCTGCGTACCCCAGGGTTTGTCCCTCAGCCCGATCCTCTTCAACGTCTACATGGCCCCGGTCGCTAACATTGCCCGATCCCACAACCTCAACATCATCTCATATGCCGATGACACCCACCTGTTCCTCTCCCTCACACAGGACTCCGCCAAGACCAACCTCCACGAATGTATGAAGGCCATCGCCAAAAGGATGAAGAGCAGCTGCCTCATACTCAATTCCGACAAGACGGAAGTCCTCATCTTCGGCTCCACCCCCTCTGCATGGGGTGACTCCTGGTGGCCTGCGACTCTTGGAGCCGCTCCAACTCCCACCGACCACGCACGCAACCTAGGATTCATCTTGGACTCCCACCAAAACTAGAAGAACAGTCACCCAAGCCCTTGTAAGCAACAAACTGGACTACGGCAATGCCCTCTACGCAGGAACCACGGCCAAACTCCAGAAGAGGCTGCAATGCATCCAGTATGCCTCTGCAAGCCTCATCCTGGACATCCCCTGCCACTGCCACATCACAGACCACCTGAGAAACCTGCACTAGCTCCCAGTCAACAAGAGAATCACATTCAAAATCCTCACCCACGCTCAAAAAGCACTGCACAACACGGACCAGAATAACTCAACAGATGGCTCTCCTTCTACACCCCGACCCGACATCTCCACTCTGCTGACCTTGCCCTTGCAACCGTCCCACATGTCCGCAAAACTACAACCGGTGGTAGATCATTCTCGCACCTCGCCACCAAAACGTGGAACACTCTTCCCACCCACCTTTGCCAGACCACAGACCTTCTTACCTTCAGGAAGCTTCTCAAGACCTGGCTGTTCGAGCAGTAGCAGCACCTCTCCCCCCATTCTGTCCCCCACCCTCCTCAGCACCTTGAGACTCTCACGGGTGAGTAGTGCGCTTTACAAATTCCTGAGTAATTGACCAGGGACTTCTCTACACATTATATTTCCTCTATTATTTGCATTTTACAGCACTTCATTGGAGAGCCAATGGTTGCTCGGGGATAAAATCATTCACGGAATTTCCTTCAGGCCAAAAGAGGTGCTCTTTTTTGGGGACCACTCCTTTGGGTGAAATTATCAAATGTTTCATCAGCCAACCCATAAAAGGGCCTGTCATGCGTCCTTCCTGGATCTCTTTGCTCAATTTGTCCCGTACAACTTGTTTGTGAGCATTCACTGAGTTCAGATTTTCTTCCCACCGTCACCTCTGTGGACCCACATATCCCAGCCGAAACCCCATGGTGAACCCTTCCAACAAGATCCCTGCTGCTCACATCCACTCATACTGCTCAAGCCAAAAACGCAGCCTATCCAGTTTTACTGGAGTAGGAGCTTTTCCCCCCAGGGCCCTGAGCACCTCTCCCTCCCTGGAAATTGCCATGCCTGCTAGTCTGCTGTCCCCCAATGCTGCCTAGTTACTGTTGCCACTGACCAGCCGTGCCCCCTGTTGCACTCCCTGCACCGTAACAGCTGACCAATGCATGTCTATCTGAACAGTTGGAGCATTCATGCCGAAACTTACAATACTCCAGAGGCCTTTTAAAAAAAACAGCCTTCCCTAGTCTGGGTGCTATTACTCCCCTGTGCAGTGTTCTGATCCCTAGTTGTTGACCCGACCCCATCCTGAAAGGGACGGTACACGATTAGTAGCCCACAGGCTGTGAAAATCATCTTCCCAAATTTAGCTGGCCGCATAGTGTGCCATAAGGCTGTGTCAATTTCCCCCATTGTACTGCCGGGTCCAGCACCATACGGCCTGAAATGTCTTGTGGTAGTGGACCATTATGTAATCAGCATAGTTTATCTATGCCTTCCTAATAGTGTCCATGTGTTTGAAAAGGGCAACCAACTTTTCTGGGTATTTTTCACAATATACAATTTTCAATTGTGACTGGCACTTTAGGCCATTTTGCCAGCTTGTATTCTTCTTCTTTGGATCCCTCCTTATCCTGTAGTTCCCTATGTAATAGCTTCAACATCTCCACATACTCCCCTTGCCAAATCTTTTCTTTTGTCGCCAAAGTAAGGTGGTCCCCCAGTGGTTTAGATGTCCCCATATAGGGAAGTTTCTTTATCTTCAATTGTTTACTCTCCAGTGGCTGCTCAGCTTTAGCCACAGTTTCAGCCACCTTGGAGTTTCCCCATGACCTGTCATTTCTCTGTCATCCCTGACGCCTACCCTGACCTCTTTGCCCAGTTCTGTCCTTCTCCTGCTTGTTTCTCTCTACTGTCGCTGTCTGATAATGTTTTACCTCTGCTGTCGCTAGACTAACTGACTGTTGGCTCTCTTCGTCCATTCCCACACCTGTGTACAGCACATACACACCTTTCCTGAGGTGGGCCTCTTCACAACCTGAAGGCTCCTTTGCCTCCACCGCAAACAACACCATCTTGTCAGCATACTCTTCATACACTCTGAGCTTACCTGGTGCCAGGGTTGGTGACCGTTCCGGAGCCTGCCACCTCACCAGTTGCACTTGTTGTAATGTGTCCCGGTGTCTGCTAGGCCTCCTTGCAGCACCCGTCACCTGCAAAAATATGAGAGGCATTTTCATGAGATCTCCCCACACATAACCCTCTTCCCTCTGCCACCAAGTAGCCTCTGCACCCTGAATTTCCCTATCCTCCCTCAACTCTCCTTCCTCCAAGCTCTCTTCCTCATAATTGAGCATAGTTTGATGTCCGTTAACATGTCCACTTGCCCATGATGGCCCAACTTGTGCCTCCTGTGCAGCATGTACCTCTTTGTGTACTATATTATCCACTAGGAGTGACTGTCGAAGGGCCGTACCCTGCCCTCTGGACCACTCGACAGGTGCAGGACGTTGCTGCCCCAGTACTGTGACATTGGAGGTTGTACTGATCCGTCCAGCTCACAGCACTGGGAAAGCTTTCCTGGCTCTCCCAGTTGTGTTTGTCGGAATGTCTCTTGCTGTTCTCTGGCTAGCCACCTAGGGTCCCGCCTTTTCTTCTTCTTGGGGCCCTCAAGCCGCACTGAACTCTTCAGAGTCTGCTTCATCGTGGACAACAACCCTCTGTAAAAGAGAAAATAGGCTCAGTGTGCTGGTAAGTGCTCTACTTTACCACTCTAATGTCCCTGCCTCTGGAGGTGTGTAGCCTGCGCCATAATCCACCCTGTGGCATCCTGTTTGTCCCACAAAAGTGGGCAATCCTGCCTATGTTTGCTCCCTCTCCCTCACCTCTACCTGTGAGACTGCCCCCCTGTCTCCTCCCACCCTGGCCTGCTTGCCCATATACCTTCTTAGGAAGCTTGACACTGCCATTCATGTCTCCACATCATGTGCCTCCTCCACATCACCTGTTGTGCTATGCGTCCCGTCAGCGCGGTCGGGTTGGGTCGCGGCGAGGGCCGCTGTCCAATTTGCGTGCCGCGGTCCCACCGCGCCCCTTTTTATGGCCTTGCGTCGTCCTTGCCGCTGCAGCGGGGACGGGAGCCCGGAATTGGGCTTCTGTTCTCGCTGCACATTTTGCGTGGCGTGAAGAATTTAGATAGGCCCTTGGGCGCCCCCCCCGCAGCCTCTCTCTCACCTGGGGTTTTTTGGGTTTCCTTTTTTCTTTTCACTTCTTGTGGGAAGCCATCTTATGGCTATCCCATCATACCTTTATCTTCTCTGGTTCCCTGCATGCACCTGTTCTCTTCTTCCTGTGGTATCTTTCCTATCTGTTCTATTACTTTTTCCCAATCCAAGATGGCTGTCTTTCCTTTTCCTGTTTCTTACTTCCTGTTTTGGGGTATATAAGGACCTTGATTTCTTTTCTCCTTGCATTGCAACACTGCTCTGTGGTGATTACACTCCTGCTGGTTTTCTCTTTGATATCCAGTTTTTTCTCTTGTTTTTTTTCCTGCGTTTGGCCTGGTTCAAAACTTTGATTTTTATTTGTGTCTTCCTTTCTTCCAGGGAGTCCCCATCTGTAGGTTTTTTCCCTTCGGGGTTTTTCCTCAGGGACTCCTTCTGTAAGGTATTGGTGTATACTGTCAACAGCACTGTGGCTACCGGAAAGGGTCACCCCTACCTTGGCCAGAGCCGGACCTGCAAGAACTGAGGTCGCACTCCATCTCCCTCTGGTCTGGACGGTAAGCCACAGCTTGACAGATTGCAACGCCTAAAACTCTGGTCGTGGTCTAGCTCCATGGAGGTCGATCTGGTACCTGAAGGACGAAGACTTTCTTGAATGATGACTGTATTTGGTAATTATGAAAGGATAATTGTATTATGCATTGTGTTTTCCTTTTAGGTACCAACTGCTATTTTGATAGGGCCCAAGCTAGAAGTTTTCCAAATTTGTGTTGACTAAATTCGTTTTGCATGAAGCCCCACATGCCAATGCTAATTAGAGGCTAGTCAAGGTATTCATCTGATGCACCATGCTAAATTGAAATCTTGTTATGCTGACCGATGTATCAAATTAGTCAAATTCAGTTGCTTATATTAGTGATTTGTATTGCTATAACTGAGTGCATTATAATTCAGATTTTGCGTAGATTGCATTTCTTCCGCCGCTATGGACAGCTAGTAATGTTCGTATGCATATATCATTTGGTTTTGAGACTTATATACATTGTGCTAGCTTTGTTAATATAGGGAAATAAATTCACTAACTTTTAATAAAGTGGTGTGGTTATTCATGACCGAAAGGTCATGGTGTGTCGAAAATATCAACTGTTATTGATTCCTAATGTGTTATTTTGATCTATTAATTGAGTATCGGCTATCGATTACAATAGTCATTGATTATTGATTTAAGTGATTCGACTATTCTAGGATGAGGAGAGCCCAACTCGGCTAAAAGGTTCACCGACCTCCAACGTGTCCAGGTACAAGTAATTTAGAAAGACTGGACGCATTATCATCTGTGTGTGTGTGTATATATGTATATACTTTTAAATTACATATTCAGGTTTCCTGCTGCTTCCCGCAGGAGCCGCCAGTGCTTGATTTAATCTGCACTGGGCTCTCGGCTCCCAGGGAACACCAGCCCTGGAACATGAGAGCTGTACGGCTCTCCTCCTCCCCTCGCCCTCCTCTGGAAGCCTTTGTGCTGCTCGGAGAGTACCTCAACAGGCACAGATTGCTGTCCTCTTACATGAATGTGGGTGGGCGGCATGTAAGACCTTGGCTTGTGCTTAGAACTGAACCTGTCCCATGTCTCCACACACACACTTGCCTGGCACCTCATTCAGGTGATGGGCAGCAACCCTCTCTATATGAGCACACTCTGTGGCTGCACTCTTTGTGCTGACAATGTGAATGCAAAGTATCTAGCATTGCACCTCTCTCGCCCCCCTTTCCCTCCGCCCCCGCCCCTCCACCATTTCCATGCACCAGACCAGTTACATATAGAGGATTTTTTTGCTGGTGCCCCTATTTACCTTCCTGTGTCATTACTTACCCTCACACTGCTGTTGCTAACCCTTTGCTTTCCTCATCCCTAAGAAATGCAACACAACACAGCTCTTCACAGTTGTTTCGACCATGGGTGCCAGTTTGTATTTTGTTTTTCCTCTCTGATAGATTCTAAGTTTTGAGAAGAGCCATTTAGGAAGTTGTCAGCAGCTTTGGGCTTGAAAACGCACAGTCTTTTCTCATTCTGAAAGCCTGGCCTGAAGAGTGGAATAGTGCAGTGATGAGACATGACCACGCAAGTATTTGATTTAATGTTGCCACAAAACGGCCAGGAGTGGGGAGAGGGGTGGCAGGGTAATAGAGACAATCACTACAGCTGTCAGGGAGACCAGATCCTCGGGGTATGCGCACGTTCCCAACATGTCCTCCACTAGACAGCTCCAAGACTCCGATAGATAAAATCACAGAGTCTGAGAGAGTCCAAGCGGGGGAAAAGGGGATTAGGATGGGAACAGCAGGGAAGGAGACCTGTAGGAAGCAAAAAGGTTAAACCGCACAATATCAAGATTATCACACATTGATATTTCACTAGACTATTATTCTAAGCATTGTCATACTGTAACCATGGATAACTAAAGAAGGGACTAATAACTAGGCCTCAAGACGTCTGGGTACCTGGGAAGGAATCAAGAACGATTAATACAACTTCTCAATGAAACTTTTCATGAAATGTTACACATTGTCTAGGATTGTGAGAACCTTCTAGAATTATGTTTTCAGAACACACATGGTCTTTTTACATGAGGACAAAAAGTAATCTGAACATTTCCTGGGACACAATAGGAATTGTATTAAGGACTTAATATGCATGTATAATGTAACATCTTGAATTTTAACACCTAGTTTTAAATGCGGGAAATGAATCGCGGACACTGCCGATTTCAACAAGGATATGTAAATGCCATGGAATGATTGCGCACTCTGCAAGCGATCTAAAACATCAGGATTTAAATGCGGGAATGAATCGCGCGTCTTGCCGATTCGAATGCCACCATGTAAATGCTAAGAAATGGTCGCGCACAATGATTATCAAAGTTTTAATGCAAGGAATGAATCGTGCGTCTTGCTGATTCAAATGGCACCATGTAAATGCCAAGAAATGGTCGCGCAAAATGTTTATCAAGGTTTAAATGCAAGGCATGAATCGCGCGTCTTGCGGATTCAAATGCCACCATGTATATGCCAAGAAATGGTCACGCACAATGAGTATCAAGAGTTAAATGCACGGAATGAATCGCGCGTCTTGCCGATTCGAATGCCACCATGTAAATGCCAAGAAATGGTAGGGCACAATGAGTATCAAGAGTTAAATGCATGGAATGAATTGCGCGTCTTGCCGATTCTAATTCCACCATGTAAATGCCAAGAAATGGTAGGGCAAAATGAGTATCAAGAGTTAAATGCACGGAATCGATCGCGCGTCTTGCCGATTCGAATTTCAATATGCAAATGTCTAGAAATGGTCGCGCACACTGTTGCCAACCCGAATCTCAAAAGTCAAATGCCAAGAATGAATTGCGCGTCTTGCCGATTCGAATGCCAACATGTAAATGACAGAAACCACGAGCACATTCACACGCACAAGGAAAAATCTTCCAACATGAAAACTAGGCCCAAAAACGTGAATGCCTTCGAAAACGGGATCGGGGGCCCAGTCTGAAGTCCGCCTTACCGCCCTGATCAAGGATCACCAATACAATGAAGGGCAAAGGCCTGGAAAATCAAGGTAGGCCTCCGGAACAGGAGCTCAGGAAATTGCTGCTGCTCTGCACCGTTACCTCTGAATAGTGAGCATGAGGAGCTGGGCTGGCTCCCTTATATAGAGTCTGGCCCAGCCCACAAACCACACCCAGTCATGCTGCAGAGAAAGCTTCTAGAAGGCCCTGGAAAGGGACCACACCCTGACACACTCTGAAAGCCTGCAGCAATACATTGCAAATGAACAGTATTTACAAGCACCTTGAATATAAGTCTTCAGGTTTAAACTCTGCAATGCAAAAGGTTAAACAACAGCATATCAACATAATGCATGAATGACGTTATCTCATAAGTGTTGGGTTTTTGCATTCTAGTCGCCCGTAGAGCGCGCACTGCCCTGATGTTGACAACAGCCCATACCATGTCAAGAGGCAGAATTCGACACTATCGAAATCATGAACATCATCCACTCTGGCTCTCCATCTGACTCCTGCCCTCACCACATCCTCAACAAAGCAAGCTCTGTCATCGCACCCCAACTACGGAAGATCATCAACAGCTCCATTGAGTCCGCCACCTTCCTGGAGAGCTGGAAACACCCCAAAATCAACGCCCTCCTCAAAAAACCCAAGGTGGACCCAAAGAACCTAAAGAACTTCCGGCCTATCTCCCTGCTGCCCTTCCCATCAAAAGTAAACGAGAAGGCTGTCAACAGACAACTAACCCGCTTCCTCGAGGAGAACTGCACCCTGGACCCTTCCCAATCTGGATTCCGCAGCAACCACAGTACCGAAACTGTCACCACCGCTGCCACCGACGACATCAGAACCATACTGGACAACGGCGAACCCGTGGCCCTCATCCTCCTGGACCTCTCGGCTGCGTTCGACACCGTCTGCCACCACACCCTACACTCACACCTCAGCAATGCAGGAATCCGTGAAAGAGCCCTGGACTGGGTCACCTCCTATCTCACCGGCAGAACCCAGAGAGTCCGCCTCCCCCATTCCACTCAAAGGCCACCGAATTCATCTGCTGCGTACCCCAGGGTTTGTCCCTCAGCCCGATCCTCTTCAACGTCTACATGGCCCCGGTCGCTAACATTGCCCGATCCCACAACCTCAACATCATCTCATATGCCGATGACACCCACCTGTTCCTCTCCCTCACACAGGACTCCGCCAAGACCAACCTCCACGAATGTATGAAGGCCATCGCCAAAAGGATGAAGAGCAGCTGCCTCATACTCAATTCCGACAAGACGGAAGTCCTCATCTTCGGCTCCACCCCCTCTGCATGGGGTGACTCCTGGTGGCCTGCGACTCTTGGAGCCGCTCCAACTCCCACCGACCACGCACGCAACCTAGGATTCATCTTGGACTCCCACCAAAACTAGAAGAACAGTCACCCAAGCCCTTGTAAGCAACAAACTGGACTACGGCAATGCCCTCTACGCAGGAACCACGGCCAAACTCCAGAAGAGGCTGCAATGCATCCAGTATGCCTCTGCAAGCCTCATCCTGGACATCCCCTGCCACTGCCACATCACAGACCACCTGAGAAACCTGCACTAGCTCCCAGTCAACAAGAGAATCACATTCAAAATCCTCACCCACGCTCAAAAAGCACTGCACAACACGGACCAGAATAACTCAACAGATGGCTCTCCTTCTACACCCCGACCCGACATCTCCACTCTGCTGACCTTGCCCTTGCAACCGTCCCACATGTCCGCAAAACTACAACCGGTGGTAGATCATTCTCGCACCTCGCCACCAAAACGTGGAACACTCTTCCCACCCACCTTTGCCAGACCACAGACCTTCTTACCTTCAGGAAGCTTCTCAAGACCTGGCTGTTCGAGCAGTAGCAGCACCTCTCCCCCCATTCTGTCCCCCACCCTCCTCAGCACCTTGAGACTCTCACGGGTGAGTAGTGCGCTTTACAAATTCCTGAGTAATTGACCAGGGACTTCTCTACACATTATATTTCCTCTATTATTTGCATTTTACAGCACTTCATTGGAGAGCCAATGGTTGCTCGGGGATAAAATCATTCACGGAATTTCCTTCAGGCCAAAAGAGGTGCTCTTTTTTGGGGACCACTCCTTTGGGTGAAATTATCAAATGTTTCATCAGCCAACCCATAAAAGGGCCTGTCATGCGTCCTTCCTGGATCTCTTTGCTCAATTTGTCCCGTACAACTTGTTTGTGAGCATTCACTGAGTTCAGATTTTCTTCCCACCGTCACCTCTGTGGACCCACATATCCCAGCCGAAACCCCATGGTGAACCCTTCCAACAAGATCCCTGCTGCTCACATCCACTCATACTGCTCAAGCCAAAAACGCAGCCTATCCAGTTTTACTGGAGTAGGAGCTTTTCCCCCCAGGGCCCTGAGCACCTCTCCCTCCCTGGAAATTGCCATGCCTGCTAGTCTGCTGTCCCCCAATGCTGCCTAGTTACTGTTGCCACTGACCAGCCGTGCCCCCTGTTGCACTCCCTGCACCGTAACAGCTGACCAATGCATGTCTATCTGAACAGTTGGAGCATTCATGCCGAAACTTACAATACTCCAGAGGCCTTTTAAAAAAAACAGCCTTCCCTAGTCTGGGTGCTATTACTCCCCTGTGCAGTGTTCTGATCCCTAGTTGTTGACCCGACCCCATCCTGAAAGGGACGGTACACGATTAGTAGCCCACAGGCTGTGAAAATCATCTTCCCAAATTTAGCTGGCCGCATAGTGTGCCATAAGGCTGTGCCAATTTCCCCCATTGTACTGCCGGGTCCAGCACCATACGGCCTGAAATGTCTTGTGGTAGTGGACCATTATGTAATCAGCATAGTTTATCTATGCCTTCCTAATAGTGTCCATGTGTTTGAAAAGGGCAACCAACTTTTCTGGGTATTTTTCACAATATACAATTTTCAATTGTGACTGGCACTTTAGGCCATTTTGCCAGCTTGTATTCTTCTTCTTTGGATCCCTCCTTATCCTGTAGTTCCCTATGTAATAGCTTCAACATCTCCACATACTCCCCTTGCCAAATCTTTTCTTTTGTCGCCAAAGTAAGGTGGTCCCCCAGTGGTTTAGATGTCCCCATATAGGGAAGTTTCTTTATCTTCAATTGTTTACTCTCCAGTGGCTGCTCAGCTTTAGCCACAGTTTCAGCCACCTTGGAGTTTCCCCATGACCTGTCATTTCTCTGTCATCCCTGACGCCTACCCTGACCTCTTTGCCCAGTTCTGTCCTTCTCCTGCTTGTTTGTCTCTACTGTCGCTGTCTGATAATGTTTTACCTCTGCTGTCGCTAGACTAACTGACTGTTGGCTCTCTTCGTCCATTCCCACACCTGTGTACAGCACATACACACCTTTCCTGAGGTGGGCCTCTTCACAACCTGAAGGCTCCTTTGCCTCCACCGCAAACAACACCATCTTGTCAGCATACTCTTCATACACTCTGAGCTTACCTGGTGCCAGGGTTGGTGACCGTTCCGGAGCCTGCCACCTCACCAGTTGCACTTGTTGTAATGTGTCCCGGTGTCTGCTAGGCCTCCTTGCAGCACCCGTCACCTGCAAAAATATGAGAGGCATTTTCATGAGATCTCCCCACACATAACCCTCTTCCCTCTGCCACCAAGTAGCCTCTGCACCCTGAATTTCCCTATCCTCTCTCAACTCTCCTTCCTCCAAGCTCTCTTCCTCATAATTGAGCATAGTTTGATGTCCGTTAACATGTCCACTTGCCCATGATGGCCCAACTTGTGCCTCCTGTGCAGCATGTACCTCTTTGTGTACTATATTATCCACTAGGAGTGACTGTCGAAGGGCCGTACCCTGCCCTCTGGACCACTCGACAGGTGCAGGACGTTGCTGCCCCAGTACTGTGACATTGGAGGTTGTACTGATCCGTCCAGCTCACAGCACTGGGAAAGCTTTCCTGGCTCTCCCAGTTGTGTTTGTCGGAATGTCTCTTGCTGTTCTCTGGCTAGCCACCTAGGGTCCCGCCTTTTCTTCTTCTTGGGGCCCTCAAGCCGCACTGAACTCTTCAGAGTCTGCTTCATCGTGGACAACAACCCTCTGTAAAAGAGAAAATAGGCTCAGTGTGCTGGTAAGTGCTCTACTTTACCACTCTAATGTCCCTGCCTCTGGAGGTGTGTAGCCTGCGCCATAATCCACCCTGTGGCATCCTGTTTGCCCCACAAAAGTGGGCAACCCTGCCTATGTTTGCTCCCTCTCCCTCACCTCTACCTGTGAGACTGCCCCCCTGTCTCCTCCCACCCTGGCCTGCTTGCCCATATACCTTCTTAGGAAGCTTGACACTGCCATTCATGTCTCCACATCATGTGCCTCCTCCACATCACCTGTTGTGCTATGCGTCCCGTCAGCGCGGTCGGGTTGGGTCGCGGCGAGGGCCGCTGTCCAATTTGCGTGCCGCGGTCCCACCGCGCCCCTTTTTATGGCCTTGCGTCGTCCTTGCCGCTGCAGCGGGGACGGGAGCCCGGAATTGGGCTTCTGTTCTCGCTGCACATTTTGCGTGGCGTGAAGAATTTAGATAGGCCCTTGGGCGCCCCCCCCCGCAGCCTCTCTCTCACCTGGGGTTTTTTGGGTTTCCTTTTTTCTTTTCACTTCTTGTGGGAAGCCATCTTATGGCTATCCCATCATACCTTTATCTTCTCTGGTTCCCTGCATGCACCTGTTCTCTTCTTCCTGTGGTATCTTTCCTATCTGTTCTATTACTTTTTCCCAATCCAAGATGGCTGTCTTTCCTTTTCCTGTTTCTTACTTCCTGTTTTGGGTATATAAGGACCTTGATTTCTTTTCTCCTTGCATTGCAACACTGCTCTGTGGTGATTACACTCCTGCTGGTTTTCTCTTTGATATCCAGTTTTTCTCTTGTTTTTTTTCCTGCGTTTGGCCTGGTTCAAAACTTTGATTTTTATTTGTGTCTTCCTTTCTTCCAGGGAGTCCCCATCTGTAGGTTTTTTCCCTTCGGGGTTTTTCCTCAGGGACTCCTTCTGTAAGGTATTGGTGTATACTGTCAACAGCACTGTGGCTACCGGAAAGGGTCGCCCCTACCTTGGCCAGAGCCGGACCTGCAAGAACTGAGGTCGCACTCCATCTCCCTCTGGTCTGGACGGTAAGCCACAGCTTGACAGATTGCAACGCCTAAAACTCTGGTCGTGGTCTAGCTCCATGGAGGTCGATCTGGTACCTGAAGGACGAAGACTTTCTTGAATGATGACTGTATTTGGTAATTATGAAAGGATAATTGTATTATGCATTGTGTTTTCCTTTTAGGTACCAACTGCTATTTTGATAGGGCCCAAGCTAGAAGTTTTCCAAATTTGTGTTGACTAAATTCGTTTTGCATGAAGGCCCACATGCCAATGCTAATTAGAGGCTAGTCAAGGTATTCATCTGATGCACCATGCTAAATTGAAATCTTGTTATGCTGACCGATGTATCAAATTAGTCAAATTCAGTTGCTTATATTAGTGATTTGTATTGCTATAACTGAGTGCATTATAATTCAGATTTTGCGTAGATTGCATTTCTTCCGCCGCTATGGACAGCTAGTAATGTTCGTATGCATATATCATTTGGTTTTGAGACTTATATACATTGTGCTAGCTTTGTTAATATAGGGAAATAAATTCACTAACTTTTAATAAACTGGTGTGGTTATTCATGACCGAAAGGTCATGGTGTGTCGAAAATATCAACTGTTATTGATTCCTAATGTGTTATTTTGATCTATTAATTGAGTATCGGCTATCGATTACAATAGTCATTGATTATTGATTTAAGTGATTCGACTATTCTAGGATGAGGAGAGCCCAACTCGGCTAAAAGGTTCACCGACCTCCAACGTGTCCAGGTACAAGTAATTTAGAAAGACTGGACGCATTATCATCTGTGTGTGTGTGTATATATGTATATACTTTTAAATTACATATTCAGGTTTCCTGCTGCTTCCCGCAGGAGCCGCCAGTGCTTGATTTAATCTGCACTGGGCTCTCGGCTCCCAGGGAACACCAGCCCTGGAACATGAGAGCTGTGCGGCTCTCCTCCTCCCCTCGCCCTCCTCTGGAAGCCTTTGTGCTGCTCGGAGAGTACCTCAACAGGCACAGATTGCTGTCCTCTTACATGAATGTGGGTGGGCGGCATGTAAGACCTTGGCTTGTGCTTAGAACTGAACCTGTCCCATGTCTCCACACACACACTTGCCTGGCACCTCATTCAGGTGATGGGCAGCAACCCTCTCTATATGAGCACACTCTGTGGCTGCACTCTTTGTGCTGACAATGTGAATGCAAAGTATCTAGCATTGCACCTCTCTCGCCCCCCTTTCCCTCCGCCCCCGCCCTTCCACCATTTCCATGCACCAGACCAGTTACATATAGAGGATTTTTTTGCTGGTGCCCCTATTTACCTTCCTGTGTCATTACTTACCCTCACACTGCTGTTGCTAACCCTTTGCTTTCCTCATCCCTAAGAAATGCAACACAACACAGCTCTTCACAGTTGTTTCGACCATGGGTGCCAGTTTGTATTTTGTTTTTCCTCTCTGATAGATTCTAAGTTTTGAGAAGAGCCATTTAGGAAGTTGTCAGCAGCTTTGGGCTTGAAAACGCACAGTCTTTTCTCATTCTGAAAGCCTGGCCTGAAGAGTGGAATAGTGCAGTGATGAGACATGACCACGCAAGTATTTGATTTAATGTTGCCACAAAACGGCCAGGAGTGGGGAGAGGGGTGGCAGGGTAATAGAGACAATCACTACAGCTGTCAGGGAGACCAGATCCTCGGGGTATGCGCACGTTCCCAACATGTCCTCCACTAGACAGCTCCAAGACTCCGATAGATAAAATCACAGAGTCTGAGAGAGTCCAAGCGGGGGAAAAGGGGATTAGGATGGGAACAGCAGGGAAGGAGACCTGTAGGAAGCAAAAAGGTTAAACCGCACAATATCAAGATTATCACACATTGATATTTCACTAGACTATTATTCTAAGCATTGTCATACTGTAACCATGGATAACTAAAGAAGGGACTAATAACTAGGCCTCAAGACGTCTGGGTACCTGGGAAGGAATCAAGAACGATTAATACAACTTCTCAATGAAACTTTTCATGAAATGTTACACATTGTCTAGGATTGTGAGAACCTTCTAGAATTATGTTTTCAGAACACACATGGTCTTTTTACATGAGGACAAAAAGTAATCTGAACATTTCCTGGGACACAATAGGAATTGTATTAAGGACTTAATATGCATGTATAATGTAACATCTTGAATTTTAACACCTAGTTTTAAATGCGGGAAATGAATCGCGGACACTGCCGATTTCAACAAGGATATGTAAATGCCATGGAATGATTGCGCACTCTGCAAGCGATCTAAAACATCAGGATTTAAATGCGGGAATGAATCGCGCGTCTTGCCGATTCGAATGCCACCATGTAAATGGTAAGAAATGGTCGCGCACAATGATTATCAAAGTTTTAATGCAAGGAATGAATCGTGCGTCTTGCTGATTCAAATGGCACCATGTAAATGCCAAGAAATGGTCGCGCAAAATGTTTATCAAGGTTTAAATGCAAGGCATGAATCGCGCGTCTTGCGGATTCAAATGCCACCATGTATATGCCAAGAAATGGTCATGCACAATGAGTATCAAGAGTTAAATGCACGGAATGAATCGCGCGTCTTGCCGATTCGAATGCCACCATGTAAATGCCAAGAAATGGTAGGGCACAATGAGTATCAAGAGTTAAATGCATGGAATGAATTGCGCGTCTTGCCGATTCTAATTCCACCATGTAAATGCCAAGAAATGGTAGGGCAAAATGAGTATCAAGAGTTAAATGCACGGAATCGATCGCGCGTCTTGCCGATTCGAATTTCAATATGCAAATGTCTAGAAATGGTCGCGCACACTGTTGCCAACCCGAATCTCAAAAGTCAAATGCCAAGAATGAATTGCGCGTCTTGCCGATTCGAATGCCAACATGTAAATGACAGAAACCACGAGCACATTCACACGCACAAGGAAAAATCTTCCAACATGAAAACTAGGCCCAAAAACGTGAATGCCTTCGAAAACGGGATCGGGGGCCCAGTCTGAAGTCCGCCTTACCGCCCTGATCAAGGATCACCAATACAATGAAGGGCAAAGGCCTGGAAGATCAAGGTAGGCCTCCGGAACAGGAGCTCAGGAAATTGCTGCTGCTCTGCACCGTTACCTCTGAATAGTGAGCATGAGGAGCTGGGCTGGCTCCCTTATATAGAGTCTGGCCCAGCCCACAAACCACACCCAGTCATGCTGCAGAGAAAGCTTCTAGAAGGCCCTGGAAAGGGACCACACCCTGACACACTCTGAAAGCCTGCAGCAATACATTGCAAATGAACAGTATTTACAAGCACCTTGAATATAAGTCTTCAGGTTTAAACTCTGCAATGCAAAAGGTTAAACAACAGCATATCAACATAATGCATGAATGACGTTATCTCATAAGTGTTGGGTTTTTGCATTCTAGTCGCCCGTAGAGCGCGCACTGCCCTGATGTTGACAACAGCCCATACCATGTCAAGAGGCAGAATTCGACACTATCGAAATCATGAACATCATCCACTCTGGCTCTCCATCTGACTCCTGCCCTCACCACATCCTCAACAAAGCAAGCTCTGTCATCGCACCCCAACTACGGAAGATCATCAACAGCTCCATTGAGTCCGCCACCTTCCTGGAGAGCTGGAAACACCCCAAAATCAACGCCCTCCTCAAAAAACCCAAGGTGGACCCAAAGAACCTAAAGAACTTCCGGCCTATCTCCCTGCTGCCCTTCCCATCAAAAGTAAACGAGAAGGCTGTCAACAGACAACTAACCCGCTTCCTCGAGGAGAACTGCACCCTGGACCCTTCCCAATCTGGATTCCGCAGCAACCACAGTACCGAAACTGTCACCACCGCTGCCACCGACGACATCAGAACCATACTGGACAACGGCGAACCCGTGGCCCTCATCCTCCTGGACCTCTCGGCTGCGTTCGACACCGTCTGCCACCACACCCTACACTCACACCTCAGCAATGCAGGAATCCGTGAAAGAGCCCTGGACTGGGTCACCTCCTATCTCACCGGCAGAACCCAGAGAGTCCGCCTCCCCCATTCCACTCAAAGGCCACCGAATTCATCTGCTGCGTACCCCAGGGTTTGTCCCTCAGCCCGATCCTCTTCAACGTCTACATGGCCCCGGTCGCTAACATTGCCCGATCCCACAACCTCAACATCATCTCATATGCCGATGACACCCACCTGTTCCTCTCCCTCACACAGGACTCCGCCAAGACCAACCTCCACGAATGTATGAAGGCCATCGCCAAAAGGATGAAGAGCAGCTGCCTCATACTCAATTCCGACAAGACGGAAGTCCTCATCTTCGGCTCCACCCCCTCTGCATGGGGTGACTCCTGGTGGCCTGCGACTCTTGGAGCCGCTCCAACTCCCACCGACCACGTATGCAACCTAGGATTCATCTTGGACTCCCACCAAAACTAGAAGAACAGTCACCCAAGCCCTTGTAAGCAACAAACTGGACTACGGCAATGCCCTCTACGCAGGAACCACGGCCAAACTCCAGAAGAGGCTGCAATGCATCCAGTATGCCTCTGCAAGCCTCATCCTGGACATCCCCTGCCACTGCCACATCACAGACCACCTGAGAAACCTGCACTAGCTCCCAGTCAACAAGAGAATCACATTCAAAATCCTCACCCACGCTCAAAAAGCACTGCACAACACGGACCAGAATAACTCAACAGATGGCTCTCCTTCTACACCCCGACCCGACATCTCCACTCTGCTGACCTTGCCCTTGCAACCGTCCCACATGTCCGCAAAACTACAACCGGTGGTAGATCATTCTCGCACCTCGCCACCAAAACGTGGAACACTCTTCCCACCCACCTTTGCCAGACCACAGACCTTCTTACCTTCAGGAAGCTTCTCAAGACCTGGCTGTTCGAGCAGTAGCAGCACCTCTCCCCCCATTCTGTCCCCCACCCTCCTCAGCACCTTGAGACTCTCACGGGTGAGTAGTGCGCTTTACAAATTCCTGAGTAATTGACCAGGGACTTCTCTACACATTATATTTTCTCTATTATTTGCATTTTACAGCACTTCATTGGAGAGCCAATGGTTGCTCGGGGATAAAATCATTCACGGAATTTCCTTCAGGCCAAAAGAGGTGCTCTTTTTTGGGGACCACTCCTTTGGGTGAAATTATCAAATGTTTCATCAGCCAACCCATAAAAGGGCCTGTCATGCGTCCTTCCTGGATCTCTTTGCTCAATTTGTCCCGTACAACTTGTTTGTGAGCATTCACTGAGTTCAGATTTTCTTCCCACCGTCACCTCTGTGGACCCACATATCCCAGCCGAAACCCCATGGTGAACCCTTCCAACAAGATCCCTGCTGCTCACATCCACTCATACTGCTCAAGCCAAAAACGCAGCCTATCCAGTTTTACTGGAGTAGGAGCTTTTCCCCCCAGGGCCCTGAGCACCTCTCCCTCCCTGGAAATTGCCATGCCTGCTAGTCTGCTGTCCCCCAATGCTGCCTAGTTACTGTTGCCACTGACCAGCCGTGCCCCCTGTTGCACTCCCTGCACCGTAACAGCTGACCAATGCATGTCTATCTGAACAGTTGGAGCATTCATGCCGAAACTTGCAATACTCCAGAGGCCTTTTAAAAAAAACAGCCTTCCCTAGTCTGGGTGCTATTACTCCCCTGTGCAGTGTTCTGATCCCTAGTTGTTGACCCGACCCCATCCTGAAAGGGACGGTACACGATTAGTAGCCCACAGGCTGTGAAAATCATCTTCCCAAATTTAGCTGGCCGCATAGTGTGCCATAAGGCTGTGTCAATTTCCCCCATTGTACTGCCGGGTCCAGCACCATACGGCCTGAAATGTCTTGTGGTAGTGGACCATTATGTAATCAGCATAGTTTATCTATGCCTTCCTAATAGTGTCCATGTGTTTGAAAAGGGCAACCAACTTTTCTGGGTATTTTTCACAATATACAATTTTCAATTGTGACTGGCACTTTAGGCCATTTTGCCAGCTTGTATTCTTCTTCTTTGGATCCCTCCTTATCCTGTAGTTCCCTATGTAATAGCTTCAACATCTCCACATACTCCCCTTGCCAAATCTTTTCTTTTGTCGCCAAAGTAAGGTGGTCCCCCAGTGGTTTAGATGTCCCCATATAGGGAAGTTTCTTTATCTTCAATTGTTTACTCTCCAGTGGCTGCTCAGCTTTAGCCACAGTTTCAGCCACCTTGGAGTTTCCCCATGACCTGTCATTTCTCTGTCATCCCTGACGCCTACCCTGACCTCTTTGCCCAGTTCTGTCCTTCTCCTGCTTGTTTCTCTCTACTGTCGCTGTCTGATAATGTTTTACCTCTGCTGTCGCTAGACTAACTGACTGTTGGCTCTCTTCGTCCATTCCCACACCTGTGTACAGCACATACACACCTTTCCTGAGGTGGGCCTCTTCACAACCTGAAGGCTCCTTTGCCTCCACCGCAAACAACACCATCTTGTCAGCATACTCTTCATACACTCTGAGCTTACCTGGTGCCAGGGTTGGTGACCGTTCCGGAGCCTGCCACCTCACCAGTTGCACTTGTTGTAATGTGTCCCGGTGTCTGCTAGGCCTCCTTGCAGCACCCGTCACCTGCAAAAATATGAGAGGCATTTTCATGAGATCTCCCCACACATAACCCTCTTCCCTCTGCCACCAAGTAGCCTCTGCACCCTGAATTTCCCTATCCTCTCTCAACTCTCCTTCCTCCAAGCTCTCTTCCTCATAATTGAGCATAGTTTGATGTCCGTTAACATGTCCACTTGCCCATGATGGCCCAACTTGTGCCTCCTGTGCAGCATGTACCTCTTTGTGTACTATATTATCCACTAGGAGTGACTGTCGAAGGGCCGTACCCTGCCCTCTGGACCACTCGACAGGTGCAGGACGTTGCTGCCCCAGTACTGTGACATTGGAGGTTGTACTGATCCGTCCAGCTCACAGCACTGGGAAAGCTTTCCTGGCTCTCCCAGTTGTGTTTGTCGGAATGTCTCTTGCTGTTCTCTGGCTAGCCACCTAGGGTCCCGCCTTTTCTTCTTCTTGGGGCCCTCAAGCCGCACTGAACTCTTCAGAGTCTGCTTCATCGTGGACAACAACCCTCTGTAAAAGAGAAAATAGGCTCAGTGTGCTGGTAAGTGCTCTACTTTACCACTCTAATGTCCCTGCCTCTGGAGGTGTGTAGCCTGCGCCATAATCCACCCTGTGGCATCCTGTTTGCCCCACAAAAGTGGGCAACCCTGCCTATGTTTGCTCCCTCTCCCTCACCTCTACCTGTGAGACTGCCCCCCTGTCTCCTCCCACCCTGGCCTGCTTGCCCATATACCTTCTTAGGAAGCTTGACACTGCCATTCATGTCTCCACATCATGTGCCTCCTCCACATCACCTGTTGTGCTATGCGTCCCGTCAGCGCGGTCGGGTTGGGTCGCGGCGAGGGCCGCTGTCCAATTTGCGTGCCGCGGTCCCACCGCGCCCCTTTTTATGGCCTTGCGTCGTCCTTGCCGCTGCAGCGGGGACGGGAGCCCGGAATTGGGCTTCTGTTCTCGCTGCACATTTTGCGTGGCGTGAAGAATTTAGATAGGCCCTTGGGCGCCCCCCCCGCAGCCTCTCTCTCACCTGGGGTTTTTTGGGTTTCCTTTTTTCTTTTCACTTCTTGTGGGAAGCCATCTTATGGCTATCCCATCATACCTTTATCTTCTCTGGTTCCCTGCATGCACCTGTTCTCTTCTTCCTGTGGTATCTTTCCTATCTGTTCTATTACTTTTTCCCAATCCAAGATGGCTGTCTTTCCTTTTCCTGTTTCTTACTTCCTGTTTTGGGGTATATAAGGACCTTGATTTCTTTTCTCCTTGCATTGCAACACTGCTCTGTGGTGATTACACTCCTGCTGGTTTTCTCTTTGATATCCAGTTTTTTCTCTTGTTTTTTTTCCTGCGTTTGGCCTGGTTCAAAACTTTGATTTTTATTTGTGTCTTCCTTTCTTCCAGGGAGTCCCCATCTGTAGGTTTTTTCCCTTCGGGGTTTTTCCTCAGGGACTCCTTCTGTAAGGTATTGGTGTATACTGTCAACAGCACTGTGGCTACCGGAAAGGGTCGCCCCTACCTTGGCCAGAGCCGGACCTGCAAGAACTGAGGTCGCACTCCAGCTCCCTCTGGTCTGGACGGTAAGCCACAGCTTGACAGATTGCAACGCCTAAAACTCTGGTCGTGGTCTAGCTCCATGGAGGTCGATCTGGTACCTGAAGGACGAAGACTTTCTTGAATGATGACTGTATTTGGTAATTATGAAAGGATAATTGTATTATGCATTGTGTTTTCCTTTTAGGTACCAACTGCTATTTTGATAGGGCCCAAGCTAGAAGTTTTCCAAATTTGTGTTGACTAAATTCGTTTTGCATGAAGCCCCACATGCCAATGCTAATTAGAGGCTAGTCAAGGTATTCATCTGATGCACCATGCTAAATTGAAATCTTGTTATGCTGACCGATGTATCAAATTAGTCAAATTCAGTTGCTTATATTAGTGATTTGTATTGCTATAACTGAGTGCATTATAATTCAGATTTTGCGTAGATTGCATTTCTTCCGCCGCTATGGACAGCTAGTAATGTTCGTATGCATATATCATTTGGTTTTGAGACTTATATACATTGTGCTAGCTTTGTTAATATAGGGAAATAAATTCACTAACTTTTAATAAACTGGTGTGGTTATTCATGACCGAAAGGTCATGGTGTGTCGAAAATATCAACTGTTATTGATTCCTAATGTGTTATTTTGATCTATTAATTGAGTATCGGCTATCGATTACAATAGTCATTGATTATTGATTTAAGTGATTCGACTATTCTAGGATGAGGAGAGCCCAACTCGGCTAAAAGGTTCACCGACCTCCAACGTGTCCAGGTACAAGTAATTTAGAAAGACTGGACGCATTATCATCTGTGTGTGTGTGTATATATGTATATACTTTTAAATTACATATTCAGGTTTCCTGCTGCTTCCCGCAGGAGCCGCCAGTGCTTGATTTAATCTGCACTGGGCTCTCGGCTCCCAGGGAACACCAGCCCTGGAACATGAGAGCTGTGCGGCTCTCCTCCTCCCCTCGCCCTCCTCTGGAAGCCTTTGTGCTGCTCGGAGAGTACCTCAACAGGCACAGATTGCTGTCCTCTTACATGAATGTGGGTGGGCGGCATGTAAGACCTTGGCTTGTGCTTAGAACTGAACCTGTCCCATGTCTCCACACACACACTTGCCTGGCACCTCATTCAGGTGATGGGCAGCAACCCTCTCTATATGAGCACACTCTGTGGCTGCACTCTTTGTGCTGACAATGTGAATGCAAAGTATCTAGCATTGCACCTCTCTCGCCCCCCTTTCCCTCCGCCCCCGCCCCTCCACCATTTCCATGCACCAGACCAGTTACATATAGAGGATTTTTTTGCTGGTGCCCCTATTTACCTTCCTGTGTCATTACTTACCCTCACACTGCTGTTGCTAACCCTTTGCTTTCCTCATCCCTAAGAAATGCAACACAACACAGCTCTTCACAGTTATTTCGACCATGGGTGCCAGTTTGTATTTTGTTTTTCCTCTCTGATAGATTCTAAGTTTTGAGAAGAGACATTTAGGAAGTTGTCAGCAGCTTTGGGCTTGAAAACGCACAGTCTTTTCTCATTCTGAAAGCCTGGCCTGAAGAGTGGAATAGTGCAGTGATGAGACATGACCACGCAAGTATTTGATTTAATGTTGCCACAAAACGGCCAGGAGTGGGGAGAGGGGTGGCAGGGTAATAGAGACAATCACTACAGCTGTCAGGGAGACCAGATCCTCGGGGTATGCGCACGTTCCCAACATGTCCTCCACTAGACAGCTCCAAGACTCCGATAGATAAAATCACAGAGTCTGAGAGAGTCCAAGCGGGGGAAAAGGGGATTAGGATGGGAACAGCAGGGAAGGAGACCTGTCGGAAGCAAAAAGGTTAAACCGCACAATATCAAGATTATCACACATTGATATTTCACTAGACTATTATTCTAAGCATTGTCATACTGTAACCATGGATAACTAAAGAAGGGACTAATAACTAGGCGTCAAGACGTCTGGGTACCTGGGAATGAATCAAGAACGATTAATACAACTTCTCAATGAAACTTTTCATGAAATGTTACACATTGTCTAGGATTGTGAGAACCTTCTAGAATTATGTTTTCAGAACACACATGGTCTTTTTACATGAGGACAAAAAGTAATCTGAACATTTCCTGGGTCACAATAGGAATTGTATTAAGGACTTAATATGCATGTATAATGTAACATCTTGAATTTTAACACCTAGTTTTAAATGCGGGAAATGAATCGCGGACACTGCCGATTTCAACAAGGATATGTAAATGCCATGGAATGATTGCGCACTCTGCAAGCGATCTAAAACATCAGGATTTAAATGCGGGAATGAATCGCGCGTCTTGCCGATTCGAATGCCACCATGTAAATGCTAAGAAATGGTCGCGCACAATGATTATCAAAGTTTTAATGCAAGGAATGAATCGTGCGTCTTGCTGATTCAAATGGCACCATGTAAATGCCAAGAAATGGTCGCGCAAAATGTTTATCAAGGTTTAAATGCAAGGCATGAATCGCGCGTCTTGCGGATTCAAATGCCACCATGTATATGCCAAGAAATGGTCACGCACAATGAGTATCAAGAGTTAAATGCACGGAATGAATCGCGCGTCTTGCCGATTCGAATGCCACCATGTAAATGCCAAGAAATGGTAGGGCACAATGAGTATCAAGAGTTAAATGCATGGAATGAATTGCGCATCTTGCCGATTCTAATTCCACCATGTAAATGCCAAGAAATGGTAGGGCAAAATGAGTATCAAGAGTTAAATGCACGGAATCGATCGCGCGTCTTGCCGATTCGAATGTCAATATGCAAATGTCTAGAAATGGTCGCACACACTGTTGCCAACCCGAATCTCAAAAGTCAAATGCCAAGAATGAATTGCGCGTCTTGCCGATTCGAATGCCAACATGTAAATGCCAGAAACCACGAGCACATTCACACGCACAAGGAAAAATCTTCCAACATGAAAACTAGGCCCAAAAACGTGAATGCCTTCGAAAACGGGATCGGGGGCCCAGTCTGACCTCCGCCTTACCGCCCTGATCAAGGATCACCAATACAATGAAGGGCAAAGGCCTGGAAGATCAAGGTAGGCCTCCGGAACAGGAGCTCAGGAAATTGCTGCTGCTCTGCACCGTTACCTCTGAATAGTGAGCATGAGGAGCTGGGCTGGCTCCCTTATATAGAGTCTGGCCCAGCCCACAAACCACACCCAGTCATGCTGCAGAGAAAGCTTCTAGAAGGCCCTGGAAAGGGACCACACCCTGACACACTCTGAAAGCCTGCAGCAATACATTGCAAATGAACAGTATTTACAAGCACCTTGAATATAAGTCTTCAGGTTTAAACTCTGCAATGCAAAAGGTTAAACAACAGCATATCAACATAATGCATGAATGACGTTATCTCATAAGTGTTGGGTTTTTGCATTCTAGTCGCCCGTAGAGCGCGCACTGCCCTGATGTTGACAACAGCCCATACCATGTCAAGAGGCAGAATTCGACACTATCGAAATCATGAACATCATCCACTCTGGCTCTCCATCTGACTCCTGCCCTCACCACATCCTCAACAAAGCAAGCTCTGTCATCGCACCCCAACTACGGAAGATCATCAACAGCTCCATTGAGTCCGCCACCTTCCTGGAGAGCTGGAAACACCCCAAAATCAACGCCCTCCTCAAAAAACCCAAGGTGGACCCAAAGAACCTAAAGAACTTCCGGCCTATCTCCCTGCTGCCCTTCCCATCAAAAGTAAACGAGAAGGCTGTCAACAGACAACTAACCCGCTTCCTCGAGGAGAACTGCACCCTGGACCCTTCCCAATCTGGATTCCGCAGCAACCACAGTACCGAAACTGTCACCACCGCTGCCACCGACGACATCAGAACCATACTGGACAACGGCGAACCCGTGGCCCTCATCCTCCTGGACCTCTCGGCTGCGTTCGACACCGTCTGCCACCACACCCTACACTCACACCTCAGCAATGCAGGAATCCGTGAAAGAGCCCTGGACTGGGTCACCTCCTATCTCACCGGCAGAACCCAGAGAGTCCGCCTCCCCCATTCCACTCAAAGGCCACCGAATTCATCTGCTGCGTACCCCAGGGTTTGTCCCTCAGCCCGATCCTCTTCAACGTCTACATGGCCCCGGTCGCTAACATTGCCCGATCCCACAACCTCAACATCATCTCATATGCCGATGACACCCACCTGTTCCTCTCCCTCACACAGGACTCCGCCAAGACCAACCTCCACGAATGTATGAAGGCCATCGCCAAAAGGATGAAGAGCAGCTGCCTCATACTCAATTCCGACAAGACGGAAGTCCTCATCTTCGGCTCCACCCCCTCTGCATGGGGTGACTCCTGGTGGCCTGCGACTCTTGGAGCCGCTCCAACTCCCACCGACCACGCATGCAACCTAGGATTCATCTTGGACTCCCACCAAAACTAGAAGAACAGTCACCCAAGCCCTTGTAAGCAACAAACTGGACTACGGCAATGCCCTCTACGCAGGAACCACGGCCAAACTCCAGAAGAGGCTGCAATGCATCCAGTATGCCTCTGCAAGCCTCATCCTGGACATCCCCTGCCACTGCCACATCACAGACCACCTGAGAAACCTGCACTAGCTCCCAGTCAACAAGAGAATCACATTCAAAATCCTCACCCACGCTCAAAAAGCACTGCACAACACGGACCAGAATAACTCAACAGATGGCTCTCCTTCTACACCCCGACCCGACATCTCCACTCTGCTGACCTTGCCCTTGCAACCGTCCCACATGTCCGCAAAACTACAACCGGTGGTAGATCATTCTCGCACCTCGCCACCAAAACGTGGAACACTCTTCCCACCCACCTTTGCCAGACCACAGACCTTCTTACCTTCAGGAAGCTTCTCAAGACCTGGCTGTTCGAGCAGTAGCAGCACCTCTCCCCCCATTCTGTCCCCCACCCTCCTCAGCACCTTGAGACTCTCACGGGTGAGTAGTGCGCTTTACAAATTCCTGAGTAATTGACCAGGGACTTCTCTACACATTATATTTTCTCTATTATTTGCATTTTACAGCACTTCATTGGAGAGCCAATGGTTGCTCGGGGATAAAATCATTCACGGAATTTCCTTCAGGCCAAAAGAGGTGCTCTTTTTTGGGGACCACTCCTTTGGGTGAAATTATCAAATGTTTCATCAGCCAACCCATAAAAGGGCCTGTCATGCGTCCTTCCTGGATCTCTTTGCTCAATTTGTCCCGTACAACTTGTTTGTGAGCATTCACTGAGTTCAGATTTTCTTCCCACCGTCACCTCTGTGGACCCACATATCCCAGCCGAAACCCCATGGTGAACCCTTCCAACAAGATCCCTGCTGCTCACATCCACTCATACTGCTCAAGCCAAAAACGCAGCCTATCCAGTTTTACTGGAGTAGGAGCTTTTCCCCCCAGGGCCCTGAGCACCTCTCCCTCCCTGGAAATTGCCATGCCTGCTAGTCTGCTGTCCCCCAATGCTGCCTAGTTACTGTTGCCACTGACCAGCCGTGCCCCCTGTTGCACTCCCTGCACCGTAACAGCTGACCAATGCATGTCTATCTGAACAGTTGGAGCATTCATGCCGAAACTTGCAATACTCCAGAGGCCTTTTAAAAAAAACAGCCTTCCCTAGTCTGGGTGCTATTACTCCCCTGTGCAGTGTTCTGATCCCTAGTTGTTGACCCGACCCCATCCTGAAAGGGACGGTACACGATTAGTAGCCCACAGGCTGTGAAAATCATCTTCCCAAATTTAGCTGGCCGCATAGTGTGCCATAAGGCTGTGTCAATTTCCCCCATTGTACTGCCGGGTCCAGCACCATACGGCCTGAAATGTCTTGTGGTAGTGGACCATTATGTAATCAGCATAGTTTATCTATGCCTTCCTAATAGTGTCCATGTGTTTGAAAAGGGCAACCAACTTTTCTGGGTATTTTTCACAATATACAATTTTCAATTGTGACTGGCACTTTAGGCCATTTTGCCAGCTTGTATTCTTCTTCTTTGGATCCCTCCTTATCCTGTAGTTCCCTATGTAATAGCTTCAACATCTCCACATACTCCCCTTGCCAAATCTTTTCTTTTGTCGCCAAAGTAAGGTGGTCCCCCAGTGGTTTAGATGTCCCCATATAGGGAAGTTTCTTTATCTTCAATTGTTTACTCTCCAGTGGCTGCTCAGCTTTAGCCACAGTTTCAGCCACCTTGGAGTTTCCCCATGACCTGTCATTTCTCTGTCATCCCTGACGCCTACCCTGACCTCTTTGCCCAGTTCTGTCCTTCTCCTGCTTGTTTCTCTCTACTGTCGCTGTCTGATAATGTTTTACCTCTGCTGTCGCTAGACTAACTGACTGTTGGCTCTCTTCGTCCATTCCCACACCTGTGTACAGCACATACACACCTTTCCTGAGGTGGGCCTCTTCACAACCTGAAGGCTCCTTTGCCTCCACCGCAAACAACACCATCTTGTCAGCATACTCTTCATACACTCTGAGCTTACCTGGTGCCAGGGTTGGTGACCGTTCCGGAGCCTGCCACCTCACCAGTTGCACTTGTTGTAATGTGTCCCGGTGTCTGCTAGGCCTCCTTGCAGCACCCGTCACCTGCAAAAATATGAGAGGCATTTTCATGAGATCTCCCCACACATAACCCTCTTCCCTCTGCCACCAAGTAGCCTCTGCACCCTGAATTTCCCTATCCTCTCTCAACTCTCCTTCCTCCAAGCTCTCTTCCTCATAATTGAGCATAGTTTGATGTCCGTTAACATGTCCACTTGCCCATGATGGCCCAACTTGTGCCTCCTGTGCAGCATGTACCTCTTTGTGTACTATATTATCCACTAGGAGTGACTGTCGAAGGGCCGTACCCTGCCCTCTGGACCACTCGACAGGTGCAGGACGTTGCTGCCCCAGTACTGTGACATTGGAGGTTGTACTGATCCGTCCAGCTCACAGCACTGGGAAAGCTTTCCTGGCTCTCCCAGTTGTGTTTGTCGGAATGTCTCTTGCTGTTCTCTGGCTAGCCACCTAGGGTCCCGCCTTTTCTTCTTCTTGGGGCCCTCAAGCCGCACTGAACTCTTCAGAGTCTGCTTCATCGTGGACAACAACCCTCTGTAAAAGAGAAAATAGGCTCAGTGTGCTGGTAAGTGCTCTACTTTACCACTCTAATGTCCCTGCCTCTGGAGGTGTGTAGCCTGCGCCATAATCCACCCTGTGGCATCCTGTTTGCCCCACAAAAGTGGGCAACCCTGCCTATGTTTGCTCCCTCTCCCTCACCTCTACCTGTGAGACTGCCCCCCTGTCTCCTCCCACCCTGGCCTGCTTGCCCATATACCTTCTTAGGAAGCTTGACACTGCCATTCATGTCTCCACATCATGTGCCTCCTCCACATCACCTGTTGTGCTATGCGTCCCGTCAGCGCGGTCGGGTTGGGTCGCGGCGAGGGCCGCTGTCCAATTTGCGTGCCGCGGTCCCACCGCGCCCCTTTTTATGGCCTTGCGTCGTCCTTGCCGCTGCAGCGGGGACGGGAGCCCGGAATTGGGCTTCTGTTCTCGCTGCACATTTTGCGTGGCGTGAAGAATTTAGATAGGCCCTTGGGCGCCCCCCCCGCAGCCTCTCTCTCACCTGGGGTTTTTTGGGTTTCCTTTTTTCTTTTCACTTCTTGTGGGAAGCCATCTTATGGCTATCCCATCATACCTTTATCTTCTCTGGTTCCCTGCATGCACCTGTTCTCTTCTTCCTGTGGTATCTTTCCTATCTGTTCTATTACTTTTTCCCAATCCAAGATGGCTGTCTTTCCTTTTCCTGTTTCTTACTTCCTGTTTTGGGGTATATAAGGACCTTGATTTCTTTTCTCCTTGCATTGCAACACTGCTCTGTGGTGATTACACTCCTGCTGGTTTTCTCTTTGATATCCAGTTTTTTCTCTTGTTTTTTTTCCTGCGTTTGGCCTGGTTCAAAACTTTGATTTTTATTTGTGTCTTCCTTTCTTCCAGGGAGTCCCCATCTGTAGGTTTTTTCCCTTCGGGGTTTTTCCTCAGGGACTCCTTCTGTAAGGTATTTTTTGTATACTGTCAACAGCACTGTGGCTACCGGAAAGGGTCGCCCCTACCTTGGCCAGAGCCGGACCTGCAAGAACTGAGGTCGCACTCCAGCTCCCTCTGGTCTGGACGGTAAGCCACAGCTTGACAGATTGCAACGCCTAAAACTCTGGTCGTGGTCTAGCTCCATGGAGGTCGATCTGGTACCTGAAGGACGAAGACTTTCTTGAATGATGACTGTATTTGGTAATTATGAAAGGATAATTGTATTATGCATTGTGTTTTCCTTTTAGGTACCAACTGCTATTTTGATAGGGCCCAAGCTAGAAGTTTTCCAAATTTGTGTTGACTAAATTCGTTTTGCATGAAGCCCCACATGCCAATGCTAATTAGAGGCTAGTCAAGGTATTCATCTGATGCACCATGCTAAATTGAAATCTTGTTATGCTGACCGATGTATCAAATTAGTCAAATTCAGTTGCTTATATTAGTGATTTGTATTGCTATAACTGAGTGCATTATAATTCAGATTTTGCGTAGATTGCATTTCTTCCGCCGCTATGGACAGCTAGTAATGTTCGTATGCATATATCATTTGGTTTTGAGACTTATATACATTGTGCTAGCTTTGTTAATATAGGGAAATAAATTCACTAACTTTTAATAAACTGGTGTGGTTATTCATGACCGAAAGGTCATGGTGTGTCGAAAATATCAACTGTTATTGATTCCTAATGTGTTATTTTGATCTATTAATTGAGTATCGGCTATCGATTACAATAGTCATTGATTATTGATTTAAGTGATTCGACTATTCTAGGATGAGGAGAGCCCAACTCGGCTAAAAGGTTCACCGACCTCCAACGTGTCCAGGTACAAGTAATTTAGAAAGACTGGACGCATTATCATCTGTGTGTGTGTGTATATATGTATATACTTTTAAATTACATATTCAGGTTTCCTGCTGCTTCCCGCAGGAGCCGCCAGTGCTTGATTTAATCTGCACTGGGCTCTCGGCTCCCAGGGAACACCAGCCCTGGAACATGAGAGCTGTGCGGCTCTCCTCCTCCCCTCGCCCTCCTCTGGAAGCCTTTGTGCTGCTCGGAGAGTACCTCAACAGGCACAGATTGCTGTCCTCTTACATGAATGTGGGTGGGCGGCATGTAAGACCTTGGCTTGTGCTTAGAACTGAACCTGTCCCATGTCTCCACACACACACTTGCCTGGCACCTCATTCAGGTGATGGGCAGCAACCCTCTCTATATGAGCACACTCTGTGGCTGCACTCTTTGTGCTGACAATGTGAATGCAAAGTATCTAGCATTGCACCTCTCTCGCCCCCCTTTCCCTCCGCCCCCGCCCCTCCACCATTTCCATGCACCAGACCAGTTACATATAGAGGATTTTTTTGCTGGTGCCCCTATTTACCTTCCTGTGTCATTACTTACCCTCACACTGCTGTTGCTAACCCTTTGCTTTCCTCATCCCTAAGAAATGCAACACAACACAGCTCTTCACAGTTATTTCGACCATGGGTGCCAGTTTGTATTTTGTTTTTCCTCTCTGATAGATTCTAAGTTTTGAGAAGAGACATTTAGGAAGTTGTCAGCAGCTTTGGGCTTGAAAACGCACAGTCTTTTCTCATTCTGAAAGCCTGGCCTGAAGAGTGGAATAGTGCAGTGATGAGACATGACCACGCAAGTATTTGATTTAATGTTGCCACAAAACGGCCAGGAGTGGGGAGAGGGGTGGCAGGGTAATAGAGACAATCACTACAGCTGTCAGGGAGACCAGATCCTCGGGGTATGCGCACGTTCCCAACATGTCCTCCACTAGACAGCTCCAAGACTCCGATAGATAAAATCACAGAGTCTGAGAGAGTCCAAGCGGGGGAAAAGGGGATTAGGATGGGAACAGCAGGGAAGGAGACCTGTCGGAAGCAAAAAGGTTAAACCGCACAATATCAAGATTATCACACATTGATATTTCACTAGACTATTATTCTAAGCATTGTCATACTGTAACCATGGATAACTAAAGAAGGGACTAATAACTAGGCGTCAAGACGTCTGGGTACCTGGGAATGAATCAAGAACGATTAATACAACTTCTCAATGAAACTTTTCATGAAATGTTACACATTGTCTAGGATTGTGAGAACCTTCTAGAATTATGTTTTCAGAACACACATGGTCTTTTTACATGAGGACAAAAAGTAATCTGAACATTTCCTGGGTCACAATAGGAATTGTATTAAGGACTTAATATGCATGTATAATGTAACATCTTGAATTTTAACACCTAGTTTTAAATGCGGGAAATGAATCGCGGACACTGCCGATTTCAACAAGGATATGTAAATGCCATGGAATGATTGCGCACTCTGCAAGCGATCTAAAACATCAGGATTTAAATGCGGGAATGAATCGCGCGTCTTGCCGATTCGAATGCCACCATGTAAATGCTAAGAAATGGTCGCGCACAATGATTATCAAAGTTTTAATGCAAGGAATGAATCGTGCGTCTTGCTGATTCAAATGGCACCATGTAAATGCCAAGAAATGGTCGCGCAAAATGTTTATCAAGGTTTAAATGCAAGGCATGAATCGCGCGTCTTGCGGATTCAAATGCCACCATGTATATGCCAAGAAATGGTCACGCACAATGAGTATCAAGAGTTAAATGCACGGAATGAATCGCGCGTCTTGCCGATTCGAATGCCACCATGTAAATGCCAAGAAATGGTAGGGCACAATGAGTATCAAGAGTTAAATGCATGGAATGAATTGCGCATCTTGCCGATTCTAATTCCACCATGTAAATGCCAAGAAATGGTAGGGCAAAATGAGTATCAAGAGTTAAATGCACGGAATCGATCGCGCGTCTTGCCGATTCGAATGTCAATATGCAAATGTCTAGAAATGGTCGCACACACTGTTGCCAACCCGAATCTCAAAAGTCAAATGCCAAGAATGAATTGCGCGTCTTGCCGATTCGAATGCCAACATGTAAATGCCAGAAACCACGAGCACATTCACACGCACAAGGAAAAATCTTCCAACATGAAAACTAGGCCCAAAAACGTGAATGCCTTCGAAAACGGGATCGGGGGCCCAGTCTGACCTCCGCCTTACCGCCCTGATCAAGGATCACCAATACAATGAAGGGCAAAGGCCTGGAAGATCAAGGTAGGCCTCCGGAACAGGAGCTCAGGAAATTGCTGCTGCTCTGCACCGTTACCTCTGAATAGTGAGCATGAGGAGCTGGGCTGGCTCCCTTATATAGAGTCTGGCCCAGCCCACAAACCACACCCAGTCATGCTGCAGAGAAAGCTTCTAGAAGGCCCTGGAAAGGGACCACACCCTGACACACTCTGAAAGCCTGCAGCAATACATTGCAAATGAACAGTATTTACAAGCACCTTGAATATAAGTCTTCAGGTTTAAACTCTGCAATGCAAAAGGTTAAACAACAGCATATCAACATAATGCATGAATGACGTTATCTCATAAGTGTTGGGTTTTTGCATTCTAGTCGCCCGTAGAGCGCGCACTGCCCTGATGTTGACAACAGCCCATACCATGTCAAGAGGCAGAATTCGACACTATCGAAATCATGAACATCATCCACTCCGGCTCTCCATCTGACTCCTGCCCTCACCACATCCTCAACAAAGCAAGCTCTGTCATCGCACCCCAACTACGGAAGATCATCAGCAGCTCCATTGAGTCCGCCACCTTCCTGGAGAGCTGGAAACACCCCAAAATCAACGCCCTCCTCAAAAAACCCAAGGTGGACCCAAAGAACCTAAAGAATTTCCGGCCTATCTCCCTGCTCCCCTTCCCATCAAAAGTAAACGAGAAGGCTGTCAACAGACAACTAACCCGCTTCCTCGAGGAGAACTGCACCCTGGACCCTTCCCAATCTGGATTCCGCAGCAACCACAGTACCGAAACTGTCACCACCGCCGCCACCGACGATATCAGAACCATACTGGACAACGGCGAACCTGTGGCCCTCATCCTCCTGGACCTCTCGGCTGCGTTCGACACCGTCTGCCACCACACCCTACACTCACACCTCAGCAATGCAGGAATCCGTGAAAGAGCCCTGGACTGGGTCACCTCCTATCTCACCGGCAGAACCCAGAGAGTCCGCCTCCCCCATTCCACTCAAAGGCCACCAAATTCATCTGCTGCGTACCCCAGGGTTTGTCCCTCAGCCCGATCCTCTTCAACGTCTACATGGCCCCGCTCGCTAACATTGCCCGATCCCACAACCTCAACATCATCTCATATGCCGACGACACCCATCTGTTCCTCTCCCTCACACAGGACTCCGCCAAGACCAACCTCCACGAATGTATGAAGGCCATCGCCAAAAGGATGAAGAGCAGCTGCCTCATACTCAATTCCGACAAGACGGAAGTCCTCATCTTCGGCTCCACCCCCTCTGCATGGGGTGACTCCTGGTGGCCTGCGACTCTTGGAGCCGCTCCAACTCCCACCGACCACGCACGCAACCTAGGATTCATCTTGGACTCCCACCAAAACTAGAAGAACAGTCACCCAAGCCCTTGTAAGCAACAAACTGGACTACGGCAATGCCCTCTACGCAGGAACCACGGCCAAACTCCAGAAGAGGCTGCAATGCATCCAGTATGCCTCTGCAAGCCTCATCCTGGACATCCCCTGCCACTGCCACATCACAGACCACCTGAGAAACCTGCACTAGCTCCCAGTCAACAAGAGAATCACATTCAAAATCCTCACCCACGCTCAAAAAGCACTGCACAACACGGACCAGAATAACTCAACAGATGGCTCTCCTTCTACACCCCGACCCGACATCTCCACTCTGCTGACCTTGCCCTTGCAACCGTCCCACGTGTCCGCAAAACTACAACCGGTGGTAGATCATTCTCGCACCTCGCCACCAAAACGTGGAACACTCTTCCCACCCACCTTTGCCAGACCACAGACCTTCTTACCTTCAGGAAGCTTCTCAAGACCTGGCTGTTCGAGCAGTAGCAGCACCTCTCCCCCCATTCTGTCCCCCACCCTCCTCAGCACCTTGAGACTCTCACGGGTGAGTAGTGCGCTTTACAAATTCCTGAGTTATTGACCAGGGACTTCTCTACACATTATATTTTCTCTATTATTTGCATTTTACAGCACTTCATTGGAGAGCCAATGGTTGCTCGGGGATAAAATCATTCACGGAATTTCCTTCAGGCCAAAAGAGGTGCTCTTTTTTGGGGACCACTCCTTTGGGTGAAATTATCAAATGTTTCATCAGCCAACCCATAAAAGGGCCTGTCATGCGTCCTTCCTGGATCTCTTTGCTCAATTTGTCCCGTACAACTTGTTTGTGAGCATTCACTGAGTTCAGATTTTCTTCCCACCGTCACCTCTGTGGACCCACATATCCCAGCCGAAACCCCATGGGGAACCCTTCCAACAAGATCCCTGCTGCTCACATCCACTCATACTGCTCAAGCCAAAAACGCAGCCTATCCAGTTTTACTGGAGTAGGAGCTTTTCCCCCCAGGGCCCTGAGCACCTCTCCCTCCCTGGAAATTGCCATGCCTGCTAGTCTGCTGTCCCCCAATGCTGCCTAGTTACTGTTGCCACTGACCAGCCGTGCCCCCTGTTGCACTCCCTGCACCGTAACAGCTGACCAATGCATGTCTATCTGAACAGTTGGAGCATTCATGCCGAAACTTACAATACTCCAGAGGCCTTTTTAAAAAAACAGCCTTCCCTAGTCTGGGTGCTATTACTCCCCTGTGCAGTGTTCTGATCCCTAGTTGTTGACCCGACCCCATCCTGAAAGGGACGGTACACGATTAGTAGCCCACAGGCTGTGAAAATCATCTTTCCAAATTTAGCTGGCCGCATAGTGTGCCATAAGGCTGTGTCAATTTCCCCCATTGTACTGCCGGGTCCAGCACCATACGGCCTGAAATGTCTTGTGGTAGTGGACCATTATGTAATCAGCATAGTTTATCTATGCCTTCCTAATAGTGTCCATGTGTTTGAAAAGGGCAACCAACTTTTCTGGGTATTTTTCACAATATACAATTTTCAATTGTGACTGGCACTTTAGGCCATTTTGCCAGCTTGTATTCTTCTTCTTTGGATCCCTCCTTATCCTGTAGTTCCCTATGTAATAGCTTCAACATCTCCACATACTCCCCTTTCCAAATCTTTTCTTTTGTCGCCAAAGTAAGGTGGTCCCCCAGTGGTTTAGATGTCCCCATATAGGGAAGTTTCTTTATCTTCAATTGTTTACTCTCCAGTGGCTGCTCAGCTTTAGCCACAGTTTCAGCCACCTTGGAGTTTCCCCATGACCTGTCATTTCTCTGTCATCCCTGACGCCTGCCCTGACCTCTTTGCCCAGTTCTGTCCTTCTCCTGCTTGTTTCTCTCTACTGTCGCTGTCTGATAATGTTTTACCTCTGCTGTCGCTAGACTAACTGACTGTTGGCTCTCTTCGTCCATTCCCACACCTGTGTACAGCACATACACACCTTTCCTGAGGTGGGCCTCTTCACAACCTGAAGGCTCCTTTGCCTCCACCGCAAACAACACCATCTTGTCAGCATACTCTTCATACACTCTGAGCTTACCTGGTGCCAGGGTTGGTGACCGTTCCGGAGCCTGCCACCTCACCAGTTGCACTTGTTGTAATGTGTCCCGGTGTCTGCTAGGCCTCCTTGCAGCACCCGTCACCTGCAAAAATATGAGAGGCATTTTCATGAGATCTCCCCACACATAACCTTCTTCCCTCTGCCACCAAGTAGCCTCTGCACCCTGAATTTCCCTATCCTCCCTCAACTCTCCTTCCTCCAAGCTCTCTTCCTCATAATTGAGCATAGTTTGATGTCCGTTAACATGTCCACTTGCCCATGATGGCCCAACTTGTGCCTCCTGTGCAGCATGTACCTCTTTGTGTACTATATTATCCACTAGGAGTGACTGTCGAAGGGCCGTACCCTGCCCTCTGGACCACTCGACAGGTGCAGGACGTTGCTGCCCCAGTACTGTGACATTGGAGGTTGTACTGATCCGTCCATCTCACGGCACTGGGAAAGCTTTCCTGGCTCTCCCAGTTGTGTTTGTCGGAATGTCTCTTGCTGTTCTCTGGCTAGCCACCTAGGGTCCCGCCTTTTCTTCTTCTTGGGGCCCTCAAGCCGCACTGAACTCTTCAGAGTCTGCTTCATCGTGGACAACAACCCTCTGTAAAAGAGAAAATAGGCTCAGTGTGCTGGTAAGTGCTCTACTTTACCACTCTAATGTCCCTGCCTCTGGAGGTGTGTAGCCTGCGCCATAATCCACCCTGTGGCATCCTGTTTGTCCCACAAAAGTGGGCAACCCTGCCTATGTTTTCTCCCTCTCCCTCACCTCTACCTGTGAGACTGCCCCCCTGTCTCCTCCCACCCTGGCCTGCTTGCCCATATACCTTCTTAGGAAGCTTGACACTGCCATTCATGTCTCCACCCTCCTCCACATCACCTGTTGTGCTATGCGTCCCGTCAGCGCGGTCGGGTTGGGTCGCGGCGAGGGCCGCTGTCCAATTTGCGTGCCGCGGGCCCACCGCGCCCCTTTTTATGGCCTTGCGTCGTCCTTGCCGCTGCAGCGGGGACGGGAGCCCGGAATTGGGCTTCTGATCTCGCTGCACATTTTGCGTGGCGTGAAGAATTTAGATAGGCCCTTGGGCGCCCCCCCCCGCAGCCTCTCTCTCACCTAGGGTTTTTTGGGTTTCCTTTTTTCTTTTCTCTTCTTGTGGGAAGCCATCTTATGGCTATCCCATCATACCTTTATCTTCTCTGGTTCCCTGCCTGCACCTGTTCCCTTCTTCCTGTGGTATCTTTCCTATCTGTTCTATTACTTTTTCCCAATCCAAGATGGCTGTCTTTCCTTTTCCTGTTTCTTACTTCCTGTTTTGGGGGTATATAAGGACCTTGATTTCTTTTCTCCTTGCATTGCAACACTGCTCTGTGGTGATTACACTCCTGCTGGTTTTCTCTTTGATATCCAGTTTTTTCTCTTGTTTTTTTTCCTGCGTTTGGCCTGGTTCAACACTTTGATTTTTATTTGTGTCTTCCTTTCTTCCAGGGAGTCCCCATCTGTAGGTTTTTTCCCTTTGGGGTTTTTCCTCAGGGACTCCTTCTGTAAGGTATTGGTGTATACTGTCAACAGCACTGTGGCTACCGGAAAGGGTCGCCCCTACCTTGGCCAGAGCCGGACCTGCAAGAACTGAGGTCGCACTCCATCTCCCTCTGGTCTGGACGGTAAGCCACAGCTTGACAGATTGCAACGCCTAAAACTCTGGTCGTGGTCTAGCTCCATGGAGGACCCCTCGACAAGTACTGAACAGACAAACCAGTCCATGCTCCTGACTATCCAGCAACAAGCACAAGAATTACAACAGCTACAGAATGAAACTGTGGCCCTACGCCAAGGCTTGACCTCCAGGACCATTGACGTTCCCACGGTTTCTGCCTCTACACCCCGTTTTTCGGGGGACCCTAATAAGTTGCGTGAATTCTTAGATGCCCTCATGGATTATTTAGCATTTAGACTGTCACAATTCACGCAAGACAAAACCAAGGTTGGATACTTAATCAGTGCTCTGTCTGATCCAGCTTTAGCCTGGGCAACTCCTTTGGTAACATCCAACGATTCCCGACTGTCAAATTATCCCGCATTCATCGCTGCATTCAAACAAATGTTTGAATGTCCTGGACTCGAAACTTCTGCAGAAGAAGCTTTATGCGACATACAACAAGGAATTACAATACATCACACGATTTATACAACTGGCAGCGGAAACCTCTTGGGTAGAACGTACCCTTGTCACCCTTTATAGAAGGGGGCTTAAGGAGGCGATCAAAGACGAACTAGTACATTCGCGAAAATGGAGAATCTTCAGAGTTTGATGGACTTAACTCTAGCCATAGAATATCGTCTTCACGAACGCAAAATAGAAAAGAAGAAAAGTCATATACCGTCCTCTGCAAGTACTCATGCACCACCTCATCGTTATGAACAAACATGTTCTGACACTAAAGGACCATCGGAGGAAGAACCTATGCAAATTGACATGGCTCGTGGACCCTTATCAGCTAGCGAATGTGAAACCAGACGCAGGAAGGGACTATGGCCCTCAGTACAACCCTGGTGATCGGTGTTAAAGCGGCAGTAACACCGCCAACAGGCCGTCTATAAAAAATATGGTATTATGACCACGGTGGAAACCGCCAACATAGACAGCCACTTTAACACTCCGACCGCCAGGGCGGTAGCAACAAACACCGCGGCGGAAACCGCCAACAGACAGGCGGAAGACAATGTACCGCCCACCCTATCATGAGAGGCCAATCCGCCAGATTTTCCGGGGCGGTACCAACGACATCAAAAGCATGGCGGAAACAGTACACTGAAGGGGAACCACTCACCTTCCGACACTCCACAAAGAACCAGGACGCCATGGAGCCCGAAGTGCAGGTCCTCCCTATGTTGGTATATCTACTAATACACCAGGAAGTAGAAAGAAGGCGGTGAGTACTGCAGCTAGCACACAGGGGAGGTAAAAGACAGTTACACACACACGCGGCACACAACACCCCCACATCCCACCCTCACCCACAGCGCCATACACACTAACCCATCCAACAACATTACAGATACACCCATTACCCCTTGGAAGAACGCAAGGACAAAAGGAATTGAGTTTAACCAGTGATATTTTGAACAATCAGATATAGCAATCGAATAAAAATAAATCAGTATATACAAATATTCCCATTATGTACAGATGGGCGTACACTGTCCCTTGTAAATGTCCGTGGACCATTGGTCCCAAAGATCATGGGCGAAGCCCACACATGACACATGCCTCAAAACGGAGAGAACACTCCAGGGGCATCAGGTCGAAAAAACACAAGCACCTCAGGGGGAAGGGGAGGGGGGCACCTCAGCCGGAAGATGGTACTACGCCACTGCTTCTCAAGGGGGCTCCATGCCCACTGCTTGGTCCTGGGGAGTTCAAAGCCCCAGTCTCTCAAGTGGGCGCTTTGCCCACTGCTTGGTCCTGGGGAGTTCAAAGCCACAGTCTCTCAAGTGGGTGCTTTGCCCACTGCTTGGTCCTGGGGAGTTCAAAGCCACAGTTTCTCTAGTGGGTGCTTTGCCCACTGCTTGGTCCAGGGGAGTTCAAAGCCAAAGTCTCTCAAGTGGGTGGTTTGCCCACTGCTTGGTCCTCGGGAGTTCAAAGCCACAGTCTCAAAGGTGGGTAGTTTGCCCACTGCTTGGTCCTGGGGAGTTCAAAGCCACAGTCTCTCAAGTGGGTGCATTGCCCATTGCTTGGTCCTGGGGAGTTCAAAGCCACAGTCTCACTAGTGGATGTTTTGTTCCACTGGTTCTGGAGGGGGCTTTGTGCCAGTGTGATTCATCCTGCCAAGGAGGGGGTGAGTGTATGCATTTCTCCAATGGTTCTGGAGGGGGCATTTTGCCCAGTGTGCTTCATCCTGCCAAGGATTGGGGGAGTGGGTGCATCTCTCCACTGGTTCTGGAGGGGGCATTGTGCCCAGTGTGCTTCATCCTGCCAAGGATTGGGGGAGAGGATGCATCTCTCCACTGGTTCTGGAGGGGGCATTGTGCCTAGTGTGCTTCATCCTGCCAAGGAGTAGGTGAGTGGATGTATCTCTCCACTGGTTCTGGAGCGGGCATTGTGCCCAGTGTACTTCATCCAGCCAAGGATTGGGGGAGTGGATGCATCTCTCCACTGGTTCTGGAGGGGGCATTGTGCCCAGTGTGCTTCATCCTGCCAAGGATTTGGGGAGTGGATGCATCTCTCCACTGGTTCTGGAGGGGGCATTGTGCCCAGTGTACTTCATCCTGCCAAGGATTGGGGGAGTGGATGCCTTCTTCCACTGGTTCTGGAGGGGGCATTGTGCTCAGTGTGCTTCATCCCCTGCCAAGGATTTGGGGAGTTGATGCATCTCTCCACTGGTTCTGGAGGGGGCATTATGCCCAGTGTGCTTCATCCTGCCAAGGAGTGGGTGAGTGGATACCTTCTTCCAATGGTTCTGGAGGGGGCATTGTGCCCAGTGATGCTGCACCGGGGTGTGGCAGTTCCCATTCTTTCATCTGGGTGTCTGAGCCACAAGATGTGCAGGAAACAGGTAGCATGATACTCCATGGAGGCAGAGCCACACTCCATCCTGCGGCAACTTAGGCTGAAAACTGCTGGTGGTGGTGCCTCATGTGGTGTGTGCAGGGTCCAGGATGTTACCTGCAGCCTCGGATGGCTGCCCACTGGGTATGCTGCTGATGTCTGATATAGTGGCACCGGCTGGGTACGTGGCGGTGCAGATGGCGGTGCAGGTGGCGGTGGCTGCGGCGGAGATGCTGCAGGTGCTGCCCGTGGTGCAGGTGTCTGTAGTAGTGGAGGGAGACACCAGACCGTCTCCGGCAGCCTCGGACGGCTGATCACTGGGGAGGATGCTGGTGACTGACGCTGTGGCAGCGGCAGTGCAGGTGGCGGTCGTTGCGGCGGTGCTGACCGTGGTACAGGTTGCTGGCCTGTCTGGAGAAATGGTGGTCACCAGCCCCTCACCAGGAGGCTTCGTGCCCTGAGGTGACTTGCCCTTGCTCTTCTGTCCCTTCCCCACCTTGGTAGTCGCTGCTGGGACATTGGCACTGTTCTCTTTGGGTTTGGATCAGGCATTGCTGGGTGGGTGTTGCGACTTTCCCCTGCTGCAGGCCGGCCCCTTCTTAACCTAGGCAGGTGGCAGAATCGGGTAGTCCTTCCCATCTGTAGGTGGCACACTGGTAGCCCTGATGGGTGCCCCCCTTTCAATCCTTCCGACTTGCAGGGACCACAGCGGACACCGATTTGGTGGCTGAGGTGCCCGCCTGGGATCTAGACATCCTGGCCCTAGAGGAAGGACAGGGGGGTGTAGGGGAGAGGTCAATGTTAGCTAGGAAAAGTTTTTTTGACACACTGCGACGGGAAGATGGAGGGGGTGTGGGAGTGGAGGAAGAGGTAGTGGTTGTAGGAGGTGTACGTCTGCTGAGTGTGGGTGAAGGTGCATGGGGTGGAGGCTGTTGTGGGGTGGATGGCTGTTGAGTGGGTGTGTGCCTGAGTTTGTGTACTTTGGGAGGAGGGCTCACAGACACACTGGGAGAGGACACAGGGGAAGTGTGAATGGTTGTGGGGGTGGTGATTGCTCGCGAGTGGTGTGTTGTGATGGGCGTGCTGGTGATGGAGGCAGTGGCTGATGATGTAGTGCATGCAGGTGTGAGTGTAGACGATACTGGGAGGGAGGTGCAGAACGAGGAGGAGGGGGAGACAGTGGAGGCAATGGATGTTGGTATGTGTGCATGGGGATGGTGCTTGTGTGAGTACCTGTGTGATGATGTGTGGTGCTTATGTTTTCCTGAGCCACTTTTGTGTGTTGATGTGTGTGCATGCTGGTCTGAAGGTGTGCTTGGGATAGGCTGAGGTAGAGGGGATTGGGTCAGGGTAGTGGAAGTTGGAGGGGGGAGGCTGGACACAGGGACAATGGCTGCCATCAGTGCCGAGGCCAGAGCCTGAAATGCTCTCTGTTGGGCCGCCACGCCAGAATGAATGCCCTCCAGGTATGCATTTGTTTGTTGCAAATGCCTCTTGACACTCTGGATGGCATTCAGAATGGTTGACTGCCCAACAGTGAGGGATCTCAGGAGATCAATAGCCTCCTCACTGAGGGCAACAGGGCTGACTGGGGCAGGGCCTGAGGTGCCTGGGGCAAAGGAGATGCCCACCCTCCTGGGTGAGCGGGCATGGGAAACACGCTGAGGGGCTGCTGGGAGGGAGGTACTGGTAGGGGGGGTGGCGGCTGTACCTGTTGTTGGGGTGGGCACAGAGGTGTCCGCCACCCCCAGGGAGCTTTCATCAGAGGAGGACTCGCTGTCACTGGTATCCCCTTCCTGTCCCCGTCGTGGAGCTCCCCTCGCCCTCCATCCCACTGGTGGCTTCACCCTCCATGGATTCACCCTCATGGGCCATGTGGGATGCAGCTCCCTCCGTTGCCGGTGCCTCTGCTTCTCCGCCAGATGATGCTAATGCACACCAGGACAGGGTGACAAAACAAGTAGGGGGGAAAGACAGAGGACACACATGGTCAATGCCAGCAACACCACTACCGCTGGTGGACACAACACACACTGAGCTGCCCTATGTATTAGGCCTTGCCCAACCACTCACTAAGGCAGTCACCAGCCCATGGAGTACAATGCCTAACACCAGCATCTGCACACCTGACACCCACAGGACCCTGCACACTAGTAGTTGCCCACTTGTACCATTGGGATAGGGGTGCTTCAGAGCCTGCAAACAAGGGACCTACCCTGGCATGATCGCCCTGGCCTAGGGGCACCCACAGCCCACATCCCCAGCCATGTAGTTCCTAAAGTGCGCAAAGTAAGCTTTCTGAAACTGTACTCACCCCCTTGTGGCTGCTGTGATGCCCTCAAGCGCCCATCCAACTCTGGATAGGCCACCGCCAGGATGCGGAACATCAGGGGGGTCATGGTGCGACGGGCACCCCTTCCACGTGGGAGGCCAGCCCCAACTGGGCCTCCACCGTCTTCTTGGTCCAGCGGCGCAGGTCCTCCCATCTCTTGTGGCAGTGGGTGCTGCACCTGTGATAGACCCCCAGGGTCCATACCTCTTTGGCGATGGCACGCCAAATTCCCTTCTTCTGGTGGGCACTGACCTAGAGGGTAAAGACAGCGGAAAATGTAATTACTCACCCGTCCGGACCGTCATACTCATTGCCCACCAGTTCCCACCTATGCCCTGACGCACATACACTGACCACCTCTCATGCAGCACTCAGGCCAGGACGCCTTAGCACCCCCAACATGTGCCTCACATCCACATCACTCCAAACAGGCATTGCCCACGCATGATGTTCACAGTGTACTCACCTGTTTGTCTGGAGGACCGTAGAGTAGCGTGTACTGGGGGAGGACCCCATCCACCAGTTTCTCCAACTCCTCCGCAGAGAAGGCAGTGACCCTTTCCTCAGACACTCTAGCCATTGTTGCTTCCAGACTCAGGTCACAGCAGCATATGCAGTGTAGGTCCTCTCCTGTTGATGGTCAGGTATCAAGTGAGTGGATGGTTAGAAAATGGCGGTGACGTCCGTGGCGATGCATACCGTCACCGCCGGCGTACTTCACCATTAGCTCCTGGAACCCATAGGGCCCAATGATAACCAATGCGGAGTTGCACGGCGGTTTTCGACCGCCTACTGCGACGATGCACAATGCCAGCGCAGTTATCTCATTTACCCTTGTCCCTCCTCACAGGTTAGGCAGCCGCCATTACAAGGTGGCACATTACATGGTACCTAACTGCGTCACAGCACATATTGGCACATATACTGACTCACGGTTTCACACACTGCTTCTGTAACATTAATTCAGACACAGTTGTGCTATCTATGTGGAAAATGACCTTCTGCTCACCCTTCTCCATAGGCTACAACCGCTGAGGCAGATGATGAGATGGCGGCATCCTCCGGTGTACAGAACCCTTGTGGACTTGTCGACAATGGAAGACAGACACATTATAATCACATACAGACTTGATCGTGCCACAATCCAAGAACTGTGTGCCCAATTAGAGCCAGACCTGATGTCAGCTATCTGCCAGCCCACAGGTATCTCCCCTCTAGTGCAGGTCCTGTCAGTGCTACATCTCCTGGCAAGTGGCTCCTTCCAAACTACAGTGGCCATGGCATCAGGGATGTCTCAGCCAATGTTCTCAAATGTGTTGAGCAGGGTATTGTCTGCCCTGCTGGAACATATGCGCAGCTACATCGTGTTCCCCCAGGTGGAGCATTTGGCCACAGTGAAAGCTGACTTCTATGCCCTGGGACATATCCCCGACATCATTGGTGCCATTGATGGTACACATGTGGCATTTGTCCCCCGCAGAAATGAACAGGTGTACAGGAATAGAAAAAGCTACCATTCGATTAATGTGCAAATGGTGTGTTTGGCAGACCAGTACATCTCCCATGTGAATGCCAAGTATCCTGGCTCTGCTGTGCATGACGCCTATATCTTGCGCAATAGCAGCATCCATTGTGTGATGGGCCACTGGGTGTGGCTAATAGCTGAGCCCAAGGTTTCCACACAGTTAGAGTAGGTGTCTGGGTATGGGGTTCCCCTAAGGGTTAGTGTGTGTCTCACAATTGTCCCTCGATATTTGCAGGTGACTCTGGTTACCCCAACCTGTCATGGTTACTGACCCCAGTGAGGAATCCCAAGACAAGGGCAGAGGAACGTTACAATGACGCACATGGGCGAACTAGGAGGATTATTGAGAGGACATTCGGCCTCCCGAAAGCCAGATTCCGGTGCCTCCATCTGGCAGGTGGCTCCCTGTACTACTGACCCAAGAAGGTGTGCTAGATCATCGTGACCTGCTGTATGCTGCACAACCTGGCATTGAGACGCCAGGTGCCTTTTCTGCTGGAGGATGAGCCTGGTGATGGTTTTGTGGCAGCGGTGGAGCCTGTGAACAGTGAGGAAGAGGAGGCAGAGGAAGAAGATGTTGACAACAGAACAAACATTATCCTGCTGTACTTCCAGTGACACACAGGTAAGAGACTGTGGGGGTTATTCTAACTTTGGAGGAGGTGTTAATCCGTCCCAAAAGTGACGGAAAAGTGACGGATTTACCACCAGCCGTATTACGAGTCCATTATATCCTATGGAACTCGTAATACGGCTGGTGGTATATCCGTCACTTTACCGTCACTTTTGGGACGGATTAACACTCCTCCAAAGTTAGAATAACCCCCATGTAACTCCTCTTCACATTTCAGTATACTTTAGGACATTGTACATGGCAGCCTCTTACCCTCAGGCTATGGACACTGACTGTCCCCTTTGGGTTTCCTTTTTTCAGATCTGTGTACCTCATTCTGGCTTCTGCTATGTGTACTGCTGCCCAACAACTGTCATACATTGGTATGAGTAAATGAACATATACCTTGCAATGCTTTGATAATGTTCTATGTAATACATGCATTGTCCAAGGGGGCATAGGGAGTGGAGCAATGGCAGTTCAAGGTGGACAGGGTAACAGAGTGACAATCAGGAGGGTCCTATTTCCTGGCGGGGGTCTTGGTAATGTTCTCTGTCTTCTGCCTGGATCGCAGGCACCGTTTGCGGGGTAGTTCTCCTTCTGCAGGGGGTGGGGTGCTGGTGGCCAGATGTTTGTGTGGCAGGGCCTCCTGTCCATCAGTGCCGGCGGAGGTGGAAGGCTGTTCCTCTGTTTGGCTAGTGTCAGGGGCCCTTTGTTGAGCCACTGCCTCCCTCATGGTCTTGCCCATATCAGCCAGCACCCTTACTATGGTGACCAGGATGGTGTAGATTTTTGTGAGGTCATCACTGATCCCCATGTACTGTCCCTCCAGCAGCTGCTGGATCTTCTGAAACTTGGCCAGTACCGTGCCCATGGTCTCCTAAGACTGGTGGTATGCTCCCATGATGTTGGAGAGTGCCTAGTGGAGGGTCGGTACCCTGGGCCTGTCCTCCCCCTGTCGCACAGCAGTCCTCCCAGCTTCCCTGTTGTCCTGTGCCTCTGTCCCCTGAACCGTATGCCCACTGCCACTGACCCCAGGTCCCTGATCATCCTGGGTAGTTGCCTGGGGTCCCTGTAGTGGTGGACACACTGCTGATTGACGTGTCCTGGGGACAGTGGCATGGGCCCGCTGGGTTGGTGCTGTGCTGGTGTTTCCTGAGGGGGAGGCTCTGTGGTGGTTTGGGACTGTGGCAGTGTAACCGACTGTCCAGAGGTCCCTGATGGGCCAGATTGGTCATCGTGATAAAGGCGTGCAGAGCTGCTGTCATCACTGTGGGCCTCTTCTGGGGGGGACTGGATGTAGCTGGCACCTCCGCTCCGGTGACGTTGTGTAGGGGTCCTGTTGGGATGCAAATGCATTGTTATTGCATCTGTGTGTGCCATTTTGTGCAATGGATGTGTTTCCCTTATAGATTTGTGCTTTCCCTGTTGCCTTGGCCTTGTGTGATTGCTGATTGTGTGGGCTAGGTGAGTCTCTCTACTGAGCATGCTGTCATGATGGGTGTCCATGCAGGTCTGTGATGGGGGTCCATGCATTGCTGCAGCAAGCAGGGCTTGGTATTGGGATCTGTGGGTTGTGATAGTGGGGTATATGTGAGGTGGTGGAGTGATGGGGTGAGAGTAGGGGTAGGAGTTAGTGATGGCGTGCAGGTAGGATGGGGGATAAAGTAGTTAAGATTTGCCTTACCAGAGTCCAGTCCTCCTGCTACTCCTGCAAGGCCCTCAGGATGCATGACCGCCAAGACTTGCTCCTCCCATGTTGTTAGTTGTGGGGGAGGAGGTGGGGGTCCACCGCCCGTCCTCTGTACTGCTATCTGGTGTCTTGATACCACGGAACGCACCTTTCCCCGTAGGTCATTCCACCTCTTCCTGATGTCATCCCTGGTTCTTGGATGCTGTCCCACGGCATTCACCCTGTCGACGACTCTCCGCCATAGCTCCATCTTCCTCGCAATGGACGTCTGCTGCACCTGTGATCCGAATAGCTGTGGCTCTACCCGGATGATTTCCTCCACCATGAACCTTAGCTCCTCCTCCGAAAACCTGGGGTGTCTTTGAGGTGCCCTGATGTGGTGTGAGTGATATGTGTGAGGTGATGTATGGGGTGATGTGTTGGGATGTATTATGTGATGTGTGTGGATGGTGTATGAGTGATGGTGTTCTGTGCCTCTCAGTGATTGTGTGCTCTTTGTCTCTCTGTCTCTCTCTCTGTGCTCATTCTATTTGTTTTGGTTGTAAGGGGTTGTGGGTAGTGTGGGTGTGTGTTTTATAGTGGTGTGGGTGTGGTGTGTGTATATGCGTCAAGTGTGTGTATTTTGAATTGTCCAATGTGGTGTAGTTTTGTAAGTGTGTGTCTATTTTGAGCGCGGCGGTGTGTACCGCCAATGGTTTACCGCGGTTGAATGACCGCCACGTTGATTCGTGGGTCGTGATACTGTGGGCGTATTAATGTTGGTGTGACGGTGTGGGTTTTGCTATTGCCAGTTTATCACTGAGCTTTGGTGTGGCGGACTTGTGTGGGTGTCTGTATTGTGGCGGGATTCTCTGTGTGGGTCATAATAACCGTGGTGGATTACCGCCGCGGTCACGGTATATTGGCGGCCGTCAGCACAGAGGTAGGTGGCATTTACCGCCAGGGTTGTAATGAGGGCCTATGTCTTTACTGTGGTGCTTCCGGTCACCTAATTCGTGCTTGTCCCATTTGCCCGGCAAGATCCTTGGGAAACGCCAGTTCCTGTCCTCTGTGAGAAGGGGGAGGACTGGATATTTCGAGATACCTTCCATCTGTTCTTCTCGGGAAGAAATAACAGTGCTGTTCCTCCTACCTATCTCCCTTCTATTAGAAGATGGCCGTGAAGAAAAGGCTCTGGCCTTGTTGGATTGTGGGGCCAGTGGAATCTATTTAGATGAAACTTGGGCTCTGGAAAGGAAGATCCCTCGGATATCCAAAGATATACCAGAACAAGTCCATACAGTAGATGGTCCCCTGTTAGCTTCTGGTCCTGTTACTGATACCACCCCTACTCTGTGTTTACAATTCGGAATGCATCAGGAATATGTTTCTTTTGATTTTATCTCTTCACCGAATCACGTCATGATTCTAGGTATTCCATGACTCACCCGGCACAACCGTTACATCAACTGGGAAACCAGGATCATCTCTCTATCCTCCCACTTCTGCCAACAACATTGCTATTCAGCAGGAACTTATTGGTCCCCAAAGTAAATGGTGTCAAAGAAAATAAACTGTTCAATCAACCTCCTTCAAGGAGTACCCAATCATTATTTAGAGTATGCTGATGTTTTTCAAAAACCTGATAAACCTGTACTTCTGCCTCACAGAGAATATGAGTGTACCTTTCCCATAGAATCTATTGTAGTTGTTCCCTTTGGGAGGAAGTATTCTCTTACTGAGCATGAGAAGAAGATCCTCAAAGAATACCTAGAAGAGAATATACAGAGCGGTCTTATTGTTCCTTCTTCTTCTCCCGCAGGGGCTTCCCTCTTTTTCGTGGCCAAGAAGACAAAAAACTTGCGCCCCTGCATAGACTTTTGAGGACTAAATAAAATTACCATAAAAGATCGCTACCCGTTGCCCCTCATCAAGGACATTCTAGAAGCTGTTCGAGGAGCTAAGACATTTACCAAACTAGATCTTAGGGGAGCCTACCATCTTTTAAGAATAAAGGAAGGCGATGAATTGATGACAGCCTTCAGAACCCTTTTTGGCCATTTTGAATATTGGATGATGCCCTTCGGTCTTACCAATGCTCCCTCTATATTTCAGAGATTTATGGACGCCATTTTTTCTGATCTCTTACACCAAACAGTGGTTGTCTATTTCGATGATATACTTATCTTCTCTACTCATCCTGAACAACACACGAAACATGTGCTCCAAGTCTTAAAAAGGCTTAGACAACACCATCTCTTCGGCAAGCCAGAAAAGTGTGAATTTGATCAGTCTGAAGTAAGATATTTGGGGTACCATATCAAACAAGTAGGAATTGCTATGGATTCAGACAAGGTTCAAGCCATTCTGAATTGGCCATCTCCATCTTCCATCAAAGAAACTCAGAGTTTTCTTGGTCTCACCAATTTCTATTGTCAATTCATAACTGATTTCGCCCAGCAGGCCAGTCATATAACTCAAACCCTTAAAAAAGAAAGTCTACGGAAAAGTTTTCATTGGACTAAAGATGCGGAAACAGCCTTCCAAATGTTTAAACACGCCTTCACTCAAGCTCCTATCTTACGGCATCCAGATACCACTAAACAATTCATTGTAGTCACTGATGCCTCAGAAAGAGCCATAGGGGCTGCTCTGCTCCAAAAACAAAACAATGATGGGCTAGAACATCCCGTATTTTACCTCTCCCATATACTCTCCGACTCTGAACATAATTACTCCATGTTAGAACGGGAATTGCTTGCCTTAAAGACGGCTTGTATTGAATGGAGACAATTTCTCATGGGATCTAAAGAACCTTTTGAGGCTAGAACTGATCATTAGAATCTGCAGTGTCTAAGAAACTTTCAATGTCACAATAGCCGTCAGGCTCGATGGGCCTTTTTCTTCAGCCAATACAATTTTTACATCACATATATCCCTGGATCCCAAAACATTCTGGCTGATGCTCTATCACAACGCTATCCGGAGTGCAGTATTTCTACCACACAAAACCTAATTGAACCTGATAAGATCATTGGAGTTGTACAATCCTTTCTTGACAAGGTTCACTCTGAGTATTCCAATCTAGGTGAACCTGAAATGAATAACTTACGTCCATTATTATGTAAGGATAAGGGATACTATTTCCGTAAGAAAGCCTTGTTCTTACCAATTAAAATAGTCCAAACAGAAGCTTTACGGATGTGCCACGCCTCTCCTGTTGCAGGTCATCGCAGAATCAAGACCACCCAAGAGCTCCTTCTGCGCTCCTTTTGGTGGCCTACTCTTAAGGCTGATACTGAAAGCTATGTGACTTCTTGTCCTATCTGTGCTCAAGCAAAGACATCCCATAATAAACCAGCGGGAATGCTCCGTCCCTTACCGGTTCCACCATCTCCATGGCACACAATAACTACTGATTTTATGTGTTCTCTACCTCCATCAATGGGGAATCGAGTAATAATGGTGACAGTAGATTCATTCACTAAGATGGCACATTTTACCGCCTTAAAAAAGTTACCCACAGCCAAAGAACTAAGTCATATCTTCACTCAAGAAATCTTCCGACTTCATGGATTCCCGCAAGTCATCCTCTCAGACCGTGGTCTTCAATTTATCTCACGATTTTGGAGACAATTCTGTAAAACACTCAAGATCGATGTGGCTCTTTCTTCTGGTTTCCATCCTCAGACTAATGGTCAAACGGAACAGCTAAATCAAGGAGTTGAACAGTATTTACGAAGTATTTGCAATGCTACACAAAATGACTGGTCCATGTATTTACCCCATGCCGAATTTTCATTTAATAATGCATTACATAGTGTTTCAAAAACTTTCCCATTCTTCTGTTCATATGGATACCATCCTAAAGCCTTTCCTAGTGTGCTCAGAGAATCAGTTGCACTTCCTGCCATCACAACATTTGTTTGACGGCTACGCACCATACAACATGTCCTACAGTCTAATCTTCAAGCCACCAAGATACAGATGAAAAGAATGGCGGACAAGAGACGTTGTGAGACCCCGTCTTATCAAATTAATGATCAAGTCTGGCTTTCCTCCAAGTTATTACCTTTACGGTTAAACCAAAATAAGTTTAGACCCCGGTACTATGGTCCTTTTCTGGTTCTTCAAAAGGTCAATCCTGTTTCTGTCCTTCTCCATCTACCCCGGACTTGGAGAATACACCCAGTATTCCATGTTTCTCAGCTCAAGCCATATATTCCGGATCCTTTTCACAGACAATTCTCCTGTCCTCTTCCTCAATTGGTGAACAACGTGCTGGAATATGAGGTCCAGGAGATTTGTGACTTCCGGTATTTCCGTGGACGTCTTCAATATCTCATCCATTGGAAGGGCTATCCTATGAGTGAATGCTCCTGGGAGGATGCCAGTTCGGTGCATGCCCCTCTCTTGGTCCATCGTTTTTTCTACCTTTTTCCTCACAAATCTGGGGCCTCAGGGGGGAACCTACTGTTGTGCCGTGAGTCCCGGCAGCACAGTCGGGTCGCGGCGGGGGCCATGGTCCAATTCGTGTGCCGCGGGGCCCGCTGCGCCCCTTTTTTCCGGCCTCGCATCGCCCTTGCCATTGCGGCAGGGACGGGAGCCCGGAATTGGGCTTCTGTTGCGCGGCATGAGGAATTTAGATAGGCCCTTGGGCGCCCCGCCCCTGCAGCCTCTCTCTTAACGTGGTTTTTTTGGGCTTCCTTTTTTCTTTTCTTTTCTCTTCTTGTGGGAAGCCATCTTATGGCTATCCCATCATACCTTTATCTTCTCTGGTTCCCTGCATGCACCTGTTCCCTTCCTTCTGCGGCATCGTTCCTATCTGTTCTATTACTTTTTACCAATCCAAGATGGCTGTCTTTCCTTTTCCTGTTTCTTACTTCCTGTTTTGGGGTATATAAGGGCCTTGATTTCTTTTCTCCTTGCGTTGCAACACTGCTCTGTGGTGATTACGCTCCTGCTGGTTTTCTCTTTGATATCCAGTTTTTTTCTCTTGTTTTTTCCTTTTTTTTTCCTGCATTTGGCCTGGTTCTAGAATTTTTCTTTGTGGCTTCCTTTCTTTCAAGGAGTCCCCATCTGGAGGTGTTTTCCCTTTGGGGTTTGTCCTCAGGGACTCCTTCTGGGAGGCACGGACTGTATTGGCGTATGCTGTCAACAGCACCGTGGTTACCGGAAAGGGTCGCCCCTACCTCAGCCAGAGCCACACCTGTAAGAACCGAGGTCGCACTCCATCTCCCTCTGGTCTGGACGGTAAGCCAAAGCTTGACATCACATGCTCCCATCCCCACAAGCTGGCACCCTCTTCATCTCCATCATCGCTCATTCTAGGAGGGCGGAGACCAGTGCCAAAGCTGGGCCCTATACTTGCCGGTCCGCTGTCTTCTTTTAAACCAGTCCCCCCATATCCAACTGTAGACCTACCTGCTGTTGGGACCACTGCCTCTTGCTTCCTGATACCTCTCTTAGAATTGTCAGTGCCCCCACTGGGGTCGTCTTCAGCCAGCCAGTTGCCTCCAATGAAATCAAATTCTGTCTGCTTTTTACCTGCTCTCTACCTTCCTTGCTTTCTCAGTCCCCCGACTCTCCTGCCACTCCTGGCTCATGCCAGGTGTGGTGGAACTCCTTCCCTCTTCTTCTTCCTCCCTGTGCCATTCTGGTCTATTTCTGTGGCTTCCAGTGGCCCTGCCCCTCCCCTTTCCAGCTGTTGCATGAGCATTAGCTGAGGCCCCACCCCACTGTCTGAAGGTGTGAAGCCTATCCACTGTGCTACGGACTTCAAGGTGTACACATTGCGGCCTCGCCAGCCCCCCACTTCCACCATCTCTATGCGGTACACCTTTGCCCCTATGTGCTCCTTGTCGTGGTGCTGCGGCACTGATGGCATGCCCTGTGTTCTTCCCCGCCCACATGGGGCCGCTCTCCAGACTTGGGAGCGACCCAGACCACTCACCTAGCCATTCCTTTCGCCGTCTCTCCGCGGTGGCGAACAGGTGCCATCGAAGGCCCTGCATGTTGGATGAGCCTCTGGCAGCAGTCCTGCTGCCAGAAGATCAAGAAGGCCCACGTGGTGAAGCAGCTGCAAGGCCTGAGCTACCTTGTCTTCCTCAGATATAATGTAAGTAGATTTAATAACCCTATTCACTTCACTGAAACATACGGAATTGTTCATTCAGCAAACGCCAATAATGCCAGCCTATGATAAACCCCAGGGGAAAAACTCTGCCACTGGTACCAGCCACTGTGTCACCTAGACAAAATGGTGGTTGGGAAACCAAAATGTAGTATATATTCCTGTGGGCTGCATTTAGCCCACAGAGCCCAAATAGCCCAGAGCAGTCACAGACTGCTCCACTTCCCCAATCCTCCCTGGGGGCGAGACCTCCTGATGGTTGGTTGCCCCCTCAAAACCCCATGCAGGTGGAAGAGCTAGTCTTCAGCCCCTCCCCTCCCAATTTAGCCAAAGGTTCATGAATATCTGTGAGATATGGAAGCTTGAGAGCCCCTCCCCAAATTGTGCATCCCCCTTTAACATTTTGTGCTATGCCACTGAATAAAGCATGATAGTTCTGTTCAAGATAAATTTTGATTATATTTATCATAGTGAGGATGAGACAGGAAGTTGGCTGTGCAGCAGGAGCGATCCCATAGTGCACTAATCAGCCAGACAGGGCACTAAAAGATGCCTGCGGTGGAAAGCATTTCAATGCCACTTCCATTTTGTGCACACCATGGGAACGTAGAAAGCAAAGATAACACTATTTACAGAGGGATATGGCGAGATTAATTTAACCTCACTATTTTCTAATTATATTGGATAACAACCAGCCATGGGCTTATAGGAAATGCTCAAGAGGTACTTCAGGACCTGCCACAGTAACAAGAAGAATTAAATCTACTGCAAAAATCATAGACATTATTGGAATAAAATTGTGCATTGCTCACGTGGTGACGTTTGCGTGGCCACGCCTTCTGCCCATGCTTCACCTATTCCAGGCACGCAGGTCATGAAAAATGTTATTTACAAGTAATCTTCATATCTAAAACTATAGTCCTCCTTGTCCCAGTGCTTACTCGGGATTGGCTCATCCAACACGTCGGTTAGAAAGTGTTTCTACAAAATCTCTTGTAGAACCCCACCACCACCTTATAATGCTCCTACTGCCCTTCCCCTAATACTTCCTACCAAGTTATATTGAGGATTGAGGAACGGAGTGGGAGGGAGGGATCTGGAGTGGACGGGAGGACTATTAATTTGGATAATGAAGATTACCAGTAAGTAATATTTTGTACTACCCAAAACCTGCCCTCCTCACTCTACTCCTTACTCTGTGAGAAAATGCACAAGCTTAACACCATTCCTCAATACTCACAAAATAACTATATTTTAGATTTGACAGCCTTCGGGTGGTCTTCCCCCAAACTTTTTGCCTACTTGCCTTACATTTTTTGCTGCTTCCATTTGGTTGGGCTTAGGACTCAGCACTTTTCCATTGGTGTCCAGTGCTAAAGTGCATGTGCTCTCTCCCTAAAACATGGTTTAATTGGTATATACCTGATTAGTATATTTGATCTACTTATAAGTCCCTAGTAAAGTGCACTACATGTGCTCAGGGCCTGCAAGTTAAATGCTACTAATGGCATCGCAGCACTGCTTGTGCCACCTAGTTAAGTAGCACTTTAAAACATGTCCCTGGATGCAGTATTAGACTGCCATGTCAACTTGACATTAAAAACCCCTTGCCAAACCTTAAACTCCTCTTTTAATACATAGAAGTCACACCAAAGGCCTATAGGGCAGAGTGCTATGTAATTAAAAGGCAGGACATGTACTTTTACGTTTTCCATGATCTACCCCTCTCATTGGATAACACTGGGAATTCCTTATTATATTTAATAAGTTGTAATTAATTCTTGATTTAGAAGGAGTAGGCATATCATGTTTAGTACCTATTGAATTGTAATGACAAATCCCCTTTAATAGTAAAGTCAGATTTATTATTACAATTTTGAAAATGCCACTTTTAGAAAGTTGGTATTTTCCTGCTCTTAGCCGTGTGTCTGCAGCCTTGTCTCCAATATACATTTGGAGTGTGGTGGCAGCTGGACTTGTTCATTCCTTCTAGACACCCACACACAAAGGAGCTTAGGTGTGACTGATGGGCCATCAACATCCTGATGAGCCATCCTGGGCAGGATGGGGGGAGGAGCTGACAATTACACTTGAATGGGAATGCACTGTCCCCACACTAAGGGCTGCATACCCCCTGTAGTGAGCCTGGAGCCAGGGCAGGAAGGGAGGACCTCTGTGCACTTCAAAGCCCTTCTTTGAAGTCTTTCCCACTTCAAAGGCAACATTGGGTATAAGAACTGGACTTCTGTAGTACACGTCTGGACCTGTGGATACTCTGCCAGGCAGGAAGAAGGGCTGCTGTGCTGCTATACTGCTGGACTGCTTCTCTGGAAGAATTGCTTTCTTGTTGTGCTGACCTACTGCCTGCTGCCTTCCTTGCATGGATGAAAAAAGGACTGGACCCACAACTCTTGAACCAGAGTAACTCAAAGGGGTGGCTTGCATCCTGTTCTTCTGAAGTCTCAGGGACACAAAAGGCTTCCAATTCATCATCTATAGTACCTTTACTTTGCTTGCTGCAAGTCTTGCCCTGCTACGTGGTGCCAATCCAGCCCTGCGCCCTTGGAAGTGGGTATAAAGTGCTGCTCCAGTTCAAAATCCACACATCGATGCTGTTGTGCTGATCAGAACCAGTGCATCTCCATAGAGCATCGCTGCTGCAGCGAGGATCGCAAACACCATATCACTGTAGATGCTGCAGCACTGCTGCAAGGATAGGGACCAATGCATTGCAGACTACGCAACGCACCGCCTCCATTCCTGACATATCTCACACTTTGCACAGCTCTGATCTGACACGTCAAATACATCTGCAGGAACAACGCCAACGCATCACCTCCTTAACTCCTTGAACCTTGCTCTTGATGTCAATGCAACTCCGAACCAAGGTACTTTTTGCAGTAGGCCAAGGCTGGTCCCTGTATCCGACCCACACTCCATCGCGGTTGGCCTGACTTTTCAGCATGACCAGATAGTCCCAGTTGGCGCTTTATGCTTCTAAGCACTACAACTAAGTTTATGCTTTAAAATTCATGTCTTAAATTCTACTAATTGGATTTTTGTCATTTTGGTCTTGTTTTGTTCATTAATAAGCTCTATTGTTCTAACTAGGTGTGGTATCTTTTTGTGTGGTGTTTTCACTGTTTTACTGTTTGAAGTGTTGCACAAATTCTTAACACATTGAGCTTGACTGCTCTGTGCCAAGATTTAGGGAATGTTTGAGACTTACCTTGACTAGGATTGTGGTTCCTGCATGGACAGGGTGTATACCTCTGCCAACCAGAAACCAAATTTCCAACACTATACAAGTCAAAACTAATTGTTTTAATATCTCACAGATTTATGCTATATCACAACTATTCCTTTATTGCAAACTACAGTACTCCAAAACCAAAATTCAAGAACTCACGAGTCCCAGCCTGTAATGTATAAGAAACATGCTTTTCCAACAATGCACTGGAAATCTCCAATCAGGGAGACCCAGCTCATCTCTGCCATGAGGCTGCAATTTGCCAGGTAGATCTTCCGATAATCGGACCTGGGAGTTGTAAGTGCATATTTGCGTAAGTCTTAGTAACCACCTGTCTAACCCATCTACTAATAGCAAGAGTAGATTTTTTTCATTGGGTTATCTGGATCAAAGGCTACCAAAAGAATGCTAGACTTCTTTATATCCTGTGTCCTACCTAGGTTTTTTTAGTAAAGCTCTTCTCACATCCAAATCCAACAGAATTTGCTCAGCTGAGGAAAACCCTGGCAGGTTATCTCCTGATGCTTATGAAATTGTGACTGTATCTCAGGAGAAAACTTTGGGTCGAGTTTAAAGACTACCCTATCTGGAAAAAATCTGACACAGGGATATGAGACCACAAGAGCCCCCAACTCTCCTAATCGCCTTGCTTATCTACTTGCCAGCGAGAAGGCAACTTTAATCGTCAACCACTGAAACTAAGCCAACTCCATTGTCTTAAAAGAAGGTTTCTGAAGATATTTCAACACAGTTAACAAATTCCATGATGGTACCTATGGGGACTCAAAAGGTCTTTTGATCTTGAACCCCATAGTCAATCTCTTTACCAAAGGTAGAATTTTAGACACATCTAGGAAGGAATCCGTCACCCCTCTAATATCTGCCCACTGTGAGGATAATGTTGATGGTGAAAAGCCTTTATCAAACCCTTTCTGTAAGAAATGTAATTTCCTAAAGGTATCACCAGACATTGCATTACAATGGTTAAGTGAAGACCTTTTTTCAAAATTACCTCACTTATTTGAATAAGATTCTAACACAAAAGGATTCCTTGATTGCAGATTTGCAACCACCACCCCTCTGGAGGAGCCTAAGGTCTGCGGACCACTCCTCTCAGCTTTCAGGTTGACAGGTTTAAGGCTTGAAGACATTAGACTGGAAAAAGAGGGTAACTGATCAGAGGTGGACATACTGCGAAGACAAGCCTCTCCTTCACTGCTAGTTGGGCAAGCAGAGGAAACCAAGTTCTTATGTGTCACGATCTGCACAATGCTTCTCACCTTTGACTGATTTGAAAGAGCACCCAGTCTTCTCCTGGTTCTGGCTAGACCTAGATAGGGGCGTCCCTTTCTAGTAGCCACGGTGCTGCTTGACAGGAAACGCCTAAGCAGACCGTACCCTCCAGAAGGAGTCCCAGAGGAAAAAAAAAACAAAATATGTGAAAAACCCTCAAAACAGTAACTCCTGAAAAAGAAGACAAAACAGGTTTGAAAAAGGAAAAAAGAGAAAATATCACAATCAGCGCAACAGGAACTGGAGAAAACACAACAAACAGGAGCAAAGATCACCACTAAGAGGAAGTGTTTGCAATGCAAAGCAGATCAGGACTGAGCGACTTATATACTGGAAGACAGGAAGTGACAATACAGGAAAGAGAAATAACACCATCTTAGATTGGGAAAAGCCCATAGAAAATAATGGGAAAAAGTAGCAGTATAAGAGAAAAAGGCATGCTGGGAGAAAGGATCAGAAGAAGACAACATGGACCCCTGCAGGAAGACAGCATGGAAACCAGGAAGAAAGGAAAAATGACAAGTGGACAGAAAACAGAGGAAAAGAAGAAAAAGAAAAAAGAAAAGGAGTCCACCACCGACAGGCAAAAGAAATATCACAAAAATAGGCAAGGACGACGTGACCTGGAGCATAAAACATGCTTCCTGGAATTTGTCTTAAAAACTGGGCAAAAACGCAGAGGACGGCGCTCCGACAATCGGAGGAACGGTCCAAATGCTGTCGGAAAGAGAGACGCCACGGTTAAGCACGGCGTCACATTAAATGCCAAAAGGGGGCTACGAGGATGACTAATACATATTTTGAATGTACCTTCCTCAGCACCCTGTAGAAGAGGGAAATGGGAGTAAAAGCATACAGTAGCCCTTTCAGCCACCTGAAGGACAGGGCATCCGTCTTCCAAGCTCAACGGTCTGTGGTGTCTGAACAGAATTTATGAAGGAGCACATTGGTCGAGGAAGCAAAGAGGTTAGTCAAAGGAGACCCAACCTCTCTACAGCCAGATCGAATGCTTCCAGACTGAATCAGACATTTACTGACAAGGGTATGTTCTTGCTTAAAGATTCTGCTTGGAAGTTGTCCTTGCCTGAAATGCACATTGCTGCTAAAGAGACAAGGTGAGTCTCGGCCCACAAACATACCTTCTGAGAGAGAAACTTCAGAGAATGTACCTTGGTGACCCCCTGGCGATTGATGTAGCTTTTGCCTCTCTGGTTGTCCGTCCTCCCTACTCCTGCCTTCTAATGAATCTGAGGGGCAAAGTAGTGGAGCGCTTGCTTTATAGCTGCCAACTCTCTGAAGTTCAAAGATTGGGCTGCTTCTATAGTCGACCACTCTCTTTCTCTTCTTCCTCTCCCAGGCTTGCCCCCCGCCACATTGACTGGTATTGGTTGTAATTACAAACAGAACTGTGAGATGAAGGGACATCCAATTCTTTCTACAAATTAACTGTCTCCAGCCACCAAGCTAGATCCTGAACTGGAGAATGAGATATCGGAACTAAAGTCTTACACAGCAGAGACACTGGATCGCAATGAGATAAGAGGTGAGTAACCAGCAGTTTCAAATTGAGGTGAGCCCAAAAGACCACTAATGTTGTGCCTGCCATAAGCCCCTGAATCTTCAGGAACTTTGTCACCGATACAGCCCCTCAAAATACGAGATGTGGAAAAAGTGTTCTGCGATGTCCTGAACCTTTCTTCTGGAATAAAAGTGTTCACTTTCACTGTAGCCAGTAGGGCTCCGATGAGCAACCTCTCTTGAGGCGGCACTAGCTGGGCCTTCATCAGGTTAAGAAGAAACCTCATCTCAGTGAGTCAGCTGACTACCCTCCCTGAATCAGACACCACCTTAGAAATAGTAAAAGAGACAATTAGCCAATTATCCGGGTATGACAGGGTTTGTATTCCTTTTAAATGCAACAAGACCACTCCAAGAGCTAATACCTTTGTGAACACTCAGAGAGAGTGTCAGTCTGAATGGTGAAGCACTCAACTGGTAGTGTTTTCAGCCAACACAAAATGAAGAACAGGCAAGATGTATTGGGACATGCAGATATCACTGTCACTGATGCAGTCACTTCCTGCAAGGACATAACGCTTCAATCTTTTAAAATCCATCAATAGATGACAAGAGCCACCTGTCTTTGGAATCAGGGAAAGACTGAATAGAAAACTTAGGACCAGATTTACTAAAAAGTGGCGCACTTTAGAAACACAGGGATGCACCATATTTACTAAAGTACAGCGCACCTCTATGTTTCCCCCTGTGTCCGCACTAAATTTAGCTGCCAGCGTCAATGCAGGCATCCTTGCACCATAATGCAAGGGTGTCTGCGTTGAGGGGATTGATTGTTTATGTGCAAGATGGTGTCCCTTCCTGCGCATAAACAATATACAATGGTGATTTGGCACTTCTGTGTGTGCTGGATAATGCAGCACACACAGAAGTGTCAATTGTAATTTTTGAATGATTGTTTATGTGCAGGAAGGGACACCTTGCAGAATGCAGCACACATGGAAAAAGCAAAAACAAGAAGGAATAAAAGTATTCCTCCTTGTTGCACCATGCTAACACCAATAATCCTGGGGAGGCGTTAGTTTTTGGCGCTGTCATAGATTTAAAAATTCTTCTAAATCTGGGGCAGTGTCAAAAGCAATGGGTGTTGCAGTGGAACATCCACAACAGCACCCACTGCACACCCCTCTGATGCAGAAAACTGCATCCGAGAAGCCCATATTTACAAGGTGGCGTTAACCCACAAAAAGGGACTTAGTGCTGTCTTGTAAATGTGGCACCCTGCACAGCACCACTGGAGCGTCACAGAAAGCAACGCTGGGGTGGCGCCAGGGCCTTGTACATCTGGCCCGTTGGTTTCTCTTTGGTACGGGGACTTCGGTTATTGCACCTCTCAACCGCTAGGAGGCCACTCCTTTCAGGAGATAGTCTTTGTCACATCCGGTGGAACAGAAGTCTGAAAAAAAGGACTGGGATGAACTTTTAGTTCTATCGAATAGCCATTTTTTACGATTGTCAGAATGGGTGAGATGGGTGTTACTGCCTTACGCAGTCCTCTGACCCAAGGCTCGGCCACGAAAGGGCTGCTTGGGTCAACTTGTTTTGGAAGAAAGACTCATTTGCAGAAAAGGCCTGAACGGTTGCAACATATTTTTTCTTTTGCAGTTCTTTTATCAACTCATTAAGCTCCAGTTTTGTCCTAAAAAGGTGTTTGAATTAGAGTCCTCAGAGAGGGTCTAGTTTCCACAGCTGTAACCAGAGCGATCTCTTCACCACTACTGGATCCCCTGCTGCCGTAGATGCTGACTGTAAGGAGTGAAACGACGTGTCTGATAAACATAGACTCTGACCTGCGTTGACTAGTGTAAAAGGCCATTTATTAGGACAGGCTTGCTCATCATGATAATACATCAACATAACTGGAACTTTAAATGAACAACTTTTCATCTTTAACCTTGTAACTCCTCGTCTTCCATTCTCACTTCAATCCACCACTTATCCTTCGCTCACCCAGCTTCCACTTCCATTCCCACACATCCCCCCTTTTCCTTTTATTCCCTGCCTGACTTGGGCCTCCCCCTGTTTGTCATCCTTCACCTGCTTCTTTTTCCCCCCTGGAAGGGTGGCCAGGCCTGCATCTGACTCTCCACCCTCCCCCATCTACTGCCGGCACCGAACAACCTGCCCTAAAACTTGCAACAAAATCCCTACCCCTCAAAAAAAACCCTCTTACACACCCTCTCCTAACCCAGTGCTTCTCCCCTTCCCTTCATGTTCCAACCTCAGCACAGCGTGACAAGCTGGCGCTGAAAAGGCCGATCCTTAAGACCCAGCCCCTTATATACCCTCCCCTAAAAGCCCTCCCTCGCACACTCCCCAGCCTATCTCTAACCTGGCCGTCTACATCCGGCCCGAAAGCTCCGTGGAGACACTGGCCTGTGTCCTGCTCTCCACGGGGCCCTATAGGAACTAGTTTTAAGGCAAAGGCTCATTTAAAGGCACTCCCTACATTTTTATCTCCTAGATCTGGTAACAATGCCTCTTCAGAAGCTAACAACAAATATTTAGCCATGCTGGAGAGGATGGAATTTATGCTGGGAATTTGCAAAAACTATGTCAAGTTTCTAAGAGTATTTCTTATTCAAGTAGGAAGGAACTTCTGACCTATCCTCATCCTTCCACTCTTTAAGGAGTAAGGGGGTCATTACAACATTGGCGGTAAAAGGCGCTTACTGCCGTGCAGAAGACCGCCAACACACCGCTGCAGCCACGGAATTCCGCCACAGCTATTATGACCCACATCTCGAAATCCAACAAAATCCAGACACCCACACAAGACCGCCACACCAAAGGTCAGTCATAAACTGGTGAAAACAAAACCTTCACCGTCACGTCAACAGAAATACGCCCACACTATCACGACACACAAATCCACGCAGCGGTCTTTCAACCGCGGTATTCCATTGGCGGTACACACCGCCGCGCTCAAAATACACACACTCTTACAAAACACAGCCACATTGGACAATTCCAAATACACACACCTGATACACATACACACACCACTCCCACACACCCAATACAATATAAAACCCACACCCACATAACCCACAAACCCCTACGACAACAAATGAGAACGAAGCACAGAGAGAGACACCACCATCCACAAACTAGCAGCCACAGGCACACAACACCATCACCCACACTACTTCCACGCACAAAACACCACACACCACTACACATCACCACACTTATCACCACATACGCCACCCCACACATCACCTACACCACCCCATGGCACGGCAAAGACACCCCAGGTTCTCGGAGGAGGAGCTCAGGGTCATGGTGGAGGAAATCGTCCGGGTAGAGCCACAGCTATTTGGAGCACAGGTGCAGCACACATCAATTGCAAGGAAGATAGAGCTATGGAGAAGAATAGTCGACAGGGTCAACGCAGTGGGGCAGCACCCAAGAAATCGGGACGACATCAGGGAGAGGTGGAACGACCTACGGGGAAATGTGCGTTCCGTGGTCTCAAGACACCACATCGCGGTACAGCGGACTGGCGGAGGACCCCCACCTCCTCCCCCACAACTAACAACATGGGAGGATCAGGTCTTGGAGATTCTGCATCCTGAGGGCCTCGCAGGAGTCAGTGGAGGAATGGACTCTGGCAAGTCAAATCTTAACTTTCATATCCCTCACCCTACCTGCATGCTATCACAGACCCCCATCCTCACCCCCTCCCCTATCACTCCAACTCCTCACAAATGTCCCAACATCACAAACCACACACCCCAACACCAAGCCCTGCATGACACAACAAAGCATGGACACACATCACTAAAGCATGCCCACTGCACATACCCATAACACCCCCCTCAACCATCATCACACAAGCCCCCACACAGGAATGCTAGCACTGGGGTACACGGTCACCCACCCATTGCACACCATGACACACACAGATGCAATAATCATGCTTTTACACCCCTGCAGGACCACTACCCAACGTCACCAGACAGGAGGGTCCAGACATCTCCACCCCACCCACTGAAGAGGCCCACAGTGATGACAGCAGCTCTGTCCAACTGGATCCAGATGACCAGCACGGACCATCGTGGGCCTCGGGACAGTCGGTTCCCCACACCCAGTCACAGGCCACCACAGAGCTTCCACCCTCTGGTAACACCAGCACAGCACCCACCCAGCGGGCCCATACCTCCGTCCCTAGGACACGTCAATCAGCTGTGTGTCCACCACTACAGGGAACCCAGGATAACCCACCAACCCAACAACAACAGGGACCTGGGGGCAGTGGTAGTGGGCACACGGTCCAGGGGACGGAGGCCCAGGAACACAGGGGAACTGGGAGGGCTGCTGTGCGACAGGGGGCGGACAGGCCTAGGGAACCCACTCTCCACGAGGCCCTCTCCTCCATCATGGGAGCATACCACCACTCCCAGGAGACGATGGCAATGGTACTGGCCAAGTTTCAGGAGACCCAGCGCATGCAGGAGGAACAGTATTTGGGCTTCAGGGAGGAACTCAGAACCATCAGCTCTGCCCTGGGCACCATCGTAGGGGTGCTGAAGGAAATGCTTAACACCAGGAGGGACACTGTGACACTCCAAGGGGCCCCTGACACTAGCATGGACGATGAACTGCCCACCACCTCCGCCGGCGCTAGTGGACAGGAGGCACCGCCACAGGACCACCACACCAGCACCCCACCCCCTGCAGATGGAGAACCACCCCGCAAACGGTCCCTGAGATCCAGGAACAGGACAGAGCACGATGTCAAGACCCCCGCCAAGAAATGAGACCACCCTGATTGTCATCCCACTGTCCCACTTTGTCACCCTGTCCATATTTAAACTGCCCCAGCTCCACTTCCTATGCCCATATGGGCAATTCACCTGTGAGACTAATAGACTGGACTCTGCCATGGACATTCCTCCGCCATCACCCCTCACCATTTAACTTCCCCCTCCAATATTTTGTATTTAAATAAACACCCTTGACTCACAAAACAATCTGGAGTCAGTCTGTGATTTCGAAAATGTGTATTAGCAATTACAGTGTCAAAATGCTCTTTCAAATGTAATGTCAACATACCTATGTCACACATCTTAAGTCCATGAGGAATCTAAGCAGATGACACACGTTGGAAACCACACCTGTGGAACCGTAAGGGAAATGTACAACTCAGTTACCATATACTGGTAGAAATCGACTGACAGGATAGAGGTAGAAGTGTGAAAGTACTTGTAGTAGGGAGGAATGTGTTCTCACCTGTGTGTCACTGGAAATATTGCTGGATAACTGAGTCCCTGTTGTCAATGTCTTCTTCCTCTGCTTCCTCCTCATCACTGTCCACAGGCTCCACAGCTGCCACAACACCGTCATCTGGACCATCCTCCTGCAGAAAAGGCACCTATCGTCGCAAAGCCAAGTTGTGAAGCATACAGCAGGCCACGATGATCTGGCACACCTTCTTTGGTGAGTAGAATAGGGAACCACCTGTCATATGGAGGCACCTGAACCTGGCCTTCAGGAGGCCGAAGGTCCGTTCGATCACCCTCCTAGTCCGCCCATGTGCCTCATTGTAGCGTTCCTCTTCCCTTGTCCTGGGATTCCTCACTGGGGTCAGTAGCCATGACAGGTTGGGGTAACCAGAGTCCCCTAATAGCCACACCCGGTGCCTCTGGAGTTGACCCATCACATAAGGGATGCTGCTATTCCGCAGGATGTAGGCGTCATGCACTGAACCAAGGAACATTGCATTTACCTGGGAGATGTACTTGTCTGCCAAACATACCATCTGTACATTCATCGAATGATAACTCTTCCGGTTCCTGTACACCTGTTCACTCCTGTGGGGGGGGGGGGCCAGAGCTACATGGGTCCCATCAATGGCACCGATGATGTTGGGGATATGTCCAAGGGCATATAAGTCACCCTTAACTGTAGCCAAATCCTCCACCTGAGGGAAAACGATGTAGCTCCGCATGTGTTTCAGAAGGGCAGACAACACTCTGGACAACACGTTGGAAAACATAGGCTGGGACATCCCTGATGCCATGGCCACTGTTGTTTGAAATGACCCACTTGCAAGGAAATGGAGCACTGATAGCACCTGCACTTGAGGGGGGATTCCTGTGGGATGGCGGATTGCTGACATCAGGTCAGGCTCCAACTGGGCACACAGTTCCTGGATTGTGGCACGGTCAAACCTGTAGGTGATGATCAAATGTCTTTCCTCCATTGTCGACAGGTCCACCAGCGGTCGGTACACCGGAGGATTCCGCCATCTCCTCACATGTCCCAGCAGACGGTGCCTAGGAATGACAACAGCGACCACAGAGTCAAACAACTCAGAGGTATGTACCCACAGTCTACACAGGGCACCATTCATATCCAAAATGTGGCCTGTATTTGTGTTGTGCGACAAGGCCTAGGTATGTGTGACGCAGTTGGTAATTAGGGCATGTGGGCCCCTGAAATGGCGGCTGCCTGACCTCTAAAGTGGGACAATGGGATGTGAGGTAACTGCGCTGACGTTGTACACCGTCGCGGTAGGCGGTTGAAGAACGCAGCGCAATGCTGCATTGGTTAACATTGGACCCTATGGGTCCCAGGAGCCAATGACAAAGTACGCCGGTGGTGATGTTACGCACCGCCGTGGATGTGACCGCCATGTTCTATCTGTTGAATCACTCGATACCTGATCTTCAACAGGAGAGGACCTACATTGCAAGTGCTGCTGTGACCTCGGTCTGGAAGAGACAATGGCTCGTGCGTCTGGGGAAAGGGCCCCTGCCTTCACTGCAGAGGAGTTGGAGAAGCTCGTGGACGGGGTCCTCCTCCAGTACACGGTACTCTATGGTCCTCCAGACCATCAGTTAAGTACACAGGGAGCATGTTGTATGTGCTATGCCTGTGTGGAGAGGGCTGGTTGTAAGAATGAAGGTGGCACAGTTCTGCATGCATGATGGAATGTGAATGCATATGCCACATGGCAAGGGTAAAGATGTGGGCCACTCACTTAGACGGTGCAGTTGTTAATGACTTCTCTTCTTCCCCTGTACATGTCATGTAGGTCAGCACCCACCAGAAGAAGGATATTTGGCGTGCCATCGCCAAGGACGTCCGGACCCTGGGGGTCCACCACAGACGGAGCACCCACTGCCGGAAGAGATGGGAGGACATTTGCCGCTGGAGCAAGAAGACGGCGGAGGCTCAGCTGGGGATGGCCTCCCAACGTGGGAGGGGTGCCCGTCGAACCATGACCCCCCTGATGTTCCGGATCCTGGCGGTGGCCTACCCTGAGTTGGATGGGCGCTTGACGGCATCACTGCAGACACAAGGGGGTGAGTACAACATTATTCAGCGGACTTTGCGCGCAGTGAAGGTGTCTGGGTGGGGCAGGAGGGCTGTGGGTTTCCCTAGGCCAGGGCGAGTACCGTAGGCTAGGCCCCTCCGTAATGCAGGCCATGTGGCACCCAACCCCACCTCTGTAGAGTGCCAAGTACAGGTATTCATGACCCTGTGTCATCTATGTGTGCAGATGTCGTCCATAGCCTTGTAGGCCATATCCCAGGAATTGCATCTGTAGAGCCCAACAGCGCGACCTAGTGCAGGGGGCTGCTGTGTCTGTATTGTCTGCCAATGGTAGCGGTAAGCCATGCACTCAACCTGTCCTTCTTCTGTCGTCCCCCCCCTTTTTGTGGTCTCCCTGTTCTTGTGTGCATCAGCATCATCAGGCGGAGGTACAGTGGCACCGGAGCACGAGGGAACTGCATCCCACATGGCCATGGAGGGCCACACCACGGATTCAGAATACACCAGTGGGACGGAGGGCGAGGGGAGCACCACGGCGGTCACAGGATCTGCAACCAGCGACACAGACTCGTCCTCCGATGGGAGCTCCCTTGTGGTGGCAGCAAAATCTGTGCCCCCCACTTCTACAGGTACAGCCGTCACCCCCCCCTACCAGCACCGCCCTCCCAGCAGCCCCTCAGCGTGTGCCCCGTGCCCGCTCTCCCAGGAGGGTGGGCATCACCTTCGCCCCAGGCACCTCAGCCCCTGCCACCTCTGCTGCCCTCAGTGAGGAGGCCATTGACCTCCTCAGGTCCCTCACTGTTGGGCAGTCTACCATTTTGAATGCCATTCAGGGTGTAGAAAGGGAATTGCAACACACTAATGCATTCCTGGAGGGCATTCATTCTGGTCAGGCTGCCCTTCATCGAACCCTGCAAACTCTGGCCTCAGCACTGATGGCAGCCATTGTCCCTGTGTCTAGCCTCCCCCCTCCAACTTCCTCCACCCCTACCCAATCCCCTGTACCTTTGCCTATCCCAAGCACACCATCAGACCAGCCTGCACACACCTCACCACACAAGGGAAGCTCAGGCAAACATAAGCACCACGCATCCCACAGGCACTCACGCAAGCATCACACACATACAGACACACCAAAATCCACTGCCTCCACTGTGTCCCCCTCGTCGTCGTCTACCTCCTCCCTCCCAGTCTCGTCTACACTCACACCTGCATGCACTACCAATACAGCCACTATGTCCCGCACCAGCACACCCACCACCACACCCCGCTCACGTGCACTCACCACCCCCACTACCATTTACACATCCCCTGTGTGCTCTCCCAGTGTGTCTGTGACGCCCCCTCCGAAGATACACAAACGCAGGCACACACCCACCCAACAGCCATCCACCTCACGACAGCCTCCAGCCCATGCACCTGCACCCAAATCCACAAAACTTACACCTCCTACAACCACCACCTCTTCCTCCACTTCCAAACCCCCTCCATCTACCCGTCCCAGTGTCTCCCAAAAACGTTCCTAGCCCACCTCAACCTATTTCCCACCACCAACCCCCCCTCCAACTCATAGGTCCCGTACTAGTACCTCAGCCAAAAAATCTCCGGGACCAGTGGTGCCTGTTATTACAGGTATGTGGAGTGCACCGGCCACCAGGCCAGCCAGTGTGGCACGGAGCCACAGCACAGCCAGTCCCCCCCCCCCTGTGAAGCACCAGAAGTTGGACTGTGCCCGGCGGGAGAGGGGGAAGACTCCAGCCAGCAAAGCCGCTTACAAGGATCCCGGGGGGAGTGTCGACTCAGCTGTGACTCCTCCCAAGGTGGGGAAGGGGCAGAAGAAATCTCCAAAGTCTGGGAGGAGCAGCACGGCGGAGAGGACCGCCATCATCCCCGCTGCGCAGGAGGCTACCGCCAGCCCCATTGTCACTGGCCAGGAGGCAACCGCCAGAGTCACTGCCCAGGAGGCCAGCCCCATCGTCACTGGCCAGGAGGCAACCGCCAGAGTCACTGGCCAGGAGGCCAGCCCCATGGTCACTGGCCAGGAGGCCACCGCCAGCCACAGCTCAGCTGGCCAGGAGGGCCCCGCAAGCCACAGCCCAGCTCACCCATGAAGGACCGCCAGCCACAGCCCTGCTGGGCAATGAAGGACCGCCTTGGCAAGCACCGCTGAACAGGGCAAAGACCGCCATGGAATGCACCGCTGAACAGGTCTGACACTGGCGACTCAAGCACCGCTGAACAGGCCAGGGACCGCTGAACAGGGCAAAGACCGCCATGGAATGCACCGCTGAACAGGTCTGACACTGGCAACTCAAGCACCACTGAACAGGCCAGGGTCCGCTGAACAGGGCAAAGACCGCCATGGAATGCACCGCTGAACAGGTCTGACACTGGCAACTCAAGCACCGCTGAACAGGCCAGGGACCGCTGAACAGGACAAAGACCGCCATGGAATGCACCGCTAGCCCATTTGCGGCAGGGGCAGTGACGCAATTGGGACCGTCACGGGGTGTGTGATGCACTCTGGGCACCAGTCCCCCTCCAGCACCAGTTCCCCTCCAGCACCAGTGGAGACTGTTATCCACTTGAGAGACTGTGGCTTTGCACTCCCCAGGATAAAGCAGTGGGCAACCCACCCACTGTAGAGACTTAAGAGACTGTGGCTTTGCACTCCCCAGGATTGAACAGTGGGCAACCCACCCACTGTAGAGACTTGAGAGACTGTGGCTTTGCACTCCCCAGGATGGTACAGTGGGCAAACCACCCACTGTAGAGACTTGAGAGACTGTGGCTTTGCACTCCCCAGGATGGAACAGTGGGCAAACCACCCACTGTAGAGACTTGAGAGACTGTGGCTTTGCACTCCCCAGGATGGTACAGTGGGCAAACCAACCACTGTAGAGACTTGAGAGACTGTGGCTTTGCACTCCCCAGGATGGTACAGTGGGCAAACCACCCACTGTAGAGACTTGAGAGACTGTGGCTTTGTACTCCCCAGGATGGTACAGTGGGCATCCCACCCACTGTAGAAACTTGAGAGACTGTGGCTTTGCACTCCCCATGATGGTACAATGGGCAAACCACCCACTGTAGAGACTTGAGAAACTGTGGCTTTGCACTCCCCAGGATACATCAATGGGCATGGAGCCCCCTCGTGGATCTGGCGTGGTGCACTCATCCGGCTGAGGTGCCCCCCCTTCCCTTCCCCCTGAGGTGCCTGTTGTATTTCTATCTGATGCCCCAGCAGTGTTCTCTCCGTTTTGATCAGGTATCTTGTGTGGGCCTCGCCCATGCATTTTGGGCCCAGTGGTCCACGGACATTGAATGGTGCATTACCTGCACCACTAATCGTGGTGTATTTTTTGTTTCATGTGTATATATATCTGTATATATTTGCTTACTGTATTTTGATATATTACAATGGTTCAACTCATTTCCTTTTGTTTTTGCATTCTTCCGGGGGGGTTGGGGGGTGTTACTGTAATGTATAGATATGCATTGGTGTGTGTGTTGTAGTGGGTGAGGGTCGGGGTGGGGGTTGGGATGTTGGTTGTGTGTGTCCCTGTGTTTTTGCCTCCCCCCTTCCCTATGTCGTAGGTGCAGTACTCATCGTGCTCTTCGCCGCCGGCGTTAATGATCCTCGTATAGGAGCAGGAAGACTATCGCTGGCAGAATATGGAGTTCCGGCTCCATGGTGTCCTGATTCCTTGTGGGATGTGTAGATGTGAGCGTTTTCCCTTTGAAATGGCTGTTTCCGCCGTGTTTTTATCAGCGGTGAATCCGCCCCGGAAAAGGTGGCGGATTGGAAGGTTGTGATACTGTGGGCGGTACATTGTCTTCCGCCTGTCTGTTGGCGGTGACCGCCGCGCTGTTTGTCTGTACCGCCGTGGCGGTCTGAGTGTTAAAGTGGCTGTCTTTGTTGGCGGTTTCCGCCACGGTCATAATTCCAAAATGTATACCACCGGCCTGTTGGCGGTCTTACCGCCGCTTTAACACCGTCCGCCAGGGTTGTAATGACCACCTAAGGCCTATAGTTTCAAGTGGCATGCGCCACCCTGCGCCATGGGCATTGTAAATATGGCCCTATGTTTTTGAGAACCTCATGAAAAGGAAGCTGGTTTGCAGAATGTCCTTATACTGCAAAAAGCCCTCCTTGAATTGGACTAAAGGATTGAAGCCCAATACGTACCTTATGTGCATTAGCATCTGTTGAAAATGAACCCCTTTTATATTTTTCCTTTGGAACCAGTCTCATTAATGCACATGCACTGTTTCTTTGCCCCAGGTTCATTTGAGGCAGATGAGACTGCCTGAAGAATCTTGGACTAAAGACCAGCTCTAGAGAGGGTCTCCTGCTCCCATTTCTCTTGCATATGGTTCTTCTTTTGCGTGGAGTTGCTTTGATCCATGGCTGCAAACACCCTCCGGAAGTACACTGCCCACAATCACTTGCAGTGCAATCAACTACTTCCCATCCAAGGTGGCTTTATATAGTGAGAAAAATCTTGTCTTCCTTTGCAGAGTTTTGCCTCTTCAAACTTCATCATGCTCCAGTGAGGCAATGCTGGTAAGGATCCATCTCCCAGTAAACAAAGACAGCTGCTCGGCATGAGAAAACCCCATGTCCCTGTCCAGCACAAGGACACAGGGAGCCGGAGCAGCTTGCCTGCACAGAACTGATTTTAGGAACAACATGCTCTTCTTATCTGAAACAAACTTGAAGGCAATTACTCAACTTGCATTTGCAATGCGATCGGTCTCGCATTTGTAAGAATTAGGTCTATTGGTGCTGTAAATGACAATGTCTTGTCCTGCAAGGGACTGTGTGTTGGCGTCAGTTGCCCTCCGTTCTGGATGGCTCTGTGCTGGGGTGTAGAGGGTTAAAGCGTGCTCTGGTATCGAAGTCTGGCCAGAGCCGGCCATGTTGAAAGATAAAGCGGCTGTAAAGCGTGCACCTTAGGCAAACAGTAACACGCACAGGAGCCAATTAAAACTAGCTAAGTGCGAAAATACACAATAAGCAAGATTAAGTAATTTGCACAGGTACCGGATTATTTTAGCATTAACGTTTGCCCCAAAACACCAATGGAAAACTACGTTTGTAAGGAATAATGAGTTTAAAAGTTTGCTTAATATTGTTTCACCAAAATGAGAAAACACGGAGGCCACTCGTCACATGTAGGAAGTGTTCGTTTCAGAAATGTTGTAATAAAATGGTGCATGCAGATCACCTACTTCCTCCTTATGGACGGGCCTCTGAGCAAGGGTTCCCAAAATACTTCCAAGGGGCAGCAATGTCACTAGAGGAGGACAAGGGGAACCAGAATTTTCAGCGACTGCCCCCGACATATACAAAAGGCAGGAGGAGGAGGAAGTCACAGCCCAAGGAGGGGGGGGGCAAAGAGTGAGTGTCAATGAAAGATAAAGCACAGCGTCCGTTAAGTGGACACTGTGCTGAACCAGGAAAACACTCATTCAATTTAAAAATAAGTTCCTGAACAGACAGCAAAGTAGCATGGGAGGAGGTGAGAGGGACGAATGCTGCAATAAAACTCAAGCAACTATGGGATAGGTAAGGTTCACCAAACACGGGAAGGAAACCAAGAAAAGAAAAGTCCCCCAAAGAACAGATAAACACGACAAAGCGTAATTATACAGTAATTAGTCCCTGCTCCCAAAGAGAAAAAGGAGGGACAAAGAGGTTTAAGTGACCACTAGCAAGCAAGGGTTTTTAAATGACATTGATACGAACAAATTAAATGGCTTTAAGCCCACCAAAGGTATACTAAAAGTATACAAGAGGTCGTACGATTACACTCGACCTAAAAACATGCCCCAGGCAGTAAAAATGTTTGTGGTAATGAACCACTCTTGCAGACATTTACAAGCGTTCAGACAATTATGAAATAAACATGCCATAAGCTATAACCTGCTTGCATTACCCAAACATGCTTGCAGATATTTAAAAACATTTAGCTGCTTACATAGTAAACAAGCCCCAGGCATAAAATGTGTTCTTTCTAACACATGAAAACACACATTTATAAAAAAAAACATTTATTAATATAAATTTACAATAATTACGCGTACCTTAAAGCAAGATCCAAGCATGTTCGAGAGACACAATGAGAAAAGCATTAAGGGAAGGGCAGGAGGGGCATTATAGGGTGCAAGGGGGGTGTTTCTACAATAGAGATTGTAGAAACACTTTCTAACTGATGTGTTGGAAGATGCCAGAGAGGTTGAGTTTTGGGATAATGATTTTGAAGTGCTGCACCTGAAAGCAAGAGGTGTGCTCAGTGTCCGAGGCCCAGTCCATGACAGAAAGCATGCATAATTAACTTTTACATTTTATGCATGTTATTGCACTGTGACACTTCACAATATACAAGTACAAATTTGACAAGCTCAAAGTTAGCTGAACAAGCAGTCATTTCAAGTGGATGTTCGAATGTGTACACACTTCAAAGTAGAGAGCCCTTATTATAGGTTCAGAGGTAAGAGAGTAGATAAGAATACACAGACAGGTTCAGATTGGGACCAAAAACTGACCCAGGCAAACAAAAAAATATATTGGCCCACATTTGCAGCTCAGAATCTTTCATTAAATATTGTGCGGTTAATATCAGGAGGTTAATCTGGGGAGAACTCTGATGTAAATTAAGCTTTTAAAAGGTTCTAGAGCCAGTCACATTATTCCAAGACTGGAAACACCATTATCTCATTGTAGCTCACTACAGGCTTTCTGATGTATTTTTTAGGTCAAAAAATCTTCTCACTCTTTGGGCCCGAAACCATTTCTCATTGTTATATCCCTAAACCCTAGCTCACTCATGAACCTCTCCATTCCCTGTCAGGTCCTAAAGCTCATGGTTATCTCGCTTGCCACTGACCAACTTAAGGTTCTCATTCATTCTCAAGTCTGTAGGCTTCTGTTCATCATCAAGAACCCATGGGTGCTGCCTGCTTTAAGGTTTTGAGGCTTGTACTCACCATCAATTTGTCTCTGTACTCATCATCAATTTATCCTTAAACGACTTTCTTATCAGTAGAACCCTTAAGCCCATTTCCACTCCTTCGTCTCCTGGGCATCCTGTTCAGGCTCAGATCCCGAGGTTCGAACCCATTCTCAGGTGCCAGCTCATCTTCTGGTCATCCAACTTCCCTGTTAAACCTCAGTCCCAGTAGGTCTTGCCCACTCTTTTTATTAAATATCTTTTTTATTTGGCAATGCTCAATATAATTACAGTGTTTAACAAATGTCAAAAAGAGTGGTGTGGACGATACATACAAGAGGTACAGTAAATCAAGATACAGTATAGACATTTGCAAAATAACAGTACATGGGAGTCACAGCAGTGCCGTGCAATTCACTCGCCTCCCCAGTGTCCCAGACTTCCAGGACTCAGCCATTTGGCCCCCCATGTCCTCTAGAGTAAACCTATGATCTAAGGTCTTGCAATTTATTTTGACTATCCTCTTCCAGACCGAGCCCGTAGAAGCTAATCCACAGGCCCCATATCTTGCAGAACTTCCTTGGGCAATCTCTGTCAGCGTATGTTACCATCTCCGCTGCTATATAAAGGTCCATTTATCTCCTCCATTCTTGTAAGCTACCCCCATTTCCACATTATATCACGTTTTGTCACCACCAGGTCTAACATGCTAAAAAGTAGATTTTTGATTCCCGGAAGAACATAGGCAGGTTCAGCCGGGAGTGTTATACCAGGAAATCTGCCCAGTTCGGTCAAGATCACTGTCCAGTACTCCTGGATAAGAGGGCAGTGCCATAGAATATGTAAAAAAATCACCTTTGTCAGCATTACACCGCAGACACATCGGCGATGCTGCCCTGCCCATTACGTGCAGTTTAGCCCTTTTGTAGTATACCCTGTGGAGGATTTTGTATTGAAGTAGGCATAACTGGGACTTAATGGCAACCTCTCTGGGATGCATGCGAGCTGCCTCCCAATCTATGTCTTCCATTGCACCTACACCTCTCATCCAGGGGTCCCTAAGGTTCTTCAAATTATCTGGCATGCTGTTATTCAGTGTTTGGTAAGTAAGTGATATTGCCCCTATGGTAAGTTCCTCCTGTAACACTCTCCCCTCCAATTGGGCATATTCTGGAATCTCACTTCCGGTTAGGCCTCCAGAGATCCAGGCCTCTTTTAGTTGCGCCTTTTTAAGGAATTGGGACGTGTGTAGTTGACATTCAGATATCCCAATTAGGTCCCATGACCCGAAGCCCTGCAGTTTATTAATTTCACTGAGCCATGATCCTCTCTAGAGTGGTGTTGTCCTTGTTACCCTCCGGGCCCATCATATCCTTCTTTTTGCTCTCTCCCATCCTGCCAATGCCACCTGTGTTGCAGGGAGTTTACTCTGTGACCCCCTGCCTCCGTATAGGTAGTATAAGTAGAATTGATATGCCAAGGTGCCTCTTTCCAGTGTATATGTCGGGTGATCTTGTGGTGCAAATATCCAATCGTTAATCGAGATTAGGTGTGCCGCCCAATAATAGGCCTCTTTATCGGGAAGGGCTATTGCACCATTACTGTATAGGGGTTTCACTGCAGGTTTTTCAGTGCTATCCGTGGGTGTCTGCCCTGCCACAGGAGGGTTCTCTCAATTCCCTCAATGTGTGTGACTGTGTATCTCAGTAGTGGGAAGTATGTGTTTTGCAAAATGTATAGATGCTGTGACAGTGTGATCATCTTAAAAAGGGCTGCATTCCCTAGGAGCAATAATGGCAGATCCTTCCATCTATCTGTGTAATTCTGGAAGCCGAACACCACCCTCCCCAGATTGTGGTGATAACAGGTTTCTTGTTTGGGTGCTTTGAAATTGCCGAGATATTTGAAGCCCTCGAGGGGGGCGGGCATTCCTATATCTGCCCTGGAGAGAATATAGTAGATTTATCCAAATTTATTTTATATATGGAATGCAGGCCAGCATCACAAAAGGCTCTACAGTAAGCAGCAAATGCCTGGAGTATCTGGGTGTCTACAATATATGAAACACCTGTATCGTTTCGGATCTCGTTGACCCATCTGGCCTCCATTTCTTGTTTACTTATCCAGGCCAGAAGCTTTCCGGCTTTATCCCCCACTTCATATAGTCTATGTAAGGTTGCTAGTCTTTGCTGCCTAGCTTTATCTTGTGCTAGGTCGTGGTATTCAGTGTAGAGACCCTAGTTGCAACAGTACTAGGGGGATTTTGGGAGGTGATCAACCTCTTCTCTAGGTGGAGGATCTGATTCGCTAGGTGCTCCTGCTCTGCCACCTCTCGCCTCTTTCTTTGGGCCACCAGATTTTGTGCCCTATCCCTTAGAATGGTTTTGTGTGCTTCCCATAGCATAATTCTTGTGTTGACTGAGCCCTCATTTTCCTAAAAAAAGAGTGGAGTATCTGCCCAGAGGCCCCTGTCTACTTCTCTGTTTAGAAATTCCCATGCATTCAATTTTCACCCCTAATCTAGAGCCCAGGGTTTTGTTCCTAATTGGACAAGATGCGGTGAGTGGTATGGCAAACCCCTCGCCTGATATTCTGCCCTGGCCATTTCCCCCACCTTCCCGTCTGGGACAAAGACATAGTCTAACCGTGAAAATACTTTATGGGCTCCAGAAAAATAAGAGTACTGACTGGTGTGGGGGTAATGACGTCTCCATATATCAGACAGTCCCAGTGTCTCCACAAAGAGGCCAAGGGAGTGCCATATGGGGATCCCCCAGGGGCATCAGAGCGATTCAGTGATGGGCGCATCATATCGTTGAAGTCCCTTCCTATAAATGTTTGGGAGCTTGGGGAGTCCAGCAAAATATCTCCCACTTTGGCCAATGTGGCAGACTGAAGATATGGGGGTGTATATACACAAATCAGGATAAGTTCACGCCTGACACGTGCCCCTAATCCCGAAATATCTACCCTGTGTGATTCAGTCTGTTCATTCTCTTGTTACTATGAAAAGGGGAGACTTTTTTGCCAGTATGGCCATGCTCTGCTAGTCTGAAGTGTAACCCGAGTGGGCCAGGGCCATGTATGCTCCCCTCAAGAAATAACATTGGGTGCTGTGAGAAAGTAGCCTCTTTCTAGCCTTGTTACCCCCACTTTTGGCCTGTTTGTGAGTGTATGTCAGGATGTTTGTCACTGTTTTCACTGTCTCACTGGGATCCTGATGGCTAGGCCCCAGTGCTCATGGTGAAAACACTATGTTTTCAGTATGTCTGTTATGTGTCACTGGGACCCTGCTGGTCAGGACCCCAGTGCTCATAAGGTTGTGGCCTATATGTATGTGTCACTGGGACCCTGTCACACAGGGCCCCAGTGCTCATAGGTGTGCATGTATGTGTTCCCTGTGTGGTGCCTAACTGTCTCACTGAGGCTCTGCTAACCAGAACCTCAGTGGTTATGCTCTCTCATTTATTTAAAATTGTCACTAACAGGCTAGTGACCATTTTTACCAATTTACATTGGCTTACTGGAACACCCTTATAATTCCCTAGTATATGGTACTGAGGTACCCAGGGTATTGGGGTTCCAGGAGATCCCTATGGGCTGCAGCATTTCTTTTGCCACCCATAGGGAGCTCTGACAATTCTTACACAGGCCTGCCACTGCAGCCTGAGTGAAATAACGTCCACGTTATTTCACAGCCATTTTACACTGCACTTAAGTAACTTATAAGTCACCTATATGTCTAACCTTTACCTGGTAAAGGTTAGGTGCAAAGTTACTTAGTGTGAGGGCACCCTGGCACTAGCCAAGGTGCCCCCACATTGTTCAGAGCCAATTCCCTGAACTTTGTGAGTGCGGGGACACCATTACACGCGTGCACTACATATAGGTCACTACCTATATGTAGCTTCACAATGGTAACTCCGAATATGGCCATGTAACATGTCTATGATCATGGAATTGCCCCCTCTATGCCATCCTGGCATAGTTGGCACAATCCCATGATCCCAGTGGTCTGTAGCACAGACCCTGGTACTGCCAAACTGCCCTTCCTGGGGTTTCACTGCAGCTGCTGCTGCTGCCAACCCCTCAGACAGGCAGCTGCCCTCCTGGGGTCCAGCCAGGCCTGGCCCAGGATGGCAGAACAAAGAACTTCCTCTGAGAGAGGGTGTGACACCCTCTCCCTTTGGAAAATGGTGTGAAGGCACGGGAGGAGTAGCCTCCCCCAGCCTCTGGAAATGCTTTCTTGGGCACAGATGTGCCCAATTCTGCATAAGCCAGTCTACACCGGTTCAGGGACCCCTTAGCCCCTGCTCTGGCGCGAAACTGGACAAAGGAAAGGGGAGTGACCACTCCCCTGACCTGCACCTCCCCTGGGAGGTGTCCAGAGCTCCTCCAGTGTGCTCCAGACCTCTGCCATCTTGGAAACAGAGGTGCTGCTGGCACACTGGACTGCTCTGAGTGGCCAGTGCCACCAGGTGACGTCAGAGACTCCTTGTGATAGGCTCCTTCAGGTGTTAGTAGCCTATCCTCTCTCCTAGGTAGCCAAACCCTCTTTTCTGGCTATTTAGGGTCTCTGTCTCTGGGGAAACTTCAGATAACGAATGCAAGAGCTCATCCGAGTTCCTCTGCATCTCTCTCTTCACCTTCTGCCAAGGAATCGACTGCTGACCGCGCTGGAAGCCTGCAAACCTGCAACATAGTAGCAAAGACGACTACTGCAACTCTGTAACGCTGATCCTGACGCCTTCTCGACTGTTTTCCTGCTTGTGCATGCTGTGGGGGTAGCCTGCCTCCTCTCTGCACCAGAAGCTCTGAAGAAATCTCCTGTGGGTCGACGGAATCTTCCCCCTGCAACCGCAGGCACCAAAAAGCTGTATTACCGGTCCCTTGGGTCTCCTCTCAGCACGACGAGCGAGGTCCCTCGAATCCAGCGACTCTGTCCAAGTGACCCCCACAGTCCAGTGACTCTTCAGTCCAAGTTTGGTGGAGGTAAGTCCTTGCCTCACCTCGCTGGGCTGCATTGCTGGGAACCGCGAATTTGCAGCTACTCCGGCCCCTGTGCACTTCCGGCGGAAATCCTTTGTGCACAGCCAAGCCTGGGTCCACGGCACTCTAACCTGCATTGCACGACTTTCTAAGTTGGTCTCCGGCGACGTGGGACTCCTTTGTGCAACTTCGGCGAGCACCGTTTCACGCATCCTTGTAGTGCCTGTTTCTGGCACTTCTCCGGGTGCTACCTGCTTCAGTGAGGGCTCTTTGTCTTGCTCGACGTCCCCTCTCTCTTCAGGTCCAATTTGCGACCTCCTGGTCCCTCCTGGGCCCCAGCAGCGTCCAAAAACGCCAAACGCACGATTTGCGACTAGCAAGGCTTGTTGGCGTTTTTTCGGCGGGAAAACACTTCTGCACGACTCTCCACGGCGAGAGGGATCCGTCCACCAAAGGGGAAGTCTCTAGCCCTTTTCGTTCCTGCAGAAACCTCAGCTTCTTCTGTCCAGTTGAAGCTTCTTTGCACCCGCAGCTGGCATTTCCTGGGCATCTGCCCATCTCCGACTTGCTTGTGACTTTTGGACTTGGTCCCCTTGTTCCACAGGTACCCTAGATTGGAAATCCACAGTTGTTGCATTGCTGGTTTGTGTCTTTCCTGCATTATTCCTCTAACACGACTACTTTGTCCTTAGGGGAACTTTAGTGCACTTTGCACTCACTTTTCAGGGTCTTGGGGAGGGTTATTTTTCTAACTCTCACTATTTTCTAATAGTCCCAGCGACCCTCTACAAGGTCACATAGGGTTGGGGTCCATTCGTGGTTCGCATTCCACTTTTGGAGTATATGGTTTGTGTTGCCCCTATCCCTATGTTTCCCCATTGCATCCTATTGTAACTATACATTGTTTGCACTGTTTTCCAAGACTATACTGCATATTTTTGCTATTGTGTATATATATCTTGTGTATATTTCCTATCCTCTCACTGAGGGTACACTCTAAGATACTTTGGCATATTGTCATAAAAATAAAGTACCTTTATTTTTAGTATAACTGTGTATTGTGTTTTCTTATGATATTGTGCATATGACACTAGGTGGTACTGTAGTAGCTTCACACGTCTCCTAGTTCAGCCTAAGCTGCTCTGCTAAGCTACCATTATCTATCAGCCTAAGCTGCTAGACACCCTATACACTAATAAGGGATAACTGGGCCTGGTGCAAGGTGCAAGTACCCCTTGGTACTCACTACAAGCCAGTCCAGCCTCCTACAGGTGCCCTGTAGATGTGTTTCCTGCAGCATAACAATGTCCGGCTGCAAGCGTCTGATATAGTTTGCTACCAACCCACGTTTAATTTTATTACCTAACCCACTGACATTCCATGTGAGTACTGTGAGCCTGTGGGTGGTATCAGAGGAGGTCTCAGCTATTGTGTATTTGCTGTAGTGTCATGTCCTGTCTGCTATCTATCGCCTCTCAGGGGTTACCTTTCACCTCTTCTCCAAAAACCACCACCATAACTTGGAAAAAAAGAATAACAATAATAACACACCCCATCCCTTGTAACAGCCCCCCACACCCTCAACCTCCAAGGCACCTCAAAATCCTTCAATATATTGCAACTGTGCACAAGAGGATACAGAGAGGTCTGTCGCTCTAACCCACCAGAGCTTGTAGGGTTAGAAAACACTAACTGTCATAGAGAGAACAGAGATAGAAAAAATCTAGTAGTGATAGGGAATGTATAGAGAGAGTGGATGAAGGAAAAAAATAAAAAGATGAAAGCAAGAGGAGAGAATGAGTGAGCAGAACTGTGTATACAGTCAAACGCCTCTGAAGCCTGGCTTCTAGTCACCACCGAGTCCTCCAGCTATAAGGTCACCAATTCAGGGATTCAAGGATTTTGGATCTGGTATGTGGATCAGCAGCCATTGTTCTTATTCCATTGTTTCTACTTCCAACGCTGCAATTTCAGCCGCAAGGGAGTGATTACTTTCCTCTTCTGAAGATAAATCTTCCCCACTGGTCTTCCATAGGGATGTCATATCCTGCATGCACTCTTTGGGTTTCTTTGGAACGAGGTTGTTGCCTGTCTTAGTATCCAAGGACAATCCTCCATTGTCTCTTACTGCTGTCTGTGAGCATGGAGTGCCTCTAACAGGTGATGTAAGTCTTTGGTTCTTTCCCCATTGTCGTTGCTGTTGCTGACTTAGGTTTGGTCTGGCCCCAGATTCTCTGAATATTTGCTGACTGGGTCTTGCATCTAACTGTTTCGAAAGCCTGGGCTGCTCCTTCAGCCAGTGCCAAGCCTCCTCCAACGTCTCAAAGAAGAGGGCTTTGCCTTTGTACAGAACCTTTAGTTTTGCTGGGAATAACAGCATGTATTGGAGTTGAAAGGCACGCACTTTAGTTTTCACTGAGTCGAATGTACGGAGCTGACATTACACCTCCTGACTGTAGTCTGGGAACACCATAATTTTGGTATTTTTGTGGTGTAACTTTCCCCTGATCTGGGTCTCACTAAGGATCATATCTCCATCCAGAACGTTAAGGAATTTTACTATTTTGGGGAGAGGTGTAGCTCCTGGTGAAGGTTTCACACTGAAAGCTCTACGTGACCTTTCTATCACAATTATATGGAAAACATATCTGCAGGGAGAGCAGTCAGCAGCCAGTTAGTCAGAAATTAATTGGTGTTGGAGCCCTCCATGTCCTCTGGGAATCCGATGAAGCAGTGGTTATTTCTACATGCTTGATTTACCGTGTATTCCAGGCACCACATGGTGTCTGCAGTGGCCTTGCATGTCATCTCCATGCTCTTCTGGAGGCTGCGTATCATGTTTTTCACCTTGGAGAGTCTGGTCTCAAGTGTCATCACCCTCTCTGTTACATTTAGTAGGTCTTGGCATAGAAGGAATACCTCAGCACACACCTCTCCTGTCTTACCCTCAAGGGCCTCCCTGGAGGATTAGGTCGTTTGGAGAAGAGTTGCATTAGTAGGAATGGCAGCTGAGTTGATGTTTTGTTCTGGTGGAGGAGCCACAGCCCTTGCATACTTGTCCAGTTTAGCCTGTCATAAGTCTTCGCTCTCCTTGTATTCGCCATGATCTCTGTTTTCTTCTGGTCGGCCCAGGGACTAAGTATTATCACCAATACCTTAAGGAGTGGCACTTCGCAACAGGTACCTTCCTGAGGATCCACTCACTCCTCCTCCCCTGTTATGTCGTTTATCACGGTGACCCCACCACAATGACACCTCACTGATAGGTACTACTGCTGGCCCGGGTGTGTAGTGGCAGCATCCTTTCAACAATCCACTCATTGGGTTATTTAGGCAGTGACTCAGGGCAGGAACACTGGGGAGTCACAGCTCCAAATACCATGTAGCTGCCCCTGTGCCACAGTCAGGGTCTGAAGTAAAGGTCTTCCTTCAGCAATCTCAGAAGTGAGCTAGGCCAACCATTTCCTGTGGTGCCAGCCCACCAGCAATGCAAATTCCATTTCCCCGCATTATCCACAGCACAAAGTAATCAGGGTTTTCCCCTAGTGTCTGAATCCCCCAGATCCTCCTTGCAGAGTATTGACTCAGAGTCTTTCAGGCTCAATGGGGCAAGATGATTGTGCTTGTGCAAAAAACATCAATCAGGGGCACCCCTTTAGTCCACCGCTGGTTCTCTTCCCCAGGGGCTCGCCTCACCACTCAGTCTCTGCTCAAGGCTCACCCGACCGGTCCCTGCCATGCATCTTCACCTCCTCCTGAAGCGCCCGCATAGCCCACCCAGCACAGCGCTCGCTCCCCTCCAGGCCCCCTTTTGAGCAGCACTCACTACGGCTCCTCACCTCTCCTGCATGCCTGTCTGCTTCTGTGGCTGTGTGGCCTTGCCTACGCCACAAGGCATTTGCCAGGGGGAGGGGACTCAAGCACAGCACCCCAGTACAGCGCAGGTACCCGGAGCTGTACCTCCACCGTGCTCAAGGAGGGTGACCCCCGGCACCAAGAATCAGTAACCGGTGTCTCAATCCGGGGTCTCTCTAGCCCCACCACTCCGAGTCCCTTTTGCACAGCCTCTCTTGCCCATGCGGTCTCCCACGCAGTCAAAGTCCTCACCGGGTTAGATAGGGAGCCACAGCACTGCAGACCTCAGGAAGCCCCAGTAAGGGGGCCAGCGGATGACAATGGTGGGTGGTCAGAGGTCGGGCATGAGGGCTGGAGCTGTTGGCGGAAGCGACTATTTGGCCATGCTGTCAGCCACACCCCCTGGTCTTGCCCAGTCTTGCCTAGAAGTTTCAGGGTACTCTGTTCCCTGAAAAAAAAAATCACCATGAAATTGTGCAAAACATAGAATTCTGTGTAGTTTCCTTTCTGCTCTGGTCACCCTAAGAGCATGAGGCTCACGGTCGCTACCAGATCTCTGAAGCTCCTCACTCCTTAATTCTCCCTGTGGACTTTGAGCTTAACATTTGTGCCAGGGACATAGCTTTATTTAGGTCCCTGAACCTGCAACTCTCCCACAGTTTCTTGAGGCTGGTGCTCATTTTCAGTTCCCAAAGCCTTATTCAGTCTTGCATCTTAAAGGCTCCTGCTTGCCCAATGGCTCCTGCTCACCATGTGGTGCCAAACATGCTTTGTCACTGTCATTTACTTGTGGCTCCTTTTCCTGATCACGTGCCCAGTGGTTCCTTCTCAAGGACATTGATCATCAAAGCTCCTGCTCACTTTAGACATCTGACATTCCTGCTCATCTTCAGACCATTAAAACTTCTTCTCAATTTAACATCCTGAAAATTCTTGCTTATCTTCAGATCATGGACTTTGCTGCAACCCTTAGGTGGTTGGAAAACACCATGCTAAATCTCAGGCATCTATGGCTGTACACATCTAAGTCTTTCATAGATCCACAAAAGCCTCTCTGCTTGTGATATCTTGTGTTGTAAGACAGCTTGGTACATGGTGACTTTTATGTTAGGAGAAGAGACATGATCTGAATCTGTTTACGTGCTACAGGAAATAGCTTCAGCTGCAGGCTTTCTCTTGCCAATCAGCTATATCATCAGAGGCCTTATCATCATGACAATTTTTTTTCATATGAATTTCTTCTGCTACCACCCATTCCATAGTATCAGCTCTCCAGCGGTTATAGTCCAGGTCCTTGTGGCCCATCCACGTTATGGCAATCCTGAATTTAGCTAACACCAAAGAGAGATGCAAGAACTTATATTCCATCTTCCTACGCTTTGGATGGGGTATATTACCAAGGAGGTAGTTTTGGGGCAACTGATCAAACTTCAAACCCACCACCCTTTGTATTTCTGTAGTCACTTGTGCCCAGAAATACCGTACTGATCTGCAGTGCCAGGCTAGATGCATAAAGTCCACCACTCCGCCACCGCACTTTGGGCAAGCGTCAGATCGAGCAGCAGAAAACCTATGTAACCCACTAGGAGTAACATATGTTTTTAACATCAGTGTACTGACGGCGGGCATCCTGGTCAGTGATGGTGAAGTCAGGAAAGAGCGAGACAGAGAAGCCCCGATATTGTAACAGACCTTTTTAGCAGGCCAGGCAAAGCGCAGTGTCTCTGTCCCTATAATTTAGGAGGCTGGCTATAATCAGTCGTGGTGATGCATTATTTCATCATCAAGAATAAAAAAAGTTAATGGATCGAACACTCTGCAAAGTAGCCAAGATGCAACTCATTCTGCCACCATCACAGACTTTCCAAGAGGAATCATGGTGAAAACCGGCAGAACTCTGGGAACCAAATGAATTAATATGCTCTGCATTTGTTGTGTCAAGTGAATCTGTTGATACCAAACTCTTGCATTAAAATATGACCCCTGATCATTGAGAATGAGATCTAGATGATTACCACATACTGGGGAGATGCTGGTGGTGTTGGAGCTAGTCAGTGTGCACTGTCCAATCCCACTTGCTTGGACTTTGCTGCCCCCTAGGCTGGCCCCCTAGGCTGGGTTATCTGGGTGCAGATTTATAGTGTGCACCATATGCTATGTGTTGTTTTGTTATTTGTTCTTTGTTGTTTTGGGGTGTGTTCTGGTGTGGGCTTATGGTGATAAGGGAAATGGCCGGATTATCAGCTTATTCTTCGTTCATACAAAGGTTAGTGTTTGTAGGTATGAAATAAATTACATTTTAAGAGTTAATTTAGCACAATATGGTACATTCTAAGGGAGGGAACAGATTTAAGGGTAATTTGGTTGTATTGTAAATAGAGCATTTGAGTGTCCAAAACGAACAGCTACACAAGACAGTGCTATGCCGAATGGGACAAAGTGACAGAGGCAACCTGGCAATGCCTGAGAGTGATTGGGATGCATAAAGAATTTAGACTTGTCACATGACTGGCCGTGTAAAGGTTATTATATAGACTCTGCAGTAAATTACATAGGCCCTGCTGTTTCTAAGAAGACAGGAAGTAAAAATAGCCATTTTTGCTAGAGACACATCTTACCACACTGGAGCACATTCACCTAACAAAGAAATGGAGACAAAGAATGGACTCAATATCCTATTAATCCTACTCTAGAGGAGTTGCAATATAGATTAATAGTAGGGTTCCATTTCAGGTCAATGCAAACATACCTTGAGTGTATATATGTGGTGATGTGTGGATAGTTGGATGGACAGGACGTATGCCTGCTAAATGTCTGCTACAAATACATCAGACATGTCATTTTCCCACCATCACTGCTCCTACTGAACAAGCTCTTGGAAGTCATTAAAGAGGTTTTACAGACTGGATGCATGTAAGGCACAATGTGAGAAGCAATAACGGTCATGGTCCCCAATCCAGAAAAAGGCCACAGAGAGATAAAATGATAAAGATGGCTATCCATGGTTAATACAGATGCTATCTGTGTCCAAAACAGATATACAAAATACTTAGTAAGGTTATAGCAGATAAAATATTGAAGATAGTTCCATTCTTGGATCACAAGAACACAACCTATAATCTGCGTAGACTAGCACATGTTTACAGGGAGTGCAGAATTATTAGGCAAGTTGTATTTTTGAGGATTAATTTTATTATTGAACAACAACCATGTTCTCAATGAACCCAAAAAACTCATTAATATCAAAGCTGAATATTTTTGGAAGTAGTTTTTAGTTTGTTTTTAGTTTTAGCTATGTTAGGGGGATATCTGTGTGTGCAGGTGACTATCACTGTGCATAATTATTAGGCAACTTAACAAAAACAAATATATACCCATTTCAATTATTTATTATTACCAGTGAAACCAATATAACATCTCAACATTCACAAATATACATTTCTGACATTCAAAAACAAAACAAAAACAAATCAGTGACCAATATAGCCACATTTCTTTGCAAGGACACTCAAAAGCCTGCCATCCATGGATTCTGTCAGTGTTTTGATCTGTTCACCATCAACATTGCGTGCAGCAGCAACCACAGCCTCCCAGACACTGTTCAGAGAGGTGTACTGTTTTCCCTCCTTGTAAATCTCACATTTGATGATGGACCACAGGTTCTCAATGGGGTTCAGATCAGGTGAACAAGGAGGCCATGTCATTAGATTTCCTTATTTTATACCCTTTCTTGCCAGCCACGCCGTGGAGTACTTGGACGCGTGTGATGGAGCATTGTCCTGCATGAAAATCATGTTTTTCTTGAAGGATGCAGACTTCTTCCTGTACCACTGCTTGAAGAAGGTGTCTTCCAGGAACTGGCAGTAGGACTGGGAGTTGAGCTTGACTCCATCCTCAACCCGAAAAGGCCCCACAAGCTCATCTTTGATGATACCAGCCCAAACCAGTACTCCACCTCCACCTTGCTGGCGTCTGAGTCGGACTGGAGCTCTCTGCCCTTTACCAATCCAGCCACGGGCCCATCCATCTGGCCCATCAAGACTCACTCTCATTTCATCAGTCCATAAAACCTTAGAAAAATCAGTCTTGAGATATTTCTTGGCCCAGTCTTGACGTTTCAGCTTGTGTGTCTTGTTCAGTGGTGGTCGTCTTTCAGCCTTTCTTACCTTGGCCATGTCTCTGAGTATTGCACACCTTGTGCTTTTGGGCACTCCAGTGATGTTGCAGCTCTGAAATATGGCCAAACTGGTGGCAAGTGGCATCGTGGCAGCTGCACGCTTGACTTTTCTCAGTTCATGGGCAGTTATTTTGCGCCTTGGTTTTTCCACACGCTTCTTGCGACCCTGTTGACTATTTTGAATGAAACGCTTGATTGTTCGATGATCACGCTTCAGAAGCTTTGCAATTTTAAGAGTGCTGCATCCCTCTGCAAGATATCTCACTATTTTTGACTTTTCTGAGCCTGTCAAGTCCTTCTTTTGACCCATTTTGCCAAAGGAAAGGAAGTTGCCTAATAATTATGCACACCTGATATAGGGTGTTGATGTCATTAGACCACACCCCTTCTCATTACAGAGATGCACATCACCTAATATGCTTAATTGGTAGTAGGCTTTCGAGCCTATACAGCTTGGAGTAAGACAACATGCATAAAGAGGATGATGTGGTCAAAATACTCATTTGCCTAATAATTCTGCACTCCCTGTAATATTTCCTGGAACTGGCTGAGCGAGGCCACCTTAAACTTATAAGAGGTCGCTGACACCATGAAGTCGGACTTTATGTTTCAGGTCTTAGAGGCATTGAATTTTTGGCACAGATTTTTGTCGTTTGGCTCAGACAACTGTACTGCCCCCTGCAGCAGGAGCTGACTGGTGGACCGATTTCAGAGAAATGGGAGTTAACTCAAGGTACAGTTGCCCACTATCACTGCAACTTTTTGCCCTCTCTGTGGAGCCACTTGTGAACATAATGAAAACATAATGAAAAAAACCTGGTAGATTACAGTATCCGAATAGGTGCCATGGTACATGTGATGACACTATGGCCCTCGTTATGACCCTGGCGGTAAATCCCGCTTACTGCCACGCTGAAGGCCACCAACTTACCGCGGCGGATATCCATAAACCATATTATGACACACATACAGCAATCCGACAGAATACAGCCACAGACACAAATCCGCCAGGCCAAAGGTCAGTGATAAAGTGGCGGGATCAAAACCCACACTGTTACGCCAACAGAACAACACCCAGCACATTATGACGCACGAATCACCACGGCGGACATTCAACGGAAGTAAACCATTGGCGGTACAGACCGCCGTGCTCACAATGGACACCCACAGACAAAACAACACCACATTGGACAATTCAAACAACACACACCTGACACCCATACACACACCACACCCACACCACTATAAAACACACACCCACATTACCCACAACCCCTTATGAATACAAATCATTGGCACAAGACTGACACCAAGACCACTGACACAACTACATACACACACCATATACCCCCATACACCCCAACACATTACCCAACACACATCATATAACACCCATGGCACCACAAAGGCACCCCTGTTTCACTGAGGAGGAGTTAACGGTCATGGTGGAGGAAATTGTCAGGGTAGAGCCACAGCTATTTGGAGCACAGGTGCAGCAGATATCAATAGCAAGGAAGATGGAGCTATGGCAGAGAATCATGGACAGGGTCAACGCCGTGGGACAGCACCCCAGAACAACGGACGTAATCAGGAAGAGGTGGAATGACCTACGGGGGAAGGGACGTTCCATAGCAGCAAGACACCAGCTCACGATCCAGAGGACTGGCAGTGGACCCCTGCCTCCTCCCCCACAACTCATAGCATGGGAGGAGCAAGTTTTGGCAATACTGCATCTTGAGGGCCTGGCCGGAGTCAGAGGAGGACTTGACTCTGGCAAGTCAACTCTCTACTATTATCACCCCCTACCTGCATGCCATCACATACCCTAACCCTCACTCCCATCACTCCACTACATCCCACACACTCCACCATCACATCTCTTCAATCCCAATGCCAAGCCCTGCATGCTGTACCAATGCATGGACACCCTTCACAGCCCTGCATGGACACTCATCACTAAAGCATGCACAGCATAAAGAACTAACAATCCCACCATACACCAACATACACAAGTAAAAGCTGGCAGGACAACACCAACCATAGAGGGGAAGCCAGGGGTGTACAATATGTCATACACAATAACCATAACACATCATTTACATCCCCACAGGTACCCCTCCAAATGTCACCGGATAGGAGGTGCCAGCACTATCCAGTCCCCCAACTGAAGAGGCACACAGTGATGACAGTAACTCTGGTCTTCAGGATCTAAATGATCTACCTGGCCCATCAGGGACCACTGGACAGCCGGTTACCCAAGCCCAGTCACAGACCACCACATAGCCTCCCCATCAGGAAACAACATCACAGCACCCACCCAGCGTCCCCAAACCTATGTCCACAGGACTGGTCAATCAGCAGTGTGCCCACCTGTACAGGGACCCCAGGCCACACCTCGCACACAAGACACTCAGGGACCTGGGGTCAGTGGCAGAGGGCACATGGTTCATGGGACAGAGGCACAGGCCAACAGGGACACTGGGAGGACTGCTGTGTGCCAAGGGGAGGACAGTAGCAGGGAACAGACTCTCCAGGAAGCACTCTCCAAGATCCTGGGAGCCTCTCAACATTCCCAGGATACGATGGGCCAGATCCTAGACAATGTGCAGGAGAACAGATGGCTGCAGGAGGGACAGTACTAGGGGATCAGGGAGGACTTGCAGGCCATCAACAACACCCTGATCTCCATAGCAGGGGTGCTGGTAGACATGGTCAACATTATGAGGGAAGCAGTGTCACACTAGCGGGCCCCTGCCACTAGCCAGTCATCTGAACAGCCTTCCACTTCCGCTGCCGCTAGTGGCCAGGAGGCCACGCCCCAGGACTCACAGGCCACCAGCACCCCTACCCCTGCAGAAGGTGAACCACCACGCAAACATTCCCTGCGATCCAGACATCAGCCAGAGACACTTGCCAAGGCCCCCGCCAGGAAATGAGACTCTCCTGATTGTCCCCCTTGTGTTCCAGTCAGTCACCATGTCCACCTTGAACTGCCATTGCTCCCCTTCCGATGTCCCCATGGACAATGCACCTGTGCTACAAACAGACTGGAACAATACCCTAAACTTTCCTCCATCATCACCCCATCCCATTGCACTTTCCCCTCTTTATATAATAGCGCTATAACAAAACACCCTTTGATAAAAATCGATTTAGAGTATGTCATGTATTTCAAATATGTATTGATTGAAAGAGGTACAACCATTGCAAATGAATTGTACATAGAATGAGCATAGAATTAATGACCCGTAGCTGGCTGTTGTGATCACACCAGGAGTATTTGTCAAATCACCAACATCTGCAAAATTAATAGCCAGAGGGAACAGTATGTGGGAAATACCAGCATGACAATGCCACACAGAATACAACCAAAGTCAATGAAATGTAAAGTTGCACTGTCTCACCTATGTGTCATTGGAAGCACTGCGGATTACAGATGTTCTGTTGTCCACATCCGCATCCTCTGCCTCCTCATCCTCACTGTCCACAGATCCCACTGCTGCCACAGGGTCATCTCCAGTCTCCTCCTCCTGCAGGAAAGGTATGTGGCGTCTGAGGGCCAGGTTGTGCAACATGCAGCATGCCACCACTATCTGGCAGACTTTCTTTGTTGAGTAGCACAGGCCCACCTGTTAGATGGAGGCACCGGAACCTGGCCTTCAGGAGGCCAAAGGTCCTTTGAATGATCCTTCAGGTTTGCCCATGTGCTCATTATAAGATTCTTCTGCCCTTGTCCTGGCATTCCTCACAGGGATCAGCAGCCATGATAGGTTTGGGCAACCAGAGTCACCTGCAAATATTGAGGGGCAACATTTAGCCACACACTATCCCATATGGACAACAACATAGCCATACGCCAACATACACTGAGTGGGAACCAGGGATCACCTATTAGCCACACCCTGTGCCTCTGTAGTTGAGCAATCACATTTGGGATGCTGCTATTCCTTAGGACAAAGGCATCATGCACCGACCCAGGATACTTAGCATTAACATGGGAGATATACTGGTCCGCCAAGCACACCATCTGCACAATCATAGAATGGAAACTCTTATGATTCCTGAACACCTGTTCATTCTGGCGGGGGGGAACAAATGCAATATGTGTTCCATCAGTCGCCCCAATTATATTGGGGATATGTCCCATTGGATAAAACTCAGCCTTCACAGTGGCCAAATCCTCAACCTGGGGGAATGCAATGTAGCTGCACATGTGTTTTATCAGGGCAGACAACACTCTTGTCATCACTATTGAGATTGGCTGTGACATTCCTGCTGCCAAGCCCAATGTCACTTGGAAAGAACCAGTTGCCAGGAAATGGAGAGCTGATAGCACTTGCACAAGAGGGGGGATCCCAGTGAGATGATGGATAGCAGATATCAGGTCAGGCTCCAACTGGGCACACAGCTCTGTGATTGTGGCCCTGTCCAGTCTATAGGTGAGGATAATGTGCCTGTCCTCCAGTGTAGCCAAGTCCACCAGAGGTCTGTACATGGGGATATGTCTCCATCTCCTAATCATCCTCAGCGGCAGGAATCTAAAGGACAAAAGAGTGAGGAGGCTGTCACAAACTGAACAATGGAGCCACAACAGTAGTCTGCAATCTGTAAACATGTTATGGGACAGTGTGATTTGTCAAGTATGTGCCTATTTCTCCTGTGACGCAGCATTATTCCATAGGCTTGCCCCCCCTCTGAAATGATGTCTGCCTGTCCCGTGTGGAGGGACAGATGGAAGTGAGGTAATGCCGCTGACGTTGTGCGCCGTGGCGGTAGGCGGTCGGGAACCTCCGTTCAATTCCTCATTGGTTAATATTGGTCCCTATGGGGTACAGTGGCCAATGGTGATCTACGCTGGCAGTGACAGTATGCACCGCCACGGACGTGACCACCATTTTCTATCTGATTCATCACTTGTTTCCTGACCTTCCATAGGAGAGGACCTACACTGCATGTGTTGCTGTGACCTGTGTCTGGAACCTACCATGGCCCGTGTGACCGGGGAAAGGGCCACAGCCTTCACTTCAGAGGAATTGGAGAGGCTGGTGGATGGGTTCCTACCCCAGTACGGACTGCTATATGGGCCTCCAGACCAACAGGTGAGTACACTGTGGGGACAATGCATGTGGCATGAATGTATGGAGGTGTGTGTGAAGGTATCCTGTAAGGAGGGAGGGATGTCCTCTTGGCTGGGTACACGTTGAGTGCTGAACTATGTGTGTGCCAATAGTGATGGAAACTGGTATGGTGGGTCATTCGTGCTACAGGCTGGACTGTTTGGCTAATGGTGTTCTCCTGTCTGTATTCCCTCTGCAGGTCAGCGCCTATCAAAAGAAGGGTATATGGTGTGCCATTGCCAAGGACGCGCAGACCCTGGGGGTCCATGGCAGGCAGAGCACCCACTGTCGGAAACGGTGGGAGGACCTGAGACGCTGGGCACGGAAGACCGCAGAGGCCCAGCTGGGGATGGCCTTCCAATGACGAAGGGGTGCCTGTCGAACCCTGACCCCCCCTGATGGCCCGCATACTGGTGGTGGCCTATCCAGAGCTGGATCGGTGCTTGAGGGCATCACAGCAGCCACAAGGGGGTGAGTACAGTGGCCATCATTGAAGGAAATGGCTGGAGGGGTGGTATCCGGGTGGTGGGTGTGTGTCAGTGGGTGCCCCTAGGCCAGGCCAGACATAGCAGTGTAGGTCCTCTGGTGGCTAAGGGTCTGAAGGGGAAATACTGCCTACCTAGCTTGTTAGCATGCACTACTGGTCAGGGTTGCATGGGTCCCAGGTATCCTGCAGTTGACGGTGTGTGCTCCTCCTCATGTCTTGGTGGCTAGCAATATCACTGGTAGTGCAATGCATGGTTCATAGGCCTGTTCCCTGTGTGTGAGGGTGCTGTGTATGCCAACTGTGGAGTTGGTGCAGTCATTGACCCAGTGTATCCTTTGTCTCACTCTCCCCCCCTTTCTTGCTTTGTCATCCTGTCCTTCTGTGCATTAGCATCATCTGGCGGAAGAGGAGAGGCACAGGCGAAGGGCGGAGGGAGCTGCATCCCACAGGACCCTGGAGGCAGAGTCCACTGATGCTGAGGGCACCAGTGGGACAGAGGACAAGGGGAGCACCACGGCGGAGACTGCAGGGGACAATACAAACTCTGATACCTCCTCCGATGGGAGCTCCCTGGTGGTGGCGGTAACCTCTGTGACCACCCCAGCTACAGCCGCCACCCCCCATACCAGCACGGCCCTCCCAGCAGCCCCTCAGTGAGTTGCTCGTGCCTGCTCACCCAGGAGGGTGGGCATCTCCTTCGCCCCAGGCACCTCAGGCCCTGCCCCATTGAGCCCTGCTGCCCTGAGTGAGGAGGCTATTGACCTCCTGAGACCCAGCTCTGTAGGGCAATCAACCTTTGTGAACAATTCCCAGGCCCATTCTCCTCAATCCCAAACCCATATCAAGCACACAGCTAGACGAGCATGCACACAGGACAACACCCAAGAGTCTCACAGGCAAACAGAAGCACCACACTTCATCCCACAGACACTCACACAAACACCATTCATTTGCAGACACAACAACATCCACTATTTCCACTGCCTCCCCCTCCACCTCCTCCACCTCCCACCCAGTTACGTCCACACTCACACCTGCATGCACTACATCATCATCCACTACCTGCATCATCACCACACCAAGCAGATCACACACCTCACTGGCAGACACCTCCACAGCATCCATGCACACATCCCCTGTGTCCTCTCCCACCGTGTCTGTCTCCCCCTCCTAAAGTACACAAACGCAAGCACTCAGACACCCAACAGCCATCCACCTCACAACAGCAGACAACCCATGCACCTGCACCCTGTCCAGCAGACAAACACCTCCAACAACCAGTCCCTCATCCTCCACTCCCATTACTTCTCCCTCTTCCCTCCCCAATGTCCCTAAAAAGATTTTCCTTTCCACCACTGACCTCTTCCCTCCCCCGCGTCCTGCACGTATGGCCAGGGTATCAAGAACCCAGCCAAGCACCTCAGCCAAACAGTCCACGAGCCCAGTTTCATCAGCATCTACTCGTGGTGGAAAGGATTCCAGGCCACAAATACTGAAGGGGAAGGAGCCTGCACTAGCCAGCAAGAATGGGAAGGAGCCTGCACCAGCCAGCAAAAAGGGGAAGGAACCTGCACCAGCCAGCAAGAAGGGAAAGGAGCCTGCACCAGCCAGCAAAAAGGGGAAGGAGCCTGCACCAGCCAGCAAGAAGGAGCCTGCACTAGCCAGCAAGAAGGGGAAGGAGCCTGCCCCAGCAGCTGTCACAGAACCCCCACCGCCAGCTGTGGTTGTGCAGCCCTCAGTGAGTGCAGGGGCTGAGCAGGAGCCACCTGAGAGACTGTGGCCTTGCAGTCCCTAGGACCAAGCAATGGGCATGTTGCCCCCCTCCAAAACCAGTGGTCTTGTTTCTGCATCTGGCTGAGGTGCGCCCCGAGGTGCCTGCCTATTTGCCAATTATGCCCCTGCAGTGTTCTCTCCGTATTGGTGCAGGGATCGAGTGGGGCCTTGGACTTTGGCCTGTGGCCATGTGGCCCCTGTGAACTGTGGACTGGGCAGTGTCCCTTTTTCGTTCATTTGTACATATCTGTTGCATTGCCACATCGACTTAATATTTTTGATGTTGATCTTATTACAATCACTTTAGTCAATTCCTGTTGTCCGTTCATTATTCAGCTGATTTACGGGGATTGTTGGAAATGGCCTTTCTGTAGGGTCACCCCCAAACTTTTTGCCTTCCTCCTTCTCTTCTTCTTACCTCATTTTTGCTGGCTTTAGGATTCTGCACACTCTACCACTACTAATCAGTGCTAAAGTGCATATGCTCTCTCCTTAAAAAAATTGTGACATTGGCTCATACCCAATTGGCTTATTTAATTTACTTGTAAGTCCCTAGCCAAGTGTACTACATGTGCCCGGGGCCTGTGAATTAAATGCTACTAGTGGGCTGCAGCACTGGTTGTGCCACCCACATAAGTAGCCCCCTAACCATGTCTCAGGCCTGCCTCTGCACTGCCCGTGTGTGCAGTTTCACTGCCACTTCAACTTGGCATTTAAAAGTGCTTGCCAAGCCTTAAACTCTGCTTTTTCTACATATAAGTCACCCCTAAGGTAGGCCCTAGGTAGCCCATAGGGCAGGGTGCTTTGTAGGTAAAAGGCAGGACATGAACATTTGTGTTGTATATGTCCTGGTAGTGTAAAACCCCTAAATTTGTCTTTACACTGCTGTGAGGCCTGCTCCTTTCATAGGATAGCATTAGGGCTACCCTCATATACTGTTTGAGTGGTAGATCCTGATATGAAAGGAATAGCCAGGTCATATTTAGTATGGCCAGAATAGTGAAGCAAAATTCTGCTTAATGGTGAAGTTGGATTTTATATTACTATTTTAGAAATGCTACTTTTAGAAAGTGAGCATTTCTCTACACTTAAATCCTTCTGTGCCTTCCAACCCCACGTCTGGCTAGGTTTAGTTGACAGCTCCCTTGTGCGTTCACTCAGACAACCCCAAACACAGGATGTTCAGTCACACTTGCATACATCAGCATATTGAATGTGTCTTCCTGGGCTGGGAGGGTGGAGGGCTTGACCCTTACATGTCAAAGGACAGCAGCCTGCCCTCACACAAAGGACTGCCACACCCTCTACTGGGACCATGGCAGACAGGATGGAACTGAAAGGGGACCTTGTGCACTTCTAAGCCACTCTTTGAAGTCTCCCCCACTTCAAAGGCACATTTAGGTATTTAAGCAGGGTCTCTGACCCTACCAACTCAGACACTTCTTGACAAGACACTCTTGTCACAGAGACTTCCTGGAGAAGAGAACCTGAACCAGAACCTGCAACCTGCCAAGAAGAACTGCCTGGCTTCCCAAAGGACTCACCTGACTGCTTTCTGTGAAGGACTGCTGCACTGCTGTTGCTCTGTTGCCTTTCTGCTCTCTGGCTGTGGTGAGAAGTGTTCTCCAAGGGCTTGGATAGAGCTTGCCTCCTGTTCCCTGGAGTCTCAGGACCAAAAAGACTTCATTTCTGCAAGAAGAACTCCTTGTGCAGCGAAAATCATCAGACAGCCTGCCAGAAAGACGCACAGCCTGCATCGCAGTGAAAAATTCACTGCGCGCCGAGCCGGAAGACGCAGCCTGACTTCGCAATGAGAAGATCGGCGCAACGCCAGCGTAGCGAACGGAAATTCGACGCACGGCCCACTGGATCGACGCACAGCCGAACCAGAATGACGCAGCCCGACTTCCAGAGAGGAATCGAGGCAGCGCCTGCCGTGCGGTAGAAACCCACGGGATCGACACAGCTCCTGTGACTTCATCCTGTCAGCACCGGATTTCAACACATCATCCACGGGGCGTCCGAAAACTCTGCAATCAGAAGAGGATCCAAGACCGAGCGCCGGAAATTGACGCAAAGCCTTCTCTGCGTGAAAAATAAATGACGCATCGCTGTGTTCGGCCAGAGAAATTGACACACACCTCCCTGTCTTCCACGCATCTCCTCCTCTGTGGTTCTTTGCGAAGATTTTGAACGCAATTCAGATACTTTGTGCTTGCAAGAGACATTTGTTGCTTTTAAGAGACTAAAGACACTTTATATCATTTTTACAGTGATATTCCCAAATATACATATTGCATTTTAATCGTTTTGACCTGCATCTTATCAGATAAATATTATACATTTTTCTAAACACTGTGTGGTGTATTTTTGTGGTGTTCTACTGTGTTATTGCATGATTTATTGCACAAATACTTTAAACATTGCCTTCTAAGTTAAGCCTGACTGCTCAGCGACAAGCTACCAGAGTGTAGGCACAGGATAATTTGGATTGTGTGTGACTTTCCCTGACTAGAGTGAGGGCCCTTGCTTGGACAGGGGGTAACCTGACTGCCAACGAAAAACCCAATTTCTAACAGCGATAAATTGTTTTCTTGTGCAGCTGGTTGTGTGTATGGGGTGTGTGTGGTGCGTGTGTGTGTCACTCTCATTTTCCTCCCCCCTCTCTTGTGTGCTAGGCAGCTGTACTCGCCGCCGTCGTCTTTGCCGGCATTGGTGTTCGTGGTGGAGCATTACGTCGAAGTCCTCGGAAAGACTTGCAGTTCTGGCTCCATGGCGGCGTGGTTCTTCCCTGTGTCTCCAATGGTGAGTCCTTTGACTTCTGAGCTCTGTTTCTGCCAGGCTTTTGATGGTGTTGGTAACGCCACAGAAAAGATGGCGGTTTGGCATGTCATAATGTGGTGGGCGGAACTTTGTCTTCCGCCTGGCTGTAGGTGGCTACCCCTGTGGGGGCTGTTGTTTCCTCCCTGGCGGTCAGTGTGGTACATTGGCTGTCTTTCGGAGATATCACCGCCATGGTCATAATTTGGCAATAGTTACCGTTAGCCTGTTGGTGGTATTACCGTCACTTTATCACCGACTGCCAGGGTCGTAATGACGGCCTATATGTTGACTACACCTTTGTAAATTGAAAGACCCTGAGAAGGTTGTACTATGTATGCCTGAGTTACTGAATTAATTTCACGACTTGTTAGGGTTGCAGATAACTGGTTCAAATAATTGTTGCTTCCTGTTGGAACAATGGCGTGTCAGTCAGAAGACTCTTTACCAGAGCTAGGACTGCTGTGGCTATATAGGATCATGAATTATCTGGAAAATCTGATCACCCTTGATCATGGCACTGATATAGGTGAAAACATTGATAGGTTCTTAAGCGATATAAACCAATCCATTCTCTTCTGGCCAAAGCTGCCTCTAGTATTAATAGGGAGTATTACGCTGGAAAAATGTTACCATTGCCCAGGTGCTTATTAAACTTTCAGGAAAAGATGTGACTGCTTCTTAAGCCAATCTTAAAGAAAATAGTTTCTTCACCTCTATGATCTGGGCTGGCTCCCACTTCATGATCAATCAGAACATTAGCAAGCCCCAATAAGAACGGGGCAGCCTAACCAAACCAGGTTTTGAATGGTACTATATAGCACCTCAAGTTGCAGCAATTGTCTATCAGGGTATATGAAGCACTAAAGAACAGTTGTTGCTAGCCCTCTGCCATCCAAAGATTGTATTGGCTCTTCGTTGATGATAACAATATAGGTGACTCCGGGAATTCCTGATTTGATCACATTAATGTCCTCGATGTGGAACTGGACAGTGAGAAATTAAGGACAAGGATCATATTCCTATCAGAAGTCACTGTGTTGGGACTCCCCCAATTTCACAAGTTGTGGCACAAGGTCACGGTGGCCGAGATGGGTGACCTATACTGTTGTATTTGAAGGCTGCGTGTCAACGTGGCTTCACCTCTGCGATCTAAATAATGACACGGACACCAACTTCTTTCCTTCAGTGTGTATGCAATGCCCTTAAACATGCCCCACTTGTTTGTTTCTAGTATTGGGCTGACGTCATCAGGGTCAAATCACTGCGCCAAGGACCTCAGGGTGTTGTTGTCTCTAACAAGGTGGCTCACTCATGTGCCATGTAGATCCACTGTACAGAACATTCGTCTAAAAAGACACACACAGTGCAAAGAAAATAATGAAAAAATTACCTGGAAATTATGCAAAACAAACAGATCATAATTCAAAACTTCAGATTAGGCTACAAAGTCTCTGTATCTGAGGCGTTGCGGGATGTCGAGTGCATAGCAATGTCCAACTTGTTGCTTGCTGTAAGTCCCAGGGTTAGGGAGTACAGTAGGTTATGAATGGCCCACCATATTCCCATCCCCTCGACTGGGTGACATGCAGGGTTCAGTGATGTCACATTGACACTCACAGTGAGCCCTACTTATTAGCCAACTAACACATCTTCGATTGCTCACCTGGCTTTCACCTCAGAAGGACGATACTTATAGTTGTGACCAAACCTTCATGTTGGGCCAATACCATAGCTCCTTTGACAGCTGCCACAGTCTCAAATGGTGGTTTGATCTTACTTCCTATACAGGATCTCCCACTACAAGCTCTTTAGCTTTTACTTATCTCCCATTTATTGTTTCCCATTTATTTATTACTACTCTCTGATATGGCGTATTCTGGGCGGTAGTCTGGCATTCAGGATGAGTGGTGCGGGGTGGTATCTGTTAGAAATGGGGTCTCAAGTTGGCAGAGGTATACACTCTTGTCCATGTAGGGACCACAATCCTAGTCAGGATAAGTCACACACAATCCAAATGATCCTGTGCCCACCCTCAGGTAGCTTGGCACTGAGCAGTCAGGCTTAACTTAGAAGACAATGTGTAAAGTATTTGTGCATTAAATCATACAGCAACACAGTGAAAACACCACATAAATACACCACACAGGTTTAGAAAAATATAGGATATTTATCTGGTTAAATTAAGGTCAAAACGATCAAGATTCAATAAGCACAAGTTGAAATATCACTTTTGCAGGTTTAACAAGTCTTAAACCTTAGAAAGCAACAGTTGTCTCTTGTTACACAAAGTACCTGGTTTACGTCAAAAAATAACATGTATGGAGACCGCAGAGGAGGAGATGTTTGGAAAAATAGAGTGTGCGTTGGATTTTCTGATGCGGCACAGACGATGCGTCATTTGTTTCCACGCTGCAAGGGGCTTTGTGTTGTTTTTCGGCGCGAAGGCTTGATCACTCACTACAATGTAGGGATCTTTTTGGCGCCCAGAGACAATGCGAGGTAATCCTGGGCATGCAGGAAGAAGACACAGGCTTTATGTTGATCCGGTATAGCGATGTGTCAAATTTTCTGTCGCACAGCAGGCGCTGCGTCGATTTCCACTCGGGGAATTGGCTGCATCATTCTGGTTCTGCTGTGCGCCGATCCAGTAGGGCTGTGTGTCGACTTTCCGGTTGCAATGCAGGCGATGTGTCGAATCTTCACTCGGGAAGTCGGGCTGCGTCGTTCCGGCTCGGCTGTGCGGCGATTTCTTGGCTGTATTTCGGAGTTTTGCAAGATTAGCGTCAACAATTTTGATGCTAATCCTGCAAAGCCCATTGAGGCCCATTGTAAACAATAGTGTGCCTACTTTTAACACCTGCACTGGGCAGGCATTAAAAGTGCCAAAAAAATGATGCAAAGAAATCTCTTAGATTTCTTTGTACCATTTGTTTTGGCCCCCTAACAGGGGAATGCCCCCTTTGCATACATTATGCCTAGCGCAGGCATAATGTAGCGCAAAGGATTACAAAGTGGCGCAATGCATGCATTGCGCCACTTTGTAAATTTGGCGCTGTGATTTTGGCCTTGTTGGGCCACATTAGCATTAAATAAATTACACTAATGTGGCACAAGGAGGCAATAGGGGCTCTTTAATCTGCCCCTTAGCGCAATCGTCAACCCATAACAATAGGTGTCAACAGAGTTTTAAAATCTACACTGAGGCATTCCCACAGTATTGCTGGGATCTCTTCAGACATTATTGGGGTGGAAGGTCCTAGAGGCCCTGCTATTTGGCATGGTAGGTAACTGGACACTACCCCCAAATCCAGTTTGCAAATACCCGAAAATGACACCTTTTCTTCAATATGCATTGTCAGTTTGATGATGCCCTCATGTCTGTTATGCGCCAGTCTGAGCACTTGGGATACTTGTGCACTGGGTGTGACAACGCGTCTTCTGCACATTAGTATCTCCTCACCAATTACAGACAACTCTTTATACTCCTCATTTATGTTTAAGGCTTGAATGACTCTTGGCCTCAGGTTCCAATGGATAGCAAATCCAGTTATTAGTCATCACTATCTCCTTTGCTAGGCTGAGGCATCCGTCATTCTGAGCGGCCACAACAAGCTCTTCCAAGGGTAGTGGTCTGGAGTCACAGATTACGAGTTGCACATATTCTTCATTTTTGGTGGCTTGGTTTGTCTTATCTTTTGTAGCCTCTGCAGGTGCCGCAAGAGACAGTTCGCCTGATTCTGTTAGATTTCCTGAAATGAATATTTCTATTGTTGGACGATCTTTTTCTCAGTTCTTGGAGTCAGCTTGAAGGTAGAGCCCTTGAAAAGTGAAACCAAAGTTTTGTAGTTGGTGCATACATGAAAATGACTTACATACAGGTATACATAAAAGTGTCCATCCTCATACTATAGTGATAGCTTCCTTTTCAATGTGTGAGAACCTTTGTGGCGGGGGGCTGGCATGACACATACTGGTGACAGGAATGAGCATTCCTGTCACCAGTATGCTTTCTGCCAGTGGTTACCTGGCAGGGTGTCCCACCAGGAAATCCCTGGTGGAAATGGGATCATTATCCCACTGGCGGTCTATGGTCGACTGCCGGGTCGACTGTGGCTACATTCGGCTCGGCGGTCGACTCAGCCCTGGCGGTGGGTGGTGGTGAACTGGCTGCTTTGCCGGCTCGACCGCCAAGTTCATAATGAGGGCCTTTGTGTCTTTTGAGGCAGTGATCTCCTGCTATTAAGTTACTTTTTGAATCCAATCAGGCTCCGTTAACCACGGCAAATATGTCAACCACAGTTGAGGTGATGTAATGCACTTTCTTTATTGCTTTATTCAGGCATATGCCTGCCTCACCAGGCAGCTTGAACTTTTGTAGTATCACAATTGCTGACAACTACTCTCCTGTTTACTTACTCCAAATTTTTCAGTTTCTTTTCATCCTGTTTTCACACATTGAATGGAATGTGTCGATGACAAAGAGTCAAAGGTTGTACGAACTCATTGAAGTTCAGTTGGATGCTCTTGTCTCATAAGTACCCAAGTCCTTCAAAAACATCAGATTATTTTTTTACCATGCTGTTCCAGTCACACTCCGACCCCAAATGTAAATCCTATTTAGTGTAGCCTTGTGCCTGATCAGGATGTTGCCTTCAGTGCAAGTGATAAAGAAACAGGTAGGAGCACTCAGGAGCGTGAATTTACAATCTTGTCTAATGGACCTTTTTTGATAAACACACAAGGGTTACAATAGCAAACTTTTTCATTTACAGTAAAGCCCATTTGGCCCTACAATAAGGATCAGGAACCAATAATGGAAGTTAAGTTGATTTATTCCCAATCATTAATCAATCAAATGAATATGCATGGCATTAGAATGTTGAACAAATACAGAATTACAGCCTGCAAGCTGAAATTGCGCAATAGGTTCAGTCTCAATAGATTAAGGTACAGAGCTATTACAATCACAGAAGTACAGAAATTGAGAATTAGAAATAGACATTCCATAAAGAAAATCTATCCTCTCTCTTTAACATGAAATAATTCTAAAATGTTCTAATCAGAGTTCCAAGAAAGGAATGGTTCAGAAATAGATCTTAAGGATGGTTGCAATAAATGCTTAAAGATAAGTGGAGAGCTGCTTAAGGCAAAACAGGAATGCAAGAAGATTTGCTTAAGGCAATATGGAAATGCGAGTAGCTTTGCGTATGGCAATATGAAAATGCAAGCAGGTGTCCTCATAGTGAAAACTTCAGTAGAGGTCTTCTGGAAAAGGAACAAGTGTTCAGCATAAAGCCTCAAACTTGCAAGAACAAAAAGGCAAACGGAGAGGTCTGAACCCCTCGGAGTCAGTAGGGAATCTGCATTAACTTCACACTGCAAGCTTTAAATAATACAAACAAAACCTTCAACATCAGTGGAATTTTCCCCTCCCTTTTAGGGATCAATGGTTTGCGAGTCCTGTCTGGTAAATCTTTCACATCCCACGGAACTCAACAGTCTTTGTGACCCTAAGTATCCCATGTCCCTGGTATGATGAATAGGAGACTTCAGCTGCTAATTAAATCTTCACATTCCGTGCAGGCCTTGCTATCAGTAGAACTGATACATAAATACAAACTCCTTTTCTCGCGCTAACAAGGCCTTAAGATGCACCGTCAAAGAATGACACACGATCGAAACAGACTTACATTTCAAATTTGAGGCCTTTAGTCATGCTAACTTCTAACTCAACATTAAGGCGGTCATTCTGACCCTGGCGGTCATGGACCGCCAGGGCCGGGGACCGCGGGAGCACCGCCAACAGGCTGGCGGTGCTCCCAAGGGCATTCTGACCGCGGCGGTATGGCCGCGGTCAGAAACGGAAAACCGGCGGTCTCCCGCCGGTTTTCCGCTGCCCTGAGGAATCCTCCATGGCGGCGCAGCTTGCTGCGCCGCCATGGGGATTCCGACCACCTCACTGCCATCCTGTTCCTGGCGGTTTTGCCCGCCAGGAACAGGATGGCGGTGAGGGGTGTCGTGGGGCCCCTGGGGGCCCCTGCAGTGCCCATGCCAATGGCATGGGCACTGCAGGGGCCCCCGTAAGAGGGCCCCTTAAAGATTTTCAGTGTCTGCCATGCAAACACTGAAAATCGCGACGGGTGCTACTGCACCCGTCGCACCCTTCCCACTCCGCCGGCTCCATTCGGAGCCGGCTTCCTCGTGGGAAGGGGTTTCCCGCTGGGCTGGCGGGCGGCCTTCTGGCGGTCGCCCGCCAGCCCAGCGGGAAACACAGAATAACCGTGGCGGTCTTCTGACCGCGCAGCGGTATTCTGGCGGCTCCCGCCGGCACCGCGGTTACCGCGGCCGGCGGGAGTCAGAATGACCCCCTAAATGTGCATTTTGAATACTTAGTTATACATATGGACTTTCATCTTTCAGAATAAATGCAAAATGTGAAGAAAGAAATACATGTCACTTCAACTAATGCAACTTAAAATGTAAATGTAAAATATGAATAATGATTGCATGAAAGCATTTTTAAATGAACATTAGTGTGCACTTTTATAAAGCCTATTCAGTCTTTCAGTGGTTACATGTCATTAATGTGTTTAAGTAGGCACACATGTTAACAATTTTAAAGCACACAGTAAATACAATGTGAACTATAAATGTGTTTCTGTTCAATGACTGACGTGTAAAGGATGGAGTCTAAAATTGTGCTACTCCAAAGGCAACAATGGAACGATCGTCAAGTAACACCTTGATGCAGAACATGCCTGCAATGTTGAGTGGCAAGGTGCTGCCTTAGGTATTAATTTTAAAGCAGGGGATTTGAGCTTCTTGTAGGTTGAGAGTCGGTGTAGTCTTGCAAGGATATTACACAGAGTGGCACTTGTATCAATGAGGCAGGTATTTTACACATCTGAGTGTCTAGTTTGGAATGTGGCTGGGAATGTCGCCTTTGGCCATGTATGTCTCCCAGGGCATAAATCCGGTGAACGTTCTTCATCTGAGACAATGTTCCTCTGATTCCTTGTTCTGGTGCCTCCCCTGGGTGGTTCTGGGGTGTTCAACCACTTTCTTGGGAGGGTGCTTGCCGAATGAATTGTTGTCCTTTGCTGCCACACTGCAATCAGCAGATCCTGTGTAAAATGAATGGCAATCCCAAAGGCCAAATAGGTCTTGCCTTACACTGGGCAGGCAACACTGCTGTGAGTATAATTACCATAGTACCAGGATGCTTTGTTCACCTGCAAACAGCCCTGCCCACCTCAGACACTGACTCTGCTACTGCAATTTTGACTGGGCAGAGGGCTAAAGCGGCTTCCATGTATGGAGCAGGTGCTTTTGGTAGCTTTCAGGTCCCGCCGAGGGTGAACATTGCAGGCACTGCTATTTTGGCCTGCCGCAGGATCTTGTGCCTTAGTTGAGTCAACAGCCACCCTCTGAAATGTGTTTAGAAAGCAGTGATGGGTTATGTGGGGCCTCTCCTAGTTATGATTTAATTGTATGCTTAATTGTCTATTCATGGTGGCCAGCACACCAGTATATTCATTTTCCTGGTCAGTGTTTGCTAACATGAGAAACATTTTATGGACGTCATTACTTTGTTGTTAGATCCATCTCTTTTCTATCTTTTGCATCTGGTAATACGGCAATTTCAGTTGGGGTTTCTTAAGGCTCCGCCCCACTTCGTTCAATAACTATCTTACTCCTCTCAACCATTTGGTAGAGTCAGTCGGTGGCAAGATTATTTCATATGCAGATGATACCCAGATTCTCTTTTCCTTTGAGGATGATGAGGATATTGCCCCTTCTTCAATCAAGCCTTTCTTGACTGCTGTGTTTGCTTGGATGCATCAGAAACAGTGGATGCGTAACATTGACAAGACAGAAATACCCTTTTTGGCACCCCTACTCCTACCAACTGGCTGACATGCTGGCCGGATGGAACCCCCCTCAGCTACTCACATGGAGGCTGCCAAGAACTTAGGAGTTATGTTCGACAATCAGTTAATTTTCCAATGGCCGACTAGTTTGGTGGCTTGAAGGTGTTTTGGGCTCTTGCGGGCACTGAAACCGTTCCTGTTTTTTGTGTCTTGCCCTGCCAGGAAAACTGGTATTCAGACTTTCACTACTTCCCGCTTCCATTATGCCAACGCTTTGTATCTCGGACTTTCGGACTATGCCATCCATGAGCTTCAGGTTGTACAGAATGCTGCTGCATGGCTTTTATTTAATCTTCCTCGGACAACCAGGACCTCGAATAATCTTCATTCTTTGCACTGGCTCCCTGTTAAGAAGAGAATTCTGTTCAAGGCACTGCTGCTGAGTCCATTTCTACTGCTCTGTCAGGAATCTCCGGTCCTCTGATCAGGCCTTAGCAAGGGTGCTGAGAGTGGACAGGGTAAGGACCAGTGGACGCTCTTTCTCCTTCCTGGGTCCGTCTGAATGGAATAAACTGCCCCTTTACTTGAAGCAACAGAGTTCCAAGTGTACTTTTTAAAAGAAGTTAAAAACATGGCTTTTCACCCTGTAATATTTAACTTGCTGCTGGACTATTACCAGGACACTCCTAGGAGCATCCGCGCTCTCTATAAATCTTGTTCATCAACATAATTTTGTAGCTGATGAGTAATTTTAAAATGTGACCATCCATGTCTTCAAGTGAGATTCCATGGAAGCAGATGCAGAGAGCACGTGAAACAGCTGGATTACTGTGAAGGCATTCTGTAGCATGATATCCGTTTTGGTGTGGCGAGCAGAAAGTAGCAAGTGGTGAGCCCAGATACAGCACAGCACCCTCTCAGGCTGCAGCGCTTTCTTAGAACGTTGTAACATGTGATTGTCATTGCACCCACAGGAAAATGAAAAAATTCTATTAACATTTAGTTCTGACATAGTCACTCACAGCTTCTGACACCACAAGCATGTATAGCTTAGAGCTTGCATGTGAGATCATTCCTAATTTGCAACCAGAATATAGTTGACTCACATTCACTCATAAAGTCACTCTGTATTTATGTTTATAGTCACCATCAGTACTTCTGTAGAGACCATGTAGAGAGCAGTAGGCAGCTGCACCATTCACAAAAAATGCTTGTGGGCATCAAGGACTGACTGTGCCATGTGGATCTTGATCAGCAAACCACCCCCTGCTGGTAGTGCTATGCGACACAAGCTTCACATGCAGTTAAGGAGCTTGCTTTGCTTTGTGTGAGCTGAGATTCCTTCTGTGTTGTGGGGGTCAGGGATTGGGGGGTTCCCACCCGCAGATCAGACTTATGTCAGTCTACCTCGGTTTCTCAGGCCCAGCTTCTATGATCGTGGTGCTCTGGAGTGATGTTTCAATCTGTCCCAACCCCTTTGTGTTTCCGCTCTCACAGGTCAACCAATGTCAAGGACCTAAGAGCATACAGGGTAGGACTTATCCTCATCTCTAGTGTATCTCTGGGCTGCCTGCCATCACGGCTTACCCTATGTGCTGTGACATACGACATGGAAGGTTGTTTATTTATAATATTGGGTCAGTGTCATCCAGGTCAAACCACTGCACCAGGGATTTGCAGGTGCTGCTGCATCTAACAAACGGGCTCTCCCGTTGACCCTGCATATACACTGGGCACAACCTACTATGCTATAACAATAGGCTTTTGATTTTGGAAGTGGGTACTCACTGATCATGGATAGGGGCAGGTCACTTGCTGGTGTATGCTAAAAAATGAAGGCTGCTTCTATTACATGGGAAGGATCCACAAGAAGGCCATTCACACTGACCACCTTATCTGTAGTCTATGAGCTTGGCCAGCGTGGTAGAACAATTTCAGCAATTCGCAAATCTTTCAGCAATAAGCGCCCAACAGTATTATAACAAACCTGGGAAAGTGAGAAAGGGACTTTGATTCATAGCTAACAGATTTGAATGGAATGAAGCACTACCACAAAAAAGCAGCATGTGATACAAGATTCTGTCTTACACAGTTCAAGATACTGCATAGGCCGTATCTCATGCCATCAACTGTGGGTACAGTATATGGGATTCTCGCACAAAGAAGGAGGAACAGAAATATGTTCTTGTCCTAGCATACATATAATACAATGTATCTTTTATGTTTGTCATCTACTATCAGAAATGTGAGAATCTAGTTTGTTTGCAGACGATCTGGAAAGATGTATATTTTCATGCAGAGGAAACATTCTTGCTTGAAGCCTCAATAAAATGTTTGGAACAAGGCTGCTTTTCAATATCATCCTAACTCTAAGGGCACTGTGCAGTGCGATGTGATACTTTGGCTAACAGACAATTCCAAAATGTTTTGCTAATGAACCTCTGTGCCAAAAAACAGGGACAAGCTTAGAAATAGGCAGGTGGATTTGTAAATAACTTTCTTTAATGATTTATTAATTAGTTGGCTCGGTGGGTGAAATATAAGTGTGTTTTCTAATGTAAAGGATTCGACACATACAATTCAATGAGCCTCAGCCAGGTTCTAAGCTTTAAAGTACAAGTGCAAGGAGAAAGTGTAGAACAACCTGAAATATGAAGAAAAGTACATTAGTGACTCAGTCATTATTTGATTAAAACAATGTGTGTGAGTCTATGTGGGGTAAGGTTGACTGAGAAACCATTTTATAAGACAATAAATTAAGTGTTTTTCCAGTGTTTAAGAAAACTGACCTTCATACATATATTTATTACAAAACAGGAGCTAGGAAAGGATCCCAACAATGTGTTAGTTTGCATATGAAGGAAAAAGAGAAGGTAAGGCTACTGCAAGTGCTTGATGAAGACCTTTGAACATTTCACACTCTAATAATTCCAAATACATAGAATGGTTTTAGTCGCTGAAGGGTGAACGCGTTTGCAAGTAAATCAAGCCTCTCGGACTGCAGTGACATGGCACAGAGATGGCCAAACAACTCTGCTTCTTCACATAGCAACCTATATCACTATCAGGAAAGTAGAGCTTTTTTACTACAGAAGTTCGTACTTATCAAGTTTCATCTTACCAGTAGTAAACTTCCTTGAAGTGAGTAATAAAAGGTAGGCGAGCAATAGGCCAAAAGTGACTTTCCGCCAACAGGGTGCATACAGATGTTTGAATGGTCCAAAATAGTGTTCTATGCACCTTTCGTCCTTGTATTCCTTCTTTCTTTTTTTTTTTATGTGAGCCGCATTGTCATTTTTTATTACAATGTCCACTTGGCAGTCTTTAATTAACAATAAACAACAACTTTGCTTGATGGAGCCATTGCGAGTAGGTGAGGGCGTATGCCGGAGAGGTTCGCTTTACTTCTCCACCAGTTCGCAGGATGGGCCTCACGTATCTTCCCAGGGGGGTGTTGACTCAGGGATGGTCTCACGCCTTTTCCACATGTTGTGCCCTGACAGATAAGCTATTACTGCCCTCTCTCTTATCACACTCCCATTCCTGCCAATCTTTCTTACTCCACTGCTGATGGCTCTTTACCTATCACTATATGATTCCACTTCAATAGTACTTCCTCCCATGCCGGCGCAATAGAAGTCTGTCTGAGACCCCGCGCCTCCTCGCCAATCAGAACCTGTAGCTCTGCTCTTGCCCATTTTGTTACATCCTGTCTCCATGTCTTCAATGAGGGGCTTTTGGTCGATTTCCAGTCCAATCAACCTCCTGTAAAGAACCAGAGTTAGATCCAGGAATCGACCCTTCCCCTTCCCCTGCGGGAGTCCCGTTCCAAGACCCAGGAGGCACACTGACGGGTCCAGGGTCAGTCCCATGTCAAATAACTTATTCAGGTCAGTCAGTACCTCTCCCCAACCCTGCTGGAGCTCAGGGCAACTCCACATCATATGATCGAAGTCTGCGTCTGTGTCGGTACACTTGGGGCATGAGCTTGGGACGCCGCCATATATCAAGGATAAGCGGTGTGGTGTTAGGTACGTGCTATGTATATAATTTTATTGGATGTCTCTAAGTCTTGTGTTTCGGGAGACCGCCCATGGGTACGCCAGGACCCTCTTCCATTCCGCGTCTGTTAAGTCCCTGCTTACTACCCTTTCCCATTTCTCCCTTTGTGATTGGAGTGGGTCCAAAGCATGCTCATTTTGGGCCCGGTATAATTTAGTAATTAGGTGGGTCTCGTCCCCTGACACTAAGAGGAGATGCAACACCTGGTGGGTAGGAGGTTTCCACATTGACTGTCTCCCAGTGTTTCCTCAGATTGTGCAGCAATCTCTGATATTGGAGGAATTGCCCTTGAGGTACCCCACTACCCTCTGCTAGGTCAGCGAAGGATCTCAGCACCCCGTCTCTAAATAGGTCCCCTACCTTCTCCACTCCCGCTTTTTTCCAGGCTCCCAACCCAGTGCTCGTCCGGTTTCTCTCCTCGACTCCCAACATCAGTGCCGACAATGGCAGAGAAGGAGAGTAGGGTGGTCCTACTCCCACCCGTCTCGTGCATCTCTTCCAGCACACCGCGGCGACCCTCGTCATGGGACTGTCTGCTTGGTGTGCCATCTGCCAATTTATCAAACGTGCAATAATCGGATCCCCTTCACTCCGTTGGCGGTGCATCTATCCAGATGACCCTCTCCGGCAAACCACCTGGATACCCATTGTAGCTGGGATGCCAGATAATAAGATTTGAAGTCCGGGCCCCTAGGCCCCCCGATTGAGCCGGTCTACAAAGAATGGAAAGCGACGTGCGCCTGCGGCCTTTGTCCCAAATGAGCTCCCGAAGCAGGGTGTTCAGCTCGCGGAACCAAGCTGATGGAATCAGCAGTGGCAAGTTAGCGAAATAATAAAGAAGACGAGGTAGCATGATCATTTTGGCTAATGATATTCTGGCCATTATTGACAGTTTCAGAGAACGCCAAAACCCAACAGATGCCCTCAAGGAACCGAGTGCCCTCCCGATATTGCCGTCCCGAAGGTCCTCCGCTTCGTGGAACACCTGTGTGCCCAGGTACTTGAAGGTGCGTGGCACCCAAATCATGTCCTCCGGGCATGAGGAGGGGCATTCACAGCTTGATGGCATGGGAAAGATAAATGTTTTGCGCCTATTGAGGTGCAGCCCGACAGGGTTCCAAAATGTTCTAGATTCCGCAGGGCCCAGGGAGTCCGGACTCTCCGTCCCTAAGATAGATGAGAACATCGTCAGCGTACAACGAGATGACCTGTTCTGTCTGCCCCCATTCCACTCCTCTGCCAACTCCGTCAGTCCGCATCCTGGCGGCCAGCGGTTCGATGGCCAGGGCGAATAATAGCGGGGACAGGGGGCAACCTAGCCTGGTTCCCCTATGTATGGGGTAAGTCTCAGACATCATCCTTCCCATCTTGACCCTTGCCAGCGGAGCCCCATACAGTAGGTCCACCCATTTTACCCATCCCTCCCCTAGGCCCATCCGTAGCATCACCGCCCTCAGGTAGTCCCACCTAACCGAGTCAAAGGCTTTCTCAAAGTCCACCGCTAATAACACTCCTGATGGGGGTCTACTCTCCATGGGCATATGTAAGATGGCAAATAATCGTCTGAGGTTCAGGGAGGTGCTGCGATTTGGAACAAATCCGTTCTGGTCTGCGTGCACTAAAGTGAGTATACAGTGGAGTAGTCGGTTGGTCAAAACCTTACTAGGGATTTTGAAATCGCTGTTCAGCATTGATAAGGGGCGAAAGTCAGTAACCAATGCTTCTCAGGGTTTCAATTTGAGTAGAGGGACCACCAGTGCCTCTCTTAGCGAGTCTGGTAACCTGCCACATTGTAGTGCCTCTGCGAACAACTCCACCAACTGTGGAGTCAGCAGCGTCGCGTACTTTTTGTAAAAGTCCATTGGGAGGCCGTCTGTTCCTGGCGTCTTCCCTGGTGCTAGCTGCGAGATGGCCTCCTGCACTTCTTCTGCTGTCACCGGCCCTCCCAGTCTGACACGTTCCTTATGCGTCAGGGCGATTAGAGGAAGCCGACTCAAGAAACCGTCAAGCTCCTCTGTCCTGAGTTCGCCTGGGCTCCTATACAGATGGGTATAGTAGTCTTTAAAAGCGTCATTTATAGGGCCCTGTCTGCATCTCCGTACCTCCTACCTGTCTTGCACGCTCGTGATGGGTTCACTATCCCCTCCTGGCCATGCTAGCCACACCAGCATCTTGCCAGATCTGCCCTCCTCGGATTGCAGTGAGGCTAGATATCTTTGCATATTATGGCACCGTAGCTGTTCCTCAACCTGGGTATGGGACCTCCTTACTCTGTCATACTCCTCTAGTTCTGGCCCTTCCCTGCCCCTTCTTTGTTCCGCTTCGTATAGTTTCTTCTCAAGATTGGTCAACTCCCTCTCCAGTGTGCATCTCACCCCTGCTGTTTGTCTCAGACAATAACCTCTCGTCACCACTTTAAGCGTTTCCCACTCCGTGGACCTAGAGGAGGTAGTCCCTTTGTTAATTTTAATATGATCAGACAGGTATAAACGGAGGGTGTCCCTGTATGCTTGATCTTCTAGCGTGGCCGGGGTCAGTCTCCACGTCGGGATGGGGGGTCTGTCTTCGGACACCCTCCACGTAATCAGCAAAGGGCTTTGATTGGATAGGGTACGTCCAAGATATTCAGAGTGGGTCACTCCCTGCACCAAGTTTGCTGTGCACACCACCCTATCTATCCTGGTGTGTACTCGGTGAAGACCTGAATAGTATGAGTAGTCTTTCTCAAGGGGGTGCTGTTCTCGCCACAAGTCCACTAGGCCCCAGCATTCCAACCACTCTCCCAATTTCTTGGATACCCTATGCGTTGCCGCCCCTGATACCGGTGGGGTGGAACGATCCATATCTACATCTAGAATGCTATTAAAGTCCCCACCTATTAACAGTTCTCTCGTCTGCTGTCGGGTAAGGTGGCTCGATAGGTGTGTCATCAAGGTGACCTGATCCTGATTGGGAGCGTAGATACTACCTAGAACAATCGGGGTACCATGAAGCTTCCCATCCACTATCACAAATCGGCCCTCACGATCTATGCTGGTTGAGACTACCTCAAAAGGGACCCCGGCCCGGACCCAAATCAGCACACCCCGTGCGTACGCGGAGTATTCTGTGGCAAACACCTGCCCTCTCCACCTGCGTCTCAGTTTCTCTGCTTCTCCAACCGCCAAGTGGGTCTCTTGTAGCATCGCCACCTGGATACCCCTTCTCTTTAAATAGGACAGTATTCTATGCCTTTTGGCTGGTGATCCGATCCCCCTTATGTTCCATGTTATAAAGTTATACTCCGCCATGCTGGTATGTCATAGGTATTGCAGTCTGTCCCTTCCGCACTGGTGGTTGGACCCCTCCTGAGTCTTAGCTCGTGTCTTACATAGTCACACCACTTCTTCTTAGGCACCATCAAAACTTGTAAACTTAAAACCCAACTCCCCCTCCCCAGGGCGCCTCTCCAACGGTAGGTTGGCCAGAACACTGGGCAACAGTGCAACATGTTCAATAGTTTAGTGTTAGTTCTCGCCAGTCTGACGGAATGGTCGAGAATCCGGTTGGGGGTGGCATGCTCCGAGGGGCCCCTGGCTCATGCAAGTCTCCTTGCCTCGGGGCCAACTTTTTCCGTGTTCCGCTATCCGAGTTCGTCTGCTCTCTGCGGGGTCACTCTCGGGGACGCCTCTCTACTCATGGAGGCTGCTTTCTTTCCCATCTCCCTCTGTGCCTAGGTCGGTGCCGCGCGACGGCGGTTTCTGCTCCGTCGTCTTCTCGCGCCTCTGCGGGGTCCACTCTCAGCTCGGTCCACCATCTCGTATGCTGCTCTGTTCGGCATTTACGCGCCTCTAGCCACTCCCACACCTCCTCAGGGGTCTAGAAGAATGTAGTCTTGTCTTCCGTAACTACCCTCAGCTTAGCCGGGAAGAGGAGTGAGTATTGGATTCCCTCTCCTCTAAGGGCCCTCTTAACTGCCAGGAATGAGGCACGTTTGGACTGGACTTCGAGAGTAAAATCCGGGAACAGCGTCACTTCCCCATTTGCCACCTTAAAAGGGCCTACTTCTCTGGCCCGCTGCAGTAGAGTATCCCTGTCTCTGTAGTGTAGCAGCCTAGCAACCACTACTCGGTGGCCTACCCGGTGCTAAAGGCCTCGGCAGTACTCTGTGCGCTCGTTCCAGTGCGAAAAAGGGGGTCAGTCTATCCGGCGCCACGAATGTGCGCAGCCACTCCTCGAGGAAGTCCACCATGTTCGGGCCCACCACTCCCTCTGGAAGGCCCACGACCCGTACATTATTCCTACGGTTTCTTCCCTCCGCATCTTCAGCCCTTTGTTCTAGTCGTGTCACTCTGTCTGTTAGGTTCATCACCGTAGCTGGTCTTTCTGTTCCGGTACTAATACCACGAGGGTGGATTCCATTTCCTTGACTCTATCGGCTAGCTTTTGGTGATCCGCCCTCAAGAGTCCTACTTCAACTGCAACTTGGTTGATATCGTGCCGTAGCGCTGTTTTTGTGTCCTCAATTGCGCTCAGAATTTTGTCCAGGGTAACCTGAACTTTAGATTGCAGAGGGTCCTGGGGTTCCACCCACCCTTGTTCCATGGCCGGTGCTCGATCCGTGGCTTTACCCTTGTGCTTATTCTTGGGAGACATCGAGGGTGTTGTAGCTCGGGCCAGTAAGGTTAAAGCCAGGGGCTGTCGTCTGCTTCAGTTCCCTTCTCGCCCAGTATTTTGGTGTTCACGCCGTCTCTTTCCCGTCACGTTTTGGCGTTGTTCTCCCTAGGTGCAGCTATGCCAAGTTCACAGGTACCCGTCACCAGCAGGACATGTGCCCATCAGGTCCATGAAAATCAACGGCGCCTCTTCTCCTCGGTCCCCCTGGGTCAAGTGGCCCGCGCAACCGCCTCCCCGCTACAGCGGGGCGAGAGGCCACGCTCTGAGGAGTCTCCTCTGGTGTACTGGGGCTGCTCACCTCCTTTCCTCTGCTTCCGCTTCCAGTTGTCGAGCAGTTCCTCCACCTTGAGTTCTGCAGGGGGCCGCAGAGTCAGTCCCTCAATGGCGTGGACAGTGAGTGGACTCGCCCTCCATGTTTCTTCGTGTGGGCAATGTTGTTGCTTCTTTATTTTCCTTATTTTCTTTTTATTTTCCTTGTTTTATTTATTGTTTTTTCTAGTTTTATTTATGTCATATTTTTCCTTTCTTTTTTCCCCACCCTTCTCCTTCTGATCGAAGTCAGGGGCACCGCATTCACTCCAATGTGTGGTCTCCTCAGACCCTCTGGGCTCCGCATGGGCCACCGGAACTTTCTTCTTTTCCTGCAGGGGCTCAGACTTCCTGTTCTGGGCCTCTCCGGGGCCGCGCATGGGGGATCCTCTCGATACCCCCTCTCCCTGGCGGTGCGTCCTTGCTGTGCACCGCTTGCCCCGATGCTCCGTTCGGGCACCGGATTCCTTGGTGTGTGTCCCAGTGCGTCCGGGGCCGCCCACCTCCCGGGTAGTGTGCCCGGCAGCTCAGGGTGTCCAGCACGGCCGCACTCAATTACGGCAGTCCCCGGTCTCCGCAAGAGGGAACAGGCCGCTGCTGTCTCGTGCCCACACCTGCTTCAGATGAGGCTCTCGGGCGCTCCAGGCAGGGTTCCCGGCTCCCCGCAATGCCGTCTACTCCTCGCCTACGGCGGCAGCACGGATGGCCCCGAGGTCGGAGTTTTTTCTCTGGATAACTCGTGGGCCCCTCCGGAGCTGGAGATTTAGGCGGCCACCATTTTTGCCTGCTCGGCCACGCCCCCTTATATTCCTTCTCCAGCTCTTTCTCAACCCTATTCTTTACACAACTCCCAGGAAAACAGGGTCTTCTAAATCACAAAGATGTTGATATGGGTAGGCGTTACTTAGGGCCAGATGTAGGGAGCCTGTTTGCATTTCTTAATGGTCCGAATCGGTATTTCAGGCCATTAAGAAATACAAACTGGGCTTTTCTAATGTACAAAGCCCCTTAAGGAAAGGCAAATTATGATTTCTAATCTGTAGAAATCGCAATTTGTGATCCCCAGAGTAACAAACGCAAATAGGGATTTCCTATTTGCATTTCCTATTCTAATGTACCATGCATTTCCAAAATGCGATTTCGCCATTTTGGAGATGCAATAACACTGACTTGAAGTCGGTGGTAACCAGGTGCAATTTAAAAAAAGCACCCCAAGGTGCTTTTGTTTAATTGCAATAGAGCACACACATGCCCCTCAGGCATATGTGTGCTCTACAGGTGCACCCCTATTTTTGGGGTGCACCAAGGGGGGGTCCTTTTTCCCATTGCCATCCCAGGTTTTGCATTTCCTAAACAGCGATTTCTTAATAAGATATCGATATTTAGGAAATTGAAAACCGGCCCATTGACTAAAATGCAATGGGATTTCTTAATACCGATATCTTGGTATCTTTGTAAATAGCATTTTGCATTTCTTAAATAGCGATTTCTATGAAGTCGCTATTTAAGAAATGCAAAATTGCATTTTCGTACATCTGGCCCTTACTCTTATGGCACTCATGGCATTCAATTACACAGCTGTTAAAGGATTTACAACTTCTAGGTCCCCTTTTAATGAGAACCTAGGTTTTTATTGACCAGCTTCTAGATCCCCTGTTATGAGTACCTAGCAGATTTGAATTCAACCATTTTTGGTAGCCTACGTATGTTTATGGCCAAAAATATCCTTATGAAACTGGCTATATATTTTAATATTTTTTTAAAAGATAGAGCACGGGGACTAGAGTGTCTACGGTAGTCATGCTTGGCAGAACTGACCAATCCGGTAACTACCAAGTGTTCTACGACTATACAGAATGTTTAATATCAACCTGCAATAATACTGAATCCACAATATCGACTACCGATATCCCGTCAAAGGTAAGTATATAAAATTGCTGATTTACTATTCTTAATTCCATATCATCTTACCTTGACTATAAGTAGATGTTGCGTTAAAATAGTTAATCTATATTTACCTGTCTCTACTTGTCTTGATGATATAGTGGTAATAGATATTAGAGAGTCAATCTTGTTGCAGGTCAATAAGATTACATGTAGTCAACTACAATATTCCCTGTATAACACAACTGCCTGAAAATAGACACTACATATTTTCCTATACTGGAAATAGCCTATGTGCTTGAGTGGAACTCTAGCTATTTTTAATCATAACAATTATTCGTGTATTGTAACACACAATCTAATGCAGAGATTTATTACGCAACTTTGTTTTTCTCCGACGGCAACTACAGTAAAAAAATAAATCAATATGGCTCTGAGAGGTACATTTATGGAAAGTGAAAGGAACTTGGGTAACAAATGGATCATTGACAGATCTTTGATAAGTTTGTGTTACTGAACCCAGATTGCAGGAAGACAAATACAAAATAGTAAACAAAATAATTATAAATAACATACACCACGTTTCATGTTAAAAACATGGTGTTTGATTGTTACTGGGGTAGATAAATGTATTTGATGATTTTAGGTCAAAGATAATGAGATCATCTGGTTTATTACCTGACTTTTCAAACTGAACAAACCCCACTCAGGTGTAAGTCACACTGCGTCTTATTTATGAATAGTAATCGGGAAAAATGGGTTGGGGGGGGAGGTACCAATCTTAAGTTTTTATTGACCAGGATGCAGTCAGGGATGCAACTGTAAATGTTTCATGGGTGGATATCAACCGGCTCGGAGCCAATAAAATGCAGCACTTTGGTAGCACACAGCTGTCTGATTTACAATTGGTGTTTTTACACATTTGGTTTGGAAAAGGGGTGGATAGGAAAAGAGTGCAGCAAGTGTTTTCTTAGTAAAAGGTGTTCATATACAACAAATTTATGTTTTTTAGTGAGGTGACTGTATAATTGTTTGTTTGGAAGTATTATAGGGGTAGCACTTATAGATGTATAATATAGCACCGATTTCTGATGCCCTGACCATGGGCTGATAAAAAAGCCAAACCAACACACTTGCTAGGAGTTGTGAACATGCAGGAGGGCACATGTGCAGCATATGTCCATTTCCTCTACATTCTAGGTTTGATGGGGACATCAGTGGATCTTGGACGTGTCACGCCACAAGCTCACTTGATTTACTCATGGCAGATGTGCGTCCTCTCAAGCCAGAGTCTTCCAAAAAGGTTCTGTAATGTATTTGCCCGTCCATGTTTTGGTCATACTTGGACATGAGTTGGTAAACTTCATTTTGGTCCAGAGTGAGGTTACAAAGCTTGAGGACAGACTTGAAGTCTTGCAAGGAGAGGTAACCACTGCCATCTGCATCCAGCTTCTTGCAGGCGCGACGAAGAGTCTTCCATTCACTGGGCAACTAGGAGTTAAATTGAAAATTAAACAATAAGGTTTATCAGATATTAAGGTTCAATGCAACTTTTGGGGAAAAAAACAAGATTTATGTTCTTGCAAATTGCAAGACAATCTGTTAGGGAATTCTATGCAGACAAAAATGGTTTTAGAAAAATGGTGTTCATTGCTACAGACTGATATATGCACTTTCAAATTTAGTATTTGTAACTAGGAAAGATATGCTTATTACTGTAAATCTCGGAATCTCCTAAGAACTTGTTCCTCCGTGCGTTCTTTCTTAGTGGCTATTGATGTCCTCTTTCTGAGATTTGGGACGAAAACTCACACAGAGAGATCCAGGAATCCCACTCACACATACCTCAGACTCACACAGAGCCAGGCCTACCTTTCACAGGGAGACCCAGGCCTCAGACTCACAGAGAGCGTCAGGCCTTATGTTCAGAGCAAGGCCTCACACTCAAAGACAGGCTTGCCAACTCACAAAGAGAAGCAGATCTAACGTTCAGAGAATAAAACACAAAAAAGTGTACCACTCACAAACCATATCCAGGTCTCGCACTCACACAAACAGCTAAAAGCACTAAGGCCCATATTTATACTTTTTTGCACCGCATTTGCACCATTTTTAGATGCAAAAGTGGCGCAAACTTACAAGATTTACTTGTATTTTGTAAGTTTGTGTTGCTTTTGTGTAAAACAAATGACGCAAATGCAGAGCAAAAAAAAGTATAAACATGGACCTATATTTTGTAGGTTTGCGCCGCTTTTGCGTCAAAAAATGACGTAAATGTGGTGCAAAAAAGTATAAATATGGGCCTAAGTTCTGACACGCAGTGTCAGACCTCACTCTCACATAGAAAGACAGTACAGAGCATAGTCTTATCATAACAAACCAAGCCCCACATTTACTATGAGAACAAGGGCTCACATTCACACAGAGTGCCACGCCACTGTTTCACACAAAAAGCAAGGCTTGAGTCTCAGAGAAAGAGTCAGGGCCCAAACCCAGAGAACATGGGCTCACCAGTAACACCCAATGATGAACACTTTTGCTGTCAGTTAATTAGTATAAAAAAAGTGGGAATCTCCAAATTAGCCAAAAGAATTGACCTGCACAAATCAGATGAGTCTCTGCTTAGAGCGCTGTTGTTGTTCCTATCCTCACCAAAAGGTAACCTATTAGGCACACAAGAAATCAACTACATGCAGATAGGAGTAGGGACATTGCCTTGGCTTAAGTACTGTCCAAAGAAGCCAGGTCTCCACCTGTTAAACAAACGGGAGCTACTTCTATATGGCCACTGGTAGCTAATGTAACCTCTTTTTTGCTTTTGCAGCGATAGAACAATTCCATTCTTCGCTTGATGTGGGAGCTACTAAAAAAATGTACTGCAAGGGTGTACAGCTATACTGGCAGTAGCTAAAGGTGACATGTGGCATCGGCTTAGGCATTAGCCAAAAGATGATGGAAGATGGCCCCAATGGACATACAGAGGTGACAGAAGATTCCATCTCCAAGGCAGTGTTAAACCAGTAAAATCTGCTCAGCAGACCATGCATATCAAATATGTTCTGCATATGTTCTCACAAATGTCATTGACAACTCCTATTTACGTGCAGCTACCACCTTGTTGCACAATGGTTAGAGCAGGACTCCGAGCTCAGGAACTTCACCCAACACCTACAATATAGGTAGAATTAGTACAACACCCTACCATCCATTCACTCTGAAAGGGATGCCCAGAAACCCAATGTGAACCAAAAAGATCTGCAGGTCTCTTTAGGGGTATGAAGCGCTATATGATTGCTGCAATCAAAGAAATGCTAAATGTAACATGTTTGTTTGCTTTACTACCTCATGGTAATCTGCTCAACACACTTCCAGGAGGTCCCACATTGCCACCTTCTGTAATGAATCCATACTCTGAAATAGAAACGTTCAAAGTGTTTCTTCTGTTTGCAACATCATACCTTCTTCTGCAATCTAGTGCTCAAAGCAACAAGTCCTGCCTCTTTCTGTGTATCATGCATTGCAGTTGCTATGTGCTTTGTGTTCTTCCACATCTGTCGACGTAAGGCAAAGGGCTTCAGAAATTCCATATATGACACACTGGAAAAGAACAGTATGTGGGAAACAAGGTCATTATTTCATTGTGGTCTGTCACAGGTATGTTCAATATTCTGTATCTAAAATTACATGAATCACACATTTACATTGCACCACTTGGTCACACAAAGTTAAACAAATGTGCTGACCGGCCAGGGGTGCTTCCTAAACTGTGGCAGCAGGTGAGGGAATTCACCACAGGGGTGTCAGAGGAACCACGGACCACCCACTGATGAAGATCGGTCAGCACCCAGACATGGTGATGCTGCATCCTCAATAGAAGACTACAAACCATCCAATACTTGGCAGCCAGGCTCATCCTCAACCCCCCAAACGAAGCAACATCACACCACACTTCAGAGAACTACACTGGCTTCCAATACACAAACAAACTCAGTTCAAACTTCTCACACATGCACATTTAAGGCACTGAGCAGCTCAAGCCTCACCTACCTGAACAGTCGCATCTTCTTCCACTAACCACTCAGACAACTCCACTCTGCAGGACTTCTACTCGCACACATCCCACACATATACAGAACTAGATCATGAGGACAGGTGTTCTCTTACATCACTTCTGAATCATGCAGCAAGCTCTCACTCCACATTAGAGCCTTCTCCTCTTGAATTCCACAAGAAGCTAATTATTTGGCTTTTCAAACCAACATAACATAGGCAGGGCTAGGCACACACATCTGCTCAGTGCCAGGACATGTGCACTTTACATATACACATAACATAAAAGTAGAATGGGTCTAGTGGTTGTATCGATGATTACTGATAGTATTTTTAACTATAAAGCACATAGCACAGACACATAAAGCTATTCACAGAGTACCACCAAAAGGTCCTCCTTAGACGTCTGGTTCCCCACAAGGTATATAATGGTTGGATTGCTGTTTGTTTGCAGATGGACAAAGCATAAGCAACAAACATTCATAATTTACTCCATAACCCTCTGCTTATCTGCACAATACCTTATGGTAGGGAATCCTTGCTCTCCATTATTTCCTATGGTTGTAACGCAGACTATCAATCTTGGCACTCCAGATGTCAGTAAACCACTGTGTGGGACCTCTAGCAGCTAACTGTTGCTCAGCAGTGATGAAACCAATTATCTAACACCCTACTACATTATATGCCTGGAGTATATTCCGGCTGAACAGATTGGTTCCACAGTTAAAGTTGTTGTGAGCCCTGAAGTTCCTAATCAAAATTCTGACTGTCTATTGTCATCATCCTTCAAAGGTATGTGGATGTCATGAGAAGCCGCATGCTCAGCCCCTCCCATAACAGTCTGTACACTGAAACGTTTGCATTAATCCCAAGTGTGGCACAGCCACTCCATGGATATATTGCTGTCATTTTATGAACCGGTTGTACATTGTGAGCAAATACTTTTAGCCCAGATTCACAAGACTAGTAGTGGGACTGGGGAGACTACAGAAACTTAACCTTTTCGTTACATATAACTTAGCACCTGTCAGTAGGGAATTTGAATCTGTAAGATTTTGTTACAATGGTCATCATTTACGTTTTGGTGGGGATCGCCAAATCCCTTGATTGCTGGGTGACCCACCTCGATCTACCCCGCAACAGCCTGCCACATGTATTTCAATTTCCCACCATTCCGGCAGGGCATTCTTAGAGAGATCTGAAGCCCCGCCTTCTGAAACCTGGTGCTCCTCCAGCTTCTAAATAAGATGGAGAACTGCTGGTTTTGGCATTATGGAAGAACTGCTGGTTCACAGAGGTCCTGCTATGCCACCAAACCATAAATCACCCACCATGTCTCTGTGTCAAATATGATAATGATTGGCCAAAAGACAGCAAATTTTGTTTTATTTTTCTTCCTATATAATTTTTGGCAGTATTATTTTTAATTTTCTTCACCAAAAACCAAATATATTGTGTGGTTTCACAGAGATCACTGACTTGTTGCCTGGTCGCCTTTGAAATTCTAACAATTTATGAATCTCTTGCAGAGATTACTTTGGGTTCCAGTTGATATGAGCTATAACCATCGAACAATTTAAAAAAACGCATCTGCAAATATATATACATAGTTTACGTTGTATAGGGCACAGTTTGGCTCCCACCAGTAGATCCGTGAAATGTAAACGTAAATAAAGTAATACTGCATAATGGACTAGTTAAGGAAACGGGAGTAATGCTCTTGATCACCTCCTGCATTTTTGAAAGTCAGGAGTTCCAGGCAGAATATAGACTAAAATGTCTTCGCCCTTCTTTGAATAAGAGTTTTTTCGGTTTTAGAAAAGTCTGCTGACATGAGAATTAAACCAAAAGCAACACCTTACTTTAGAATTGTAAATCTACCGACCTAGACTACGGAATATTTGAAAAGTAAGCTTCCTGACACTGTGACAGAACGCTTTGGTGCGTCACAATACATTTAAAAATGTAGCTGCTAATGGCCAGTATAAAATTATGAAATTAATTTTATGGCAAGACCGGAGGCTCATATTATGCGTTTCTTTTCTTGCTTTATTTAATGAGCAGCAGTCAAGAAACTACAAATCCCATAAGGCTTAACATCTGTAGCCAATGGGATTAAAAACGTAGTTCAAAACACACAGAACCAATAGCAATTACGATATGCCATTATGACGTCACTTGACTGCAAGCAGCCCTCTTTTCTTGCTGCTGCAGTCGAGATAAGTCGCATTTTCTTTTACCCACGTTAATTACATTATTCAATATTTTAATATTTTTTTTTTTTTTTTATAAATATACCGTATTATTGCCTTTGTTATGTTAGACGGCAAGTTGCTGCATGTTTATTTGTGACTCCGACCACTCGTCCACTACATTTCTGTTATTTGGAGCTGAGTCCGTCAGCTCGGACTTTATTTTATTCGTGCTAGCGCGCGTCGCGTGAGTTCATCTTCCCAGGCATTCTTTCTATCTTCTACAGTTGACGGCAAGCTGCTGTGTGTTTATTTTGTTCCGACCTCCCTTTCAGAGGGGTTTCGAGCTGAGCGCTTCAGCTCTGACGTCGGCTTTGTTTACTTTACACGCGCGTCGCGCGCGCTCTGAATTCCAGGCATTCCTTTGCCTCAGGCAGCAACCGTCATTCAGTTTGCTCCTGAGGCAGAGACGTCGCATGACAGAGCGCTTCTCACAGCATTCTTATTTATTACCTAGAGCAACTTTAGTTGCTTTATTTAGACCTGTGTCATATTATTAACCCTTTCTATTCCCTGTTTTTACAAAAAGACTCAGTTTTTTCCCAGTTTCGGTCTCCTTAATTTCCAAAATTTAATTTACAAACCTATTTCTATTTTCAATATTTTATTGACATTAAGACAGAATGGAGCCTGGCACTTCCTCTATGGAACAGGGTGTTTCCACTGAACTGGAAGAGATGAGACATGAACTCTGTGATTTCATTAGAAGCTCTGTTCATCAGGCAGTATCTTCCTCATTACAAAAATTATCAAAAAATCTGGAGAATAACCTTTCTAACTTAATTTCCAAATCGGCCCAGACTGCGGGGGAAAGCAGTACGCGTCCGCCAGTGAAGCCAGGTATGGGGATGCAAATGGAAGGTGAGTCCATCTCACGGACGCCAGAGGACGCGGTTCCTCACAAGGCTCCTGCCAAGGAGTATAACAATATGGCTCCAAAATCCTCTTTAAAACGAAAATCTAAAGAACGCAATGTTCTACCTGTTATTTCTCCAGTTATTCAAGATACAGACGAAGATATGCCTGATGTAGATTCAGATTCATAATTATCTGACAAAGACGATGATGAGTCCTTTTCCATTCCTCCTCCAAAGAAATAAAAAATAACCTCTGCTACCCCTTCTCTTTTTGACTCAGAAGGGTTTCCTATGTTCGATCCCTCTCAAATTCATCATCCCAATTCTACTGAGTGGTTTCCAGCTGACCATGTGGGTCGGTATGTGGCACAAAAACTATTTTCACCCCTAGACAAACAAACTAGATCTAAATTAAAATCCGAATGTCCTTGTCCCGTACTCTCTAACAAAGCCACTATTACCCCTACTATTGATGAACAAATGTTGACTTTCTTCACCAAACAAGGCAAGAACCCGCGCAAGGGCGTGGATAAAGCTTGGTCCTCCTGTCAGGACAAACTCTTAGACATTACGGGGCCTCTTACTAGGATTTTTGATCTTGTCGAATCAGCCAGACTAGACGGTTCCTTCCTCGACCCAGAAGAGTTATCTTTATGGGTTCAACGTTGTTTCTGCCTTTTGGGAAATGCAAATTCTTCCTTCATTCACGAGAGGGGTAAAGGCCTACTTATCAAACTTGATCCCAAACTCGTAAATTTGGCAACCGTTCAACCTCAGCTCCAATCAGATGGACAGCTTTTTGGAGATTCTTTTATAAAGGACCTCGGCAAATATGTTGCTACTTTCACCTCATTAACCAAAGCCCAACAGTCCATGAGAAAAATGTTCCACCATCGGGTTTTTGCCAGGGCCGGTAGAGGTAGGGGTCGCTTTACCGGCCGCGGATTCACCAATCAAGGCTCCAGAGGCTATTACAGCTCCTATCAGCAGGACTTCAGGCCTCAGTTCTACCCCCAACGTGGCAGAGGATACCGTGCCAGGTCAGTCAGACATTCCAGAGCCGCCAACCCAACAGGTAAGCCTCCTTGTCGATTCTTTCCCGACAGGAGGTCGTATTTCCCATTTTCTGTCAAATTGGCATGCAATAACAACAGATGCTTGGGTGTTAAACACAGTTCTAGGCTACAAAATAGAACTTTATTCTACTCCGGTGCAAACTTTTTTCCAACCTCCTCCCCATTTTTCCACAGAAATGGTTCATCTAATTTCCCTAGAGGTAGACACATTGTTACGCAAACAAGCGATTGCGCCCACTCTTCCCCTTTCTTCGGGTTTTATCAGCCCAATTTTTCTTGTTCAAAAGAAAAACAAAAAGATGCATCCAGTCATCAATCTAAAACATTTCAACCGGTTTGTAGTATACCGGCATTTCAAAATGGAAACAATTCTCCATCTCAGAGACATTCTCCTCCAAAACGACTGGATGGTCAGATTGGATCTACAGGACGCTTACTTAGTCGTTCCTGTTCATCCAGAATGCAGAAAATTTCTTCAATTCCAGTGGTTAGACAAAATGTATCACTTTACCTCTCTGCCCTTCGGTCTATCGTCAGCCCCATGGTGTTCTACAAAACTCATGAAACCCGTGGTAGCTTTTCTAAGAGCTCAAGGGATAAGATTATTAATTTATCTAGACGATATCCTCATCCTAAGTCAATCGTCTCAGACTCTCCTACTCCACCTACAAACGACTTGCTCTCTGTTGGAACAATTGGGTTTCATAATAAACAGGGAAAAATCTCTTCTTATACCCTCCCAAATCGTAGAATTTCTGGGATTTCAAATCAATTCCCTCTCAGCGACCCTTCTTCTACCATCGTCAAAAATAAAATCCATAAAATCAGAAATTTAGCAAATTCTCCGAAATTCCCTCATTTCCCTCCGAAGTCTAGCCCGAGTTGTAGGTCTTCTCTCCTTCTCTATCCAAGCAATCTTTCCGGGTCCCCTTCACTATCGTGCTCTTCAAAGATTAAAGATTCAACACCTGAGAAAGGGGCTTTTGTATTCCGATCTCGTTCCTTTAGACATAGAGTCTCGCACAGAGCTTCAATGGTGGATAGACCATTTAGATGCTTGGAACGGGAAAAGTATCTTTCCATCAGCCCCAGATTTTGTGTTAGAATCCGATGCAAGCCATCAAGGCTGGGGAGCCCGTTGTGGACCCATCTCGACTGGCGGTACATGGTCAAGCGAGGAGTCCAAATTGCACATCAATTGTTTAGAGATGCTTGCAGGCTCCTTTGCAATCAGAAGTCTGGCAAAGAACAGAGTACATTGTGCAATCCTGCTCAGGATGGACAATATATCTGCGGTCAGATATATAAACCATCTTGGGGGCACACGATCCAAACCTTTGGCAGATCTAGCCAAGAGCTTTTGGGAGTTTTGCCTCTCAAACCATCTTTCGGTACATGCAGAGTATCTTCCTGGAGCTCTCAACACAGTGGCAGATTGGCATTCTCGTCACCTTCGGGACTCCAGCGATTGGAGACTTCATCCTTCCGTGTTTCACAACATCCAATCCTTATGGGGCCCCTTCTCCATAGACCTTTTTGCATCCCGACTCAACACACAACTTCCCCAATTTTACAGCTGGCACCCAGATCCCTTAGCCTTAGCATCAGATGCTTTCTCACAAGACTGGTCGCTTTCCCTCAACTATGCCTTTCCCCCTTTCATAATGATCAACAGGGTTCTGGCTCAGGCCAGACGTCAACACGCTTCTCTCTCTCTTATCGTCCCGTTTTGGCAATCCCAAATTTGGTTCCCCACTCTTTTAGAACTGTCAATAGATTTTCCCTTGTTAATTCCATCCTTTCCGGATCTGCTACTAGACCCTCTTCACCGTTCTCATCCCCTTATTTTGAACAATATCCTAACCCTATCCGCTTGGAAAATCTCAGGAGTTCCCAATCTTCCCCTGTCATTTCGGCAGAAGCTTCCCATTATATCTCAAACTCCTGGGCCCCAGGCACCAAAAAAGCCTACAAGGCAGCCTGGTCTCTATGGGATTGCTGGTGTGTGGGAAGACAAATTAATCCCTTTTCAGCAGATGTAATTTTTGTCGTAAATGTTTTAGCCTCGGAAGCCAGCAAAGGTAAAGCATTTCGCACTATCAATCTTTACAGATCTGCTATCTCTTCCAACCATATTCATGTTCACGGGAAACCAGTAGGCGAGCACCCGTTGGTATGTAAACTATTAAAGGGAGTAAAATTTTCTAAACCTCCGTTACCAAAATACAATCATTTGTGGGATGTTAATATTGTTTTGAAATATTTGATTGCATTACCAGATAATTCAAGTTTATCATTAAAGCTTTTATCTGCTAAATTAACAATGTTATTATGTTTAGTTTCTATTAAACGTTTATCAGATGTTAAGGCTTTGGACGTCTCCAACCGTCAATTCACCCCGTCGGGTGTGCTGTTTTCGGTTGTAAGACGTACCAAGACCAATTTGTCGTCAGTCTTTTATCCCTATTTTCCGCTTCAACCAAAATTGTGTGTAGGACAATGTCTCAAAGTTTATGAGCATAGGACCGCAGATTTGAGAACATCCTCCTCCCAACTTCTCATATCTTTCAGGAAACCCCATAACCCTGTTTCTTCTGCTACATTAGCCCGTTGGGTAAGACTGATTATGTCCTTGGCTGGTATTGATATTTCCAAGTTTGGAGCTCATTCCTCTAGGGGGGCTATGGCTTCCAAAGCTTTCTGGGCGGGATCCCGTTTGGAGGATATTCTAAAATCTGCGGATTGGTCCAATGACAATACTTTTAGAGTATTTTATTGCAAACCGATTGATAATGCTTCTTTGAATGTGATTAATATGCTTTAAACTCGCTTAATATGAGCCTCCTGTCTTGCCATAAAATGTAGATTTTCCTAGTCTATGACGGAAAGTCTTAATTTTATTAAAGACACGGAGGCGAGTATTATCCCACCTCTTGTATAACTTTGTTTATCCCTCCCTTTCTCTAGTTTCGGCTTCAACCACTCAGACAACGTCCTGATCAGAACCCGTCAGATCATCCAATCATTTCGTTTCCTTCAGGATTTGGATCATCCCTGTCGGTTTGGCCGGACTACCCTTACCTCTGCAAGCTCCTGGACTTTTTCTCTGATGTCTTTGCTTTCCTCATGGCTCTGTTTATTCTTTGTTTGTTACTCCCTTTGTTCACAGTTAACTGACTTCATTTGCAAGAAAAGAGGGCTGCTTGCAGTCAAGTGACGTCATAATGGCATATCGTAATTGCTATTGGTTCTGTGTGTTTTGAACTACGTTTTTAATCCCGTTGGCTACAGATGTTAAGCCTTATAGGATTTGTAGTTTCTTGACTGCTGCTCATTAAATAAAGCAAGAAAAGAAACGCATAATACTCGCCTCCGTGTCTTTAATAAAATTAAGACTTTCCGTCATAGACTAGGAAAATCTACATTACAATGCTACAGGTTATCAATGGAGAATACAAAGCGCTAATTTCATGGACTAATATCTTCAAATTGAAATTGTGTGATGTAAATGACTTCTCTGACCATAGTTCATTCTGCACATCAGAGGAAAAAACACCAGAAGCAATGGTGTTAATGCTATATGTGCCAGGGATTCTGTGCCTGTTTTTACTGTCAGGGTTTAAATCACCCCGAGAGCGGGTTAAGGGAGGTGGTTCGCGTTTAACACACCTAAACAATGGCATAACGTTTCACGGATTTCTGAGGGATTCCTATACGTGCATTCACGGACCCATTTTAGAAGTTGATTTATTTATCATAGTTGTATGCCACAGTCTAACGTTAGCAGCACGCTTCACAAAGCTGCAAATCATGCAAGAGAACCTCAGGTTATTTGGTAGCTCAAGAGCACCTCTTTGCCTTGCCCACTTCTTAGGTGCAGCTGCATATGGATGTAGCTGCATTGAAGACCTCATGTTAACGTGTCTTTATAAAAAAGGACAATGAGAAATACAGAGAGTGGACTTTGGGTTTGCCCCACTCAGCAGTTAGGTTCCAGGTGATTTGCATACTTTGCCTTTGATTAAATGGACTAGCCATCAACCTCATTGCGTTACGAGGATGTGCGTTATGTGTAGCTAGCGGTGGAGAGCCACTGTGTGTTCCTTGATGCACTTGCATGGCTGACATATCATAACACAGTACAGCATGACACAACATAACACACCGCACCATAACATAACACAACTTAGTGTTGTACCATGCAACATAACACACCACACCATAACATACACAGCATAGTACAGCAGGACACATTATAACACAACTTAACATAACACAGTACAGCGTTGCTCAACGAAAATATCACAACATACTCTTACATACAGCACATCAGTAAATGACAGAAAACCTCTATTATAACACAGCACAATACAGCATTTCACAACATAAAAGAACAAACCATGCCACAACACAGAGTACCACTATACAACACAATAGACTATAAAATAACATTCCATGACAACAAAACCCAGCACTGCATAACACAACATAGCACAACAAAAAACATAACATCACATCATAGCATAACATACACTAAAACAGCAATACAAAGCACAACATAACAGCATAGCATGATATATGTGTAGCAAAGAACTGTATAACATGACAAATATTGTGTGTTTCAGATCATATTTGTGGGTACGGGACAGAGGGCAGACCTGGGGACGTGCTGAACTTGGCCTGGGAGACTACACATCTCAGACTGCTCTTGGCCCCTGGAGGCGGCCATTTTACCTGCTCAGCTGCTCACACTTGTGCTGATGATGAGTGCTATATAGCGCTAGCAAGATCACCGCTAGTAACTGTTGTCCCTAATGCGGTTGAGTCTGAACATCTCTCGCATATACAAGATTTAAAGACTGAGGTGGCTGAGTGTAAATATATGGGCCCATATTTATACTTTTTTAGCGCCACATTTGTGTTGTTTTTTTACGTAAAAACGGCGCAAACTTACAAAATACAATTGTATTTTGTAAGTTTGTGCCGATTTTGCATCAGAAAACAACACAAATGCGGCGCTAAAGAAGTATAAATATGAGCCATGGTATCTACCTTAATTTCTATGGTCAGGCATATGATTCCATCAGATGTGTTGACTACCTTAGTTGGTGCTCACGGTCTTGCATCTAGTTCCCCTGGCCCTTTATCCATGTTGCCTAATTTCCTTTTGCCAGCCTGTAGCAAGAGTCTCATCCCCTTGTCCGGCCCTTCTAGTGCTAGATTGGCTCCTCGTGTCGGCCAATAGCCAGCAGGTGGTAGACCAGGGAATCTTCGCCAGGTTCCCAATTGTAGTGGCGCGGGCATGGTTAAGGAACCAAGAGTCTATTGTCAATATTATAGTCCTGCGGATAATGGTATCTACAATTGCGCTGGAGACTTTGTCATTGACAGGCCCAAATCTACCAATACTGTCTTAATGGTCAACGTACCTAAGCTACACCCTGCTGCATCTAGGGAGGGCAGAGAAGCCATTCAAAACAAGGCAATTCATTAGATACGTCACATGAAAGGTTGTGGTTCTGTGATCCGTGAGGACACAATTAGGGCAGTCAGGAGACCAGACCCTGCTACATCTTATGACATGATTGAGTTGACATTCAGCGATAAGGGTATGGTAGATAATTTGGTGGCTCCAGATGATAGAACAGGTCCACCAAGGTGTTCCCGTATTCAGTTTAAATACCCTAGGCTCTCTACACACAATAATGCTCAGCTTATCCCTTACCAAGGGGGTAGTTCATCAGGTCTAACTGGTAATGGCTGACTCTGTGTATCATCGGAGATCACTTCAGCTAATTTATTTTCGGTTCCTGTTTTGCATCCTGTAGTTGGTTCAGGCACTAGTGCTTCCTCCACTCTTGTCCCGGAGTCTTTTAGTCCCTCCACCTCTGACAGCTCTTGCCAGGCATCTCAAAACCAGGTAGTTAGTTCTTTAGTCAATGGTGCCACTATTACATCCATGTTGCACCCGGTATCTCACAATGAAGGGGTTTGTCTTGTCTCTTGGAATTTGGCAGGTTTGAGATCCACTGCCTCCTTGCCAGCTTTTAATCAATTTATTAAGGGTTATGATATCTGCCTTTTCCAGGAAACATGGGCAGTGGATCTGCTTTTCCGGTCTGGTTTTCTGAATTTTTATATTCCAGCACTCCCTAGCAAGAGAGGTAAACCTTCTGGTGGTTTCATTACATGGGTTAGAACAACATTAAAGTGCCGTATGTCACAGTTATCCATTGACTCTCCTGACATTCTGGGTATCCAGTTATCATTTGGGCCAAAGCCTGGAGTAATTATTATCAACATTAATGCAAGAGCGGTTTGGTGGGGGCAGGCCTCCGGTATGCCCCTCATGTTGGAAGCGTCTCTTAGACAGTGCCCTTGGTATTTCAAAATCATTGTAGCAGGTGACTTAAATGTTACTTTTGAGCCTTTAGACTGGAATGATCTTGGCTCCATGTATGAGGGGGATCGCGTGTGGTCTGTTCCATCTTTAGACATCTCTCCCAACAACAAGTGATCACAAGTAGCTGTGTAGTTAAAAGCCTTTACTATGGAATTTGGGCTTAGAGCAGTAAATGGCAGAACTAAATCAGATTCTAAGGGCTGTCATACGTACAACAAAATTAATCACACAAGCAGAATCGATTATTGCTTAGTTGATTTGAGATTGTGGTCTTTAGTTGTTGACATGATAGTTATTGAGAGGATAGAGTGCAATCATAACCCACTTTCTGTCCAAATGCTTGCTGTATGTTACCAATTGTCCATTTCCAGCATTCCCATTATTCGGCCAGTGGAAAATTAGTATGACTAACGATAAAAGACATTTGAAGTGGCCCCAGCTAGCAGCCCGGCCTGATATTTTAAGTTCTGTTAACGTTGTTCTGAGGTCTTGGTTGGCGCAATTAGAGGCGGGCTCTACGGTTAATAATGTGCAATTGAGTACATCTCCTTTTCTTTGCTTTGAAAGCACTGTGCCCCATCTTGTGGTAGATAGCAAACTTGATGCCACAAGGCTCAAAGGGAAACATTCTTGGTATAACAAGGATTGTCAGGCTTCAAATAAATTACTGGTTAAAGCTATTAAAACTAAAGACATAGCCTCTATTTGCATAGCTAGGAAGTCTTACAAGGCTGCTATAAGTAAAGCTAAACGTATGCAGGACGAGCAAAGGTGGGCTGCACTGAATGAAGCTGCATCTCATAAGGATTGTGCAAAATGTTTGTCCTTGGCCATGCGAGGCACTGATAACTGTGTATTGAGCGTAAAAACAAACATTGCTCCATCAGAGTGGCTTGACCATTTTAGCCAATTATACTCTGCTGATTATTCTAGTATGATATATGAGCATAACTGGGGTCTCCCTCCTATAACTGACCAAGCTCCAAATCTTCCAGCTTTACATTTGTTCAGTCTTTCTGATGTTGTGCACTCATTAGACACATTGAAGTTTGATAGGGAGTCTGGCCAGGATGACATCCCAGCTGACTTGTTTTTGACTGATATAGACGCCTGGTCCATATATATTCTTATTATATCTAATGCTGTCGCTGCGGGAGCACCAATTCCTGATTCATGGAAGGGTGCCGTTGTTGTACCCATCCATAAAAAGGGTGATAGATACTTGCCTTGTAACTATAGGCCTATCAGTTTATTGGATTGTATGAAGAAAAGTTTCTGCCACTGCCTCTTGGGGAAGATAGAGGATTGGATATTTGAATATGATATTCTTAGCCCACTGCAAGCCTGTTTTTGCCTAAAAATTTCCACTATTGATCAAGTTTTTAGATTCCTGTTTCTATATTGGAAAACGGTATTAATTGGCAAAGGGAATCTTTATGTTGCTTTTGTAGATTTAAAATCTGCTTTTGATTTAGTAGCTTGCAATATGCTGTGGGAAGATCTCTCTGACATGGCAATGCCTCCCTACATTCTTTCCTTATTAGTTTGTCTTCATGAGGACACTTATGTATGTGTTAGGTGGGGCCATCAGGGGGAGCTCACTGACAAAATCCCAGTGCAAAGGGGAGTCTCTCAAGGATGCATCCTTGCTCTAACTTTATTCTCATTGTATATCAACAATACTGTCCCCCTTTTAGCCAAAGTGGAGGCAGATGCACCATCTATAGATGGCTGTAAAGTCTCTGTATTGTTGTTTGCAGACAACACCCTTCTAATCTCCAAAACCCCAAGTGTTTTACAGAAACTACTAAAGCGATTTGAGGAGTTCTGTCTCTCTCGGGGACTGGAGATTTATACCTCTAAAACTAAACTGATGATGTTTAAACCCCACTGATCATTCAAAGGGAAAATAGTGCTCAGAGGTACACCATTCAAAAAGGTGAAATCTTTTGGTTACCTTGGTTTAACCAGATCAGAGAACATCCCTTGGAAATCCCATATCACCAAGGTGGTGCTGAAGCAAAAACAGTACACTGGGGTCCTAGTCAAGGACTTTCGTGCCTCATACACTAAACCACTTCACCCGGTACTTCAGATCTATGAGACTAAGGCTGTTAGTGCCACCCTTTATGGTGAGGAGCTATGGGATTATGTTCAAGCTCAAAAAACATTTATAGTTGAAAATATATTTTTAAGGAAACTTGTTTCTCTTCCATCGAGCACCCCGTTGTTCTCTCTCTTTAAGGATGTGGGTGTCAAGGGAATAGGCCCCAAAGCCCGCTTGAGTCCTCTCTTGTACTTGAGACGGCTCTGGACTACTCCAGAGCTTGCCTCATACACTGCAGCCCCCCAGGCAGTAGTTGAAGCTGTCTGCTCTTTTAGTGTCCCCTTGTTTAGATATGTTAAGGCATCACTGTATTTGCTTGGCTGGTGCGACCTCTAGGACTGCCCAGCCACTGCTGCCTTTCCTTCAAAGCTTGATTTTAAAAATGGGTATTGGAGGATGGTAGATTCTGAGGAGTTGCATGGAGCCATTCATTCCAAGCTGTCTCATGCTTGATTTGAAAGATGTGCATAGATATGAGGCATTTTGGGATATAATTTCGATTCCTAAGGACAGGATGCTGTATTTCAGTTTTGAGTAGAAACCCTACCATTAAGATCATTCATTAGTAGTTGGTCGTCCGATGGGACTACTGGCTGCCCAACTTGTAACACCCCTATCGAAAACCTGCCTCGTGTATTGTATGGCTGTCTTGCGTATGCAGTTCCTGGCAGGAAGTGGCTTGCTCTTGCCTGCAGACTGCTGGGCATCCTCAGGAACGATATAGCCCTTCGAATTCTCAGGTCAGAAGTCCACCATGTCTTGGTTACTGCTGTCGCTAAATTTCTTGGAGCCATGTGGACCAAAAGAGCAAAGATTTTATCTTCACTTATGTAAAACTGCCTTATATGTATAGCTTCATGTAATTGCAGGCTGCTTTTGTGATGATGAACGTGGTTTAGCCCATTCCCACAAAAGGAATTGTTAATTAGCGCATGTATTCATAATACCTTTATGCTGTTGTGTATTCTTAATGAGGGGGGACTGGGAGTGCGGCATTGATTTAGTCTTTGTGGCTTTTGTCACAAAATCACAACCTTTGTTTAATTTGAAAAAGGGTGACGGTGCAGCTTGTGGTTACATGATAACTGTATCTGTTATTGCTAGACAATGTTGTTTTTATTGCATTTGAGCAAAAGAAGCTGTGCACTGGTTTTGTTGAATCTGTGGTCCAAACTGTGAAATTTTGGAATCAATTACGTAAAATATTTGGGAAACTGCTTATTGCTCTTTTCTAGTACTGTATTTGGCGTTGACCTCTGGAAAAATAAATCTATTACGCTTTGTTCTGATCCATAACTTTTAGTATCTTAGGCGGTCATTATAGACACGCCGGTAAACAGAAGACCACCATTGGCGGTGAATAGAAACCCGCCATATAAAGATGCATAAATCAGAATCTGCCAAAGAAATCCCAGCCACCAGTCACCGCCAGGACCTTGTCAGCAGAAATGCATGACCTCTCACCCTGCCACGGCCGAGCACACAAACTCCACGCCCTCCAAATAATGATGCACAAATCACCGCAATGGTCAGTGGATGCCGAACCACCATTGGCGGTACTGCCCGCCACGGACAGCAATGGGACCCAACAGTAAGAACTGCACACATTGGCAAGTCTGAAACCCACACACCTGACGCACATCCACAACACTATAAAACACTCACAGACACACCCCACAATCCTTTGCAATGACACTCGGACAACTGATACAGAAAACTCCAGAAGCTGACACTGAACGCCACAATACACAATACATGCACCAAACCACACAAGAGCACCCTCACCTAGATCCACACAAATACCACTCACAACACACACCATGGCACCCCCCCCAAACACCCACTCTTCACAGAAAGGGAGCTAAGGACCATGGTGGATGAGATACTGAAGGTCGAGCCACAATTATTCGGGGCACAGGTCCAGCACACACCCATCGCCAGGAAGATGGAGCTATGGCAGACAATAGTGAACAAGGTCAATGCAGTGGGACACCATCCATGCACGAGAGATTAAATCCGCAAGAGATGGAACGACCTGTGCTGGAAAGTCAGGTCCATGGCATCCCGGCACAACATTGCAGCCCAGAAGACTGGGGGAGGACCTCCACCAACACCACCCAACTACACTAACTGGGAGGAAAAGGTACTGGCCATCCTGCACCCTGAGGGCCTCACTGGAGGAATGGACTCGGGTAAGTCGTCTACAATTACCCCATACCCATCACACCTGTAATACATGCACCACCCCACCCCTCCAACATTCACCAAAACCACTACCTCACCCAGCCTGCATTCACAACATCCAGTCACCTTGCATGCCCACAAACCCACTAACAGGCCCACATCCCTCCCCCTGTGCACAGCCACCTACCCCTGCAAGGAATCACAAAGGCACTACACCACCCACAATGCACCTCCACATCCTAAGCAAAATGCAATGCAAGCCTCACAAAGGCACCCTGCATGGCCCCAAAGTGTAAAACCTGCACAAAATAGCCCAGCCCTGTGCACCCCATCCGAGCATGCAATTGTAACAGACATGTCCATTCCCCCCAACAGACACCACCACCCATGCCACCCTGATGGACAGGACAAGGAGTGGCAGTGCTCCACATGGAGACAGAGGCACCACCGAGGTCACTGGAGAGGAAACCCAGGACAGTAACGAACACCCAGGCCCCACACACAGTCCTGGACTGTCACCATCCAGCAGCCCCACCCAAGACACCACTGACACCCCTCCGACCCAGCCAACAACATCAGCCAAGGGCAACCATCCCCACACCTGTGTATCCAGGCCACAGACTGGTGGAACACATAGACAGAGACCACAGTCACCCCCCCACCCACAGGCAGAAAGACGATGGCCCCAATACAAGTGGTACCGCCAGACCTGTGCAAGGGACACAGGCACAGGGGGCTAGGCCCAGTAGGAGGGCATCAGTGTCCCAGGGGGGAGGCCACAGGATGGATGCTGCATCCCAGGACTTGATATCTGAGTTCCTGGGAGCATACCACCATACCCAGGACCGATTGGCCCAGACTGTTTCCACCCTTGAGCAGAGTCCAGGGATGCAGCTAGCACATCACCAAGAGGCCATGTAGCAGTGGAAACTGCACAATGGCACCATGGCCACCATGGCCACCATAGCAGGTGTGCTGCTGCACCTTGTCCCAACCCAGCCTGAGGCCCCCACAGACCAGGAACCCCCTACTACAGGCCAAGATATAAACCGGCCAACAACATCAGCAGCAGCAACGGGACTTGTGTCACCATCTCAGGAAACACAGGAGACCTGCATCTCTACCAGTACTGGCCAACACCTTGCACCCAAATGGTCCCTCAGGCCCAGATGTGGCACAGGAACACCTGCCAAGACCAACGCCCAGTCAAAGAAGTGACTCTGGCAAGAACTGTCCCCCAAGTGTGCCACTGAACCAACGTCCACACCGTGTAAAGACAACCCCAAAACCTGTAAATGATAGATGGACATACCACAAACAAATGGAAGTGTGGATGCAATAGTCTTAGAAATCATTTATTCTTATTTGAGTAGCAGGAATTGCACCCCACACATAATATGTGGTTTTGCTAACAGATTTGTCAAACAATTTGACTATAATGTAACATGTCCCATGCAAAGCTGAGTGACAATGTCTATAGACCCAACACCCCCACAGAGGAAAAGGCACACTGACAGTATACTGCACAGACTGCAACATCATCGAATAGTCCCACATAGTTACTGGAAGTAAAGTTGTATCAGTTGGTTCCTGCAATGTACATCTTCCCCCGCCTCATTATCACCATCACTCTCATCCCCTCCCTGAGGAAGCTGGACTTGATATACAGCACCCACCTCCTCCAAGAGGGGGATAGAATTCCTCACAGCCACGTTGTGCAGCATGCAGCATGCCACCACTGTTCTATACACCTTTTCAGGCTCACAGGCCAGGGATCCGCCAGAGATATGGAGGCAACGGAATCTAGCATTCAGGAGACCTATTGTGCGCTCTATCACCCTCCTAGACTGTCCTTGGGCCTCATTGTAATTCCTCTCTGCATCTGTCCTAGGATTCCTCACTGGTGTCAGGAGCCAACGCATGTTGGGGTTGCCAGAATTACACAGAAAAAGGGTGCAAAACAGGACTATCACTGACAACCCTCAGTGGCAGACAGCCTGGCTGTCTGCTATGTGTCAATAAGTGTCTGACACACTTACCTATGATCCATCCTCTGTCCCCTTGTAGTTGTTCCATCTTGTGTGTCACACTACTGTTCCTCAGCACAAAGGAGTCATGGACTGATCCAGGGAACATGGCATTCACATGGGAGATGTACTGGTCAGCAGTACACACCAATTGAATGTTCATGAAGTGAAAGTTCTTAATGTTTCTGTACACCTGTTCACTGACTCTTGGGGGGATGAGAGCAATGTGGGTGCCATCGATCGCACCTATCGCATGGGGAATGTTGGCAAAGGCATAGAAGTCCGACTTGATGGCAGGGAGGTCAGCATGTTTGGGAAACCTCACATAGAACTGCTGGTGTCGTACAAATGCATTCAGGAATCTGGACAGTATAATGCTAAACATGGGCTGTGAAAAACCCGCACCCATGCCCACTGTCAATTGAAATGAGCCAATGGCCAGGAAATGGAGTGCAGCGAGCACCTCAGTAGGGATGGCATGCTGATTCCGATCAGCCGCTAGCAGTGCTGGACCCAGTAATGCACAAAGTTCATGAATAGTAGCACGAGTGAGTCTGTAATTGATAATGATGTGATGCTCCACCATGGTCCTCAAATCAACAAGTGGTCTGTACACCAATGGGGCCCTCCCTCGCCACAAGTGTCTGTACTGAGGAGGAGTATAGAACACATGGGAGGAACACACATACATCTGCCCACAATGTTTCCTATTCAGCACAGCTGGCATACAAGTCAACGACACATATGCATAGTAGTTGTGAAATTGGAGTAACATGTCCTAAATGATATATCAGGGCTGTTGTGGTGAGTAAATGTATATTTGTTCATGCCTATGGAGGTTTGGGGACAACAGAACCTGCGTGGGGCACATGAGGATTTAACAACTGCGTAGTAAAGGCCAAAATGTCTGCCCCCTGTAATCCAGAAATGTTGTAGTGGAAGTAACCTCATACCGCTAGCGGTTGACGTAATAGCGTAAGGCGGTGTTTACCGCCGTGTGACCATTTATTGTTTTTCATGGTTGTCAATGGGGTTTCTTAGTGTATCATAATCTCCGCCGGCGGTTACTGTGTACACCGCCGCGGTGCATACGCTAACTTGTCACCCCAACTTCACTTGACTCCAGGATCTCGTGCATGCAGGTACTCCACTGAGTTTGCTGCTGGGTCCTGCCTCTGGTCATGGAAATGGCACGTGTGGCAGGGGTAAGGGCCCCGGCCTTCACCGGCTAGGAATTGGAGGAGCTCGTGGACGGGGTCCTGCCCCTGTACGCAAAGCTCTATGGTCGACCAGAGGAACAGGTGAGTAGGAGGATTGGGGGGCATGGATGTGTAATGGAGGTAGATGGCTGTAAACTTGTATGCATGTTTGACACTGTAAAGTCCTGGGTTCCTGACATGTTGCGTGTGTGTGTGCTGTTATGCTGTGGTAAATGTCCGTCCCATAGTGGACGTATAGCCAGCTGTATGTAATGGCTATTGTCTGACCTCTGTGTTACTTTTTCTGTGTGTCCCATATAGGTCAGCGCCCATCAGAAGAGAGGACTATGGCAGGCCATCACCAGAGAGGTGCGGACCCTGGAGGTTCTACAACCAGCGGAGCGCCCATTGCAGAAAACGGTGGAAGGACCTGCGGCGCTGGGCGAGGAAGACCTGCGAGGCCCAGCTGGGGAAAGGAAGGGGTGCCCGTCGGGCACTGACCCCCCCCCCTTATGCAACGCATTCTGGCGGTAGCATATCCGGCCCTGGATGGGCGCTTGAAGGCTGCACAGCAGTCACAAGGGGGTGAGTACAGAAACCATAGTATGGCTCCTTGATGGATGTGTGAGTGTGCTGTGGTATGCATGCTGTCTAGTGGCAGGGACTCTGACTGATGTCTTTTTACATAATGGCCCGTGGGGACTAGGGTTGTAAGGGTCAGGTCTGCAGTACTTCAGGTCCTTCAGTGCTGTGGGGAATGGCTGTAGAGCAGGGTTGTGGCCACTAGTCAGGGGCATAGCCATGCGAATAGCGGTAGGTGCTACCTGGTGGAATATTTGCAGAGTGGGTGTATGTGTAAACCACTTATGTACCTTCATTCAGCTATTTACCATTGTCTCTCTTGTTTTGTCTCCCCATCCCTGTTCTCTTGTGTTGTCTGTGTACATCAGCATCATCTGGCGAGGAAGCTGAGGCACCGGCGAGTGGGGATGTAGTGGTCCACGGTTCCACGTAGGCAGAGTCATCTGACACCAAGGGGACCAGTGGGTTGGAGGGCAAGGGGAGTACCATGGGGGAGGCAACTACCACTGGAGGTGGTGACTCTGATACCTCCTACGATGGAAGCTCCCAGGTGGTGGCGGACCCTCGTGGGCCCACCCATTCTGTGTCATCTTCTGCCACCCCACATACCATCACCGCCCTCCCATTTGCTCTCCACTGAGTTGCCCGTGCCCGCTCACCCAAAAGGGTGGGCGTCTCCTTTGCCCCAGGCACCTCCTCCCCTGCCCCAGTCAGCCCTGCTGCCCTCACGGAGGGGGCTATTGACCTCCTGAGAACCATCTCTGTAGGGCAGACAACCATTGTCAATACCATCCAATGGCTTGCATCAGAGGTGCAGCAGACCAATGCCTACCTGGATGGCATTCACGGTGCCATGTCTGGCCTACAGAGATCTTTTCAGGCTCTGGCCTCCTCTTTGACGGCAGCCAGTGTCCCTGGTCATTCCGTCCCCCCTCCAATCACCTCTACCCCTTCCGGCACCCACTCCCTTCACCCGTCCAAAGCACACATTCTGACATGCAGGCACACACCTCAACACACAAGAAGCACACTTCAAAACACAAGCACCACACTTCCCACCACAGGCATACACACAGCCAACATACACAGGCACGCACACCAACATCCACTTCCTTCAGTGTGTCCGCATCTTCCGCCTCCTTGTCTGTCCCCTCTACGTGCACACCCACAGGCACTGCACCCTCATTCAATGTTGCTGTCCCTATTCTTGCAGTCACCACAAAATCAGACATCCATTCATGCACCCCAGACACCACACCTGCACTCACCACAATGACTTTAGTTGACACGTGCAGCACACTCACCAAACTTGCAGACACACAGACAACATACATTTACACTGCCAGCCTGTCTTGTCCCATTGTGTCCACTCCCCCTCCTCCCAAGACACTCAAAGCACCAAAACACCCACCCAACACACATCCACCACACCTCAGCATACTGTCCAGTCACCTGCAGCCACGTCACGCACACCTACACCTGTCACAACCACCCCCTCTACCTCCACTCCCACGCCTTCCTCCAGGTTCACCCCAATTGCCCCTAAAAACAAATTCCTATCCAATGTAGACCTTTTTGAACTCACTGGCCCACCCCATCTCGTCCCTAAACGTGCCCAGCTCCTTGCCCTGTCCACTACCCCCACGTCACAGCCCCCCGTCCGCCCTTCCCATTCCGGTGCTCCCTCCTCTGTGAGCAAGAGACCCCGTGCTGACCCTGGAACATCTGCCGCACCCCAGGCCAAGTCCGCTCCACCTGCTTCAAGGTCCAGATTCAAGCCCCCTCCACCTCCAAAATGTAAGGACAAGCCCACCTCTCCCAGTCGTAAGTCCCCACCACTCCCTGCCCCTGTTCCCTGAGGTGCCTGGATGCCCCATTGTTGCCCCTATGAGGTGGAGTACCTTTGCACTTGTGGGAGTCAAGTTGGGGCCAATTTGGCTCATCGGATTACGTAATATGGACTGGCCATTGGCCTTATATTGCACTTATGTTGCTCATTGAGCTGAATTAAAAATTGTGTGGCCAGTGTTTTTGGCACACTCTGGATCCGTGGTTCATTGTTTCTTTGGTTGGGGGTGTTGGGCACATGTGTGTACTTTGGGCAGGTTGGATTTGCCTTGTGTCGGGTAAGTACCTCTTGCTGGGGGATGTATGGCTTGGGCTGTTGTGAAGGGTTGTGGGTGCGTTGCAGGGTGGGTGGAGTGGGTGGTTATGTAACTGTGCCCTTTCTTCCCTTGTTTAGTAGGTTGAGGTACTTACTGTCGTCGTCTTCGTTGGCGGTTTCGGTCGTGGAGGTATATGGCAAGGAGAAGGGCTGGCATGATCTGCAACTCTCTATCCATTTCTGCTTCGGCGTGTTGTGTGTGCCTCCGGTGAGTGTTTCCTTTTATTTGGTTTGTTTCCACCCGGCTTTGCGTGGAGGTGGTTCCCGCCCCTGAACTCACAGCGGTCTAGTGCTTCATTATTTGATGGGCGGGTAGGGCCTTTCCATCGGCCTATGGCCGGGCTCTGCCATCATTGTTGGCACTCCTCAGCTGGCGGTGAGTGGTTTTCAGGCTGCCTGTTTTTAAGGTGGTTCATAATTTGCCGTTCCAGAATGCCCCACTGTTGGCGGTTGTTACCGCCACAGCCGCCGGAGCGGTATTTACCGATGTGTTCATAGTGAGGGCCTTAGTCTTATGTGTATGGTGCTAGCCCTTTATGTGCAAATTTTATGTCTTAGGACTTAGGGCTCAGTAGTATTAATTATTGTATGGATTTTCTTTTTCTTTTAACCTCTTCGTTGCCAGGCCTTTTACCCCTCGGGTGCCAGGCCTTTTTTTGGCTATTTGGGACAGTTTGCGCTTAGGCCCTCATAACTTTTTGTCCACATAAATTATCCATACCAAATTTGCATCCTTTTTTTCCCAACATCCTAGGTATTCTAGAGGTACCCAGAGTTTGTGGGTTCCCCTGGAGGCGACCAAGAAATTAGCCAAAACACAGCAAAAAAAAAATTTTGAAATGGGAAAAAGTGATGCAGAAGAAACCTTTTTTTTCCCCTTGAAAATGGCATAAACAAAGGGTTTATGGTGCTGAAATCACCATCTTCCCAGCTTTTGGGAACAGGCAGACTTGAATCAGAAAACCACATTTTTCAACACAATTTTGGCATTTTACTGGAACATACCCCATTTTTCCTAATTTTTGTGCTTTCAGTCTTCTTCCAGTTAGTAACAGAAATGGGTGTGAAACCAATGCTAGATCCCGAACAGCTAAACATTTCTGAAAAGCAGACACAATTCTGGGGTCATTTGTGTAGATCCTTCAAGATTTTCCTACAAAAAGTAACAGCTAAAATTAAAAAAAATGAAATTGAGGTGAAAAAAGAGCCATTTCTGTCCATGTTTTCTTCTATAACTTTTTCCAGCGTGGCAGATTTTTTAAAGCAATATATACGATTACATCTGCTGGACTCTTCTGGTTGTGGGGATATATAGGGCTTGTAGGTTAATCAAGAACCCTATGCACCCAGAGCCAATAAAGGAGCTGCACATTGTAATGGGTTTTCTTTGTATATCGGGTATTCAGCAATTCTTTGGTGAAATATAAAGAGTGAAAAATAGGTATCAAGGAAACCTTTGCATTTCTAAAATGGACACAAGATAAGGTGGTTATTTGCACATCTCTGAATTCCAGGGTCCCCATACTAGCATGAGAATTACAGGGCACTTCTCAAATAGTCGTCTTTTTCACACACAGTCTTTCATTTGGAAAGACAAAAAGTAGAGAAATACAAGGGGCAATAACACTTGTCCTTCTATTCTGTGCTCCCCACGTATCCCGACTTGGGGGAACACAGAATGGTACCTCTCTTGAGTGGGTAGACCTAATGCCCGCGACAGGAAACGCAACATGGACACATCAAATTTTTACATTCACAACTTACGTGTTTTTTGGAAAGTGCCTAACTGTGGATTTTGGTCTCTAGCTCAGCCGGCACCTAGGAAAACCTACGAAACCTGTACATTTTTTAAAGCTAGACACCTAGGGGAACCCAGGATGGGGTAACGTGTGGTGCTCTCACCAGGTTCTCTTACCCAGAATCCTTTGCAAACTTCAAAATTTGGCAAAAAAACACGTTTTCTCACATTTTGGTGATAGAAAGTTCTGAAATCTGAAAGGAGCCACAAATTTCCTTCCATCCAGCATTTCCCCAAGTCTCCTGATAAAAACTGTACCTCAATTGTGTGGGTAGGCCTAGTACCAGCTACAGGAAATGCCCCAAAACACAACATGGACACATCACATTTTCCCAAGGAAAACTGACCTGTTTTTTTGCAAAGTGCCTAGCTGTGGATTTTGGGCTCAAGCTCATCCGGCACCTAGGAAAACCTAGCAAACCCAGACATTTCTAAAAACTAGACACCTAGGGGAACCCAGGATGGGGTAACTTGTGGCGCTCTCATTAGGTTATGTTACCCAGAATCCTTAGCAAACCTCAATATTTGACAAAAAACACTTTTTCCTCATATTTCGGTGCTGCAACGTTCTGGAATCTGAGGGGAGCCACAAGCTTCCTATCACCTAGCATTCACCCAGGTCTCCCGATAACAATGGTTCCTCACTTGTGTGGGTAGGCCTAGTGCCTGCAACAGGGAATGCCCCCAAAACACTAGGTGGACACATCAAAGATATCAAATACAAAACTACCTGCTTTTGCTGGGGGTTGTGCATAGGGGGGGACCTGCGTTGTTGGCTCTGGGCGCAGCAGCCATCTAGGAAAACCTACCTAACCCAGACATTTCTGAAAACTAGACACCCGAGGGAGTCCAGGGAGTTGTGACTTGAGTGGATCCCCCAGTGTTTTCTTTCCCAGAATCCTGAGCAAACCTCAAATTTAGCTAAACAAAATCACATTTTCCACAAATTTCTGTGTGGAATCACCGCACCGGCATAAATTTCCTACCACCCAACGTTCCCCTCAATCTCTCGATAAAAATGATAACCTCACTTGTGTAGGTGGGCTGTGTGCCTGTGACAGGGAAGGGCCAAAAACATGTCGAAATTGAGGGGGTACCAAAGCGGGTCCAAATGAGCAGTTTGAAAAAAAACATTTTTCGGCTGACAAGTGGGGCAGAATTTTTATCTGTATAGATGCGACAATGCTGGGTGGTAGGAATTTTGTGGATTCCTGCAGATTCTGCAAGGTTCCATCACAAAAATGTGGGGAAAATGTTAAGTTTCAAGCAAAGTTGGAGGTTTGCAGGGCATTGTGGGTAAGAAAATGGTGCAGGGTGCAGGTGAATCACATCCTCCTGGACTCACCTATATGTTTAGTTTTCCGATGTATCTAGGTCTCGTAGATTTTTCTACATGGCAGCGTCCCAAAGTCTAAAATGTGCAGCCCTCATCATTCCAAGTGGGACTATTTTAAAAGTTACCCAAGCTCTCATGGCCTAATGGAAAACCAAAACACAAAATAATCAAATGTCCTCTTGCTTGCCGTTGGGATGAGATCTTTTAGTGTGCGGGGAGAGAGCTGGAAGACGGTTAACCTCTGCAGTTGGGGAGAGGGCATAACCATGCCCATACTGGTGTGTGGCCACCAGCCCACCATGTTTTCTTTTCTTTTAATTCCCTGGCATCTAATAGGCTTTCTGCCCCTCTGGGGAGTGGATCAGGGTAACTGCCCCATCGGCCCATCGATGGGCAGAACAACTTTGTCCCCATTTATTTGGGGTGGGGGTATGGCCAGATGGGCAGATTGGCTTAAACAAAATAGGCCGATGCCCCCACGTTGGGCAGAAATGGCCTAAAATAAAATTTCCCCGCAGGGGAGCGACCCTTGCCTGAGGGGTCGCTCCCAACTGTAAAAAAAAAGTTTTTAAAAAATCCCTGGGGTCTAGTGTTTTCTGCCCTCAAGGGGGGCAGATTGGCCTAATTAAAATAGGCTGATCTAAAATAGATTTGCAACCAGGGGAGCAACCCTTGCCTAAGGGGTCGCTGCCCTTTTGTGAAAGTGTTGCAAAAAAGAAAAAATCCCTGGGTCTAGTGGTTTCTGTCTCACTTGGGGCAGATTGACCTAATAAAAATAGGCCAACCTGCCCCCCAGGGGGGTAGAACTGGCCTAAGATAAATTTAGCCCCCAGGGTAGTGACCCTTGCCTAAGGGATCACTCCCCTCCAGTAACAAAAAAAAAAGTAAATAATCCCTGGTGTCTAGGGTTTTCTGCCCCCTTGGAGGCAGATGGGTCTAATTAATTTTAGGGTGACGTGCCCCCAAAGGGGGCAGAAATGGCCTAAAACATAATTGCCCCCCTGAGGAGGGGCCCCTGCCCAAGGGGTCGCTCCCCTTATGACCATTTAAAAAAAAACTCCCTGGTGTCTATCTGCAGGAATGCTCAGAGAGACATGAAAAGGAAAGGAAAAGTCTTTCTTTTCCTTTTCATGCCTCCCTGACCTCCTCTGCCCCTTTACAGAGGGGAAACTAATCTGTTTCTCCTTTGTCACGCTGGAAGATCAGCTTCCAGCGCGATGGGAGGTGACCTCTGATGAGGTCAGAGCGCGATCGCTCGCTGACATCGTCAGACGTCACAGGGGGGTCGGGGCAGGAGTGGATGGGGAAGCGATTCCCCGTCCATCCCTGCCAGGGGGGGCTAGGTGGGAGGCCCATGGGGGGAGCGCTAGCTGGCTGTACATCAGAAGCAGACCTTGTACTAGTTGATGGCTCGCAGAAAAGGAAGAAATGATGTTGTCTCAAAGCAGAAGTAAATAAAACAAGGGCACTTCAGCCTTCCTTTATCAGTAAATTAGGAAGAGATGAAAGAAAAAGTCTGGCCTAGAAACTTCATTACTTTGCACATAAGAAATTGCAGTAACACCTCTCACCCTACCATCCACCAAATGATGGCGTTCAGGAAGAACTAATCAGTATCCCTTTGCCAACAAGGTCCTCATTGAATCCCTAAGTGGAGGACTATCTCCATCCTCACTTGCCTCAGTGTTTGGGTCTCCACCCTTCATCTACAGCAGTGTAATCAATACACTTCCACTGTCTGGGGAACTGTATCCGCTCTAAATATTGATCCATTGTAAATTAGGGGCATTCAAAATGCAGTAGCTGCAGTACTCAGACTCTCACTACACACAGAGTCATACTACAATACATAAGCAACAAACTCAACGCATATGCACGTACTCGATAGGCACACAAAATGTCAACCCTGTTATATATTCCTTACTCCTTTCAGGAGAGAGAGACACAATTCTGTCTATTGCCCTGCCCTTTCTCTGTATAGGTGTGTAGAGCTTCTAGGATAAGACTCAGGTGTTAAATCAGATATCATGAAGTGGCAGTTCAACAATCTAGCCACTCAAATTCAAAGTTGGAAACTTGGACAGCGTAAATCTGGTTAAGGTTCAGTTCTTTAATGTGTGTCCTCTTTCCATGGCAACCATTCCACTCTGTGACAGCCCCCTAGGATTATGCAGACGGAAGTCCAGATAGCCTCTGTCCAGTTAGGTGCTATGACTTGTCTCTTGACTCTTTAGCAGAAGAGAACACATGATATGGGAATAGACAGGCAGGTCTCCTGTGTGCATAAGCCTGCGGTTTTGGCCACACCCATAGCCTTAGTTATTGCTCATTTCAGGTCACAGGTTAATCTTCTGGAACTCATGTAGTCCAGTTCCTGTCAGATGAAAGGATCATTTCTGCTCTATTTTGTGGATTTAGATTCAAACCTAACCACTTGGTTTTACAATGATGTCTGCGTGAAGGGGAGAACAGGGAGAGGAGTGAATAGGGACAGTTATGGAAAAGAGGAGGCAGCAGCATCGATTACCGTTAAATCCAGAGGTGCACCCAACAATCATTGAAGCTATACACATCCATGAGGGATGTCAACTGTAGGTACCTTACATTTCGTGTACCCAAGCACTCTTACACACCACATGAAACCAGGATCCATACTACACAAATTTACACACAGAGATCCGATTGTCTCTCTACTGTGGTTCAGGTCAAAAGGCCTGTACCCTACTACTGTTAATGTCACCAACTGTGGTGTCATATCCTGGTCAGGGGAACAGACCACCCTTGTTAAAATCGGTATCACTTTCATTGGATCTCTGTGCCCCAAAAGACTCATTCAGAAGCAAGCAAATGAGAGAGACAATGAAGCCAACCAATGGGGAGCAATGTGCAAGCTCTAAGCCCACAGTAAGCTAACAATAGGTCTTTCAACAGACATCATTCATGCTCTCTAGTAAGTAAAAACCTAAACAGGAGTCAAGGAACCAACTAACTTCTTGCCATAAATGGCTACCTGGGCAATGATAAGCTTTTGGTTTCCGCTAGCATACTTTCACAAATGTGAGCACACACAACATCATGGACCTGCATTTCTGACAAAATAAAAGCAGATGTGGACAGCAGGCCACTGCTTAATGTCTGTGAACGATATGTGTCCTTTACAATGAAGTGACAATCTTTTAAGCAGCTCCAATTTCAAATGTGCTTGAAAAATTAGGCCCAATAATTGGACTTGGACACAGTCCAAATATATACTGTGTGCAATTCTGCACACCTTGCAGATTTCCGCTTGATTCAAACAGACTTGTGATTTACAGCATGCCCCATGGTCCTCCACTCTTAATTCTTTCATTCATTTGCTTCTCATAAAAAAAATACAGAGGATTGGGTGCCAGTGTTTGCAGTGTAATTCAGACTGCATCTCAGTTTTAGTTGAGTAAGTCTCTCGACCAGGTCCGCCTTTAGCGCTGATGGTGCCCTGTGCAACAGTCTTTTTTGGCCCCCTCTACCCCATAACCACCTCCTCAGATTCCCTCACTACCACCTGGTAAACGTGCCCCTCATCTCTCCATAGCCCCCCCTTTCACATACATTCACTTTTTTTAAAGCACTTGTAAAGTCTGGCTTTACTAATCCACTCAGCTACCCACATAAAAAATACAGTTCTGTTCTTTTCAGCAGGCATGTTAACCCTCTACGCTACTTTATGGAGAGTCAAAGGTGCCGCTAGACAAAACACCGACCTCTCTCCCGAGCAGGTACATTAATCACAAGAGGTATCTTGACATTTTAATTGTTTCCTGAAGGCTGGACATACAAGGAACTTTTTAGCAGGTGCTTTTAAATAGCAAGTTTCTAAATTATTGATAAACACAGCGCCCCTGAGGTCAGCTCCCCCCAATTCAAGTCAGCACCTGGTGCAACAGCACCTCTCGTGCCGTCCTAAATCCGGCCCTGCTCTCTACTACTTGGAATATTTTAACAATCAAATATGATTCTGGGTGCCTCGGGTTCACATTGATATCTCAAGATTTTGTTAATGTCTTTTCCTTATTAATAATGGACTTAAGTTCAAAAACATAATTTCTACATGCATTTTGGTTTCTAATAAATTGGAACCCTTGGACAAAAGAAGTCCATTGTAGACCCAATAAGTGTTGGATCCCTGTCGGATTTTCAGAAACGTTTTTCATATAGTTTCCATCAACATTCAATGTCTTGTCAATTTATCATAGGTAGAAATTCTGAAAATCTGGGTTGGATATCACCTTTCAGGGAAGTACGCTTGTGATTCTATGTCAGGACCAGAAGCTTTGGTTTATGCTTCTCTTTCTTTACTGACTATGAAACAGCACTCAATAAACTTACAGAAAAAAAATCAAACTACATTTCCCAAGAACATCAGTAGTCCAACCTGACCAATCCCAGGCTTGCTCCTCCTATAAGAGTCACCATAATAAAAAAAGTCCTTCCTCTTTCTTTGCTGATGCGCAGCCGAAGATAAGTACTTTTCTCACTGTGGTATTTTGATTGTTTAAATCATGTTGTTTATTCTATATCGGCCCGTGGAGCGGGAGGTGGGCTGAGCGGCACTTGTTTGAGGGCTTTAAACTCCTGGGACACACTTCGCGATCCCTGCCCTGATTCTCCACCCGCGCGATCGGAGTGTGTGACTCTTTGTTTCCGATTGCGCGTGGCGGGATAGAAGAGTCCAGTTAGTGTTGCTGTGGCCGCCCGCGTGACCGGAGGATTTTTTTCTTTCCGCTAGTCCGCTCTCTATTTCTAGTTTTTCCCCATGTTTGAATCAGATTTTGTTGCGTGCCCTGCGCAGTAGAAAACTCCTCATTTGAGCCCTGAAAACACCTGACGGGCGCAAAAACATTTGAAGGTTTACCTTAGGAGGTTATACAGGTGCTCCCTCCACATTTATATTGGGCCTAGTTTTGGGGCATACTCCTGTCATTTTTTATCTGTAGGTTTTTTTTTCCTCCCCTCTTGAACTCCTTCTGGCCTCCTATCATGGATTATTTTGCCGAAGAGGATGAATATTATCAGGAAGAGGTGGAAGGACCCTTCCAAGATCAGATGGAGGAAAGATTGGTTCAAGCCTTGGGCCACCATGTGCAAGTCTCAGTTAATCAAGCTTTAATGAAGGCCTTAACACTTTTTACAATGGGCTTGGTCAGGTTTGGGCAGAGAGAATTGATGGGACCCTCATCCTCTGGGTCATGGGTTAGGGAACCTCAGGTTGATGAGGGAAGTCTGAATCCTAGAGCGTCCTTAGGATCTTTATCTTCAGCAGAGATTCTTTAGCAGATGGCAGCTGCGGTCCTTGAAGATCATGAATATGGTCTTGGACTGACGAATGTGACTGATGTTTTTCCACCTCCATCAGCTTCGCGGAAGAGCTGTCTCAGTCCTCTGACTCTCATTCTGATTCTGAATTCTCTGAACCTCAGCAAGCGGGTAAACGTAATCGTAAATCTCATCAAGTCCCGGAAGAGGAAGTGACGCAGAGAAATTTACTTTTTGACCCTGAGAACATTATTCATCCTAGATCCACGGAATGTGTCCCATGTGTGGAAGTGGCTCACTATGTGCAGGACAGATTGCGCAGGGGTTTTGACAAGGACGTGCGCAGTACATTGCGCTCGGTGTGTCCTCGGCCCTCGTTACCTGGGAAAGTAGCTGATACTCCTGAATTAGATCTCAGTGTGGCTACCTTCTTGAAGAAGTTTACAAAAGATCCCAAGAATGGACTGGATCGTGCCTGGAAAGGTTGTCAGGACAAGATGTTGGATCCTTCAGGTCCTATAACCAAGATTCTAGAATTAGCGGTCCAAGCTAAAGATTCAGGTACACCCTTAGACCCGGAGGCCGTTCTCGAGTGGGCTCAAAGAGCCATCTGTCTTCTAGGAAATGACAACTGTGCTATGTCCACAGAACGACGAAAGTCATTTCTGATGCGCACTGATCAAAAATTAGCGGAGCTTGCTCCTACAGAACCTGGATCTCTTGCTAATGGCCTCCTCTTTGGAGACAGGTTTGTTAAGGACCTGAGAAAATAAGTTTCTACCATTTCACCTCTAGACAAGGCTCAGACCTCAATGAAATGTATGTTCAGTGGGGGCCTTTATACCAGGGCCGGACGCTATCAGGGTCGAGCGTCAGGCCGAGGTTTTCACCAAACATCCCCTAACTACGTCTCTAGAGGTGGAGGCTAATACCAGGCCTCCTCAGGATTATACCCATCCAGGGCCAGAAGAGGCCGCGGGTATAGAGGAAAAGGAACCGACCGCAGTACAGACCCTTCCGATTCAGGTGAGGATTATTCCTTTTACAGAGGTAATCCTTGGTGGGAGGTTGGAGAGTCATGTTCAAAATTGGGAGCGCATCACACAAGATCCTTGGGTCCTACATACAGTGCGGGGTTACAGACTAGAGTTTTACTCCACCCCGTTTCAAAGTCATCGTCCTCTACCTCTCCTTTTTTCCCATCAAGAGAGTATTTTCATAGACACGGAAGTCAGGGAACCTCTTCGCAAGCAAGCAATAGTCCACTCAGCTCCACAGCCAAATGGTTTTGCAAACACTATTTTCTTGGTGCAAAAGAAAGGAGGAGGTTTTTGCCTGATACTAAATTTAAAAGATTTTAATTCTTGGATAGTTTATCATCATTTCAAAATGGAAGGTATCCATTTATTGCAAGATCTTCTGCAAGAGGGGGATTGGTTAGTGCGTCTAGACCTCAAAGACGCAAATCTAACAGTACCAATTTTTTGTCCACACCGATGTTTTCTTCAGTTTCTCTGGAGACACCAATGGTACAAGTTCAACGTTCTCCCCTTTGGCCTGTCCTCTTCCCCCTGGTGTTTAACCAAGCTGTTACGACCTGTAGCGCAGTTCCTTCAAGAAAGAGGCGTTCGCCTTATCATTTATCTCGATTACATGTTAATCATGGCCCAGACCAAAAGCTTATCTTTAACTCATCTGACCTGGGCGATTCAAACCCTTCAAGATCTGGGTTTCTTGATCAACAGCGAAAAGTCAGTAACATCCCCTTCGCAATCTATAGAATTCAGGTGGATTCTGTGCAGGTCCAACTCAGGTTACCTCTGTCAAAACGGTCCTCGATCAAGAAAGTGTTACAGAAAGCACTTGCCTCTCCGACTATATCATTACAGATCTTAGCCCGTCTGGTGGGGCTTCTTGCTTCGTCAATTCAGGCAATCTTTCCGGGGCTGTTACATTATCGAGCCCTCCAACGCCTGAAGATCATGCATCTCCACAAAGGCCTGGCTTATACAGAACAGATTCTGATATCAGAGGAAGCCAAGACGGAGATTGCATGGTGGCTGGATCACATGGAAGCGTGGAACGGCAGGGCCATTTTTGCTTCCTCGCCAGAGGTGGTGATAGAATCAGATGCCAGTCAGTGGGGTTAGGGAGCTAGTTTTGGCTCTGTGGAGACGGGAGGATGGTGGTCCTCGGAGGAATTGAATCTTCACATCAATTGTTTGGAGTTGCTAGCGGGAGCCTTTGCGATTCGCTCACTTTCCCAAGTCAAGGCCAGTTGTTGCATTCTGTTGTGGATGGACAACATTTTGGCGGTGAGATATATAAACCGACTGGGTAGAACCAGATCTCGTGTCCTGGTGGAGATTGTCAAGGAATTTTGGCACTATTGTCTGCAAAACCAAATTCATGTGACAGCAGAATAAATTCCGGCCCGCTCCATTGTGGTAGCGAATTGGAATTCTCGCTTTCTGAGGGACAACAGCGAATGGAAGCTCCACCAATTGATTTTTCAGAGACTAACAGAGCAATGGGGCTCATGCTCGATAGACCTGTTTGCATCCCAGCTCAACTCCCAACTTCCTCGATTCTTCAGTTGGAGACCAGATCCTTTAGTGATGGCATCAGATGCTTTCCTTCAGGACTGGCCCCAGGATCTCCTGTATGCCTTTCCCCCATTTTAAATGATTCAGAGGGTCCTAGCTCAAGTCAAGCGACAGTTGGTCGAGATCGTTCTAGTGACTCCTCTCTGGCAGGCTCAGGCTTGGTTTCCAGATGCGATGGCCCTATCCTGAGCCCCCCCAGTTATAATTCCATTATTTCCGTTGTTGCTCCTGGACCCATTGATTCTTCCTCATCCTCTGATAATTCAGGGCCAGTTACGTCTCATGGCATGGAGACTTTCAGGAGACGTTGGCAGATGCCAGGCGTTTCAGGAGAAGCTATGTTCTTCCTTTCCCAATCCTGGGCTCCCTCCAACCATAAATGTTATGAAGCTTGGAGGAGATGGGTGGGTTGGTGCAGTGAACGGAGTATTGGTCACTTGGGGGCCCAAATTTCCATGATTGCCAATTTTCTTTCGGAATTGGCAACTCAGGGTCTTGCCTATAGAGCCATTAACAATTTCAGATCGGCAATTTCTGCAGGTCATCCGCACATAGACGGTAAACTTGTTGGTGAACACCCTTTGATATCTAAGATTTTTCGTGGTATTTGGATGGTTAAACCTCCTCATGCACGATATTCGGTTCTTCGGGATGTGGATGTCGTCCTGCGTTTTATCAGATCATGGCCATGTAATGAGGATTTGTTGCGTAAGCAATTGTCTGCCAAGCTTACAGTCCTACTATGGCTTATTTCATGTAGACGTGTATCAGACGTGAAAGCTCTGGATTTGACAGTTAGAGTATTTACTCCTGGCGCAGGCATAATGTGGTGCAAGGGTTTACAAAGTGGTGCAATGCATGCATTGCGCCACTTTTTAAATATGGCGCATGTAAAAAGTGTAAAAGGCCACTTTAGCACTGCCTTAGCATCACAAAATCGATGCTATGGCGTCGCTAAGGTGGCGCTAGGGCCTCTAAAATCAGGCACTAAGGGGGTCATTCCGACCCTGGCGGTCCATGACCGCCAGGGCCGGGGACCGCGGAAGCACCGCCAACAGGCCGGCGGTGCTTCCTGGGCCATTCTGACCGCGGCGGTAAAGCCGCGGTCAGAAAAGGGGAACCAGGGGTTTCCCGCCGGTTTTCCCCTGGCCCAGGGAATCCTCCATGGCGGCGCTGCTTGCAGCGCCGCCATGGGGATTCCGACCCCCTTCCCGCCAGGAACAGGATGGCGGGAACGGGTGTCGTGGGGCCCCTGGGGGCCCCTGCACTGCCCATGCCACTGGCATGGGCAGTGCAGGGTCCCCCTAACAGGGCCCCATAATGATTTTCAGTGTCTGCTTTTCAGACACAGAAAATCGCGACGGGTGCCACTGCACCCGTCACACCCCAGCAACTCCGCCGGCTCCATTCGGAGCCAGCTTCATCGTTGCTGGGTCTTTCCCGCTGGGCCGGCGGGCGGCCTTTTGGCCGTCGCCCGCCGGCCCAGCGGGAAAGCCAGAATGGCCGCCGCGGTCTTTTGACCGCGGTGCGGTCATTCGGCAGTGACCGCATGGCGGGCGGCGACCGCCGCCTGCCGCGGTCAGAAGGACCGCCTATACATTTTAATAGGAATGCACTTTGTTGATTGCATTTTTTAAAAATGATGATGAACTTGGGTATGATATACGTACATCTTGTCTTGTATAATAAAGGCAAATTTTGTATCGACTTTTTGGCACCTGCCTGCCATTTTGTGGTACGCCATATGGATGAAGCTGTCACCCCTTTGCAGCGGACCACAAAACGACCAGTTTAATGACTATTAATTAGGGAAGTTGCTTTTTGTGACCTCCTGTTATTGGCTACAAACACAAGGATGGCGGCCTGCAAGGGACAGAAGACCTTCATCTTGTGTTTGCATTCCCAAAGAGATTTTTAAAGCAACATGTGTCCCTTAAAGAGACTGGTTCTGCTTTAAAAAAATACTTCAGATGTAGGAAGACATTTGGGGGGATTTAGGAATGGGGGTGGGATCCTATGTACCACTGCCTGCTCCCCAAGAGGCAACACCTTTTCGAATCAGACCCCACTTCAACTTGGGGGCTGGAATGTGATCAGTAGTTTGCAATTAAAATTGGAGTCACAAATCACTGAAACATTTAATTATAATCACTAACAGGAGAGACGCCTCTTTCACACTTCCTCCTACTTCCAGTTTATATCAGTCACAAAACCCCTTTAGAGACACAAACGGTATTTAAGACTCGCAAAGGGCGTTTAATAACTAGTTCATAACTTTACGGTTGCAAACCCTTTAATATTTTAGGAATGGCAGAATTTGCGACCCTATAATGGTTTGCATAAAAGGCTCTAAATGATAAACAAGCATTTGCAAAGCAATGGGTCTCGCGTTTGCGTGAGGTGGAGCTATTAGCGTTTCAAATTCCTAACTGGACTTTTCTTGCCACACAAACTGAAAATATAAAACAGTTGATATAAGCGAGCCGATCCAAAGTGCCACCGTGAGTGACAAAAGGAAAAAGAAGTTCGCTCGCAGTGGCAAAAGTGCAATTATCCGTGTAATAGGGTCGATGGCCATGGCGGTTACAAAACCGCTCTAATAAAGGACAAACGTAAATCATTTACCAACGAAAAGAAAGGATTTTTGAAAGGCAAGCCCACGAACTAGTAATGGGCTAGCGGTGGGCGTGGTTAAAAGCACAGATACATACCAACAGGTTGGAAAAGCAGCGCTTGCGCGCTGGTATGCTCGATCTAAAAAATGAACAGCAGAAATTGTGAACTAAAAGTGAAATGCTAAGTTAATTAGAATGTGTTTAAGAGACAATTATTGGACTTGCATTCATGTCTAAATAATTAGCAACAGCGATAATAACAGTGATAGCAGTCTTAAGCAGTCTGTTTTCTATTTTAAACATTAAAAAGACATATTTCAATGTGTGTTAACTGTAAATTAAGTATATTTATAGTTTATCGCAGCATGTCTTTTTAAACTTATTTTTCCCCTGATTTTAGATGTTGTTTTGATGACTTTCGCGTATTTTCCAACAATTTGGAGTCCTTCTACATCTACCAGTGTTTTGCTGTTTTTTGCGGGGCAATTGAGTATGAACATTTTCAGGCATGCTATTTAAATGCCAAACGACGAGTTCCACAGGTGCATAGACACCAACTGCCTGTTGCCGTACGTACAGCCAGGGTAGTGCAATCCACCCCGTGCAAAAAAAGCATGACACATTTTGTACTTACGCTGTGATTGCACCTTAAACATTAAACAATTTGAGCAACACAGCAGCTGCGCAAGTTTTCCACATCAGCTTGGTGACAGGCAATATAATGAACGTGTGTGCGCACACACTTCGCAGCTGTATGCTTGCTTCTATGCAACTGCACTGTTTAACGCGCATTCACTCAACTCGGAATTACTCTCAGTGCATTAGCTCGAAAACTGGGAGCAGTGGTCGGTCGCCTCTCTGTTTCAACCGTAGGCACGCGCTGCCTGAGCTCGTGGGCTAACTCGGAAAACTTTCGAGTTCGATGTATGCACTTTAGAAAGCGCAGGGCCATAAAAAATGGTGCACAGCTGCGCCCTGGGTGAGCGCGTGCCTGACTGACACAGCCCCAAAACTGCACATCTGCTCTAATAGCAGCATCCATTGCTCCAATCACACAAGCACATCAATTTGCAAGGTAAAGATAAAAAAGGGTTTTTTTGTGTGAGAAATTCTATAGGCTGTTTAAACTTTCTGATTTTATCTATAGGTCCGAGCAGAATTGAACATGCAATAATTGAGTGAGCGAGTGATTGACAACCTTTAAATGTGCACTTGTAAAGTGTGACAGACTATGTGTGTGATAACAATGAGCTCAGTCCCGATACTGCTCGAGACATGGCCACGTTCACACAGAATGCCTCTACAGTGACCCCGACATGGCCAGACGGAAAAGTGTGAGAACGCAAGGAGATCGGCGATGGCGAAGGATTAAAGGGCCTATAGCAGGGCCCGTGTAGCGTGGAGCAGGGACCAGACACAGCGTGCAGGCAATGGAGCGCATTAAGGTTTTATTTGGTTTATCCTAGGACGTGGGGTTGTGTGGTCCAGCAGCTAAACACAGGTTATGGTGTGCATTTTATTAAAGATTTAAAAATAGCGAAGGACTATCATTGATTAGTCCAAAGTGTTCAACACAAAATCAAAACCACACCATATATACAATATAGATTATAGCAACCTCTGTCATTATTATGACCTGCTGCTCGTTCTGTGTAGAACTGGGAGTGCCATCACTCATGTATGTTGTTTCTTGGTGTTTGTTGTCTAATGGCAGTAGACCTTGTTCAATGAACAGTTTGAGAGTGGTTTGTCTGGGTTAGTGTGATCTAGGTAAAGATCTTTTTAGTGTTCTATGTGCATCAGTTGATGGGTCAGAGGAATTACAAGTTTTTTCTTCAGATTGTGTGGTTGGTTTTCCGTTGATCAATCAGTGTAAAGTGCTACAATATTTGCACATTATATAATTCTGGTTTACTTTTCACATTGGTCAAACAAAATATATTTTCCTATAACACAGCAAATTAACTATTGAGTATATTTGAAAGACACAATGTGTTCACAAGTTCTACCCCTGCATTAAATTACCACTTCAATTCTCCATTGCAACTGCACTGTTGGGGGGGAGGGGGTCACTGTAATCATCTCAGCTCATACTGAGCCAGCCTATTTCAGCCAGAAGCTGCCATCCTCAAGTTATTTACATTCATGATATATACGATCTTATCCTACCCTGTGCTGTCTATAAAGAACACCCTGTGTCACATTATAAGGATATTGAAAGCCAGAAGAGTTCTGTAACAATATGGAGGAACGAGGCCAAAAATCATGGAACTGTGGGTGACTTGCAATATAGTTATAATGTACATCAGGGGGTACTTTATTAATTACAAAACGTGGTCACAACATCACCTATCTAACCAACCACATACATTCTAGCTTAAATATTTGCCCAAAAGTTGCCTTTTCATGTAAAGGAGATAAGTTGTTTGTAAACATGAAGAATAAAAGTGGAATCTGTAGTGCACAATTAAACATGCCAAAAAGCAGTTAGCTAGCTGGCACAAAAAAAAGTTAGTAAAAAACGCTGCCCCTCTCAATGTGTAGAAACCTGCAGATAGATCCTGTCCTTCTGATAATCACCGAAAGTGTGCAAAAAAATAAACATGTGGCCAGAAATATCTCCTTCGCCATACGTGACTGGTATGTGTTGCAACGTTTAGATGTACGGGGTTACAATAACAGGGATATTAGCATTCTTTTTAATAGATTAGTGTATCTGACATTTTCCAATATATATATCAATCTTTCCTGCTCACCGACTCCGGTTACACTTTAATTTACACGTTTTGCGCATTTCTAAGCTGTTTCAATTGTGTTTCACTCATTGCAACGTATTCATGCATAGATTATTTTTTCCATACAGAACTCAACTTTTCCACCCGCCAAAGCTTTGTGCGTTGGCCATCCAGAGATCGCTCATAGTTCTCGACGAAATGTTTTGGAAAAAATCAACTACTCCAGGAAAACTTTGCTCCCGTGCTAGCCATACATAATCTTCAAGTGGCCTAAATGAAGATGAAGTAAATGTGTTGTTCCTTTTTATGCTGTCATTTTTTTAAATTTGGAATTAAAAAATATGTTCTCTTCCCTTGACATCAAAACGATTGCAGGAAAAAATGAGGCTGTAATTATACACTACCATGATGACCCTGCAGGAAGAATTGATGATGGGTCGAGCATAATTTTTATGCTGCATAACTGGAGGTGATATATGAAATGTACTGGTTTTTCACAAAAGAGGGTGTTGCCACTCGCCTCTCCCTTGCTGAGAAGTCAAAAAAATGATAGCAGAAATGTAGCATCCCCCCCCCCAGCAGCCCTGAGAGGTAAGGGAGGGAGCGGGCGTCGGCAGGACACAATTGCTGGCTGGGCAGACAAAGGGCAGATCAGTAATCCAGCAAGGTCTCTGGGTGTCTGATCCATAATGGCATGAAAGAAGTGCCCTGCCAGTCTCCGGCTGCTGGGGGAGGGGCGAGGAGGAAAGGGATTTTACATGTTTCCTGTTCTCCGAAAACCCAATGCGTTGGCTTTGCTTCGGAGTGAAACAACTACATAAAAGTGGCTGAGAGACAAGGAACACAATTTCAAAAAGCCTAGGCCTCACAAAGGGCAGTAAGGCAGCCGGGGCACCGACGGTGGCTGAGAGGAGTCTCTTGGCGAGCCGGGCAGATCAGATGAACCTGGAGGCCCTGGACTGTGGCATCCTGGGAATATATGCCTGCATAGTCTGATCACTGGCCTGCATAGACACTTTGATCGTGGACACTCCGTCCCTTTGCTGCCTGTCAGTGTTTTCCGAAACTTGCTCTACTTTCGTATTTCTGCAAGTTTATAATGTCTCGAAGTTTTCTTAAGTGGTCGGAGACACGCTTGCCTTTCAAAAGGCATAAAAAACAAGCATTGACAAAGTTCTGCCTTTTGGCCCTACTGGTCTTTGTCAAGTGCTTGTAGCGGCATCCTACAGGTTCAGGACGCTGCACAGCCTCATCAAAATAAAAAATGCAAAACAAAGGAGCCATGGCGTTATTCCCCTGACGCAAGAATGCATTGGCAAGTCAGTGGAATGATGGATGTGCACCATTTACTTTCATTTTGTATTTACTGATTCAAGATGGCGGGTGTCACTAAAGTCGGTAAATAAAAATGAAATTTGTGCGAGAAAGTGACAATTAAAATAAAAGACCACAGGTATCTGGTGGTAATGGAGGAGCTGGTGGGTGTGGTAAAGAGTAAAAGCAACACACGGAGAAGGGCACGAGCAGGAGCAGACGAAGGAGAGATCACAGACGCGCACAGGGAAGAGAGAGAGACACAAAGCACAGGGCGAGGAGAAGCCCACAGATGAGAGCAACATGGAGAGGGAAGGGGGTGAGACACACACACAAGAGACAGCTGAAAATGTATTTGTAGACTGCTGAAGCACCAACCATCTAACAATGGGAGCAGGTTAGAGGATGTTCGACGTGTAGGGAGTGCTTGGGTTGAGCTGCAGTGCGGCCTATGTGGGAAGTGTACTGTCGGTGTCCATGGCAACCAGAGTACAGCCCTTATGCTGGCACTGTCCTGCTATGATCCTGACTTTGATCCACTACTCTCTACGGGTGTAACGCAAAATGATAGGGCCTCGTGCAGAACGAGGCGCTGTGAAGCCCCTGGGTCTCCCATATCTCACTGACATTCATAGGCCTTGGCCTGACTGGGGACACCCTGCACGGCAGGGGCTCCAGGAGCCTGTGTTACGCCCCTGAAGTACTCGCTGAAGACACACGGTCGCTCACACCCTGTGCTCTCCACATCAGGGAGTTCCGCGATGGACGTGCCAGTGTCTCGGAGCCAAGTACTTATGTCTGGTCATCATCACACCCGGGGACGGTCTCACATCTGCCCTTCCAACACCAGAACTTTTAGCATTCAGGAGGAAACCGGATAACTATATTTTGCAGCCTTTGTTAACGGTTCTGCTTAGCCCCAGTGCCCAGAAACCCGAAGGTGGTTGTACAATTTATTAAAAAAACATACTCTACAATATCCTATTGAAATCGTGTGCTAAAAGCATATCACATCTAAACACATCCCTTAACACCTCTCAGTAGACATGAAGACAACTGTGGACATGCAAGTCACACAAAAACGACTGACAAAGAACTGCAGCCAGCCATTCAGTCGAATGTATAAATAGCAATCACACTGTCGAGAGTGCAAAATATATGCGAGTGTAATTATAACTGGAGCACACAAAATAACTGTGTAATTATGTATATTTGGGAAAACAATTGTATTTTTTTACTGGCTGAAACAATAAAAAAAGATTCTTTTTTTTTAAAAAAAAGAGCTGCAGCCATGTCTAGAGTGATGTATGTCACACGTCTGTTCAGTTTCAACACAGGATTTACAGTCATTTTTTAGAATCCTAGGCACTAACTCACTGACGCCTAGAGCGCCTGAAATATGGAGCTTATAAGAGGGTATTAGTGAGAAAGACTACAATGCTTCCGTAAAAAGAAAAAAAACATCATGAAACAACGCGTTTAGACTAATTTGAAGGGGAGGGTAGTTAGGTAAGAGGAAAAGAACCAGAATAACTCATGCACCAATGGAAATAGCAACAGTTGTGAGCCTGAACCACCCGGAATGTTTGATTTTTTCCGTTTGGTGTTACATTGATAAGAGGGCTTCTCCCGAACTCATACAGAGCATCTATCATGGTTGCACATAGGTTCAGTGTACACATCATCTCAGTGCAGTCGACCCGATTCAGCCACTTCTTCAGAAGAGTTGTATATCCACGCCCAATTTGTGTAGAACTGAGGATTCACGAAAAGTCCAATAATTCCATGGCTGTCCCTGTACCTCCACGAGCCCTCTTGCAGATACTTTGCAGAGCGAACAATCTGCCTGAGTATGCTAGAACAAAATGAGGTCTGGGCGAAATTTGAATTATGCCACATGAATATTTGACACACCCCTACGGAGATGTGTATCTGCCATTCTTTGTTTGTTTAACCTTTTATTTCTTCAAGGAGAATTGTTTTATTTTCCCACCCCGCTTGTGGAACATGTACTCCTTTGCTATCCAGGAGAAGGTCGGGGGGGGGAAATAATGTGCTAAAAATTTCACTTAGGTGCAGCAAAATATTAGTGAATCTGGCAAGTGTGGCAACGCCAAGGTGGAAGCAACTGAAAAGTGGCTGAGAGAAACAGGTGCCCACACAATACCAGGAACAATGAGATCCCTTACTTTAGTTTCCTCCCCGTCCAACTGGCACGCTTTTTCTCCTTCCATGTAAGTCTCCTGTGCAGAATGACACTGTGAATATAAGAAGGCAAATGCAACACCTAGTGCTCATTCTTGCATGTGCTGATGTTTCTATGGAAATTGGCCTTTCCTTGTTCCTACAGTGAATCCCAATCCAAGAACTACTAATTTCCGTGTTAAGTGTTATAGTTTGTACAAAAAGAACCTGTGTATGTTACATGGAAATCTTAATTGTTTGGCCAATAGTAATACCTCCCAGCAACAAAGCTCTCTATGGTCCAAAGATAGCCTGTATGTGGCCCTCTTGCGTTTTCCACCTCTTAACCAAGCTAGTCAAATTCTACCACTTTAAAAAAAATACCAACTTGGGTGTTTTACATTCAGCTAGTGGGATATCTTGCCTGTATTGCACAAAAGTATGTAACTTCCCAGTTCCAGCACCATTTGCCTTCTCACAATCTTCTTAGACCCCATTGCTCAGGGTTTAGTCCTCGATGTGGCACTGACACAGCAACTTTGCAGATGGTGGATGATGCCTTGCATGTGTTGGCATTCAGAGTACCTCTCTGTTGATGCTTTGTGATATCTCGGTGTACTTTCATATGGTTATATCCAAGTAATCCCCATCCCATGTCATTTATGGTGTCTCTGGGGTATATCTTGTCACCTCTGTTGTTTATCTTGATGGAACTGCTTTAAGATCTGGTGATGGTGAAGGCATCATCACCCACCCTCTGATAAGACTGAACTGTATACGTAGGATTCAGTAGACATCGTACTCCATCTGAGGGACTACCTCAGTGCAAATGGACGTAAAACAACTTCTCTAGCTCATTCGCTCCAAACAAAATATTTGTTATATATTGCTCACTTTCTGAACTTTATGATTCAAACATGGTATTCTCGACTTTCCATTCTATGCATTTTCCATTCCTTTCTGCTTGGAAAGCAGCTCGGACTGTGCCGTTCATTCAGTTTTCAGATTTCATGTTAGCACTCACTGGTCACCATGCCCAGGATTTAATGCACATCATAAAACATCCACTAACAAGCACGCTCTTAGGAATGACCACAAAGTGCACTTTGATTGGGCTGGGCTGGTATGAACTAGGATGGGAGAAGGACAGGTAAACAGGGATTTCAGAGCAGCCTTGCTGAAGGGCATCTCTAGATGGGTGGATGGTAGTTCCCAGGAGGAATGCGACCTTAGGGACTAGCTATACGAACACTATAAGCTGCTCTGTTGTAGATCCCTTAGTGCATCCCCGCCATGATGATACTCACTGCCAGGCTCCAGTCGAAGAATAGTGCAAATGTTGGGGCTCAGAGTTCCTCTGGGGATATTTCTAAATCTATGGTCAACAATCAATCAATCAATCATTACATTTATAAAGCGCACTATGTACCCGTCAGGGTTTCGAGGCGCTGGGGGGGGGGGGGGTGGGTGAGCTGTTAGCGGTCGAAAAGCCAGGTCTTGAGGAGTCTCCTGAAGGTGAGGAGGTCCTGGGTCTGGCGTAGTGAGGTGGGGAGAGAGTTCCAGGTCTTGGCGGCGAGGAAGGAGAAGGATCTGCCGCCGGAGGTCTTGCGCTGGATCCTGGGGACGATGGCGAGGGCGAGATTGGCAGAGCGGAGTTGACGAGTGGGGGCGTAAAAGTTGAGTCTGGAGTTGAGGTAGGTAGGTCCGGTGTTGTGTAGGGCCTTGTGAGCGTGGGTGAGGAGTTTAAAGGTGATCCTCTTGTCCACGGGGAGCCAGTGGAGGTCCTTCAGGTGAGGGGAGATGTGACATCGGCGGGGTATGTCGAGGATCAGGCGGGCGGATGCATTTTGGATACGCTGGAGTCGTTTGATGTCTTTTGTTGGGATGCCTGTGTAGAGTGCGTTGCCGTAGTCAAGTCTGCTACTGACGAGGGCTTGGGTCACCGTCTTTCTGGTTCCTGTTGGGATCCACTTGAAAATTCTGCGGAGCATTCGAAGGGTGTTGAAACAGGAAGAGGAGACGGCGCTGACCTGTTTGGACATGGTGAGGGCGGAGTCCAGGATGAAGCAGAGGTTTCTTGCATGGCTGGCTGGGGTGGGTGGGGGACCGAAGTCGGTGGGCCACCAGGAGTCGTTCCAGGCCGAAGGGGTGCGCCCGAGGATGAGGACTTCCGTCTTGTCGGAGTTGAGCTTCAGGCGGCTGTCGTTCATCCACTCGGCGATGGCTTTTAGTCCCTCGTGGAGGTTGGTTTTGGCGGTGAGTGGGTCTTTGGTCAGGGAGAGGACGAGCTGGGTGTCGTCGGCGTAGGAGATGATGCTGAGGTGATGTTGGCGGGCCAGTTTAGCGAGGGGGGCCATGTAGACGTTGAACAACGTAGGGCTGAGGGAGGAGCCTTGGGGGACGCCGCAGATGAGGTTGGTGGCTTTGGAGCGGAAAGGGGAGAGTCGTACTCTCTGGGTTCTGTCGGAGAGGAAGGATGAGATCCAGTTGAGGGCTTTATCTTGGATGCCGGCTTCATGGAGGCGGGTCAGTAGGGTGCAGTGGCAGACTGTGTCAAAAGCGGCAGATAGGTCGAGGAGGATGAGGGCCGAGGTTTCGGCGTTGTCCATTTGAGTTCTGATGTCATCTGTGGCGGCGAGGAGTGCAGTCTCGGTGCTATGGTTTAGTCTGAAACCGGATTGAGAGGGGTCTAGGATGGAGTTGTCTTCGAGGAAGAGGGCGAGCTGGGTGTTGACGATCTTCTCGATGACTTTTGCTGGAAAAGGGAGGAGAGAGATCGGTCGGAAGTTTTTGAGGTCGTTGGGGTCAGCCTTAGGTTTCTTGAGAAGGGTTTCTTGGGTTTCTTGGGTTTGTTGAGAAGGGGTTGGATTTCTGCGTGTTTCCAGCTGTCTGGGAAGAGTCTGGGCGGAGTCGAAGGAGAGGTTGATGATCTTGCGGAGTTTGGGGGCGATGATGGCGTTGGCTTTGTTGAACACGTGATGTGGGCATGGGTCCGTGGGGGAGCCTGAGTGGATGGTGTTCATGGTTGTCATTGTTTCGGTGTCGTCCACGTGGGTCCAGGAGGTGAGGCGGCAGGCGTCTGTGGAGATGTCAGGGGTGGGGTCTGGCGGCGGAGTGGTGTTGAAGCTGTCGTGGATGGTTGTGATTTTCTGGTGGAAGAAGGTGGAGAGGTCGTCGCAGAGTTTCTGGGAGGGCGGGATGTCGTTGGAGTTGGCGTTGGGGTTTGAGAGTTCCTTTACGATGCCGAAGAGTTCTTTGCAGTCGTGGGCGTTGTTGTTGATGCGTTCAGTGAAGTGGGCACGCTTGGCGACTCGGATCCGTTGGTGGTGTTCACGGTTGGCGTCTTTGAGGGAGGCGAGGTTGTCGGGTGTGCGCTCTAAGATCCACTTCTTCTTGAGCTTCTGGCAGCGGCTTTTGGAGGCGGTCAGTTCGTCTGTGAACCAGGCTGGTTTTTTCTTTCCTTGGTTGGCGGTGGGTTTCTTGAGTGGGGCTAAGGTGTTGGCGCAGTCGAGGATCCATTGATGGAGGTTGATGGCGGCAGTGCTCGGGTCGGTTGAGTCGGGTGGTGGGTTTTTGACGAGGGTGCTGGTTAGTTGGTCTTGGGTGATTTTTCCCCAGCGGCGGTGAGGAGGTAGGGGGATGCGGTGGTGTTCGGTGATTTTCATATAGGAAAAGTGGACGCAGTGATGGTCGGTCCAGTGGAGTTCGGAGGTGTGGCTGAAAGAGATGTGGTTGCTTGAGGTGAAGAGGGGGTCAAGAGTGTGTCCGGCGATGTGGGTGGGAGTGTTGACCAGTTGACGGAGTCCGAGGTTGAGGAGGTTGGAGGTCAGTGATGCGGTGTTGACGTCGTTGTTATTTTCCAGATGGTAGTTTAGATCTCCCAGGAGGATGTAGTCTGGGGAAGCGAGGGCGTGGGTCCTCGCGAGGTCGGCGATGGTGTCGCTGAAGGGGGCTCTTGGTCCTGGAGGGCGGTATATGAGGGTTCCTCTGAGGGTCGTGTTGGGGTCCGTGTGGATCTGGAAGTGGAGGTGTTCGGCTGTCTTGAGGGTGTCGTCCGTGTGGGTGTGGATTTTGAGGGTAGATTTGTGGGCGATGGCTATTCCGCCGCGATTCCGTTGGTTCGATCTCTTCTGGTGATTTTGTATCCCTCCGGTATGGCGATTGCGATGTCCGGGGCCGAGGAGTCGTTCCACCAGGTTTCGGTCAGGAAGGCCACGTCAGGGGCGGTGGTGTCGAGTAAGTCCCAGAGTTCGATGGCGTGTTTTCGTGCGGAGCGTGTGTTGATGAGGATGCAGTTCAGGTGGTTGGTGTTGGAAGTTCTTGTTGTTGGCTTCGCCGTTCTGTCGCAGGAGAAGTTGCAGGTGCGGCAGGAGAAGGGTCCATTTGTGTGCTTCGGGGTTGCAAGGAAGCACTCTGCGGAGGGGCCGGGGTTGAGTGCGCGGAGTTCGTTGGTTGAGTAGCGGACGCAGGTGCGGCGGGGGGCGCGGGGACCAGGGGGGGTGGCGCTGGGCGCGGTCCAGGCACGGACGGGCGCAGACGGGCTTGCCTCTGGTGCGCCTCCGGCACGCCAGCGGCGCGGACGCGCAGCACCAGCCATTAAGAAGGGAGGGGGGAGGGGGGAGGGAGGAGCAGCTGGGAGGCGGGAGGCGGGAGGGAGCAGCGAATGGGGGCGTGAGGGGGGCGGGGCCGCAGGGAGGCAGCGGCAGGGATCGGAGAGCAGGGGGAGCGCACAAGGGGCAAAAGGCACAAAAAACGAGCGAAATTAAAGGCAGTCCCAATATGAAAACATACAGTATGAAATACAGTAATGGCACAGTACGCGATCGGGGAAACAGCAATCAGAGGGGCACAACGGGGGCAGAAGCGCCGGAGGCGAGGCGCAGAAAAATGAGAAAAACAACTTACAGGACGGCGGAAAGCGGCACACGGGTCAAGTGAAGCTAGTCAGAGCCCACTAGACCCCAGGGATGAGGCGCAGGAGGATGCCTGCGGGTGGAGGAGGGCCTCGAACACGCAAACAGCAGCGTGGTCGGGGGACAGAGGCAGGAGGCAGCAGGTTGGTGCTACGGTCGTGGGGGGCGAGCTCAGGACCTGAAACAGGTCAGAGGTCGCTCACTCGCGACGCGCAGCGCCAGCCATTAAGAAGGGAGGGGGGAGGGAGGAGCAGCTGGGAGGCGGGAGGGAGCGGCGAATGGGGGCGCGAGGGGGGCGGGGCCGCAGGGAGGCAGCGGCAGGGATCGGAGAGCAGGGGGAGCGCACAAGGGGCAAAAGGCACAAAAAAGAGCAAAATTAAAGGCAGTCCCAATATGAAAACACACAGTATGAAATACAGTAATGGCACAGTACACGATCGGGGAAACAGCAAACAGAGGGGCACAACGGGGGCAGAAGCGCCGGAGGCGAGGCGCAGAAAAATGAGAAAAACAACTTACAGGACGGCGGAAAGCGGCACACGGGTCAAGTGAAGCTAGTCAGAGCCCACTAGACCCCAGGGATGAGGCGCAGGAGGATGCCTGCGGGTGGAGGAGGGCCTCGAACACGCAAACAGCAGCGTGGTCGGGGGACAGAGGCAGGAGGCAGCAGGTTGGTGCTGCGGTCGTGGGGGGCGAGCTCAGGACCTGAAACAGGTCAGAGGTCGCTCACTCGCGACGCGCAGCGCCAGCCATTAAGAAGGGAGGGGGGAGGGAGGAGCAGCTGGGAGGCGGGAGGCGGGAGGGAGCGGCGAATTGGGTTTTGTAATCTGAGGACATGATTCGCCAAGCAAGCGCTCTGGAGGTGTTGTTCCTAACGTCTTCAGGCAGACAGAGAAGCCTTATTAGAGAGATAGGGATAGTCTAGATGAGCTAATGAAATATAAACAGAGTGTCATGAAATAACAAAGAAATATAGCCAGTCTCAGTCACGTGAATTCAGGCAGGGGGGTGTTGTCAGTCACTAAAAGGATGTATGAGATATAAAGGGCAAGAAAAAAATTGAGACCGAAAGAGAAACAATGTATGGAACTGAGGACACTGGGATCTATAGTACACCAGCACCCTATCACGATTTGCTCCCTACTGCAAGTGCGTTGCAGCATGGTGAATACATTCAGAGTGGTAGGCACCTGATTACATTGTGTGGCCTAAGGCCTGGAAGTAACAGCTTAAGATAGCCGGACCTCTGGTCAGTAGATGCAAACATGACGAACAGGCCCATTTCGCCCAGCTGGCCCTTGTCTGCGTTTCCAACTTAGTGGTTAGGAAAATGAAAATCACTTCCTGATGATCTGTGAACTACTGTCAAATCTCTGGTCATGTGCAAGATGGACTGAAGCAATATTTTTTTTTTTAAATGGACTGATAATAAGAATAAGTCTAGTTCTTGTCTCTGCTAAAAAAAATAGAGATGAAGCTATACTTCAGCAGAAGGGTCAGGCAGGTAGATATGCAGCCTAAACGTGACTTAACTACAGGGAGTGCAGAATTATTAGGCAAGTTGTATTTTTGAGGATTATTTTTATTATTGAACAACAACCATGTACTCAATGAACCCAAAAAACTCATTAATATCAAAGCTGAATATTTTTGGAAGTAGTTTTTAGTTTGTTTTTAGTTTTAGCTATGTTAGGGGGATATCTGTGTGTGCAGGTGACTATTACTGTGCATAATTATTAGGCAACTTAACAAAAAACAAATATATACCCATTTCAATTATTTATTATTACCAGTGAAACCAATATAACATCTCAACATTCACAAATATACATTTCTGACATTCAAAAACAAAACAAAAACAAATCAGTGACCAATATAGCCACCTTTCTTTGCAAGGACACTCAAAAGCCTGCCATCCATGGATTCTGTCAGTGTTTTGATCTGTTCACCATCAACATTGCATGCAGCAACAACCACAGCCTCCCAGACACTGTTCAGAGAGGTGTACTGTTTTCCCTCCTTGTAAATCTCACATTTGATGATGGACCACAGGTTCTCAATGGGGTTCAGATCAGGTGAACAAGGAGGCCATGTCATTAGATTTCCTTCTTTTATACCCTTTCTTGCCAGCCACGCTGTGGAGTACTTGGACGCGTGTGATGGAGCATTGTCCTGCATGAAAATCATGTTTTTCTTGAAGGATGCAGACTTCTTCCTGTACCACTGCTTGAAGAAGGTGTCTTCCAGGAACTGGCAGTAGGACTGGGAGTTGAGCTTGACTCCATCCTCAACCCGAAAAGGCCCCACAAGCTCATCTTTGATGATACCAGCCCAAACCAGTACTCCACCTCCACCTTGCTGGCGTCTGAGTCGGACTGGAGCTCTCTGCCCTTTACCAATCCAGCCACGGGCCCATCCATCTGGCCCATCAAGACTCACTCTCATTTCATCAGTCCATAAAACCTTAGAAAAATCAGTCTTGAGATATTTCTTGGCCCAGTCTTGACGTTTCAGCTTGTGTGTCTTGTTCAGTGGTGGTCGTCTTTCAGCCTTTCTTACCTTGGCCATGTCTCTGAGTATTGCACACCTTGTGCTTTTGGGCACTCCAGTGATGTTGCAGCTCTGAAATATGGCCAAACTGGTGGCAAGTGGCATCGTGGCAGCTGCACGCTTGACTTTTCTCAGTTCATGGGCAGTTATTTTGCACCTTGGTTTTTCCACACGCTTCTTGCGACCCTGTTGACTATTTTGAATGAAACGCTTGATTGTTCGATGATCACGATTCAGAAGCTTTGCAATTTTAAGAGTGCTGCATCCCTCTGCAAGATATCTCACTATTTTTGACTTTTCTGAGCCTGTCAAGTCCTTCTTTTGACCCATTTTGCCAAAGGAAAGGAAGTTGCCTAATAATTATGCACACCTGATATAGGGTGTTGATGTCATTAGACCACACCACTTCTCATTACAGAGATGCACATCACCTAATATGCTTAATTGGTAGTAGGCTTTCGAGCCTATACAGCTTGGAGTAAGACAACATGCATAAAGAGGATGATGTGGTCAAAATACTCATTTGCCTAATAATTCTGCACTCCCTTTAGACTGCAGGAGACAAGGACAGAGGGGTTGGTGACAACCACTGCGATGAGCTGCAGAAACTCTCGTGTGCTCATTTTTCAGATCCAAAAACGTAAATGTTTTGTGCCTAGTGCTGTGGGTAAGGGTTTTCCATTACAGAAGGGCCTTGTGACGTGAGATGTGTCAAGGGCAACCACAGTACTGAATTAATCAAATAGCGTAACATCAGCGTCTTGTATCTCTCATAGTGAGAAAACCAGTGTTTGGAGTGGACTTCCTAGACAAGAAGGAGGAGCAGGTATGTCCACCTATGAGGGGCAAGTGGAAGCTGTCACCGGTTCACAGTAATCCTGAAAATGCCCACTACAGCACATGCAATGCAGCAAGGAGATAAAGGAAACTACTCAGTCCCCTACAGGGTCTACAAAACCAACATGCTGCAGCCAATCAGAAGCAAGTGGACTACATCTGAAAATTATTAGGGACCAAAGGATATTGTGGAATAACTGAGATGAAACGTTTTCACTCAATAGGCTTTTTCTTGTTCCTGTGCCTTTCCATTTTCCTTAATAATAATATTACAAATATTTCAACTTAGCATTCCGAACACTTTCTATATGCAGAATTTTGCATAAGAAAAGAAACGTGTTTATTTATTGCGTTATTGTGGTGTTTTACTGCTTCATTTCACTTTTGGCAGCATCAGGTACCCCACTGCTCTTTAACCTACACACCTGCAGTAATACATATTTCGCCATTAACTTACCTCTGCTGGTAAATAATTTTATTTTTAAATGACTTTAAATGTACTACCCGTTTGCCGGAGCTCTCTACAGTTCCAAACAAAGCTTTGATGCGGCTCCCAACTGGTGGCAACACTTCTCCTTGCTAAAGAAGGCTCTTTATAAAGTTAGCCAAAGGTAAATAGTCTCCTATATCTTTACCAACCGAGCCCAGTGTTCGTAGAGAAGGGAAGGCCAATAGACCATGCATTTCTAAAATCACATAACCCAGAGGAATCCAGGGGGGCACTGTTTGCGTTTGTTCCTTGCTCACCCATCCTGGGTGCCTTTTCTCGCCCTATGTGTCTCTCAGTCTCATGTAGGCCTTTACTGTCTTATGGCTCGGTGTTTAGTGGTCCATAGTATGAAACATTCTATGTATGGATGGATGCACCCAGTGGTATTTAGATAGGGTGAACGTAACTGGGGAAGACTGTTATGTTATTCCGTAACATCTGCATTTATTTAGCTCAATAGAAACAAAACGTCTTGGTACTGTAAAAACAACACCACAAGCAAAGATGCGAGTTTACAATCCAGTGAGGCCCAACCTTTCCCGAATATGGGCAGAGAACGGCAACGTGGGTCCTAACAGATGAAACAATACTTAACTTTGTACCCTAAACGCAGCAAGAAGAAAAAGACGCTACTTATTAAACAGAAAGGTTTCGAGCAACTTCAAACACTTTAAACCAGCAAGGGGTCTGCACACAGTACACGTGGAGGCAGATTTCACCCTCTAGGCACTATCAACTGGCAATGCCCTGTCTCCAGCGCCTCTTCCTAGAGCTGATTTTTTAAATAAATAGTTCTAGGCTAGACATGATGTTTGTAGTATATGTGACACTATAATCAGTATCATATACTGCATTCAATATACGCCCTCATTGTGATGAAAAAAGAACACTGAGGTGAAAAAGTTGAAGGCTGTAAATCTTCGGAGGCAGTTTACCTGACCCCGGTAGATTAACTAAGGTGTGCCCATGCATGCACTTTCACTTTTTCCTTTTTTTAAACACACTGTTCAAGCTCAACTTACCGTCCATCCTTATTAGTTTCAAATTTCTTGGCGAGAGATTCGCATTCATATTCATTTAACTGCACACAGAGCTCTGTCAAAATGTCACTAAATTCCTCCTTGCTGACAAATCCTGTGTGGAAGGGATCCAGCTCCTCAAACTCCTTCCAGAGATCATCAAACAGGTACTCCACCTAGGATGTGAAATACAAAACCAAAGTATTGTCCTTGCTTGAACTGAAAACTCTTGAGAGTGCGCATTAATGTTGACCATTCAATTCAAGGGGATCAAATAAGAAAATAGAGATTTTTTTTTTTATATTGGGATTAAAAATTTTTTTTAGAGCATATTTTGTTCAATGGTATTTAACCCCAATATTATCACTACCATTAATTAGCACTTTACATAACATATAAAATACCATACATAGTGCATTGGAACGTGTGGCCTGAAATGAAACTATGAAACTATTAAGAAAGTTATTGGGTAAGGTCCACAGAGGCCTGGGCCTGTTGCAGTGTGTTTATCTGTAAGTGTCCTCAGAGTTTAATGTGCTGCCTCTGAGGGGCGCGCCGGGCCTGTGTGAGGGTCTGTGCCTGGGGACGCAGCATTGCTTTATGTCCCACTGTGTATAGTATGTAGACCAAGAGATGTTCTCTGGAGGCGGCTCAGAGGGGAACATGCCACCATGTTCAAGCATTTTCTAGATAGGCATCATGTTGTGGGCTGGAATTTAGTCTTTAACACAATCCATTAAGGATGTATTTAGCCATTATGGCGCTTTTATGTAGTTTGCTTTACTTTTACCCAGCACCCATGCAGTCCCTTTTCTTCCAGGGCACTCTGGGGTCAACTCCTGTGTTTGGGAGTCTGATGAGGCCGAGTCTATCTTCCAATTGTATTGTAATGCTTCCGGATAGTTTTGTCTGGTTTTAATTCTCCCTTACTAATTTTTGCCTTTGAGTTTTTTTTTGTCTTTTCTTTTTCCTTTCGGGCCCTTCTAGGATTCTTCAGTCATCTCTAATTCCTGCCGTTGCCCCAACTGTGGATTTTGTTTTTCAAATGTCAGAGTGGGCTGGTTCCCTCTTCGGTTAGAAGTGTGCTACTATTACCTAGTACTCCTTCATGGAGGTGTTTTATGCCACTGCCCTCCTCCCCCCCAATTGCTGGTATTTCTAAAGCAATACTCTCTAGCTTCTTGTTTATCAATGGCTGCCAACGTGGCTTCCAAGAGGGAGCGTCAGGTCTTCAAGACAAGGAGATTCAGGTCCAGGGAACTGCTGTTGCATTAAGCTTTCGATAGAAAGAGTAAACAACAATGAACATGTTTCTGTAACGAGATACTGAACATTAAAATACCAAGAAATAATGAGATGAGAAAAGCAGGAGAGGACTGCTTTTGGATGGAGACCAGCTAACAGAATGTTTGAATTATTTACTGCTGACTACCCCTTCTTTCCCTACATCCACGATCAGTGGGTGCACGGTCCTGGCAGGAGGGCAGGCTAGGGTTTTGTTTCAGGTGTGCAAGGGATTCTAACCCTTTTCTACAAAAAATGAAAACAATATGAGTGTGTTCCTTTTACGAGAGCCCTACCCACATCTTTCTGCGGAATCGAACCTGTGCACAAGACATTAACTTTTTCAAGGCACATTCACAGACTACAGGCTCCACTTCAAAGACAGAATAACGTTATGGGCAGTGTCTTCAGAACAGTCACTTATTGTAAATTGCAACTGCTCTTTACTTGTGCAGCAGACACTCTAAACGTCTCGATAGGTTTGTTGTACTTGGGAAGTCAGCTGTCTTAGGTTGAAACACATAATATGAGATCAAATACAATGTCATTTATTGCACATCTTGGAACAATGAAGCACGTGATACAAGAGGCATTTTGGATAGACTGACCCACCACTGGCTAAGACATTATTTCATATTACAAGGCCTGATGGCCCCTTCAGTGATACACAAAGTAATATATAGGGTGCAGGTGGTGATACTCAGCTGATACGGTGAAATATGTAGGTGCCCTCGTGTGCATAGGTGCGGGAGTCCCCATATAGAGGAAACAGTGTTTCTTTGGCTCATGTCTCATTGGTGGACATATATTTGGGGGGTATAATCACCTCCCTGAAGTGTCAAATGATATAAGCCACTTCCTCAATGTTCTACATTCAATGCCTTCGTAAAGAGGGGGCACAGGGTAGGGAGGCAAGAAAGGTCTTCCATACCCCACAAACTACATCCATGGGGCACAATACCCTTTCCCAAGGCAGCGCAGTTCAATGCACCACTAGTGCAGAGTTCACACTCTTTTTATGTTCAACAATTTAAATGGGTTTTGAATATATGGAAAAGTCGAGGATGGTAAAGGACAGTGGCTAGGACAACAGGAGTCGAGTAGGTAGAACTATTTATATAAACCTGAATAGTTGTGCAATATTAAGTGGCATAAAATGTTGATTTCCAATGCCTTGCTCACAGGAGCGGCTTGTGGTGCTTTGTAGGGGCGGGGCAGCACATGCAGGGGAAGGAGGGGGAATTAATAAAAAAAAACAACAACAAAAAAACACCTTTATTGCCGCCGCCACTACCGTGCCACTCCTCTGCTGCAGCTGTAGGCACAGGCACCCTGCCTGCCCTGCTGCCAATCCGAACACTGCTGTCATGCTGGTAGCAGCATGACAGCATCGTTCGGATTGGCCAGCGCGCCCAACCAGGGCATTCGCAGGCAGACTGGGAGCCTGTGCCTGCTCTATACAGGCTGGCAGCACAGTGCCGGACTGGAGAGAGCACAGTGTGCATGTGTGTTTTGCCAGCCCAAGACGGCCGGCCAAACATACATGTGCACTGTGGGGGAGTGCTGAGCACTCCCTCTCTGTCATAGCCCACTGCCCCGCTCCCTTTACTACAAAATGATAATAAACATAGCGGAGGAGCCGCGCCTGCTTGCTTATATGTAGGAACAAACTAGCCCTTTACCATTTGTGGCCACAACAGACGCTGAATGTGTGCATTCAAGTGTAAATGATGACTCAGTCCAGTGCTCGAAATAAAAAAAAATACTCTGAGATTCCATGCACTGGGTAAAAGAGGCAGCGCATAAATAAGGAGAAGTCACTAGAGGTGGAAGCATGAGGAGCGAAGTCTGACAGCTTACAAATTTATTTGGCAACAAGGGAAAATAAGATAGACAATCTTTTCTGGCACACTTAATTTGTCACAAACAGACCCCATATTAAAATATCTTACAGGGTTATGGCACTTGCTGCAGAGAGCTTTGTGGGCCCAGCACGATCCAGGGCATTACAGCCGTCAGAATACTGTAGTGGTTAATGCACCTGCTGGAGAGATCTATGTTCAGTCTGAGCAAAGGTTTGATTCATTATAAATTAGAGGAGAGGAGAGGGTTAATGGTCCTGCGGAAAAGTACAGTGTACAACATGCAGGTTACAGATTTGTATCTTATTGAGATATTTGGTCATGGTCACAAGCTACAACACTGATTGGTGCATGGTGAAATGTTATTTCCAACACCATAGCTCCGATCTGCTTTTATGACAAATTATGTCAAAGGAAGTAGGCCTGGCTTATTGGTTGTGAAAAGCATCTGTTAGAGCCAGTACGATTTTACCAGTTAATTGTTAACACATTGTGTTACAGGTGAAAGACAGATTACCATTGTAGGCAATAGATTTGGTGCTGACCACTCACTCTGACAAAAACTGGAGGCTTTCACTGCGAGGATTCTTGTTAAGACTTATTGAGAGGGGTTGTATATTGTTTTACATATTGTATTTTTCTAAATGTTTGTAACAGCATTACTATATTCATGATAGTTGCCAGTTTACGTGCACATGAATAGACATTTGTTTTTCAAGGCATAAAGCCAATGGTAAAGGCTATGTGCCTTATCAGTTCATTTGGAAAAGTCACGCCAGATTCCTTACGATTGATATGTTTATTATGAAACATTATGACACAGACTGTAGGCTTGGCCTGCCTATTGTGATAAGCATGTCTTAAATGCAATTGGCTTAATATTACACTGTGCTAAAACCTATAGGCAGCTATTTTGTTAAATGGAATCTCACAGATTATTGTAATAGACAAAGGTTTTGTGCTGGTGACCCACCTGAAAAATCTGTTGGTATAGATTACATGCAGCATGATAATCCTTACTAGGCTGTTTTACAAAAGATAGTAGTTAGGCTTCCCAACTGTAATTTTTAAACATTTGTAATGTTCTGTCTGTATGCCTGAATGTTGCCTTGTGGAAAGGTTTACGCTCAGTACAGTAGGTCTCGTTATCAGGGGCGGCTCCTTCGCAATGGCGAAGGAGCGTTGCCCCCCGGCTAAGCCAGTAGCTGAAAAATAAAACGATATTTCATTATTGTTCTATTTTTCAGCTCCTTGCTCAGCCAGCAGCATGTGAAGGGAGGGGCAGGGCTGGGCCACGAGAGGGGGAGAAGGGAAGGGGAGTGGAGTCTGTGCACTTATAAGTGTGTATGTGTGTTTGGCCCGTTGTCTCAAGCCGGCCAAACATACATGCGCACTTAGGTTTCTCCAACCCGGCTGTGCTACACAGTCGGGTTGGATAAACTGCACAGGCTTCAGTGCACTGTCTAAGTGGCAGAATAAGCTGCTCAGACCAATCCTGGCACTGTTCTCATGCTAAGTTTAGCATGAGAGCAGTGCCAGGATTGCTGGAGAGCCTGTACTGGTGTCCCAGTAAATGCTGGGGCACCAGAAGGAGAGCAGAGGAGCGAGGCGGCAGGCGGTGGTGATGAGAACAGGTAAGTTCTTTTAAATTATTTTTTTATTTCCCCCACCACCACCTCTGTCCCCATCCCTCCCTTCCTCCCCTCGCCTTGAGATTTGCAGCGACTGCTGCTGTTGGTTATGGTGACAAGCCAACCTATATGCCTGACTGATATGCAGGGAAACATGCCAAATGTCACTGGTCTGGCCTATTTATTATGAAACGTTTTGTCAACTGTAATATGCCTGGCTTCTTTCTTGTGAAAAGCATTTGCTAAAACCAAAAGGCATTTAAGGGTAGACTGTTATTACTCTGTATTACAGATAGGCATTTTGTTTCATTAGCTAATGGAGTTAACTAAAAGGTGGAGTTTGTTTTACAGATACTTGCAGGTATCAAATTTGGTCCTGGGGCACCATTACTCTGACTTTTCGAGATTATCTTTTGTTCAGTCTCCTTGCTTGGTAAACGTGGAGTTTTATCTCCGAATTGGTTGATAAACTTCCTGCCCGTTGTTCCTTGCTGGTATCCTTTGCGGTGGATATCTCCATACCAGGGTGAATTTCATGACTGTTTTCTTGAGGAGGGAGCAAATTTCTCTGAGATGTTCCTTTTCTCGTAATTCTTGTGGTATATAAAATGGTTACACAACTCAAACACACCGCAGCGTTTAGATTATTTGTAGGGATAATAAATTGGAGATGACTGTTTGTTAATTCATCGACAACAGATTCTCCAGCTCTTAGAACGGCATGCTTTATGGAGGAAGACCCCGAGCCTTTTATTTTATTTTTGCCTCCCACGCCAGTTTTAAATGGAATTTCCGCTGCTTGGCCATCCTTTTTAAATGCACCGTGCTATGATTAGATTTACAGAGTTTTTTGCCTAAAAAGTGGAGGTTCCTTCCTTTTGCGGTTGGAGATTAAGGATGAACCAGGAGTTGGGCCGGGTGGGAGGAGCAGGTTTATGGGTCTTCAGCAAGGAGTTGTCCTTCAGTGGTTGCTTGTCCTTGGAAGATACGGTAACCAGTGGTCTCATTGCTTCCTCCCATACAGTGTAGATTTACCCGACCTTCACCCTCCCTGCTGTTACCCCGGCATCAGCATTCATTCACTGACTAGGCTGTTAGCGACACTAGCCTGAGGTTCGATTGCTTTACTTTACCGTTTTACTGAACTTAGATTTGCTATTTTACTTCATTTGAATTCTGCTGGGAAGACTGTTTTTTCAGACTTTTTAGAGTTTGCTGGGCCATAATTCAATGTATTGGAAAATTCTGCCAGTTCTTAACTTTCCAGTCTTGTAGATCTGCAATGGGCAGACTGGGGCAGTTCTCCTGAGCCTGCAGCAGACCGGTTTCTCTGCTTTCTACGACTTGGCGCAACGTTTAGAGAATTACTGCTCAGTTTTTAAAAACTAGGTTGTGTTTTATCCTCAATGTGTGGGGGCGTCGTGAACCCCCCACTTTAGCAGCTTCAGCGGGGTGGAGATCTTGATGGGCTTCTTCTGTCTGCAACTCGGCAGACAAAGGCTCATAAACAACGTGATAAGGTAGGTGGGGGGGTGAATGAGTGAAAGGATGGTTGGATGGGTGAGTGAAAGAATAGATGGATGAATGAAAGGGAGGGTGGTGAATGGATGAAAGGATGAAATAATAGATAAGTGAAAGAAAGGATGGATGAATCAATGAAAGGGAGCGTAGATGAATGGACAGATGGAAGGCTAGATGGATGAATGAAACGGTGGATGGATGAGTGACTGAAAGTATGGATGGCTGAGTCAAAGAGTGGATAGATGGATGGATTGATGTGTGAGTGAAAGGGTGGATGGATGAGTGAGTGAAAGCATGGATGAGCAAATAGATGGGTGGATGAGTGAAACGATGGATATAAGGATGGATGAGTAAAACAATGGATGGATGAGTGAAAGGGCGGATGGATAGCTGGATGAAAGGGTGGATGGATGAGTGAAAGAATGAATGGATGAGTGAAAGTGAGGGTGAGTGGATGGATGGGTGGATGAATGGATGAGTGAAAGGGTGGATGGATGGACGATAACAAAGGACTGGTGGATGAATGAGTGAGTGAAAGGATGGACAGGATAGGTGAAAGGGAGAGTGGGCAGAAGGATGAATGAATGGATGGATGGGTGAGTGAAAGTATGGATAAATAGACATAGACAGATAGTCAGATAGATAGATAGATAGATAGATAGATAGATAGATAGATAGATAGATAGATAGATAGATAGATAGATTTTACGAATAGGTTTGGAAATGGATGGATAGGCTTGTATATAGATCGCTGGATGGACGGAATTGTGAAAAACTGAATGTTGGATGAACAAATGAATGGATGACACAATGTAATGGCAAAATGGTGGATATCAGTAGGTGGATGGAACGGTGAAAGGATGAATGGATAGATGCTGTAATGGAAGAGACAAGATAGCTCTTCTGCAGAGAGTCATGATAACTCACTTAATTTGTTTGGTGCCATAAGAGCTTCGGTTCGAAGCGGGGGTATTTTAATTTTCTGGCTACTCCCGTGTGTGTGGTACCAATTTTAGATACCGAGTGCCTTAAGACAATTATTCTGTGTTCTCATTTTTACTTGACACTTCACTGTGTAAGCAGCTTGCTCTACCGATGCAACATTCGACTCCTTTCATGTACCTTTTTATCGTTATTACATTTGTTATTTTAACTAATTCGAAATCTGCTGGGCACACCGTCTCACCAGCCTTCTTACACTTCGATTTGCCGGGTCTCAATTCAATTTATTGGAAAAATCTCGTGCGTTTCTTGCCTTTCCAGTGTTGTCAGGTTGGGTTTACAGTAGGTCCCTCAGGGCGCTCTCCCGAGCTTGCAGCAGATCTGCGGGTCTTTCTCTGCTTCATACTATTCCGCACCACCTTTTGAGTATTATTGTTCCGTTTTTAAGCAGCAGGTTGTGCTCTATCCTCAATATGTCACAGCAGTTGTAGATATTTAGGGGCAGGCACTGTACATCCATCGCACAGCACTAGACATACTCTCTCCCAGATCCCTCATTCGGTGAGTAAACTGATATTGCTTCAACTTCTATACTCTTGTGACTCCCACCTTAAGATCAACCACACATATAGTATTATCAAGCTTCTCAACATCCTTTTCTATCTCTTTATTCCGATTTGTACTTATTGTTCGCTCATTGTTCAGTTATGGTCCTGGAGAAGCCCTCCCTCCCTCCACCACCGCTCTGGATCAACTAATATTCCGTAGCGCTCCCTCAACAAGTACTAAAAGGCCAATATCAATGGAAGAATTCAGGGAAGGGAAGGAGCATAGCCAGCTGGTGCTGGGATTACCACATCCGTGGTCACTGGTGTGCTGCCTTCACAGCCCTTAACCACACATTCAACCCAGACCCACTTACAGAACCACACCTCAATAAAAAAAATTCTTAATCAATCTTAGACCAATCTGCAAGCACAAATCTGAAATTGAAGATCTTATTTCATATCTGAAGCTGAATATTTTATTTGTTACTGAAAGTTGGCCTCCCAAGGCAGCCATCTCTGACATAGGCCTGGCCTTTTCAACTGGCTTCAAAGCGGTTTATAGGCCATGCCCAAGCAGGAAAGCAGGAGGGTTGGCCCATATTTTAAATGCCCCCTTATTTTACTGCTTTCATTTGATCCTTTTTCAGAAGCTAACATTATTGGCCTCAAACTAGGTTTGTCTAGCAAATGTTCCACTGCTTTAATTTTAATATACCACCTCCCTCTCCGTGGAAGGCCTTGGATTTTAATGACAAACTTTCAAATTTCTTAATACCTCTTTAGCTTGTATCTGCGTAGGGGATTTTAGTACACAGGCATATCAGCATTCGCTACCTGATTCCAGCTTTCTTCTACAAACCTCTGAAGATCTTGGTACCACTACCACTACACACAAAGCTGGTCATACCTCAGATTTATTATTTGCTCATCCTGATTTGCCTATTCCATATGATACATTTACTCTCCCATTAAGAGAAACATTGCTCTTTCTTTCGGCAGGACTTTACCATCTTCTTTGGATATTACCAAAACTTCGATAAACATTCTGAAACGATCTTGGCTTATAATTTCTAACATGAACTCGAGCACTGTACTTACCCATCCCCCTAAAGCAGTATACCATATACCTATTGCTGATAAATTAAATGCTATTAGTGGGCCTGCAGCAATAACTGTGCACCTGCTTTAGTAGCCCCTTGCCACTGCAGCGTGTGTGCAATTTTAAACTGACAATTTGACCTATCAAAATCAACCCCTTGTCAGGCAAAAAACTCTCTTTTTAACACATAACACCACATAGGGCAGGGTGCATTATATTTTTTAAAAATGGACATGTACGTTTAAGTTTTACATGCCCTTGTAGTGAAAATATCACAAATTAGTGTTCACTACTGTGAAGACTCTACCATAGTACAACATTTGAGGCTAGATGTAGCAATTTCCGCATTTGTAATTCGGAAATTGCGAGTCGGTGCGTCTCGCAATTCCGAATCGCAAATGCGGATGCAGAACGGTGTCTCAGACACCGTCTGCGAATCGCTATGGGGTCGCAAAGACCCACCTCATTAATATTAGTGAGGTGGGTCACATTTTGCGACCCCATAGCGAGTCCCTGCACTCACAGGGATGGTGGCCTGCTGAAGACAGCAGACCTCCATGTCTGTGACTGCTTTTTAAATAAAGCAGTTTTTTTTGTTTTGTATTGCAGCCCGTTTTCCTTAAAGGAAAACGAGTTGCAATACAAAAAAAATTAAGAAACCATTTGGTTTCGTTTTTTCAGAGTAGGCAGTGGTCCATTGGACCACTGCCTGCCCTGAAAATTTTTTTTTGGCAACATTCACAAAGGGGAAGGGCTCCCATGGAGACCCCTTCCCTTTTGCGAATGGGTTACCACCAGTGTGACACTGTTGGTAACTGCGAATTGCTTTGCGACTGCGTTCGCGGTCACAAAGCAATTTAGCATTGCGATGCGAGTCGCAAATAGGAAGGGGACACCCCTTCCTATTTGCGAGTCGCATTCACATTTTGCGAGTCGGTACCGACTCGCAAAATGTGAATGAGCATCGCAATGAGCATTTTGCATGGCACAAACTGCGATTTTCGCAGTTTGCACCATGCAAAATGCTTCCTACATCTGGCCCTTGATGTCTGCAGCCTGTTTCCTGGGTCACATGACTGGGTGTAGTTGGCAGTTGGCCTTTGTGTATTCCTCCCAAACAGCCACACAATACGGGGACTGGATATTGGTGGGGTGGGCCATCTGGGCAGGATGAGGGTGGTGGAGATGTGCACAGCCCCACTTGCACTTCAAAGAGACTGCCTCAACCCACACACAAAGAACTTCACTCTAGCCTTTTCTGCCATCCTGGGACCAGGGCAAGGAGGGTGACATTTTCAACATAATCTGTGGGGGAAACTCTATAAGCTTCGTCCACTTCAAATATGGCACTATGTATAAAAACAAGACCTCAGACCCACTCCTCAGTTCACTTTTGGAACTCTGGAGGACTCTCATAGGACTGCCCTACTGTCTGTGGCCCGCTGGGCACTCCATAGGAACAGCCCGCTGCACCAAGAGGTCTGCCTTGCTGCCTGAAGCCTGCCCTGTACCCTCAGAGGACTTCTCATCTGCTTGAAACCAGGATTTCCAGATCAACTTTAAGGGCTAGTTGGCTGGCCTCCTGATCAGAGCCTCAGGGACAGAAAAGGATCCAAACCTCTTGAACCTGCACCTTGGCACAGCCTGGGTGATTCTTGGATCTCCAAGTGGTGCCATTCCAGTCCTGGAAAGATAGTGCTTTAGGTGCCCAGAAAGCCCAAATCCAAAATGTGGGAAATATTCAGCCAAAAAATGCCATGAGAACTAAGAGGAGATCAGAATCTACCTGCTCACTGATCCGCTCAAGGTGCATTGCCATTCAGGTTTCTGGATGGTTGGTGGAAGTTCAGGTGGTGGTTCATGTATGTTGGTCCTTGGTCGTGGAGGGCCTTGTAGGCATGTGTCAGTATCTTGAAATGGCATATTTTCTGGACTGGGAGCCAGTGGAGGTTCCCAGGTGTGCAGTTATGTGGGTCCATTTGGGCAGGTTGAGGATCAATTTGGCCGCTGAGTTCTGTATTCTCTGGAGTCTTCTCATGAGTTCAGTGGTGGCTCCTGCGTACAGTGCATTGTGGTAGTCCAGCTGACTGGCGATTAGGGCTGGCATGACTGTTTTTCTCGTGCTGATGGGGAGCCAATTGAAGACTGTTCAGAGCATGCAGAGTGTGTGGAAGCAGGAGGAGGAGACTCTGTTGGTCTCTTGTTTCAATGTGAGTTTGCTGTCCAGGATGCTGCCAAGGTTGCGGGCGTGGCCTTTCAGTGTAAGATTGGGTCTGAGTTTGCCAGGCCACCAGGTGTCATTCCAGAGGGAGGCGTGGTTCCCAAAGATCAGCACTTCTGTCTTGTCAGTGTTGAGCTTAAGACAGTTGCCCGTCAATCAGTCTGCAACATTCTTCATACAGTTGTGACAGTTGAGGTTAGTGGTGGTGGGGTCTGTTGAGAGTGAGTGGATGATTTGAGTATCGTCAGTGTAGGATATTATGTTGAGGTTGTGGGTTCTGACAATGCTGGTAAGAGGTGTTATGTAGGTGTGGGGTTGAGGGATGAATCTTGAAAGGCACCTCAGATGGTGCTCTTAGGTTTCAAGATAAAGGGAGTTAGGTTTTTTGCAGTCTTCCCGTGAGGAAATGATACAGTCTATCTGAGTGCATCTCCCTTGATATGGATCTGGTGCAGTCCCTTGTATGAGTGTGTGGTGAGATACGGTGTCTAAAGGCTGCGGAAAGGTCAAGGAGGATCAGTGCTGCCGATTCTCCCCTGTTGAGTAGGGTGCGGATGTTATCTTTAGAAGCATTTAGGGTGGTCTCCGTGCTGTGGGTGGCGCGGAAACTGGACTGGGAGGAGTACAGCAGGTTGTTTCTTTCTAGGTGTTCGGTGAGCTGTCGGTTGATGGCCTTCTCCAGGCTGTAATTCTGGTGTTCACTCGGGTCGGCGGAGGGTTTCTTGAGGAGAGGTCTGATATCTGCATGTTTCCATGTGTCGGCAAATGTGGCTATTGCAATGGATATGTTGAGGATGGTGGCAAGTTGGTGGCTGATCTCCTCACTTCCTAGGTTGAAGAGGCGGTGGGGGCAGGGAGCAGTGGACACTCCCGAGTAGATGGAGTTTTTGATGGCTGTTGTGTTTAGTGTGCTGATCTGTTCCCGTGTGGTAAGATGCCGGTCTGGGATGTTTCAGGTGGAGTGAGGCGGCTGAAGAAGTCAATGGGTTGGGGCTTGAAGTTCTTGTAAATGGTGGATATCTTGTTGTGGAAGTGATTCGCTTGAGCGTTGCAGAGTTCCTCTGAAGGAGGAATAGTGTTCTCAGTGGCTATTGGGCAGGAGAACTCTTGGATGCTGGTGAAGTGGTCCTTGGTGTGGTTGGTGCTTGCCTCAATGTAGTCTGCGAGGGCGTATTTTTTCACGTCTTTGAGTCACTGGTGGTATTCAACGAGGGCTGACTTGAAGGTGGCTCAGGCTGTAGCATCTCCAGTGGTGCACCATCTTCTCTCCAGTTGTTTGTAACTGTGTTTCATTGTACTGAGTTCAGGTGTGTACTAGTTGGCTTTTTTGGTGGAACTGCAGGATTTGGCTGGTTTGATGGGGGTGACTAGGTCTGCGGTGTTGGGGATTCAGGCACTGAAGTTCTGGATTGCTTGATTGGTTGCAGAGTCAGGCTGAGTGGTGTTGAGGGCATCCATCAATTGGGTCTGTGTCACGTTGCTCCAGCTGTGGAAAGAGGTGTTGGGGATGTTGATGGTAGTATGCAGTAATCCTGCGAAGGTAAAATGGGTGATGGAATGGTCGGTCCAGGTGAGTTCCGTGGCATGGCTATATTTGACTCTGTTGTTGGACATGAAGATAGGGTCCAGTGTGTGTCCTGTTCTGTGTGTGGGGACTGTAACCAGCATGGTGAGACTGATATTGTCCATTAGTTCAAAGAGGTTGGTGGAGTTGGTGTCTGTTGGGTTGTCCAAGTGGAAGTTGAGGTCTCTGAGAAAGATGTATTGCTTGGACTTGGTTGCAAGTGGGACAATGAAGTCTGTGATAGTGTTGCAGAGGCTGGTGCGTGGTCCTGGGGGTCTGTAGGTGAGGGTGCCTTTGATGGTTGTTTTGCCGTCAGTGTGGAGTTGGAGTTGGAGGTTGAGGTGCTTTATGATCGATATGGTGTTGTCTTCAGTGGTGGTGCAGCGGATGGATTCTCCGTGGATCATGGCAAAGCCCCCTCGGTGTTTGTTGATGCGGTCCCAGTATGTTATCTTGTAGCCACTGGGTGCTGCAGTGGCGATGTCGGGGGCGGTGGAGGGGTTGAGCCAGGTCTCTGTGATGAGGACTACACTGGGGCGAGGGTGGAGATGGAGTCCCAGACTTCAATGGCGTGTTTGCAAAGAGATCTGGCATTGAACAGGAGGCACTAGAGTGTTTTTGGGGTGGTCTCGGTTGGCGGAGTGGGAGTGGCGTGGGATTCTGTGATGAAGGGAGGTCCTACATTGTAGGTGAAGAGATAGCAGTGGCAGGTGAACGATCCTGCTGTAGAACATGGAGATGTGGGGCACCAGTTGTAGATGTGTCTAGGTTCCAGGGCTTGGAGCTCTGGATTGGAGAATCTGTGGGTGCTCTGAGGGCACTGGGCGCAGTCCAGGCACAGACAGGTGCAGATGGGCTTGCTTTTGTGCGCCCGCTGCATGTGGCTGCTGTGCAGCTGCGCTGTGGCCTCCATTAAGTAGGTCCTGGGAGTGTTGCTGGGGAGGTGGGCAGCAGGAAGCAGATGTCAGGAAGCGTGAAAAAGGTGAGCAAACGGTTGGCGAGGAGAAGGAAAATGAAGGCTAAAGACTAAACTAAAAACATAACTAAGGGCCAGATGTAGGAAAAATCCAATTTGCGAGTTGCAAATTGCGAGTCATTCCGACTCGCAATTTGCAACTCGCAAATTGGTATGCAGAACGGTGTCTCAGACACCGTCTGCAACTCGCTATGGGGTCGCAATGACCCACCTCATTAATATTAATGAGGTGTGTCGCTAATTGCGGCCCCATAGCGAGTCTAGGCACTCGCAAACATTGAGGCCTGCTGTCGTCAGCAGACCTCCATGTTCGTGACTGCTTTCAATAAAGCAGTTTTTTTTTTTTTAAGTGTAGCCCGTTTTCCTTAAAGGAAAACGAGCTGCACTTAAAAAAAAATACGAAACCTTTAGTTTCGGTTTTTTTTCAGGGCAGGCAGTGGTCCCTTGGACCACTACCTGCCCTGAAAAAAATGTTTTGGGTCCATTCACAAACTGGAAGGGGTCCCGTGGGGACCCCTTCCAATTTGCGAGTGGGTTACCATCCACTTGAAGTGGATGGTAACTGCGATACCCTTTGCGACCGCATATGCGGTCGCAAATGGTATTGCATTCCACTCCGAATCGCAAATAGGAAGGGAACACCCCTTCCTATTTGTGATTCTGAAATGCATATTGCGAGTCGGTACCGACTCGCAATATGCATTTCTGCATAGCAAAGAGGCATTTGCACCTCGCAAACGGCGATTTTCGCCGTTTGCGACGTGCAAATCCTTTGCTACATCTGGCCCTAAGTTAACTAAACTGAGACTAAAAACTAAACACTAAGGGGTAGATTTAAGAGCCCCTCCACCTCCTTACGCCACCATAGCGTCATTTCTTTAAGCTAATGCGGCCTAACAAGGCCAAAATCACCATGCCAAATTTACATAGTGGTGCAACGCATGCATTGCACCACTTTGTAACCCTCTGCGCTGCATTATGCCTGCACCAAGCATAATGTATGCAAAGGGGGCGGTCCCCCATTAGGGAGGCCGATAAAGTGGTGCACAGAAATCTAAGAGATTTCTTTGCATAATTTTTTTGGCACATTTAACGCCTGCTCAGAGAAGGCGTTAAATGGAGGCACACCATTGTTTACAATGGGCCTCAATGGGCTTTGCCGGATTACCGTAAAAAATGTTGTTGTTAATCCTGCAAAGCTCCAAACTAGTTTAAAAAATTCTGATGCGAGTTCCCTAACTACAGCCATGGTGCGCCGTATCTGAGATACGGCACACACCTGGTGGCGTTAGGGGGGCGGTAAGGGGCACAAGAAAAGTGGCACTGCACTGGGTGCAACACCACTTTTCTCAAATCAGCCCCTAAATCTAAAAACTGGCTGACAAGGCCGGCAGACAAGGGCTAACAGCACTGCGAAGGAGCAGCCTAACAGCCGTATGGAGGTCAACAGGGAAAGGAGGCACTGCCAAGCAGCAGAGGGGAGCTGGTGAGGACCTGCTCAATGGGATCATGTTGAGACCTCCTTTAAGTAGGTCCTGGGAGAGGTGCTGGGGAGACGGGTGGCAGGAAGTTGGTGAGAGGAAGCAGGTGGCGGGGAGCGAGAAGCAGGTGGGCAAACGGCTGGCAAGGAATAGAAAAATGTAGGCCAAAGACTAAACTAAAAACATAACTAAGTTAACTAAACTGAGACTCAAAACTAAACCCTAAAACTAAAAACTGGTTGACAAGGCTGACAAGGTTGGCAGACCAGGACTAACAGCACTGGACAGGAGCAGCCGTACCAAGGGAGCAGGCCCACTGCGTAAGGAGGCAATAACAAGCGGCAGTGGGAAGCTTGTGCACACCTTTCAGATCTAAGTTTTAGAAATAAGTGTAAGAAGTGTTAGAGGGCTCATATTAAAGTACCACACTCTTCAATCTCTTCGGCCAACCATTGGTCAAACATTTTCTTTCTTTTAGGCTTTCATTCACAAAGTATGCAGATGATACTATAATTCTCTTCAGGCTTCGTGAACCGCTGGATAATGATCCTTTCCACTTTCAATAATGTCTGTTTGGATGGACATTAGTTTTCGTAAAATCAATGCAGAGATGACTGAAATTCTACTTTGGAAAGGTGCCTCTTGGTCACCATATTGGTGACCGAAGGCACTTGGTTCATCACCCAATCACCCAACCCAGTCATTGAAGTCTGTACCTTGTGCTTCTGGCTTGATCAGAGCCTTTCAGGTGCCCTTCAAATCAGCAAGGTATGGGCGACTTACCCACTTTATTTGCCTATTTTGCATAAAATCTGTACTTTTGTTCCAGATGCTACCAGATGTACTGGGATTCAAACCTTAATTCTATCTAGGCTGAATTGTTGCAATTCACTTTCAGTTCATTTTACCTGGGTCTCCCTTCCTGACTTATTGCAATTCTACAGCGTAAAAAACGTGGCAGTTCACCTGATTTTAATCTTCTTCTAGATTACCATATCTTCTGCTTCTGAGCCTCTCTTCACTGGCCACCCATTCCAAGGCACATTCTTTGCATGACTCATTTTGCAGTCCATCAGCTAGGACTTGTATACCTTCGTAATAAGGTGACTTCTTATGAGATACTGAGATTTCTCAGATCTTAAATTCATCTGCTTCTAGTTCCTTTGCCTAGCCACATAGGATAGTATAAAGATTCTTTTATCTGCCTGACCCAAATAAATTGGAACGCTCTTCCTTTATAAGTATATCTGATCTCTGACCATTTTGTCTTGTGGAAAGCCCTCAAGAGTTGTTTTTTTCCTCTGGATAAATAAGCTGTCCTAACTCAATTCCTCACCATTTCCACAGAGCTGATCATGCTGCTAACTTGTTGTATGTTGTCTTTCCATCTCTAAGTGCTCCAAATTCTCGTTGGACCCCGAACACAGCTTTATTGGCACAGGGCTCCTTTCTTGAACATATGAGAAGTAGATTCTATGAAGAAAAAAGGACTCTTCCCCAACATTATTTGGGAAACATATAAATCTGCTATGATGGGTGAGATAACTGCTTTTCAGTCTAATCTTAATATACTGGAAAAAATAGATATGAGTCCTTAACCAATGCTTTCCGGCTTGCTGAGCTTAAACTTTCCAAATCAGACTTGCTGCAAAATGACCTAGCTGCGGAAGTAGCCAGGTAAGAGCTGCACAACTTCTTGCTTCAAAAACAAGTACTGAATGGTTGAACAATTGGGCAGCAGCTATATGAAGAAGGTAAGATTAGTGGAAGACTGCTGGCCTGGAGATCAAGGGTACAGCAATATTAAAATGCAGTCACAAAAATGTAAAGATCCTCTCAGTGGCCTTTTGTTTACCGAGGGTTCAATGGCTTGAAAATATTTTTTCCAACATTTGTCCAAAATCCATACAAATTAACTTAACCCTTCAGGTAATGACACTGCAGGCTTTTTGTCACACACAGGTTATAATACTAATCTTAACTGCTAAGACTGTTCAAAATATTTTTCACCCCATTGAGTATCAGAAGCTGGAAGCAGTGATTAAGGGGCTTTCCAGATGTGAGGCAACAGGTGACGATGGGTTTTCATCAGAATAAAAGCAACCTTTACTCCACTAACTGAATTGTGTTCTTCTGGACATGTTTAACCAAATTCTGAATGGGGGTGTATTACGTCCCCCTTTTTCACTTGTTATTTTAAAAAAACATTGGAAATGCCAATAGGTCTGGCTTTAAAGGCATGTTTTATGGGAATGTGAAATAGATATGTATTTGTGTGGAAGCAAAGAACTGTAGAATAATGTTGCTGTAGGTTGAAAGGTCAAGTGACAGTTGAACAATGAAAAGGACAAAAATCCTGAGGATGTTCATTCCTTTCATTTGATCACTCTTCTGGATGCAGATTATACATTTTTGATGAAGATCATAGCAGTAAGAGTGGCTGAGGTAATTGCCAGGATGGTAAACCATGATGACAATGGATTTATATCTGCCCAACAACTCTATTTTAACAGGTAATATTTAGTGGAAGTCATAGATTCACAGATGTGAAAAAGGCTTTTGATCTTGTGACCTGGATTTATTTATTTACAGTTTTGGAAGCAATGAGGTTTCCACCCTGTTAGAAATGTGGTCTTTGGTTGACAGTCAGGTTACCCCCTGTTCAAGCAAGGACCCTCACTATAGTCAGGGTAAAAGAATATCACCCTCAGCTAACCCCTGCTTACCCCCTTGGTAGCTTGGCAGAGCAGTAGGCTTAGCTTCAGAGTGCTAGGTGTAAAGTATTTGTACCAACACACACCCGCTGATCACCAATGTTGGAAATGGGGTCTTTGGTTGACAGTCAGGTTTTCCCCTGTTCAAGCAAGGACCCTCACTCTAGTCAGGGTAAAAGAGAATCACCCTCAGCTAACCCCTGCTTACCCCCTTGGTAGCTTGGCAGAGCAGTAGGCTTAACTTCAGAGTGCTAAGTGTAAAGTATTTGTACCAACACACACAGTAATTTAATGAAAACACCACAAAATGACACAACAAAATCCGACATACACAAGTCAAGTTATGAATTTGTAAAGATTAAACTCAAAAATAGTGCTTAGAAACACAAAATGCTTCGATGAGGTGTTAACGCGGCATTGTGACGGAGTCGTTCCCAACAAGCCAACACCAGCGGTGCCGGACACGGAGTCGCCTAGACCCCCAAGTACAGTACCTTTGCTGAAGAGTGAAAACAAGTCAATGCGCAAAGTCGGGGATCGCGGCGTCTGTGCGAAACGTTTAATCCACGCACTTCGAGCGGTGTCGGTCACGACGTGGTGCAGTGACTTCCACAGAGTTGTGGACTTCAGCGGGTCTGCAGCGGCATCGGGCCTGCGAAGGTCGTCGCGTTCCAGCGAAGATCATGGAGTCGGTTGTAGGCAGTGTCCCTGGATTCAGCAGTGGAGTCGGTCCGAAGTCGATTTCCACCAGCTTTCCTTTCAAGGGCCCAGGGTCTGGATAGGGCACCACTTGTCAGAGCAGGAGTCTCTCCAGAGACTCCAGGTGCTGGCAGAAAGAAGTCTTTGCTGTCCCTGAGACTTCAAACAACAGGAGGCAAGCTCTAAATCAAGCCCTTGGAGATTTCTTCACAAGATGGAAGGCACACAAAGCCCAGTCTTTGCCCTCTTACTCTCGCAGAAGCAGCAACTGCAGGATAGCTCCACAAAGCACAGTCACAGGCAGGGCAGCTCTTCTTCCTCAGCTCTTCAGCTCTCCTCCAGGCAGAGGTTCCTCTTGTTTCCAGAAGTGTTCTAAAGTCTGTGGCTTTGGGTGCCCTTATTATACCCAATTTCTCCTTTGAAGTAGGCCTACTTCAAAGTAAAGTCTCTTTTGAATGTGAAATCCTGCCTTGCCAGGCCCCAGACACTCACCAGGGGGTTGGAGACTGCATTGTGTGAGGGCAGGCACAGCCCTTTCAGGTGTGAGTGACCACTCCTCTCCTCCCTCCTAGCATAGATGGCTCATCGGGAAATGCAGACTACACCCCAGCTCCCTTTGTGTCACTGTCTAGTGTGAGGTGCAACCAGACCAACTGTCAAACTGACCCAGACAGGGAATCCACAAACAGGCAGAGTCACAGAAATGGTATAAGCAAGAAAATGCTCACTTTCTAAAAGTGGCATTTTCAAATACACAATCTCAAAATCAACTTTACTAAAAGATGTATTTTTAAATTGTGAGCTCAGAGACCCCAAGCTCCACATGTCCATCCGCTCCCAAAGGGACTCTACACTTTAATCAGATTTAAAGGTAGCCCCCATGTTAACCTATGAGAGGGACAGGCCTTGCAACAGTGAAAAACGCTTTTAGCAACACTGTCAGGACATATAAAACACATTACTATATGTCCTACCTTAATCATACACTGCACCCTACCCTTGGGGCTACCTAGGGCCTACCTTAGGGGTGCATTACATGTAAAAAAAAGGGAAGGTTTAAGCCTGGCAAGTGGGTACACTTGCCAAGCCGGATTTACAGTTAAAACTGCACACACAGACACTGCACTGGCAGGTCTGAGACATGATTACAGAGCTACTTATGTGGGTGGCACAACCAGTGACGCAGGGACACTAGTAACATTTGATTTACAGGCCCTGGCACCTCTAGTGCACTTTACTAGGGCCTTACTAGTAAATCAAATATGCCAATCATGGATAAACCAATCACATAAAATTTACACAGAGAGCATATGCACTTTAGCACTGGTTAGCAGTGGGTAAATGCTCAGAGTTCAAAAGCCAACAGGTCAGAAACAATTAGGAGACAGGAGGCAAAAAGATTGGGGATGACCCTGCATAAGCAAAAAAGTCCAACACACCCCAGCTCATAGGGACAACAACCATGATTTACAAGGGATCCACAGCATCACTAGCCCTGAATGGTAGATGTGAGACAATTAAGTTCACTAGAGGCACCAGACAGCAGTGTCTTCTCATACCATCTCTCTTTGCTGCGTTAATAGAGCCATTGGTTTCTTTATTTAGGAAAAGTGAAGGAGTGAAGGCAGTGATTCCAGTGGCCTTGAAACTCAAATTATATGCTGATGACTTGGTTTTATTTGTTCGGCCTGAAGTGGTTGTCTTTGATGATCTGTTTGGAATTTTCTAAATCTTTTTCAATTTTAGCAGGATACTGAGATAACATTTCTAAAATAGAAATAATGCCTTTTAATCCCAATGTTAACTCGCTACCTCAACATCTACAGGCATCATACCATAAATGCCCCATACAGTATCTAGGGCTTAGCCTTTCAGAGAATTATGGAGATATATATAAATTGAATTAAGTCCCCTCTGGTGGCTAAGATCAAAAGCATGCTGGAGAGGTGGGGTTAACTGATTATTGGCAGAAGTGCAATGGTGAAAATGCAGATTTTGCCCCTTCTACATTTTTCTAATTCAATTCCATATGTGCTCACAAGTGAATTCTTTCAGAGACTAAATTCACTTATAAGTACATTTATTTGGAACAAGCGCCAAATGACAGGTTTCATAAACTGAACAAACGAATGACATTAGAGAACTTTCCTTAATCAGGCCACCTCAATTCCTTTGGTCGGGACTCCCAAATTGGTGAGATATCGAACATTAGCCATTTTAGGCAGAAATAGAGGCGACTAAGAACTGTGGCTTCATAATCCCGAAGTTCATACAGAACCACTCTACATATACCCGGCAATTTTGGGAAAAGAGATAAATAGATGAGAGCCAGATAACTTCAGGAAAGTGGTGACTGGCTAAGTAATGATAACCTTATTGTTTTGGAGGTCGTTCAGACTTAACTTCCGCCATCAAGGGCCCAAAATATATTTTTCTATTTTCAAATAGATGCCATATTGAAAAAGTACTTGCAGCTCCAACTTGGACGAAGGTGGGCGCTACCATATGTTTTATTTAATCCGTCTAGCAATCAGAAAAGACTGGCTCAGTAGGTGTGCTGGTTATGAGCTTTGCAGAATATATTTGATGATCAGCTCCATGGCTTAAGATGGTTTAAGGAAACGAATATAAACTTGAGGAGACAGCAAAGGATAGGAGCCTTAAAATGTAATAATGAAGGGGTAAGGAGACCTAATTTTCAAAGACTGCAGCTGTATTCCAGTGGGTGGTGTATTATACCCCCTCACTTTTGAACAAATTAAATTCCAATGTGCCCAACCAGTGCCCTAGGTTCTTGGAGCCTGGAGACTGGGTTAATATGATATGGGGATGCATTAGGCTAAGAACATTTAGTGGGGGGGGATCATGGCATGTATGTAGATCTCTTTGGGGACTGTGGTTAACCTAGAGTGAATGTGACTCTCCTTGGCAGCTTCATGCACTTGAAGATTCGACCAAGAGCTGCTCATCTTTGGTGGTTCATTACAATATTATTAGCATTATCTGTGATTACTACCTGCTGGAGCTCTTCTGAAACCCTGGATCATGAGTCTTGGCTCAACAAATAAAGTAATGTTTACATTAAAGAGTGCTTGTATGCTAAGAAAACGTGGAGAGAGGAAACATGCTATGCTCTTGAAAGCTTATTAACACATTGAATAAATGGCAATTTGTTGAAAGTTTTAAAGTGGGAGGACTATTTGGTCATATTTGTTATGGACCAGGATTAAATGAATTGTTTGTTACGCGGCATATTTCGAACAACGTTTGTTTTTCTGAAAGATTGTTTTTTTACTCCTAATTTTTGCAACAGGAAACCATCATATATAACAAAAGACATTTCTAAAGTGCCAAGATACTCTTTTGGGCGACTGTGTGCTTTAAAATGCTACTGGAATAGCATGGAACCAGGGCCATGCCCCTAGCCCTAAACTCAGGCCCACTATAAATCTGCCAAATTAGTGTATTTTCAAAGTGGTACTGAATTCAACCTGTGCAAATGCAAACCATGATTCTTGGAATCAGGATCTGTGAATTGATCTGGAAAATGGGAATCTGGGAAATGTCCACAAGCGGATATTTTGGGCATCTTAGTTGAACTGAGGAACTGAAAAGGTGTAAATTGCTTCATATGTGAGGGGTCATTTGACAAGGGCAACCCACCTCACAAGGGGAAGCTAGCAATATTCAAACTTGATTATCATACTTGCTTTTGTGATGCTTGTTATTGCATTTATCAACTAAATCAAGCATGTCCCCAGCTGCCATTTGTCATACCTATATCAACCAGGTATTGCGGAACACACCTTTCAGCTTGAAGATAATTGTTGCAGTGGAAATGATTTTAAATGCTCATAATTTATCTAATTGAAGAAAAGAAAATTGCTCATGTTTCCTGGGAGAGATGGCTTCCTTTCGCTTGTCAGATCCAATCTACAATTTAGTTCTACTAGTCAAGGGCTATTCAAGAGCCCAATTGCTCATTGCATTATTTGTGCATCACTCTGGCAGGTTACACTTAGCTCCATAAATTGATGCAAGAATGAACTTTCTCATCTAGTTTTGGCAGAGGATATACTGCTGATGAGTAAAGGGTAATGAGTTCTGTGATTTCCTGTTCATTATTTTCTAGACTCTGATAAGCTCATAAGCTCAGGTATGCAGCAGAAGGAATCCTATCTTCACACTGTTCACAAAGCTCAAAGACAGTACATCCTACTGGAGAAAATCATACCATATCCCTTCACTGATTTCTTCTGTACCTACTGCTGTTTTTCTGTGTGCTTCCATGGGACGATTGTTTTTTTCAAACCGGGAATTCTGGACACTCTGTCCCACTACAGTATGAACTAAGCCATATTCAGGTATGGCTCTATGAGCTGCACTGAGCCATTTCCTAGTCATACCTGTGGCACAATTTCAAAGGCCAAACATAAAGCACACCATCATCTTAACCTCTACGGGGCACAGTAAGGACACAGTGTTGAAACCAGTAGACTATCTAATGTTCTATATGCTTTACAAATATGAGGCTTGATATCACCAATGGACTCTTAAACCTGATGACGGACTCTTTGATTCCAGGATCTCAGGAAAGTGAAGTACCTGTTCAGACTGGCTGATCCAATACCAGATGTGGGTATTGAAATAAAATTTCGAGGGGATGGTGAGATACATACTGTGCACCTCCAGACTTTAATAATGCTGATATTGAATGTGTTACCCTTCTGTGACAATTCTAATTCTATTACAACTTCATACAGAGCAAGCCCTGAAAATGGTATTTTGGAAATTAATTCTTGTCTACCCATCATGGATTTACATTTCCAATGGTGCTGAACAAATGCTTACCTTAGCCCGGACTCTATCGACAAGGATGTCAGAATCACAGTTGAGCTTGTTAGAACGCATCTTAAAGTCACTGTCGCCTTTCTTGGGTGGGCTAATCTTGGCATTAGGAAAGCAGGCAGACTTAGGGGAGAAGCCAAAGTGCCTTACAAACTCTAGGAAATCCAATGTTTTGTCTTGGTTTGTAATCAAGGTTTCCCACAGCCTGCGGATTTCACCTCTAGTTATTTCAGGGTGGATATCAAACCTACAAGGAGACATGACAATGAAGATGTATAGTTTTGTTGTGTGAGAAACACATTTTATAACATTCTTCAACAAAATGAGAGACGAAATACCAGGAATGACATTCTATTGGGAAATAAACTTTAGATTTTTTAAACTGAAATTGCATGAGAAAGAAATTAACTTTATGAGGAATAAACGTAATAAAACTCTTACTGCTTTAGGAGGAAGTACATGTTCTCCTGACTCAGGCGCCTGGAATTCATCTCATCCAGATCTTCAAACTCTTTTTCAACTGCATGGTAGTTTTTACTGAGCAGTATTTTGATAATTTTGAACAACTTGGTGGAGAAAAAAGAAGTTTGAGAGTCACATAAGTGGCCAAATGTGCTTTTGTGTTTCTTGATCACAGTTGGTCTTGAGGATACATTCAATTTAATTATCATAGGCACCATATGCAGAGTGAGTAACGTATCATAGCATAAATATAATCATGACTGCTTTGGACAACTGGAAAATGTCTGCTGGCTCATTTTTATGTTTTATTTATGTTGGAAGACACAATGTAAGAACCAATAGGAGGATTGTGGAAACATAATGTGTATATCGCTAAATATTGTAATTCGCCTACTTACCAAAGAGATAAAAATCCAATCAATAAGTGTTAATATTAGTTATTGTGAAATGAAGGTTCCAATAGAATATAATATCAAATTAAAGTGTGATTTTCAACGATGCCTATCTGGTCTCCTTCAGAGTATCCACTCATTACTCGTAATTCGATTCATTGGTACTCATAATACTGCCCTGGGGTTCAGGGTTGCATTAACTGAATCTCACCATTTTAAAAGCTCTTTTTTGGTACAGAAGGACCCATAAAAGATAATGTGAAAATAAAAATTAACAACAATCCACTATTGCATAATTCAGAACCTTCCAAAATTCAAGGACCACATTGTTTTGCAAGAGACTGAAGGCCTAATTTAAGAGTTTGCTGATAACAGGGCGTTAGTAACGCATCAGCAGATGCCTTGTGGACCAATCTTTAGGCACTTCTGATTACTTTAGAAGTGTGGGTACAATTTAGTTTATGATGGCAGAGCCCTATTTACTCTGCTGTTAGAAATATCATGTCAGTGAGCCAGCTGTCACTGGTCTCCTGCAGCAACAATCTGAAAAGCCCAGCCTTCATTAGAGAGGATTTGTTTCTGAAATACCCTAAAAAATTGCCCACTAGGCTACCATCATAGATGACACTGAAGTTTTGCCGGAAGTGGTTGTGCTGTTATGTTTAATGTACTTTTGTTGAAAATTTCCTGATGACATGGCAGGAAACTATAAATTGAGACGGCTGGCCACTACAGAGCATTTGCCACCCCAGTGGCTTGGTGGTTGGCCTGCCAGGGAATAAATGGTGGTCTTAAATGGATAGTTTGCCGAAGCGAAATTATTGTTGAAGGCAGACATCCAATATTAGTACAAGATGATTTTGTAGATTTACATGATTATAATTATTTTGGAACCAAAGTAGGTCTGTTTTAGGAACAAAAGACAGTTCAGGCAAGAAAGTGCCAATCTGATGATTAGAGACATAGGTTACAGGGGTCTTAGCACAGGCTTTTGAACCTGCTCAATGCATCCATGCTTTCAAGCTGCAAGTTAAGCTTTTGCTCGTCCAAGCTGTAGGGGCCAAAAGTGTCTGATCACCTATATGAGTTTAATTTAACGAAATTAGATCCCCCTTTGTGCTGTTAAATGCACTGTAGACGTCATAACTTTCATGAATTAGGAAATGGACAATAAAGACCCCTTTGGCACTCACCAGTAGGGCTGAAGGGGAAGGATGTGAGGGGCAAAGCTGAGATGACATGATCTTACTTTCCTCCGTTTACAATCCCCCACAATTTGGTGACTATCCAATGCATCAGTGTCGCAGACAATCACCCCCCATCCGTAGCGGATGAAATTTTAACAGAAGCTGGAGGATGTAACTAGAATTGCAGCTGCTGGCAGGAGACAATCCAGCGTGGGATCGGGCTGCTAGTGGTGCTTGTGACGGTGCATGGATGGACCTGCAGCTCTAGAGAGGACACTTATGTAATCTCAACTGCATGCTCCTGATGCTGACCCTGGACATGAAGGAGAGAGTCGACAGACGAGGTGTGTAGGGCACCAGCACAATGGGAGGTTGCTGGGCAGCATACGTACCAAGGACCACAGATATTGGGACAGTGAGAACAGCAAAAATCTGGGAGCCGGGGCATTCATGGTCTGGTCACAGTGGCCTTTTCAAAGAGACATTCATAGAGGTTAGTAAAGACTACTGTCTTTCCTTCTCACTCCTTAAACTATACCCGGCAGAAGAAGCCATGTGCTCACCAGGGTCTCAGGCCTGACACGCACTGATTGCATGAGCAGCAATGTGCCGAACTCTTTTCCCATTTGCCAATGGCTTAAAGGACTGCACCTTAAAAACACCCTGGCTTGTGACAGTTTGGGGGCACAAATGTTCCACAGAAAGGAATCTCTTCAGTCACCTGTCCTGATCCCTGGTACACAACCACTGACTGTAAAGCTGCACTGAAGGGTGAAACAGTGCAGTGGAGAAGAAGCAACATCACTCCCTCCAGCTGAACCAATATAGGCCACAAAGACCAGAAGGCAAACCCAGAGCAACCCACCTCATATGCACAAAGTGCCTACTAATGGAAAAAGAAGGTTACCTCAAACAGACACTGTCATGATGGGTGACATCTCAGATAGGCTACACAAAATCCTGCAAGCAATACATGATGCTCGCAAGATGCTAGAGGATAACATTGACATAACATGTTGCCAATCTGACCACAGGAAAATGGTCGAAAGACTGACCACGGTAGAAACTAAAGGGTCAGTTATGGAACCAGCAGGCCTGACAAAACTGCTAGAAGGCCCATTATCATCAGCCTACTAAACTATCATGGCAGGGATAACCTCTTTATAGCGACTGGACTGAAGAGGCTGTTATGAAGCAAGGTGATAAACGTATCCAATTTCCCAGACTACACAGTTGCAGTCCAGCAACAAAGAAGATCCTTCCTGAAGGTGAAATATACACTACATAAACTTCACCTCGAAGGTGTGCTTAGTTCCCCACACATCTCAAGGTACTCAATAATGGCAAGTCACACTTCTTCACATACCAGGCAGAAGTGCAGCAATGGATTGAGGTCATGGGCTTCCTAGAAGGTGAGTTGCCCCGGCTGGGGCAGATGGCGTACCTGGTCCTAGCCCAGAAGGAAGAGGAATAGAGTAGCACGAATGCCTACCCTAGAGCAGAGGCTAGTGGGCAGAGTAGTGCTATAGCAGCAACCGAGCTTATTAGGGTACTAATGGAATATCACACAAGAGTGACACAAGCAAACATTACTCAATGACAGGAGAAGATGTCCAGGATGCCCACATCCAAATAGGACCAGTAATTATGCCTATGACCTCAGACACTGTCCTGTAAATTAAAATGGCAATACTGAACCAGAACCACTCATGGGAACTGTTAAGAGGGATTGGGATATCCAATACAACATTACACATGACTAGCACTTCTACACGATGAAGGGGGCACTCTAATAGCCACTGTGTATACTGGTTCATGCTGTGAAGCAGCACAACAGTGAAGCACTCACATGGTCTTAGACACACCACACACTGTCTCCTTGGATTCATACACAATACACAATGCAGAGGTCTATTGTTTGGTTGTCTGGGGTTTACTTTAGAGTTTCAGGCTAAGAACAGATGGACGGAGTGTAGTTTCACTTGGCCCAGGGGATTTACAGTGCCTTGAACCTTGCTGAGTGCTGATGCCTTGAACATGCAGTCACAACTTTAACGCTCTCTCTGGATTGACAATGTTGCGTGTGCAACATCAACCAACTCCACAATATAAAAGAAGACACCCTTTACTGATCCTAGGATATGGTGTCAATTAACATGTACAAATAAACAACATGGAATATCCATTGATTGATGGGGCCATCAAAATATCACAGAACTCATGCACACCTGAAAAGATGAAGATGCATACAGCTATCCTCCAAGAGACCCACCTCACAGCAGATGAGGGTCATAAACTCCAAACGAGGTGGCAAGGCCTGCTCTAAGAAACTAATTATTCAGCATATACTAGAGGAAAACTAATATGGGTCAGTTCCAGCATCCCCGTTATTGTCAGTTATTTTCAGTAGGCATTGGGTAGACCTGAATGGAAAATGTTACAGCACTGTAATGTTTAGGAACAGAATATGTGATGCAAATGTTTGAACAAATTATTCTAAGAAGGAGGTTCAGCAGAAACTGACAGCTCTTGATAGTATATTCAAAGGCTGAAGGGACGAGTAGATAACATGAATGGAGACTCGATGTGGGCTACAGTAAGGAGGAGCAAGGCTGTCAGAATACTGAATGAAGACAGCAACTAAAGACCTACTGTTGCTTTGTGATGGGAAAAGCTGTGACATACCTGCTGAAGCTCTCACTATGGTAGCCAATAACAAGGCATCTCTTTTAGTGTGAAGTAAGGCACAACTGTGTTATTTAGCTAACTATGAAATATTCTAAACACACCATAAGAACACACATGACTGCAAGTAACAGAGAGCCTCCAAAAGCAACCCTGTGGGAATATGAAGACTGGTAGTATGAAGGTACCCTTACGTTCAGAGGAGACAGGTTCTTCAAGGTATGTGCCTGCCTGATGTGAAGGAACTGAATGGGTTAATGGAGGGATAGGTGTTTGTGTGGACTCTTCCTGGTGATGTTCCTTGGACAGAAGCTCCTGTGAGGAGCTGTATATATCAGCCATATTGGAGATATAATTTGTGATTTGTAAGGCAGAAACTTTTTGTTGACTCAGACTATTTTCTCAGTACTCAGCCTCTTAATAGAAAACCAGAAATTGAGTTATGACAAATTAATTGAGTCTCATAAGACTGCTTAGGGCACTAGTATTAAAAGGGAAAGACAACTTTTATGGACTCACATTTGGTTTCTCCTAGCTTAAACATCCTACCATGACGTGGGACAAAGACGTTTCTTAGGATAGAAAGGAGTGATATATTTAGTGCAATAGTGACCAAGAAAGGTTGTATATCAGAATATCATTATCTAAAATATTGCCTGACATAAATATCATGGCCTAGATATCATCTACAAAAAGATTCTCCCATGAGGTGTAGAGTTTGCATTATTAACTCCAGCGTGGCAACTTTTTTCTAACTTATATTTGTTATATTTAGGATACAATGCTTCCTTAATGTGAGGATTGGGGTGCATTATATGACATGGATGTGAGACCTTACCATGTAATACACTCACAGAACTGTCTTGGGTCCAGTCAAACTTGTTTGCAAACCTTTAGCTCAACCCTGGGTAGCTGTGGGTTTGAGCAGCAAGGTATAAACAAAGAAACTAGTGTAAATCATTTAGAAGCACCAAACAAACACATAAAAGAGACACACAACTTGAAAGAAAGCAGACATCAATTTATAAAAATAGATTTTTTAATGAATTTGTAGAGTTCAAGATCATCCACCAGATGGTTCTGGAGCTATAGATTTTCAAAGTAAATGTAAATCTCAGTACTTTTTGTCACAACTGCAAATTAGCATTGGTAACTGTAAAGTTTGGAAACTTTTGAAAAATTTGAAAGAGTTGTGTTTAGCATTTGTGGCCCAACTAGGGTGACCACATCCAGCAGAGAGAAGGTCAGGGGGGTCCCTGAGGAGTATGTGTACATTTACCTGGCCACCAAAGCATTCTACAGTCCAGCTCTGAACTTTACATTACAACCTCCATAGACTTTAACAGAGTAGTCTTGATAATGGGGATGCAGGAGATGGAGAATGCACAAGAATACTCTAGGAGCTGGACTTTCAACAGGGGTGTCCTTGCAGTTACTGCTCAGTCCACAGGTCAGGTCGGGTGGCACTGACCACAGAGGTCAGGGTCTCTCAAAGTCTTCTTTAAGCCAGTACAAGGCTAGTTTCTTCTGGGCTAACGATCTCCGTCCACAGCGGGTCCAGCGGTATCCTTTGGTGGAGGCTAGTGTCCATGCAACTTTTGGCCATCAAGGATTGGTCTCTTGGGGTGCCTAGCAGAGGTAAGTGGTGAATCTCTTGTATCCCATGCTGAGATACCCAATTGGTTTTCTCTTTTTCCACTAACACCAAGTTAGAACAAGCTACTTTATCATCCTGTCTGTCGGACGTTGCTAGATGAATGGTGGACAGTAAGCTTAAGCTTAATGATGCGAAAACAGAGGTTATGTTGGTAGGGAACTTATGCCTCCTTAAGTCTCCTGCTCCAGTCCCAATAGATTTAAAGATCTTCCCCCGCCTAAAGACAATATAAAAAGTCTAGGCTTTTGGCTGGACTCCCGTCTCACGATGGAATGTCACTCGAAAAAACTTGCAGCTACCTGTTTTAGTCTGTTAAGAACCTTAATGAAAATCTTTACATTCCTCCCTTTCCTGGCTAAAAGACTTATTGCCCAGGCTCTCATACTGTCACGTCTAGATTATGGGAATGTTTTATTTATGAGTTCTCCGCCCTATATTTTAAAGAGATTGCAGGTGGTACAAAATGCTACTGCCCGCCTATTGCTGGACATTCCAAGACATCATTCTGCCAAAGCAGCCCTGGCCTCTCTCCATTGGCTTCCCATTGAACAATGTGTTAATTTTGAAGCCATGTGTCTTGTTCATTGGGCATTTCAGAAAAAGGGTCTGGCTTTTCTTAGGCAGATTATAACTCCCTATACTCCTCAGAGATCACTTAGATCCTCATCTGCTTCCTTAATTAATATTTGTCATGTCAAGAAAGCAAGATGGGGAGGTACCTCATTTGCCTTTAAAGCAGCCAACTTATGGAATTCCCTGCCACTGGAACTCCGCTTAGAGAACTCGAAACTCTCCTTTTGTAAAAATTTGAAGACTTTACTGTTCCCTCTGTAGTTTCCTTTGCCTGGTCAATGGTCCTGCATCAGTGCTGCATCAGTGCTTGGAAGCCTTCGGGTAGCCATGAACTCTATAAATCCTAATGATAATAATAATAATAATAACAATAATCTCCAGAAACGGTTACTGACTTGCTGATTTGGGCTACTTCAGCTTTGATTGGTGCTGGTTCTGGGGGTCATACGACTGATCCTTGAGTCACTTCTTTGGTCTTGGGTTTGGGAGCAACTTTTTCTCAAGCCAGGAGCCACAGGCACAGTCCACTCTTTGCTAGCCCAAGATGTGGCATATGCAGTCCAGCAGACATTGCAGCCGCTTTTTGCCAAGTCCAGGGGTCCTCTTCAGTCCTTTCTACAGTTCCGCAGTGATCTGAGATTCAGTGTGCTATGGGTGCTACATGTATCCTCAAAAGTGCCCTGCGGGGATGATGCATCACTAGCCAACGTGCTACCATGATCCCTCCCACACTGTGACGACTTCCAGCTATGTGTGGCATCTAACAATCCCAGAGTTCACTATTCTGCCCACTCCCAAGATGTCCGAACTCTTTTTTGCATGGTAGGAACTTGGTAGTCCACCCTAGAGCTGGTCTCCCCTCTCTGTTCCCACTGTCAGCCTGTCAACCTGAACAAAGAGACCTTTCTTCAGGAATGTGATTGCCATTTGTCTTTGAAGTTAAGCTTGCCTTTTGGGCTACCACCCTGATAAGTAGGATTCTATTGTTCCTGAGAGTCATTCACACTACTGTCCAGGAGGGCAGAAGGTTGTCTGGTGGCCAAAAGTTGTGTGAGAATACTAGATAAACTGCGCAACAAAGTGGCAATTTTCTAAAAGTTGTCTTTCCTTAAAAGTGACATTTAATTTGACTTGGGCTTCAAGTCAGGTTTAATGCCATGATTAATTTGATACCTCGAAGTACCAATTTTAGTAGTCCCATTCAGAAGTAAGTCAGGCTGAGGGGCCAGTCGATAACTCTCTGTTAGCCAATGAATGGGATTATAACTTTTCCACAGCAAAAACAACAATTGGCAGGTTTTGCTGTTAGGGCTTATTAAAGATTTATGGGGGTCATTCCGACCCCGGCGGTCAAGGAGCGCCGGGGCCGGGGTCGGCGGGAGCACCGCCAACAGGCTGGCGGTGCTCCGCAGGGCATTCTGACCGCGGCGGTATGGCCGCGGTCAGAACAGGAAAACCGGCGGTATCCCGCCGGTTTTCCGCTGCCCTGAGGAATCCCCCATGGCGGCGCAGCTTGCTGCGCCGCCATGGGGGATTCCGACCCCCTCACCGCCATCCTGTTCCTGGCGGTTCCGACTGCCAGGAACAGGATGGTGGTGAGGGGTGTCGTGGGGCCCCTGGGGGCCCCTGCAGTGCCCATGCCAATGGCATGGGCACTGCAGGGGCCCCCGTAAGAGGGCCCCACTTTGAATTTCAGTGTCTGCTTAGCAGACACTGAAATTCGCGACGGGTGCTACTGCACCCGTCGCACCCTTCCCACTCCGCCGGCTCCATTCGGAGCCGGCTTCCTCGTGGGAAGGGGTTTCCCGCTGGGCTGGCGGGCGGCCTTCTGGCGGTCGCCCGCCAGCCCAGCGGGAAAGCCAGAATGGCCTCCGCGGTCAGAATGAGGCCCTATGTCCTACTTAATATGATACTGGGGCTTGGTAAGCCTTCTGTAGGAGAGACTTACATATATTGTTAAGTGAAGTGTGGGAAAAGGCAAAGTCGAACCAGCAGTTTTAAAACTGCTCATCCATCCTGCAGTGGTAGGTTGGGAGCCATTTTTTACTTTGTAACACATAGGGTGGCACAACTGGTGCTGCAGTCCTAGGTGGACAGAGTGTCTTACATGCCCTGGGTACCAATTACAAGGGGCTTATAAGAAAGTTGGTTTATGCCAGTTGGGGTTAGGCAATTCAACATACCTTTTGTAGTCAGTTAGAACACTGGCACTGAGGTCTGGTTGGCAGGCATCAATGCGCTCTCAGAATCGAAACAACAGCAGCATCAGTCCGAAATTGTGGGGATGATCATGCAAAAAGAGGCATTTTCTTACACTATTTTTGTTATGATATTTAGGTATGTTCCCCCAAAGACAAATTGAAGCCTAATTCCTTAAGACCTCCTGCCTCTTGACAAAGGGTAGAAGGCAAGGAGAAGGGGGTACGAACCACTGCCTACATGGCTGCAGACTCTTGTGTAAAACTGCCTTCAGGCTTGTGCTGAAAGGGAGAGGGCCAAAGTCAACCAGGAAAAGTGAAATATTTCAAAGACAATTATAGGGGTACATGGACTGCCATAAAAATTATCATGCCCATTCAAGACATCCTCTTATGCATCAATTACGTTTGATGTAGACACTAGTATGACTTTGATACTACAAGAGTCAGAGAGAGTCATTCACCACACCCTTCTTAAACTCAAAAATATTTATATGAGTATTATGTGCAATCTGCCCCACAAACTGGGAAGGCAGTTATTCTCTATGTCAATTTGAGGTAGCTGTCTGTGTTTTTGATGTCCATACTGCATGCATAATTGTCCTGACATGCCATTACGCTTTGACTTCCATCAAGTAAGTAATGTGAGCTTGGTTTATTGGCATCATACAGTTCGATAGCTGCTCAAAGTTAGTGGAAAAGAGCACGTTTGGCAGTCAAGGCAACTGTAGAAATACTCACTTCTTCTCCAGGGGTGTTAGTACAAATATCCCCACCAGGCCAGACTGCCTTTATTTCGAAAGAAGAACAAATATGTACATAACCTTAGCATGAGATATCACTAGAAAACAGCATGTGTGAAGCAGATCCCCCAGTCACAGTCATGAGCAAGGCTAACACTCCATGTGCCAAAATAGTGCCATCACAGTAGTTATGTAGTGGGGTTTGCACTGTACCTGCTCTGGTGTCCTCCCGCTGATATATTCTTCTTTGGAAGAGGGTGCTCTCGGATACATTTTGGTTTCCATATCCTCACTAGGTGGAGATGCTGATCTTGCTATAGACTTCTCATCAAAAAGTGTTGGCACACCTCTCCTAAAATAGAATATGTTCTTAATATGTTAATGCAATGTAATCTCACTGGTTATCATTAACATCATAAGGTGGGCAAATATGTATATGAGCTAAAGTATGAATGTTCAATAAAATATTTTACACTAGGTAGGTTTTGCATACTCTTTACAATTATACAACAGGGGTAGTTTTAGATTGACACACACATTTGTGAATAACGTATTGAGTAGTTTTCATTTAACACTGAATGAGGAATCCAGGTTAGAGGTTGAAAATAATCTATGTGAGATCCTTTCCCCATGACAGCTTAGTGCACAGCAGAACACAGATCATTCATTACCTGTACTGTGGGGATTCAATTTAGCCTTATACATACTGTATTTGTGTATTGCAGCGTGTCCAACTAAATGAATTACACATATCTTCCTATGTATTCTGAACCAAAAGAGTCAATGTTTGGATTGATACCCTTGAAAAACGTAGAAAGGATTTTACTACAATGATTTAGAGTCGCATTATAAGCAAAAGGTGAAAAAGCTGAGGCTCTCTTATGTCATTCAAAGAGCAACATGATTAACAACTCAAAGAACTAAAATAGTGTGAATTCTATATTGTATGTAAGGAAATGATGTACGAATGAAATACAGCACAAAGATGTTATTAATGAAGTACATTATTTTCAGTCATATATTTAAGGAAGTTCATTTGTGAGCAGGACATTATTACACCTTCTGTGGCATCAGTAGAACAATAAATGTCTTAGTTCTGCATGGCAGAATATTGTCCAATTTAACTTTTTACTTAACAATCAGTCAATGTGGACTTTGAATTCAAATATACAAACAATATTTATACAGTCCATTCAAGAAAAAATACATATAAAAGTAGGATGAAAAGCTATGAGAAATTAAAACACAGTGTGGGCAAATTAATATTTTGGGGGTATTAAAGGCAACAATGAGATTCGTCAACGAGGTCTCACAGCTGATCAGGTGACACCTTCACCCTGATTAGGACTGGCTCATCAGGCCACCACGTTTTGGAACACAGGTTTCTATGAGACCCGCAACAAGTACTTACAACATCATTTTACATATAATTACTTTCTGTTGGGAGCATGTTGTTGTTTGTTGATTGTTTAGCCATTCTGTAAGGTGAACGCAATTTTTCTAATTAAGGGCATGACAAAACCAGCCCTATTCCTGATAGACATTACCTCATTATTGGTATGCCATGTCAATCCCAAAATGCTGATGGAATCTTCACTCCTCATCCCTTCCGTTCATACCATTCTTGAGAAAAAATCCCCACAGACTTTGTCATCTGAAGAAAGTGATATCTAAGCTAATAGATCACCATTTTCTTGAAATCTCTGATGACAGAAACTATTAGTGATTTTCTTTAATATATTCTCCATAATATGTATTTGTGAGGGTAGAGAATGGGAATCTAATCAGGAAAGTTCTGTCTATAATTACAGCTGTAATTTAAGTTTGCATCTAAGAATTTAGAAAAAAACGAAGAAAATATTTGGAATCATTATTCTTGGAAGCAATCTGTCATAGAAGGCCCATTGATAAAGTATTCCACAATGTGTGAAAATTCAAGGTCAGGACTAAGATAGAGCTAGAAAGTGTTAGTACCTTACATCTACTATTTTATATTATGCAAATGAGACAGTACTTTTTCCGCACTAATTGGCAAAATGGGTCTATCCCAACTATGTCTATTTTAATATATGTCTATTTGTCATAGGTAGAGGTAAGTTCATCTTATTAGAGTTAAGCTTCAGATAGTTATGGCTCAAAATATTCTTTAGGTAGCTGTGAGGATTGAAAAAGGGCTGTGTATCTTCTTCCTATGACAATGCCTTGCAGCCAAAGGATTTGATGATGTAAGACAGTTATTGGATGTACACATTGAATAACAATGGCTACAAAGAAGACACCAGAACTACCCCAAATGGCACTGAGGTGCTTCTTGATGTATAATGAGATAGATTGAGACACTGATGTATAATGAGATACGTTGAGAGATTGGGAGTGGCCCTCCAGGAATGAGATTAACTATTCCACAGTGCTATCTTTGATTCCCATCTTTCTTAATTGTTGAACCAGAACAGACAGGCCTGCTATTTTAATAAATACTGTTGTAATACATACTTGTGATGTGTCATCCGCATCCAAACTAGACCTCAGGTCCTCCACTTCTCTCAGGAATGCCATTTCTGTCACTCTGCCATCCTACTTACCATAGGTCTGGGGTAACTGATACCTCCAAAATTGTCAATAGCTGTTTCATCAGAATTTTATTGAGGATTTTACCAAGTGCTGGGAGAGTTGTAATTGGACAGTAGTTGGCAACACTGCTATAATATATTAGCAGGACCTCTCCAATGGCCAAAGAGGTGTTAATTAGGTCTGTGACACTGTCCCTAATTGGAAGCTCTAAACAGCTGCCTGGAATGGATTATCTTAGGCGCTTCATATGCATGATAAAGGGCTCAACATTTTCCCTGGTAGCTGGTGTGAAAGAGGTCCAGGAAGACCCATTCCTCTCTTGGGGGGGAGGGCACATACAAAGGTAGCTGAGCCGAATTCCAATCTAGTTTTATATCCCTCTATGTCCTGGGTTTTGAGCAATGCAGGTCATTGTTCACTGAAAACCTGTGATTTTTAAACCTCTTTATAAAATTAAATATGCATTAGGGATGGAGAGAACACCCCTCAAACCCTCTTACAAAGGTCTGACACAATCTGATTTAAAGCTCATAGCAATACAGCAAAACATTAAGAGAGTTCAAGCTTGCAGGTAAAAGTTTGTACCACGAAATCAGGGAAATCTCATAATGAGTAGCAGCAGAGCAGATCCACTCCTGGCCTGAAACAGATTCTCAGTGCAAGAGGACACTAGTTTCAACCTTCCTTGGGAGACCATCAGAATGCAGACATGAAGTCCCTTAACTCAGAGGGCTCCCTGACAACCATCTGGATATATGGATCCCCTATACAGATCGATATTCGATGGGGAATGAACCAGAGTAAGAATGAGGAGACAGAAACATGAGAACATGCTTTTACTTCAGTGTCAACTTTAAATGTATTTTTCGTGTATGTTCTTAAAGGTCAGCAACTGCATTGACTCTGTAAGTTTTCTAAATACACAGACTTAAGTGCACATACAGAAACAGACTAAGTTTGCACACACACGCACTCTCTCTCTTTTGGAAATATGTGTCATTATTGTAAGCCATTTTGTGATTTATTTATGTGATTAATTAACCTTTTTTAGCACAATCAAAGAACATGTGAACCTCAAAGGATTGTCTCCTTTCATTATCCAATACTGGCATAAAAACACATAATTTTCCTATAAGGTGTTTCTAGGGACGTTTTCATAAAATAGATGTTTGTCTTGATTGGAATTTGAAAAGATCTAAAATATAAGTGACAACAAGGGACGTCTTAGCATTCTACAATTTGTCCACTCTCCCCAGCTAAAAGGTAGCTTACATGCATGATACGTCATCAGAACATTGCGGCTTGTTTGTACCAGGACACCTTCAGTTTGTTTCTATACTGGCAGCAATCAGGCCTTGATACCAGCGGTTGGATTACAAATTTCTTCCAAAAACCAAGATCAACTCAGAGGTGTAATGGAGGGTAGCGAGGGAGGTGAACGGCTTAGAACCGCCCCTCCTGCCCCGCGCATTAGTGGGCCAGCGATAGTACGCTGCAGGGTCAAGGGCACATGGACCAAATTCTCCCAGCACTTGACAAACTTAACCAAGCAAACCAAAGATGCTCACAATAAAGGAGAAAGAAGGGCAACCACCCTAATGAGTTTTTCTTGCGCTTGGTTGAACGAAGAAGCCTTTTCAGGAGGCTAATAGTTGAAAACCTTTGCGGGCTTTTGTCCTAAGAAATGGCAGGCGTTTTCCACCCTTTTTTTTTTTTAAAAGAAGAAAATAAAAGAAAAAGTAAGGCCCTTTTGGTGTCCCCATGAGCTGTGTGGATTTTAAGGGCGACCTCGGGTCATACAGAACTAATCAACCGAAAACAATACGAAAATTAGCCTGACAGTCAGCAAGTATCTGAGGACTTTATCAAAAAGAATTAGGAATGGACAAACTCACTTGCAGCAGCAAAGGGTCGAATCTGCAAGGTGGCATTGTTGCTGCCTGGATTAAATTATGTATTCATTGTTAATTTATGTATGTATGTGTGTGCAAATGACCTAGCTGCTGCAGGTGCATAAGGGGGATTCTGAAAGGGCCCGGTTTAGCCCCACGGCTGCAATATTGGTCCATTTAACTCATTCTTCCCCTTAAAGCGATCAAACACTGACTTTTGGAAGGGGAGCAGATAGGGAGGAAAACGCATGACCAGTGGCCTTCTGAGCCCCATTCATGACTTTCAGAAGGCCGAGGAGAGGAGAGTGCAGGCCCCATGCAGTTTAATGGCGAGGAAATTAGCAAATGAATGCTTATGTCAATATGTGAATAATCCGTATTGGTTTAAACAGATACAAAGTCTCATTCGAAGCTTAAAAGCTCGCAGTATGCCCCATACGCAGAGACCCGCGAAAATCGTCTTTTTGTGTCAGAGGACGGACAGACAATAATTGTTGAATCGAATCAAGACTACAGACTCTTCCCAATTCATTTGTTTCGAGCGCTTCCAAGTGAACGAGACGATAAAGCGAACCATTGGTCTTTTTCTGCTGCGTCATTGAGGTATTGCTGAGTGAAGCTCAGATCTGACGTATATAAGTATTTTTTTCCAGGTTCAATCCGTCCTCTTTTTGTTTCGCAAGGGCAGAAATCGAGGTTACAAAACAGCAGGCATCTTGATTTTTTTCAAGGTCTTAACCCGGCATCAATAATCGACTGAAACTGCCAGTGCCCGCCGCTGCTGACCTGGAGTAGCCACCCTCAGTGGGGCTCCGTGTAGGGCAAGACCCTGGGCGCAGGATGAACACAGCACCCCAGCGTGTGTGCATGGAGGCCAGAAGGCAGGCATGTGCCCTATGACGGCGTGCCATGTGGACAGAGAAAGATGCACCTCACTCATCTGCCACAGGGGCCTTCAAAATACACATATAAAAACTTCTACATCACAGGAGGGATTATTATTACAACGTAAACCACGATTTTTTTTAACGAAATCCGGGCTCTACCCTTAATGTTGCACTTGAAAACAAGATTTTTTTATTCGTTGAATTAAGTATCCTTTGGGTTTTTATATTGTATTGTAATTTAATAGAATTTATGTAGCGCTTACTATCCCTGACGAGGCTTCGAAGCGTTTTTAGAGGATACCCTGTTCAGACTGAGACACCATTCAAAGGTTTGATCAATAAAAATGAGTAGCTTTAGGCTGTCACCTACACATTTTGTATAGTTTCTTATTTTACGATAGGCACAACAATCTTTTCCCCTGCACACGAGAATCTATAAAACCCATTACATTTTCAAGTGTCACACCTGACCTTAAACTGGAAACATTTCCATCAGCAGTTTTGATTGTTTTTTTTGTTTTGTTTTAATTTACTGTCAGCATGAGAAAAATGTTTCCATGTGAAGAATTTACTTCCCCAGCACCTGCTGGACATGTGGGACACTTTCATAGTTTCTTACCTAATTTGCACACTTACTTCATGTAGTTTTTAACACTACAGTTAGGAGCACAAATCATTTATGAAGAAAACATTGCGAATGTCTGTGAATGCAAAGTTATGACTTTAAGGCAAGTCTTGTGGGAGGTCATTACATTTCCAGTAGCCAACATGGAGCCCTTCATGTGGGAACACACATTTTCAAAACTTTAGCCCCACACTTATACCACTGGAAAGTCGGCATTCTTGCATACATTTTCGGTTCAAAGTAGAATATAGGGTCAACAAAAATTCCTCAAAACCTAATAATGAGGATGAAGTTTTGAAAACTATCACAAAATACATATTTTTTCTAAACGTAAACGTAATTTCTAACTGCAATTTTTTTTTCTCAAGGAGGCCGAGAAACAGTCTGGTTATTTAATGATATGAAAACTAATTTCTAAAAGACACGTTCCCCTGATCGTATCTTAAAGTTGAGATTAACTTTGTAACTTGATGTAAGTAAAATGTATTGAAGCAAAGAGGTTCAGCAATTGCTTCTTTGCATGTAAAGGCAGGAAAGCATGTCAAATGACAGATAAGACAACCATAACACCTCCTCTGACAGACTTTACTGCTGTGAACCTGTAGCTTTCTATTAAACAAAGTCTCTATGAGGAGATAGCAATACGTGCCTTGTTTAGGCACAGTAATTGAACAAAAATACCATGTGTCATGCTGCATCAGTTCTGAGGTAACCCACAGCTGGCCCAGGAGGAATATACTCTGATGCCAACAAAGGGTCCAGGATCTGGGAGGCACCTCTTGGGATCAGGATTCACTCCAGCAGAGGCCAACATCAAGGCACAGGCAGGTCCAGTTCCATTTGGGAAGCTTGGCAGATGCAGGACAGATATTTGGAGCTTGTTATGTCCCTTTAGCTCACAACAGGGTGCCTGTCAGCTAGACCTTAGAGTCACCTAGGTAGTTCTGGTGTCAAAAAGCAGATCCAGTCTTCATTTCTTAGGCAGCAGGGAAGTCCTTCTTGCAGCAGGGCAGAAGGGCAGTCCTATCAGCAACAGGGCTGAGGGCAGTCCTTCTTCTGAGTCTTACAAAGGTCCAGAAGTGACATGAAGAGTTGGTCTGAGGGTTCAGTATTTATCCATGGGACCAGCTTTGAGGAGGGAGAAACTTCTAGACTTCCCCTCACATTTGGTTCTGGAATGGAATTTCTTTCCTTCCCCTGCCCTGGTCCCAGGATGTCTGGAATCACAAACGACAAAGGTGAAGTTCTTTGTGAGTGGGCTGAGGCAGCTCAGTTTGTACTGCAAGTGTGGTAGGTGACAGCTTTGCCCCCTCCCATCAGGTTATGACTGCCCATCCTGCCAACACCAAATCACTCTTTTGTGATACTATCTCGGAGGAATACACAAAGGCCAACTGCCATATACACCTAGTCATGTGACCCAGGAAACATGCTGCAGGCATTAACTGGTTAGGTCTAGAAAATTTCAACTGTCTAAAGGTGACATTTTCAGTATTATGACTCAAAATTCGACTTTACCATTAAAGAGGGTTTTAAATGGCAATTCATTAGAAACCAAACATGGTATTTCTACTTATTCCCAAACAAAAGTTATAACTTATTAAATGTAATAAGGTAACCCACTGTTATCCTATGAGAGGGGTAGGTCAGCAGTGAAAAACAAATTTACAAGTTTTTCCCTATTAGGACATGTAAAACTACATGGCATGTAAAAAGTACTTGGTCAACTTTTTATTTTTTTGATAATTTTTTTTGTTGAATTTTTATATGCAAATACACACTCTTTACAATCACATAGATATGATAGCTCGGAGATAACCAGTTTGCAACAAGCATTACAGTGAGACAAGGCGCTTGTAATAGGTTGCATATCTCTGGGTTATACCGCAAAGGGTGTGATGGAGACATCCTTGTTCATCAGTGATCTCAGGTATCACTCTGGTTGCTTGATTTCGGGTGGCAAATCAATACAACAGTTTGCCATTTTTGTCTCCCTCTCTGTAAACCTGAGCAGTCTAGGTCAGTTAACAAAAGACGGATCTCCTTGCGTATCAATGCAAGTTGACGACAAGTATCACCTTGTGGGTCATTGAGGAGATACTTCGCCAATCGAAAGGCGCAAGCCTACAACTGAGTAATATGCTATGTTTGGGATCATTCCTTCTCCTTAATCATGCCTTTGGCATAACCTCTAATGGTGGCCTTACTTGCAGCCCATAGAGTGCCTCCAGAGCTAACTGAGCTATCATTCGTTAAGTAGTACACCTTGAGGTCGTTTTCCAGTGCCTGCTTGTAGGTCTCTTCCTGAAGATACAATGCATTGAGCTGCCACACAGGATGCAGCACATATGTGGTAGATCCCAGCCTGAGGAGAAGAAGGGCATGGTCAGAGATCCCACTAGGGAGAATCTGGACATGGGACACCCAGAGACAGTCTGCGGCTGGCATGAAAACAAGATCAATGTGTGAGTGAGTATGGTGTGCAGCTGATGTATGTGTAAATTGCTGCTGCCTGGGATGCCAGATCCTCCAGACATCACAGAGGCCTAGAACAAAGGTCCACTGCATGAAGTGCTGAGTGCCAGTAGGAAGTGAAATAGAAGTGGGACTGGTGAAATCCAAGGCAGGGGCGAAGGCCACGTTAAAGTCTCCTCCCACTACTGTGAGGCCCCCAGGGAGCTGCAACAGCACCTTTGAGAGCTCAGCAAGAAATATGTCAAGGGCTGCAGGAGGGGCATTGGCGCACACAAGATTAACCATGCTCCCTCTACAGTGCCAGCATGGGTGAGGGACCCGTCATGAGGGTCTAACACTGTCTGGGTGACAATCATAGGAAAAGACCAGCGAAGCAGAATCGCAATCCCCTGGGCATCCCTAGTGTAACCCGAGTGGTACACCCAATTGTATCCCTGACAGAGCAGAAAAAGGCATCAACTTCCCATGAGGTGTGTCTCTTGTAACATCAGGATGGCAGACAGGAAGCGATGGACATACCTCATGACCGCAGAGCATTTCACACAATCCAGCAGCCCATTAGCATACCAGGACATTAGGTGAAAGGCTTCCATGCCAATGTGAGGGGATGTTGTGAATTTAGCACATCGGGGAGAACCCTGAATGTCAGGGGGGGCCTTTTTTGTAGGGAGGCATCTGGTGTTCATGCTGAGCACTAGGACATCTGGTAACATGGCAGGAGTGATGTGACCTGAAGGGGTGTTTGAGTGTGGTAGTAACTAAGAAACAAAACATGTTAAACAACAAAACAGTGCAAAAACCCTTCCCCCTAACAACCCTCCACTCTCTACTTGAATCCAAGAAGCATCTGTCACGCACAAAATGTTAACCAAGAAAAAAACACAACTTGTAGGCAGGTGTGGAGTGGTGGACTCCTCCCCAGAACAGGATCAGCACTGACCAACAGGAATGAAAGCAGAGAAAAGAAACAATAATAATTAACAATTAGACAAGAGAAAGGTCTCCCTTTCCAAAGTGACTCCCCACCTTCATCACCAGAAGCCCAGCAGCAGTTCAAAATGTGGGGCTTTGGGACAAATTGTAGTCAGCTTCAATTTCACGGGAGGCAGTAAGATCCAGGGCGGCATCCCAGTCTCAGCTTGGCAGTACACATGGGCCACATCAGACGGGGGCAGGTCCATATTGGGTGGTGGGTTCTCTTTTGCACAATTATGAGGAGAGAATGACTTTGCCCTAGCACCCGGCACTTCTTGCGAGAGCAGGTGTAGTACTTCTTTGGTTTGGGAACGTTACCTGTAGACACAGTCAGCGAGGTCATCAATCCAGAAGGAGGGGACCGCCCCGGTCTATGAAGCCGCCTCTTCTCTGTAAGCCTGTACCAAGCCACCTCTGGGGTGTTGAAGAAATGGGAGTTATTGGCAAAGATCATCTCTATTCATGCCAGGAACAGAACCATATAGAGGAGATTGAGTGCCCTAAGGTTTTTTTGACTGTTGTGTAAGCGCGCCATAGGGTTTGCACCTCCTTGGTGTAATCCAGGAAGATGAGGATTTTTGAGTTCTAATATTGCAGGTGAGGGGGAGACCAGACATCTTTCAGAATGGAATCTCTGCCTTTGAAATTGGGGATGTGGGCGATCATGGGTCTGTGTGGGGCTCCTGTGGGAGGCTTAGGTATCAGAGCTATATGTGCCCTCTCAACAGCAAACCTGGGGAATAGTTTGTCAGCTGGCATCCAAATTTGATCCATTGCTCCAAAACCTCTGGGGCACGCGGCAACTCATCACCCTCGGGGAACCCTACGAACCTGAGGTTGTTGCACCTTTACTGATTTTCAGTATCCTCCGCAGATCCATCACCTCATCTTCTACCGGGGAAATACAGCTTTCAGTCTCAGTCAGTCTGTCCACGGCATTGCGCAGGTCCTGGTGCATAATGCCACATCCATGTGGACATCGCCAATTTTACTTTCAACAGCTGCTTGTGATGTGTGTTTGGCCTGCAAGATCGTGGTCAGGTATCCTTCCTAATTCATCGTCCTTTCTGCCGAACCCTCTCTCATGTGTGTGGGACCGGTAGTGTACTGGTCTATATGGCCCTGAGAGGAGGCTGGACGATTTGACTTATCCTTCCCCTTGGTAGATCCGGAGAGTGGAGATAGATGCAAGTGAGGATCTGGCTTGCTTGTCACACCCTTGCTATAGTCACTACCAAGCTGGAGGCCCAGGCCACGGTAGCAAGCTGCAGGAGCTCTGACCAGACTTGACTCTGACTCCATGGACAGTCCAGGGAGGAACAATGTCTGGCGGTGTCAAGGTCGTCAGAGAGTAGGCGGTGGTCAAACAATGGATGGTGACTTCTAGACCTGCCTCTGGCACGAGCGCCTCCAGCGCTGGAGGCAGGGGCACACAAGTCAGTATCCCCAGTACCGTAGAGTCAGTGAAGGATTGGCATGGGGGAAATGCTCATCGACTCCCCCCGTCAGCATCAGGCATCAGGTCACCCCCTGATGCCCCAGGCAAGAGTAGGAGGGTCAAGCAAGAGGGGCGTCACACCCCGCAAATCCATCATGGCGCGAATCTTCGGGAATCCATTGTATCTTCCAGTATTTGGCCACCTCTGCACCAGCACCCCACCAGGACCCATTGCCGGGTGGTTACAGATAATATGAAACATTCAATCATGGATACGACCCCTCGGCAGTTACCGGCTGCAAGGCCACAACTTCCCACACTTGTTTCTCGGCCAAAGAGGCCTCACATAGCTAGCCCGGGAAGCAAATTCTGTAAGGAGTACCGTAAGTACACATCATGAGCCACAAGTTACTCAGGCTCACTGGTGGCACCACCTGCCACAGAGTCCTACCTCGAGGCACACACTAGCATAGGCACTGCCTCACGTACCTTTCGGCCATCCACCCTGCTCAGTATAAGAGCGTCCATGATCTCTTTAGGCCTCAAACAGATATTCTCTGTAGCAATCGCTCACATGAAATCGTGGCTGCCCCACAGCTGATCCACTGCCCGATATGCACAGCCTTAGTTGCAGGTGAGCTCACCTGACCACAACAGCAGGCCTCAGGCTCCGCCCCCGCAAATACATAGCAGAGGGAGCGGTGATCCTTTGCATGCTCTTGAGTAGCACAGGTCATGATTGGTGAGAGGGGGGACACACAGGTCCCGGCGGCCCCAGGAGGGGGCGAGTGTGTGCTTTTTGGCCTTGTGTAGTTTCTGGGGGCCACCTCCAGGTGGTACGCCGAATGGGGACCACAGCCACCTTGCTGTTGTGCTTCCAAGACAAGGCCGTGGGAGACTCCTCTGCACTGCAGCGTAGCTGGCAGCAGTGAAGACACCTAGAGGTTCCCAATGCGCCTTGTAGCCAGAATCGGGGGTCCCCTGTGGAGGCTGGGGAGGACTGTTATTTTCCTGCTGGGCAACATATGGAAGCAGATGACAGAGGGGTCTGGAGCACTCCTAGAGTGTGACTGCCGTCTTGATGCACCAACCCACACCACATGAACAACTTTGTAACTACAATGCACCCTGCCCTGTGGGCTGTTTAGGGCCTACCTTTGGGGTAACATATTTCTTAAAAAATATGTAGGCCTGGGAAAAGGCTTGTTTTGTGAGGTTGAAATGGCAGTTTAAAACTGCACTCAGGCTGCAATGGCAGGCCTGGGACATGTTTTAAAAGGCAACTTAAGTAGATGGCACAATATGTGCTGCTGGCCTACAAGCAGCCTTTAATTTACAGGCCCTATGTATCTTTAGTACCACTTTCCTAGGAAATTATGGGTACATTAAATGTGCCAGTTGCCAGTACTGTTGTTGATTCCATTTGGTGGGTTTAAGTTAGGTAATGATCCTGAATCGCTCACCTTATAGCACTAAGAAACAGGCACACAATGAGGCAGGACAGAATAACTCTCCATTGCTGGTCACAAATTGGGGTGGTTCAGAGAAGGCAATTATAGATGGAAGTGATCTGACATTGTCATGGAAGATAGTGATGAGGTCATCGTGGAGCCTTTGCAATAGAGTCAACTTGGAAGATAGTAGAATGTGGGTAGTCTGCTTATGATAAACCCTAAAAGGTTCATTTAGGGGTTAGCCCCTTCTGAAATGAATGCCTGGAATTGACATTCTTTTGATCGTCAGATGCCATACTTATACCTCAATGAATGCAACAAGCTGTGTGATAAGGAGGGAGGTGTGATTCTCATTTATATTGTTTCATTGTGTGACTACAAAACATCATTAGGCAGGTTAAATCAAATCAGTGGTTTTGCTGATCTGGCTTGGACAAAATTGCCAGTTGATCAAATATGATGGCTCCACAGTGGTCAAAATGTCTGATGGTGAACAATCCAGTCCGGTATTGGGAACTGTGTTAGTCTCAAGGAAATCACTGGCCAAGATGTCTTTCAGGTTTCTTGTCTCATAAGTGGCCATCATTATGGCTGGTAGGGCAACCATAATGCTTAGTTTGGCTGGGATGGAAAAGTTAATAAAGGCATAGTCAGTCCAGGAAAAAGGCTGGTAGTTGGCCGTGATGAGATTGCTGAGAAAATATAGGGTCATGGTTTGGCAAACTTCATATTCTCAAACAGTCCTTCACGATGAGTTGTCTGGGTTGTCGTCCATATTTTCAGAACACCCCAGAGGATGGAACACTTGGAGATATACTGCATGAGCAATTGGAGCCTGGGTGTAAAAATACAAGGCCCTGGGGACCAAGAGATTGATCTATAAATTGAAATCTGAGAAGATCACAGCTTTAATTAATATCAGAGATGGCAACCCACATTTGATAAGCTGTGCTGATCAAGATTAATTGCTATTTAGACTCCCAAGTAATTTGATTGTTACAGGTGCTAGGTCTTATCTAGAAGTGAGCATATATGCAAGCCTGACGGCTCACAACTCTGCACAATTCTTTTTATAAACTATGGGTAAGTATGCACTACCAGATTTTTTTTTTTTTTTAAACAGGATTAACTAGGGCAAAGAGGTAAAAGGGTGCCTTTCCCTTCTCAAGAGAGATTTGCAGCTGGTTAGGCAAATCTTTCTTTTTCCTGGTCCATACCCTTCATCATCCCCTGGCCTCTACAGCATCCTGAGTGTTTTACCTGGCATCTACATTTGTTCCTGGGAGGGTGAAGCCTTCTTCAGGTTGAGTCCCTGCTCCAGGATGTCCTATCCTTGCCAGGGCCAACCTTTACTATGCCACAGGGGCCATGCTAAGGCATATATACACCATTGCATGCAAAGGCAAAATACATGCCATATTTCGGTTTTCTGAGGCTCCAATACTATTAACAGGCATTTGTGCTATTTTTAAAAAAATATTTAGGCAACTTATACCATAAGTATGTACATGATCACAAAAATAAAAGATAACTATATAAAACTGCTGATGTTCATCTAATAAATGGCTTATCAAATTATAACACATTACACAAGAATATGTTAGTGAGAGAGTGATTTCAAGAGTAACCCAGAAAAAAGTGAGGAACAATAGATGGAGAGCATCCAAGCATTGCACAGAACTTGATATGAAAAGGGCATCTTTATTTGCAACTGTAACAGGAATTTCAGCATGACATACGCCTGAAGGGACCTTGGTGGTGACTTAGTAGAGAAGCCAGATACAGTCATTGTTGGGAGAGAATCACAAAAAATTGCAGAGTTATCAATGCAAAGAGAAGAAGCAAACAGTCAGGGTTTCAAGCCTCTCCTGAACTTCAGCAAATTAGATTCCAGGCAGATAGCCAAGAGAAGGCGATTCTAGTGGGTGGCGATCACCACTGAAAAAGTCCTTCCTCCTTCACTTACACAATTATAATTGGGAATAGCCAGATGAGCTTGATTGGTAGAATGCAGCTGTGAAGTGGACAGTAACACTTGAATCAGTTAGTTGGGTATGTGTGGCCCCCGAGGTAGACTGTAGTCTAGATGTCCTGTTCTTCACTCCATATACACAAACTCTGATGATATATATGTTTTGAAGGTACAAAGATGTGGAGTTAGGAAAAGTAAGTCAATAGCAGTAATTGATATTCTGTAGTCGATACTTTTGTAAATCAACGTAAAGAACTCTTTAATCCGGTGGTGCACCACATGATGTCAATTCCTGTGATAGGATCATGGACAAATAACATCACTTCCTGATATGCTATAAATGTCAAGGCTCACATGATGTTACCGTAGGGTCAAGCGATGTAGTATGATGCTATTTCTGCTACCCATGGCATTACCTATGGTGAATCTATGATTTGACTACTACTGTTTATGGTAGAATAGCGCACCAATGAAGACCACAATTAATGATGCTAAGTACGGCCCTGCTATGGTTTCGGACACTAGGGTTCTGGCAGTTGATTACAATGAGAACTGTGCCCCAGAGTCCTACTGGTTATGTGACATGCAGTGGTGTGATCTGCTGTAGGACAACGCACTCCATTTGGGGAATGTGACAAAGTAACACATGTATCAGTCAAGGGAGCAATAGAAGTTTTAGGTTAACCCACACTGTTTGCTCATTTGTCTGTTGCATATTTTAAAGTGTTTTATGGCACAGGAAGCCATTTCAGCCCTTACCAAGTTGCAGCAAAATAGGTTGCATTCTGCTCTAAGGAGGCACAGTAACAGCAAGTGGGAAAGAGTATCTGAGTTTAAAAACTCTGAAATTTAAGAACTAGGTACCCTTGCAATCGTTTTCTGGAAAAAGCCCAATTTTCGTACTTTCAGAAGAAACTGGAAAGCTGTATTGTTCATGAAGCCCCCCAAATTGTTCATTCGGCAATGTAACTTAATGACTGTGATGGAAATGTCATGTTACTATTCTTGTAGTCAGGACAGCAGTTTTCTTGTGAAGTCTTCATAAATTGTATAAATAATTATAGAAATATCTTGAAATATACCCAATGATGTAACCCATGGCAGTTGGAAGCATTGGATCTAATTAATTATGTGTTGTGGGTATTATTCTAAAGGTAAGCACAATGACCCCCCCCCAAAACAGCTATCCAGGTTCCCATTTAGGCAGACCTTTCCAAAGGAGTAAGCCAAGGTAAGAACTGAGGGAATAATTATTTCCATACATGTTTCCTCCCTGAAAACACACAGAAATGTACTTCTAAGAAACGGAGGGATGGATAAGAAAAACCATCATATTTATTGGGGATAAAGAGAAAGGAGGTTCTGTACAGTGAACAAAGTGTTTTATTTGGGAATTTTTTTTTTTTTTAAACAGTGTGAAGAGCACTGTAGTCGTGAAACTACTGTGCACCTGCAAACAAATAACCTGGCCAGGGTTGGAATTGACTCACTGACCTTTGGAGAATACCTTACAAGCATCTGCCAAAAGACAATTGGTTGACTGTGGAGTACATAGTGAAAGTGAAGATAGCTTACTGTGGCCTTGTCCTAACTGATGAAGTAGCTGCCTCTTTCAAACCCGAGGATACACACATACCGCGCAGAACCTGGACATCTCGTTGTTTACTGAATTGTAATGACAAGACCTGGGTGGGCCAGCACGCACACTGGTACCTGGATGGTAGAGTCATGTCTCCAAGGGTTTGTTAGTGGAGACAACAAACACCCAAGCCCTTGCCTAATAAAGTAATCTATGATCCCTCATGTAAAGGCTATAACATAGTGTAAATAGTGGGCTGTGGCCAAGATGGCGACCTAGTAAATTGCACTGTGCGGAGCTCTCCATCCCCCTGCCACATAAACTGATCCTCCTACAAAGAATGCTCTTCCTTGATGTCCTTTGCAATGTGGGGACACGTTCTTTGTACCCAGGGACCTCCCACTATGCATTGCTACCTTCAAGGCAATGTATGGGGCTCTGACCACTCGACCCCGTGAGTGGCCTAATGGTGCTGCCTGTGGGGAACTGATTAACGTACACAAAATATACAGAGCAGTGCACCAACACACAGCAGGAATCTCACTAGGGGGTACTGGAGTAGTGGCGATCCTTGGCCGCATGCTGCTGGTTGAGGTTGAGTAAGTAATCAACTACTGCTTAAATCCAGGCCGGTGCGCTGCACCCCAACGCATCATTGGCAGTGGTGCTCTCGGTGTTTGCGTGCTGGATGTGTTGGCTGCGGAGTAGGGCACCCTATCTCACCACCCCATTGGAAAGTCGTCACATCTGCAGAGATCTTGGCACAAGGGTGTCCCCCCGGGTATGCGCAGTGGGGTTACTAGCACCCCCAGTGTGATGCTCATTCCAGACCACACATGGACCGTGAACACAACTCACATACTGCAGAACACAGTGTACTGACTGGCACAGCGTCTCTATTATGAGGCCAAGGGCCCGTCATGGAACTTTACCACATTGTCATGCATGGATCAACAATACAACTGGAGGTCAGAAATAACTGACTGATGCAATTGCAGCAGTCGCACCGCAGCTGCCTGATGACATACAAGCCAAAAGTGCCTACATGTGAGCACATGATGTATATGCAGCCCTGTTGAGATATCTGATATGGCTTGAGCATGCAGGGCATACATGCTAGCAATTTTAAAAGGTCTCCAAAGAATTGTCTGATACTGCAACTTACCCACAAACTTGAAGCCCACCGCAGTACTGCCTTTACTGAACTGAGGAGCGGCTTGTGACACAGCGTGCTCTTGACTTGTTCTATGAACCTGGGTGAGGGGTGAATGAACTTGTGGCTGCAGACCCCGTCAATGATGCCACTTGTTGTGAAGTTTTCCCAGATCATCTCTTGTATAGCCTTATGTTTGGCATAAATTGTGGTGTGCATGAGTCGCCAACATCTTCCCTTTTTCACTGTAATTGACACTCAGCCCAGAGCACAGACATTAGGCTTTGCTGAAGGCCCCTTAGTGAGAAACATTTCAGAGGCCTACTCCCTACTTGACTGTTCTCTTGCCTTCCTCATGGATGCCACAACCCAGACAGGGGGCATAAGTGAGCCCCAACTGTACACTTTCAGCACAGCGATTAACTGGTACCACCCCTTCATACACTATGCACAGCATGGGGCATACAAAGCACGATAAACCTGTGAGCGACACAATGGAGCAACTATCAGGAGGTGCATTGGAGCATATGCTAGCATTGCATATGCGTAAATTCGACGAAATACTAGCTGCAGTGGCGGACATTAAAACCACCCTTGAACCAAAAATTGATGCGCTTCAGATCAACATGAACCTATTGTGTGACAATTACAAGAAACTGAAAAATAGGGTAGAATCTGGCGAATCCACCCTTGTCTCAATTAGACATACAGTATCGGATACTTCAGCACAGCTCAAGGCCCTGCAGGCTGAAGTGGAACGCCTCCATCACCGTGCAAACAACAAAGAAGGTAGATCATGCAGGAACAATGTGAGGATAGTGGGAATGCCAGAACGCCCTGAAGGTCCAAGCATGGAACTCTACTTGAAAGAAAGGTTCTCTACCACAATCCTGCAGGGCAAGCAGTCTTCCTTCTTCTCGGTGGAAAGGGCACACCGGGTCCCTGGATGCCCTCCTCATCTGGGATACTCTTCGTGCCCGGTGGTGGCCCACCTCTTTAACTATAGAGATAGAGACCACATTCAACAGGTCACTCGGGCACGTACCCCTGGACAGTAGAGAATGTGCAGGTTACCATTTACCCGGACTACATGGCAGACGTCCAAAAGTGCAGGTCCTCTTTCCTCCCATTTAAAAGTTGTCTCCAGGAGCACAGCATCAACTATGCCCTAAAATTCCTAGTTACACTAAAGATAATACAAGGTGACAGCATCCCCCTTTGCCATACCCCTGACGAGGCATGGAGTCGGTTAGAACATAATGGAATGTCACCTTTGAAAACAATACTTCCTGGTGCTTCCACAACCTGGAAAACTCAAAGTCGCAGATGCCCAAAGAAGCTGAAACCACTGCTAGGACCCTCCAAAGAACAAGCAGCTAGAGAACAGGGACAGGTGGTTGCGGAGGTGGGCCGAGGTACACCATCCCCACTTTCGCTGGCTGCCCACTTGTTTGGAGAAGGTCCACATGTTATCCCTCAAATGTCAGATGTGGTTATATGATAGTGAGTACTGGTCTATCCAACTTAAGTGGATGCCGACACCTTAATAGTGGGTCATCCACATCCCAAACCCACAAAAAGTTGACTTACATAGTGGCTGGGGGCTGTGACGCCGTAATAACTTTTATCTCCTCTGCTACAAGACCGTTGCCACCCCTTGTGGTGCTATTCTGTTATGGACAGTGTCCTTTTCCTTTAATGTTAATTGTTCTAATTGCAAACTGGTGCATTGGGTCAGTCGTCCATTGGCGTACTGATTGAGGGGGGAGGTTATTAAAGACTATTACATTTTGAAATGCTTCATTTCATCCCTATTACAATGACCTATACACAGACCCACATCTCAAGATTGCCTCTCAGATTGGGCTTTTTCTAGAAGCAATAAAATTACCGCGACTGCATGACTCGCTATGAGCGGACCTCGAATCCCCCATCACTGAAACTGCAATTTCAGATGCGATTAAACAAATGGCATGGGGTAAAACTCCTGGGGCTGATGAGTGGCCATTAGAGTTTCACGCAACATTCAGCTCTACTCTCACCCCTCTTTTGCTTAAAATGTACAACTCTGCCCTGTCAAATGGTATGCTTTTTAACACACTCTGCGAGGCACTATTGGTGATTCTACTCAAACCTGATAGGGACCCATTGCAAATGGGGTCCTAAAGACCCCTTTCCTTATTGAATTTGGACTACAAGATACTGGGTAAGGTAGTGGCTAATTGTATGGTCCTCATAGCACAAACCATTGTGCATTCCCATCAAAATGTGTTAATACCTGGCTGCAACACCTTTCTGAATTTACGTCGCCTGTTCATGTTATGGACTGGGCGCTTTCAACAACTGCAAACGCCTGGGTAGCCTCTCTAGATATCAAGAAAGTCTTTGATTCCCTGGGATGGGACTATCTAAAGGCGGTCTTGGTATGGTTGGGAATAGACCCCAAATTCCTTGCCTGGGTGTCCCTACTTCACAACACACTGCTAGCTCCGGTTAAAACGAGATGTACCATTTCTGAGTCTATGCATATAGAACTCGGTACTCGTCAAGGATGCCCGTTGCCCCTATTATATTTTCCCTGGCAATGGAACCTATGGTGCACACACTCAAAGCTCACGCCCCACAATGGGGGAATCCACGTTAATGGACAATGGCATACAGTGTCAATGTATGCCGACGACGCGCTGATTTATCTGAAAAGTGACAACTCAATTCTCACCCAGGTTATTAATCTATTCCACCGTTTTGGAGGTATCTCCGGACTAAAAGTGAATTGGGCCAAATCCCACTTATTCCCAATGACAGCTATGTCAGAGGCTCAGCAGGCAGCACTCCCTTCAACCCCTTTGACGTGTTCTTGTAGAACTTTCAAATACTTGGGGATCAGGATACATCACTCAGACACAGATCGCATAGAGGGCAAAGTGGGAAGAGCCATAACTGCCGCACGATCCTCTCTCCCATTCTGGACATCATTGCCACAAGCTGCAATGGTCAGAGTAGCAATCTCTAACATGATACTACTACCCGGACTTCTGTATTTCTTTTCCCCCATACCGGTATCACACCCTGCACGTCTGTTAGCAGATTTACGCATCACACTTCTTGTTACTCTTATATGGGGCAATGGCAGAAGACAAGTGGAATTGCCTAAATTGTACGCTCCTATGGAACAGGGAGGCTCGGAGGCCCCCAATTATGAACTCTACTATGCAGCTGCACAGCTGCAATGGCCCATGCGTTGTACAAGTGACCAAAATGTGGCTGAATTAGAGCACTGGTTTGGGGAGAAACATAGCCCTCCAATGCTACAATGGTTGCTGGGATCGGAGATGGAGATCCTGAGGAAAGTGGGCAATGCTCTCATGCGAGTAACCCAGAAAATCTGGTTCAGGTATGTGGCAAACTCCACCACTTACACACTGGAACTGTCATTATGGGCACTGCCGGTCTGCCAAACACTGCAATTGCGACCGGAGACTAAGGCGTGTGCCACGGCTGGTATAACCAGTTGGTGCAATCTCTTCACAGACAACATACTGTCCACGTTTGAGAGTATGGTAGAAAATGTTTGTATCCCACAGGGGTCCTTCCTGCTCTACGCTACCCTAACAAGACTCCTGCACGAAATCAGGCAAAAAACACACTACAAACCACAGACCTCCAAGCTGTTCCAAACTCTGCTTTTGCATGAAGCAGAGCGTAGGGCAGTGACACATTTATATGGTTCCCTCTGCATCAATAGGGAGAACCAACTTACTCAGTTATGCACCTACAGGGACATTGCACTCAATACTGTTTTGACAGCCAAACAATGGACTCAATGTGTGGAAATGCCCAAGCTGATATCCACAAATGTGCGCCTAAAGTATACACATTTCAACTATTTGCACCACAGTTACCTTACTCCAGAACGCCTGGCCCGAATGTATTCAGGGTCATCCGATGTATGCCTCGCTGCCGGCATGCCCCTGCAAACTTCTAGCATACGGTATGGAATTGCCCACTAATAACGGACTTCTGGGATGAAGTAACACTATTCCTCACGGAGGCACTAGGTACACCTTCCCATAAAACAGTCAAACAATATTTACTGGGAATTACCACTCGCTCCACTGCCCGCAAATCAATTAATAGATTCACAGACCTCTCATTGGTGTTGGCAAAATGCCAGATCGCAATGAGCTGGAAGTCCGCGACTCCCCCACGATGCCAGGAATGGTTATCTGACCTGCAGTCTGCCATTCTCGCAGAGCAACAAATACTGCAAACTGGGTCCTCAGGTCACATGGTGCCACAGTCGCCTCCAAATTGGCAGGCATACCTACAGAAAGTGGATTCCGCACTGTCACCTCCAGCCTCATGTGAACACACTGATGTTCACAATACCACCTGAGATAGTAGTACACCATCCATCCTTGCATTACGCGTGACACATTACCGCTGTGTTCAGTCACATAGCCTATCACTCCCAGGACCTCACCCCGCCACGCTTGGTCCCTGCACCAATACTGTTAGACTATGCAACGGTGATAATATACGCACTCCCGTCCTGTTGTCCCCCCTTTTTTCCCTCTCTATGACCTCCATGTAACAGATTTCTTTTCATTGCCCAAGGTATTGTGTGGATGCATGTTAAATCCTAACCTCCCTTGCATCTCGAAGATATGTGTAGAGAAGTCATTATTGTTGATTGTACAGTAACCTTGCACACAAAATGATTCACTGTGATAATTATACCTGGCCCATGAAAATGTTTGTTCTCTGCTTGTTTGCAAAACACTAATTAAGAAAGATTTACAGAAAAACATATTGTAATAGGTCAAGAGTACTGGCTTTGTCATAATATGTTATAATAAACAAATCAACCTTGATGACTATTGTGCTGTTATATCAACTCAAGCCTACAGTATGTAGTTTGCCTACGAGGCAAAAACTGCAACACAAACACTCACTAAACTGCTTCTTAAAGCTCTTTTTCTCGTGATCAGATAAAGCCAGTCAATAGCTGCTCTGTCAAGCCATACCTATAAAGGGTCCAGCTTTCAGAGGGCTTAATAACATTTGTCTTTGGCATCGGCATTAGTCTTATTATTAGTCTGTGTGACCACTTTGATGAGAACTTGGTGCAAGGAGTAACTGAAAGAACTTTGGCAAATACTCCTGCCATGGCCAATGGCAGCTAGCTGCTTGTTGCCAGAAGATGGGGAAATACAATATTTGAACATTTGACAACTGTCTGGCTGCCCTTGGTGGGAATTCTCAGTGTGGATCTAATGTTGAGTTTTGTATTTGTAGGCCTGGATTTACCAACATTTCACACAATGCAGCAAGTGAGGTTGCTGTTCTGAGCTGCATGAAAGGGAATGAACAGAACTGAGCCATATATTCAGTAACGCAGTTCTGCTCTCTACCTGCCCTGGTGCACTTAGGGCTTCCTAGTGCCAATGCAGGCACTCTTGCATAACAGTGCAAGGGTGCTGGCATTATAGTCAGGATAGTTTTTGTACAGGAAGGGGTAACATGCAGCACAAAAACTTTTATTGGAGACTTTTTCCTCTTTGTGTGTGTGCTGCAGCAGCACACATGCATAGAGGAAACAAAAAGAAGAAATAAAGATATTTCTCTTCATCACGCCGGTCTCAGGCAGGACTACCATTTTGGAACAAACTCATGCCTACAATTCTTTGTAAAATATAGGTTTTCATCAGAATCCATGGGTGGATGTATAGGAATCCCCATGCACCACCCTTGGGACACCTCTTTGAAGAAAAATTACGCATGGCAGCACATCTGCTGGCTTGTGTTACTTTTTTTTTTTTTTTACCAAAGCAATGCAAATTGGCATTCACTTTGCTTTGTAAAAAACAAAATGGATTTTGTGTAGGGTCTGCATCAAAGAAGTGATACAAACCCCATGCTAAATCTTTTTAAATCTAGGCCCTTGTCCTTTGAAAGAATAAAAGACTTTCATGCAAATTCATTAGCATTTTTGCACTGCTCAGTTAGTGCATTTTTAATAATTACTCTGTTATTTTTTTAAGGGTCACTTTGGAGTCCTTTTACATTGGTACTGCACATGAAAAGTGGCCCACTCCTTTGCAGTGCCCCTTTTTTTAAATGCAATATACATGTTGTTAGAAATTGAGGCCCTCATTCCGACCCTGGCGGTTTCAAACCGCCAGTGTGGAGGGCAGAGGAAGCACCGCCAACAGGCTGGCGGTGCTTCCCGGGCCATTCTGACTGCGGCGGTAAAGCCGCGGTCAGAAAAGGGGAACCAGCGGTTTCCCGCCGGTTTTCCCCTGGCCCAGGGAATCCTCCATGGCGGCGCTGCTTGCAGCGCCGCCATGGGGATTCCGACCCCCTTCCCGCCAGCCTGTTCCTGGCGGTTTACACCGCCAGGAAGAGGCTGGTGGGAACGGGTGTCGTGGGGCCCCTGGGGGCCCCTGCACTGCCCATGCCACTGGCATGGGCAGTGCAGGGGCCCCCTAACAGGGCCCCACAAAGATTTTCACTGTCTGCTTAGCAGACAGTGAAAATCGCGACGGGTGCCACTGCACCCGTCGCACCCCTGCAAATCCGCCGGCTCCATTCGGAGCCGGCTTCCTCTTTGCAGGGGCTTTCCCGCTGGGCCGGCGGGTGATCTTTTGGAGATCGCCCGCCGGCCCAGCGGGAAAGTTGAAATGACCCCTGAGGTCATTTGACCGCGGTGCGGTCTTTGGGCGGTTTCTGCCCGGCGGGCGGGGGGCGCCTGCCGCCCGCCGGGGTCGGAATGACCTCCTGAGTTTCTTGTTGGCAGAGGTATGCACCCTGTCCAAGCAGGAACCACAATATTAGCCAGGGTGAATCACTAACACACCCTAAATTAACCTGTGCTCATCCCCTGGTAGCTTGGCACAGAGCAGTCAGGCGTAACTTAAGAGACAATGGGGGTTATTACAACTTTGAAGGAGGTGTTAATCCGTCCCAAAAGTGACGGTAAAGTGACGGATATACCACCAGCCGTATTACGAGTCCATTATATCCTATGGAACTTGTAATACGGCTGTTGGTATGCCGTCACTTTTGGGATGGATTAACACCTCCTCCAAAGTTGTAATAACCCCCAATGTGTTAATTATTTGTGCAACACTTCAAACAGTAAAACAGTGAAAACACCACACACAAAGATACCACACTTCGTTAGAAAAATATAACTTAATGTATTAAATAAAACAAGACCAAAATGACAAAATTCCAATAAGTAGAACTTGAATTAGGATTTTTTTAAAGAATAAACAGTAGAATAGCACATGCAGGCAATAAGGGCTTACTTGAAATATCTGGTCGTGCTGGACGGGAACAAAGTCAAGAGTTCAGGCGGACTGCAATGGTGCGCGGGCCGGCTACAAGGACCCAGTGAGTCCCGCTGAACAACAGTACCTTAATCCTGGTTACGTCGCTTGAGATGTGGGGTCCAGAGGAAGCAATGCCGCAGTGTTGATCCCGCAGCAGAGGAGATGAGTTGATTTTACCCATGCAGCTGAGGCGATGCATCGATTTCGCCCAAGCACAGTGGTAACGCAGCAATACCAGGGTGTGGAGATTCCGAAGGTGATGCGCCAGTCGATCCCTGCAGCAGAGGAGATGCGTCAATTTTCCTCATGCAGCAGCTGCAATGTGGCAATACCAGGGTGCAGTGGTTCAGAAGGTGATGGGCCGGGGTTGGTCCCCACCGTAGAGGCGATGCGCTGGTTTCGATCCATGCAATGGGGGGATGCACTGGTTCTGTCCCTTGCAATAGCCAAGATGCATTGGTTCTGGTTGGAGCAGCACTTTCTACCCACTCCAAGCGCCCAGGACTGGATTGGCACCCCTTGGCAGGGCAAGACTCTCAGATGGCAGAGCCCAGGTGCTGTAGGTGATGAGTTGGAAGTCTTTTGAGTCCCTGACTCTTCAGAAGAACAGGAGGCAAGCCAGCAAGCCCTTCGAGTCACTTTGGTTCTGGGTTGGAGAGATGAAGATCCAGTTCTTCTTACTACCAGGCAAGGAGGGCAGCAGGCAGCAGGTCAGCACAGCAGAGCAGTAGTCCAGCAGAGTCCAGCAGAGCGACAGTCCTTTCAACAGCACAGCAGTTCTTCTTCGTGGCAGAGTAGCCACAGGTCCAGAATTGTACTGCGTTGGTAGGGTCTGAAGTCCTGTTCTTATACCTAGTGGTGCCTATGAGGAGGGGGAGACTTCAAAGAAATGCCTTTGAAGTGCACAGAGACCCTGCCCTTTCTGCCATGGCTACAGACTCACTATAGGGGGGTATGCAACCCTTTGTCTGGACAGCACACATCCTATTTGGGGGTGTCAGCTCATCCCTCTGATCCTGCCCAGGATGGCCATCAAGCTGTGGATGGCACCCTAAGCGCCCTTTGTATGTGGCTGTACAAAGAGAATGCACACACCCAGCTGTCACCCACCCCAGGCATGCAGTCAGGGACAGGCAGAAGGCACCAAATGGGTGAAGTACAAAAATGCCAACTTTCTAAAAGTGGTATTTTCAGAATTACAATTGAATATCCAACTTCCCCATAACTTGTGATTTTAAATTGTGATTCCAGAGACACCACACTTGGGGGTGCCATCCTTTCCCAATTGGAAAATACACTTATAAAATGTAATAAGGTAATCCCAATGTTGTCCTATGGAAGAGACAGGCCTTGCAGTAGTGAAAAACAAATTTAAGAGTTTTTCACTTCTAGGATATGTAAAACTTGACAGTACATGCCCTACTTTTTAAATACATTGCACCCTGCCCTTGGGCTATTCAGACCCTATCGTAGGTATGACCTATATGTATTAAAAAGGTAGGTTCGGGCCCGACAAGAGGGTTATATATATATATATATATATATATATATATATATACTGTAAAAACAGAGACAGAGATTACAGGGATACTATAGTTAGGAAATAGTAATAAAAAAACATAGAAATTCAGCAGTTATAGTAAAAGTTATTTCAAGTAACTATAACTCGCACCCCCACCATGCACTATTTTCTCTTCAATATTTTTACTGCAAATACTACATTTATATTATCAAAGATGTCAAGAACTTTGCGATATGTGGGGGGATTAGCAGTGCATGGCGCAGGCGCAAGTTATAATTACATTAGGGTAAAAGTTATAATTACTAGAAATAACTATAAGTATAACTGTGGAATTTCTATGGTTTTGTATGTTTAAAATGTGGACCTTTGGCCTGTGGCCAGGCCTTGCGGCCAACCCCCTATAACCACCCAGCCCCGCACCAAGCACGGTCTTTGACCGTGCACGGTGGGGGTTGGTTGCAGGGTCTGGCCTGCGGCCAGGTCTTGCATCCAACCCCCTATAACCACCTAACCCCATGCCATGCACGGCCTTTGGCTGTGTGTGGCGTTGGTCGCAGGGCCTGGCCTGTGGCCAGGCCTTGAAACCAATCCCCTATAGCCACCCAACCCCACCTCACATAGGTCTTTGCCCGTGCATGGCGGGGGTCCCCGCAGGGCCTGGCCACAGGCCAAGCCCTGTGGCCAACCCTCCCTATAACTACCCAGCTCTGCACCATCCACAGCAGAGAGTGGCCAAAGGGCCTGGCCTGTGGCCAGGCACTGCAGTCAACCCCCTTTAAGCTCCAAGCCCCGCGCCAAGCCCTGTGGCCAACCCTCCCTATAACTACCCAGCCCTGCACCATCCACAGCAGGGAGTGTCCAAAGGGCCTGGCCTGTGGCCAGGCACTGCAGTCAACCCCCTTTAAGCTCCAAGCCCCGCACCATGCACGGCTGAAGGGGTTTGGAGTTTCAATGGGGCAACATTAATTAAATAAATATATTATGGGGAGCTGAAAAGACCCCCTCCAAGCCCTGGGGACCACAACATCCACTGGGCTATTTTAAAAAAAATTATTGTGTTAGCCACGCAGACCCCCTCGGGACATGGAGACCACCACCTCTCCAGTGCTCCTTTTAAATTATTTATAGGGGGCTACAAGGACCTCCCCAGACCTGGGGAACCACCACCTCCCAGGGGCAATTTTTTTATTATTTTTAGGGGGGACGTAAGGACCCCCCTGAGACCACCACCTTCCTGGGGCTATTTCTAAATTATTTATTCGTGGTGGGGACACGGACCCCACCAAGCCCCAGGGACCACCACCTCCCGGGCCTACATTTTAAAACAATTAGGGGGGCCTGCCCAGACACCCCGGGGACCACAAGCTCCCTGGGGCTCTTTTTTAATTTTCTGGGGGGGCCACATGGACCTCTCCGGACTACCAGCTCCCCTGGACCAAACTCTTAGTTTACATTTTTTAATTTCAAATCCCCCAGGGCCTGGCCACATTTTAATGGGTGTCCTATCCCCAACCAGGACACCCATTGTAACCATATGGGGACCATGGGGGGCAGCCTCTAGGCCCTGCCGTCCCAGCCGGCTCCCATCTCTCACAGGAGCCAGCATTGCTCCCGCAAGCAGGGAGCTCCTTTGAATAGCAGCTCCTGCTTGCAGGAGCAATGTTTTCATCTCTTTCCCTGCATGCATTTGCCCAAGGGAGGTGGTGGTCCCTGGGGCACGGGAGGGCCGCACTGACTCCCCCGCATACAATAAATAGCATTTCCCCGGGGAGGTGGTGATCACAGGGGAACGGGGGGCACGCAGCCCCAGCACTCTTTATTGCACTTTGCACCAGGGAGGTGTCCGGGGACCGGGGGTTCATGTGGCCCCCCACACACATTATTGCAATTTTCCTGGAGAGATTGTGGTCCCCAGGGCCCACAGGTCCCCCGCACACTTTATTGTACAGGTGAGGTGGTGGTTGCCAAGGCCCGGGAAGGGGTCTACTGGACCCCACTTATTATTTGAAAGGTGTTTTTCGCCCTGGGAAGGTGGCAGTCCCCGGGGTGCGGAGAGCTGCATTGCCCCTTCGCATATATTTAAAAAAGAGCACCACAGAGGTGGCGGTCCTGGGGCTACTATAAGCCGCAGGAGGAGGCCTTGAGCGCACCCCTCCTGTTTTGAAAAAGCAAGCGCGGGAGACTACACTCGCTTTTTTTAAAAATCATGGCAAAATTTATGAATATTAGGTCTCTGGGGAACCCCTGCACCAAGGCTAAGGGGGTAGGGTAACAGTACCGGGCCCCCTTTTCTTTTTTTTTTTTTTTTCAGACTTGGCTGAAGCAGAGTCTCAAAATGGTTGCCAACACTTCCTAGTGTTGGCAGTAAATCAGATCTCTGCACGAGATCAGGAGGATTTTGAAGCCTTCGTGCTTCAGGATATACAAATTCGGTTTTCCTCTAATTTCTCTCAAACTACTGAATAGATTTATACCAAATAACAAAAGGCATGCATAATCTGCGTACCGAAAGCTACCTTTCTGCCAAATTTGGTGTATTTCTGTCCAGTGGTTTGGGCTGTAGTCATGTTGAAAACTCCCATGGGAATTAACATAGGAAATGCACTTTTTTTGATCCCCCTTTTTCTCGACATCCGCTTGACGGATCACCCCAAAACTTCTCATGCACAACAAGATCCTTGGGCACCCTTTTTTGGAAACTTTCATGAAGATTCTACATGCGGTGCCAAAGACACAGGCAATCCAAAAATATATATACAAAAATAAATTGTTTCCTTTTCTGTGTTATCCGGAAAAGAAATAAACCCCACTCAGAGGTCACTCTGCTGACATATATTTGTTTAGGAGAATGCTCATTCTGGCAGTGAAAAAAAGCTTTATGCGTTTCTGTCTCGCCGACCTTGTTCACAAGCATATTTGCACAGTCCGTCACCAGTGTTTATATACCATTAATAACGTTTAAAATACATACAATAGTCAAGCAGCAATTTGATATTGTATTTTCAATTGATTTATACTGGTGTCTTTCAGTTAGAGAAGGGTTTTATTGTGTCATTAATAAATTATGAGACCGAAAACATACATTAAATAGAAAACAGCATCCAGTGAGTTATAAGTATGAAAACAGAGCACATGAAATTTGTAGTAACTATGGGTGCTGGGAATTACCTATTTATATTGATTAAAGAACATGCAAAAGCAATGTGAAGTGCAGAGCAGGGGATGTTCTGCATCTCTATCAGTAAATTATTTTTCTGGGGCGGAGACAAAAGCAATTATGTATGGCACTACATAACCCACAGTGCACCACAAATGGACTGGAATATTGGGCAAAAGAACAAAGCTACTAAATGAAGTATAAAGCAATTGAAAATGCAATATCAAATGGCTGCTTGGCAATTTTATGTATTTTAAAAGTTATTCCTCTTCCCCACATTATTTTTTAGATAATAAATACAAGACGGGTTTTTTGAAATGGTAAATGGTTGTTTAAGAAATGGTAAAAGTATATAAACACTGGTGGCAGACTGTGAAAATATGCTTGGGAACAAGGTAAAGCTTTTTTTCTCTGGGAGAACGAACATTTTCCTAAATAAATATACATCAGCAGAGTCACCGCTGAGTGCGGTTTATTTCTTTTCCGGATAACAAAGAAAAGGAAAGAATTTCTTGTTTATTTAATTCGGCGTCCCCAGCTGAGAAACCAGCACCGCCAAACCAATAGAAAAAGTGCGCTGTAAGATGCCATGACATGGGAAACGCTATTTTATATATATATATATATATATATATATATATATATATATATATATATATATGTGTGTTTTTTTTGTGTGTGTGTAGATGCAGTGCAAGGGGACAGCGCAATGTGAAGACCATGTCATCACAATTAGTGGTTGCTGGAGACTATAAAAACCAGGGAACGGGGCTCAGTTTTCATACGTGCATTAGGACCCATGGAGGCCTTGCAACACTCCTGTAACTTCCAGGTAAATCTCCTGTCTTTTGAATGGGGAGGCATGTTCTTCATTCACATCGAAACGCTTGGCTTCTTGTCAAATCGTTGTCCCTCTCTGTTCGTCTCGGGTACAACTTGTGAAATCGTGTTTTATATACCTCCTGGGTGGAGGTTTTCACATTATAGTAAAACACACTGGTTTGCAGAGAAGAGTGAAAGAATAATGACCGGAAGTAACCCCTGCCCTTGTCAAACCTCTTACATGTTTTGAGTGCAAGCCTTGGACTAGCAATAATTTAGTCAGCTTTTGCACGCATGAGTTAGCACAAGAACATGATCCATGTTCTAAAACTGAAACCCACAACTCATCCTGCGGTTTGCAGGAGAAACCAGGAGTTTTCATACAAAAAAGCAATCTTATAGAGCAAAACATGCTTCAACTGTTCACAATGATCACAATCAACGGCATGCTGCGAACCCCACAAGACAAAGAATACTGTGGAAAGGAGAACCAGCATTACCCCACACTTTACAACAATTAAAAACATAGCGCAAGGCACAAAAAAGATCAAGGTGCAGGTCTCTAATAAAGTCCCATGTGAACTGCCCTGTGTATTTCTGCTGGTCATTTTTTAAAATAGTGTCAACTTTGCAATGTATGCTCACCCCCTCTCTCTGCCGTGAGGGACTGAGCAGTTTCCCGCCTCCCTACTTACCTGCTGCTACTGTGTCACCCTCTTGCCTCTTCTTTCCACCGCTTCCAGCCGCACCTACCACCCCCACACACTCCTCCTCCCTCCCAGGACCTACTTAATGGCAACTGCTGTGCAGTAACACAGCTGTCTCACTGCTGGCGTGCCAAAGGCAATACCATCTGCGCCTGTCCGCACCCAGTGAATTCTAGTCTCACTACCCCCCCATCAATACACTTCAGTGCTCTTTAGATCACTCGGCCCAGGACACCAATCCCTTCGATGCTGCTGCACTCCAAACCTCAGTAGGAGCCTTCACCTGCACCCACTGTGGTTCTCCTTCAGTCACCCACCCACAATTCCTATGCAAACACCAGCAATGCCATCCGCACCCCCACCAAACACCTCATGCTACAGCAAACTCATGATGCTACTCAACACACAATTGCTCAGCAAACACACAAACGGAATCTGGGACCTGCTGGACAGCGATGCATCGGATCCCCTTTTCATCATGGAGACCTGCCTGAACCTTGCATTGGCTCCCGACATCGTCTTGACAGGACGGCCTTCATAAGCCAGGAGGAGGTCTTGCAACCATCTACAAGGAATCCATCAAATGCTCAATGTCCACAGAAGATGCCACCACATTCATGGATTATCTTCACTTCAAGCTGGAAATCTCTGCAAATTTCACCCAGAACAAAACCTTTGCCTACCAACCACCAGGATCTCGAACCACCTTCACCATCTCTGTGGGCAAGACAACAACCACCAGAACCAACTTCCCCAACTGCATGACCATGGTAGAAGACTGTATGTGGGCCAACTGCCTGAAGTTTCCGTCAGACAAGATGGAAGTGCTCCCCTTCGCATATAAGACCCTTCCCATGGGACTCCACCTGGGAGCCATTGGAGCTAAGACCAACACCTACATTAACTGACTATTCAAGAAACCTGGGGTTCATCCTTAAGGGGAAGCTCAACATGAATGCACAAGTCAATGCAGTGAGCTCCTCCTGCTTCCAAATCCTATGCATGCTGTAAAAGATCTTAAAGTGGTTGCCACAGAACATCAGAAGGACCGTCCCAGAAGCATTCATCGCTAGCAGACTGGACTATGGCAACACTCTCTAAGCAGGAATCTTCAAACATCTCATACACAGACTCCAGACTATTCAGAATGCCACCCCAAGACTCGTGCTTGATCACCCACGCTACATCCCCATTACACCACACCTCAAGGAACTTCACTGGTTCCCCATTCACAAATGCAGCCAATTCAAACTCCTTACACACACATACAAAGCCTTACACAACACTGGACCAGAATACCTTAACAGCTTCATACACTTTCACCAGCCTGCCAGACATCAATGCTCTGCCTCACTCTCACACACTTTCCCCAGGTCCACAAAACTAGAGCAGGAAGTTGCTCATTCTCCTACATGCACCCAAAGCCTGGAATGACTTCCCTCAAAACAATACAGCTTCCTCCTCACAGCCTGATTTTCGCAAGAAACTGAAGACCTAGCTCTCCGAACAGCTCTGCGGGGACCACACACTTGCTCAAGCGCCAGGATACCTTCATGGGTGATTAGTGCACTATACAAATCCATGCAACATAACAATTTACTATCACTTGTTCATGGGCTTGCCTTTCAAAAAATCCTTTGTTATCATTGGTAAATGCTTTACGTTTGTCTCTCCCTGGGGCAGTTTTGTTACCACCTCGGCCATCGACCCTGTTACATGGATAATTGCACGTTTGCCAATACATTTGAAAGCGAGTGAACTTCTTTTTCCTTTTCTGTCTCTCCTTCGCGCTCATGCTTATGGAGGATATGGCACTTTGAATCAGCTTGCTTATGTCAACTGTTTTACTTTTCATTTTTTATTTATGTGGCAAGAAAAGTCCAGTTAGGAATTTACAACTAATAGCTCTAACTCGAGCAAAAGCGAGACTCATTGCATTGCAAATGCTTGTTTAGAATGGAAGGATCAGGCGGGTTAGATGCAGAAAAATTGCCCTCTCAAGATAAAAAAACATCCAGGTCTAAGCCCAAAATTAAATAGTTTAATTAATTCTTCTTCAACCTTTATTTTGTACTATTTGGCTGGTAGACATAGAGCAACTTGATTTTCCAGTTGCTTTTGAAAGTCCAAGTTTCTGAAACTTAATCGTATAATTCCATGTTGTGAGGAATCATCAGGAGAGCTGAAAATGGATAATTATTTCAAATTTGTGCCAAAAAGGGACTCCAAAATATGATTTGTCTGGGGCCCACAGGAGTCTCACTTGGCAACCATGTAATTCTTACTGAAATAGTTTTAGCGAGGTAAAAATAAAGGTACTCAAAAACAATCAAATGTATTTTATACATGCCAAGTAGATGTTCAAAAATCACATTAACAAGCATTGTTTTGCTGTTGTATTGGGGTGAGGTCATAAGAAACATGCGCTTTTAGCAAATTTCTTCTCTTTTAGCAGAAATGTAATTCTTCCATTTACTTGTCCGTTTCGTTTTCAGCTTGAAATCGTTTTTTCGGGGTCATGTAAGGGAGCTACTAACAATCATACAGATAAAACCTACAAACACTAATGAAAAGCCGAAATTCGAACGTGAGGTTCGTACCTCGGCAGTTCGCACGTAAATAAACAAATACAAAACCAAAAGCAACCCGCAGGGGATGGGGGTGCGCGTGCTTATATCGGTGCAGCAGGTGCCGCGGTACCAGGGCTTGGAGGCTTGAGAGGCCCGGTGAACCTTGATTATTGCTGTATTTTATAATTCAAACAGTAGGGGGCGGTTTTCTTGCTTGCACTAGGGCTCATGAAACAGTGCATACGCTACGCAACCCACAGTTGTACAATCAAATATTTGACTCAGCGTTGCTGATTATGTGGACAGTTATTTGATTCTCGCCATCTGATGTGCTAACAAAGTGGTTTCAAAAGTTGAGCAGATAACAAGAGCCAATCATAGGTGTATAAATCTAGAAAATTCAAGAGGTAAAAAAGTCCTGCTAATCCCATAAACGGATTGGTGATAAACTATTAATATTTGCACATGTAAAATTCACTTTTTACCCCTGACAAGCTGCCTGTAACATGTCTCAAGGGCCCAGCACTTCGTCAATCAGATTGAAGTTTTGTAAATGTTTCTCTTCGGTTTCACTCATAATGATAGCTTCAAGAGCAGGGACAATTCTTCATTCACTTCATCTAATAGTGAGTCAACAAATAGTCACCCCAGTGTAATTAATTACATATAGAGGAAAAAATAGAACTAGCCGTAGTATTAAATCACATACATTTATATAAACAATTACTAAGAACCAAACTTCAGAACAGATATAAAAGGCCTTTGGAAAGATCTCAATAGATTTTTATTAGGGGTGGATGAAACTTGAGGAATTTGACTCCACGGAATTATGTGGACTTATATAAAAACTCAGTAAGATTCCTTAGAGTTCCACCAACAGGAGGAAATAGGCATGTCACGCTGTGATTTTGGACCGGGAACACGTTCTGTGCTGAAAAATCAGCCCAAACTGCACTACCTTGAGCCCTAGCAGGCACAGCTACTCAAGTTGATTTTTCTGCAGTTCGAGTAGATTTTGTACTCAAGCTGCAGCCTTTTCATCGCGAATGGCCGAGACCACTGTGACCTTCTGCATTAGAAAAATCGCTCCTGACATCCTTGTAGTGACCTGGAAATCGCGATAGGGGACGCCAAATCCCCTTGCACTCGCCAACTTAGTGTCCTGGACCTGTGTGAAAGAAAAAATTTCCACTATACGGCGACTGGCATAATTTGGCCGGAACTCCGCCTTACAACAATAATAAGTAGTCTTCAAAATTCAGCCACTTTCACCAGCGGAACAGAATATTTCGCCCACTCCTAATTTTTATGCAAAATGATACAGCCTTGTGATTAGGCCTAGGGGAAATTTGGAACTAGAAATCTTCTCAAACTACCAAAGCATCAATCAGCCAGACCTGCTCTTGAAGCCCTGCACTGGCTTCCAGTTCAAAAAGAATTCATTTTAAGGCTCTCTGTATACCTGATCGGAACATTTATGGAAAAGGCCCACCGACTATTCAAGCCGTGCTTGCTCCTTACGCGCCAGGAAGAGCCCTTCGGTCTAGTAACTAGCGATTTCTGGCAGTGCCAAAGATCAAAAGAGCAAGCAGTGGAGATGCTGTTTTGCTCTCCTCACCTCCAGGCTTTGGAATGCTCTCCCGGTTTTCCTTAGAAGGCACCCGTCGGAAGCATGTTTTAGGAAAATGCAAAAACACACCTTATTTAAACGTGGCCTGGGGAAATGAATCTTCTCAGTTTCATGGAATGGTTGTCTTGCATCTAGCGCTGGGAAGCCCGTTCGGGTAACCATGCGCTATACAGGTACAATTGAACTGAACTGAATCCCACACACACCATTCTTTGGGGGTACCTTAGATAGTTGCAGATTAATCTCTGACAATAATGTAAGTACCATGACATGTGACTATCACAAATTATCAGATCCTTATTGAAAGGAACTTTATATGTGAAATGGAGGTCACCTGAAGGGCGCTGGCATCATTAACAAGTCTGCAGGAAGTTATGAGAATGGCACAGGGTGGCGTACATCTAGAATTAAAAAAAAAAGAAATGCAGAATAAAATAAAACATTTTAAAGAAAGGAATTAGTTTTAAAAGATGTCTCTGTGGAGGAAAGAGACATAAAGAGATGCACAAAACATGTTGGCACTAAAAGCCTGCTTCATTTTTCAGCAAGGCTGGAGTGAGGCTGGGTTCTGCATGGCACATTAGGATAAAACTAGGTCCCTAAGTGAGACATGTTTACACTTAAACTTAGCAGCTGCTGGAAAGTGGGCAGGGCGACAACAGGCCATATTTGGTTTTGTCTAATAGGTCATCTTTGCTCAAGATGGCCCGCCTTGTAATCTTGTCCATGGAAGAGCAATGTTAAGCGATAAAATGGCAGGCTAATGGGATTTGGGGAACCCACAGTGACAAGTTGGGGAGAGCGGGGACTTTGGGAACGAAATCGGGAGGAACTCAATGTGGTCTGAAAATCGACAGACCAAGGAAGAAGCCAAACTAATCCCGGCAACAGAGGAATGCTTCACCGAATCCAGCATTTAAGACACACATTTAAGATGCATTCAGAATATCTTAAAAACACTTGCCACAAAACACAGCAAAACGCTGGCACGTATGATTTCCTAGCGAAACTTATGGACAGAGCCTTTGTTTCAACCGTGGCCTGGTACAGACAGAAGACTCCCGGGGAAACCGGCAAATATTTGCGACATTTTGACCCATAGGCAATTTTCCAAATCTTCTCAAGCTCTTAATAAGAAGCAGCCAAAGGAGACTTGAGTCCTCGCTTTTCAATTCAAGAGGTTGTTTCGTAGGACGTGAAGATGCCATGCTTCAGTAACAAATACTTTGTCTCATCCCCATGTCTCAGAAGGAAAAAGCGTATTTCGGGAGCGGTCCTAAAAAGCTAACAGTTGAAAAAAGAGATGGCTTAATTTTCATTTTACCGACGATTGCTGGACAGTGGGCGTAAAGATTGCTGGGCAGTGGGCGTAAAGATTGCTGGGCAGTGGGCGTAAAGATTACTGGGCAGTGGGCGTAAAGATTACTGGGCAGTGGGCGTAAACCAAAGCTCTTGGTTCTTGAAATACTGAAATCATCGCGCACATCCGTGACAACGAGGCGATTCACAAGAGCATTTATAGGTACGGAAAGCAGTACTCAATGTTTACTCTTGTATATACTCCTAACATGCCTTTGTGATAAGCCCCGAAACATCAAAGTACTTTTCAATAAAAGTGCAAAGGGGACAACGGTGCTTTCTATTTCCACTGACTGAATGTTTCATTCCAATTTCCGACGTTTTCGGGCCAATTCACAAAGCATGTAAGTACAAAAACTGCTTACTACAGGTGTACTAACTAAAGTATCCCAAAATGCCTTTGTGAATAGACCACAGGTTCTTTTCTGCACACATCACGAGTAATCTTAGATGCAGCTCCCCGATTCTTAAAGAATTAGCCTATGCCAGGAGAAAAGACTATCTCCCGGAGCACACTGGCCCTACTGGGTGCAGTTTACCCCAAATCCAGCGAATCCCACATCCAGCGCCACAGTTTAGCATGAGCTCTTTCAACCCTGTCCATGACATGTCAATGTGTTTGTGCGGGGGCACATAGCGTTTCGAGCCTGGCGGCCAGGCATGCCTCAAACCGCTTAAGAAAGCAAGACAGGGCTGACAAAACTACAGGCTGAGCACTGGCCAGACACAGAGATGGAAGAAATGTGCCTTTTTTCTCATGCAAAAAAAACATTGCATGCAAACTTTACATTTAAAACTGCATTGTCCCTCCTTTTAATCTGGCCACCATCCGAGCGCTGATCTGGATGTTAGAGAAGGGATGAATGGGAGACATTGGCAGGGATTGAAGCCAAGCGATGAATGTGGAAATGTAGAATGGGTGTTTCTTTTTGCTGGCTTTGAGTTGACTGTTGTTTCTGTCTGTTTTTTAGAACTGATCCAAGGGGACAGGGAAGTCAGTGTGGGCAGCTCTAAGGAAGCCCCCTCTCTACAGCTGCGGCTCAGCGGATTAGGCCGCCTCGTCCGCAAGGCAACATTACACAAGTAGCCTTTGAACAAAAGTCATGGATACTATTAATGATATGGTAATCCTTAATCGAGCTACCTCCCAGTAGTGATTATTCTGACATGGGAAGAATATCTAAGTCTTGGAAGCAGCCCACAACAACACTGTGCTATTGTTCACCCCAGGCTTGACCAGGACTAACTTTTACCAGCTTCTCGGACGTCACTTTTTTCCCCTCCAATAAAAAGAAAATGACAAAGAAATCTCCGATTCTAAACCTTTTCTGGGGTTAGCTTCCAGTGAGTTCCCACACACATTTAGTGTCATCCGAACATCCAGACGGCAGAGGACCTCAAGGAATGGTTCTCGTCTGAGATGGAGACCACACATCAGTTAGCTCCACTGGTCTCTGTGGAGATGTTTTAATTGGCTGACAAAAGATGCCTGGACCGTTTGACTTGTAGATGTGTCTCCTGCCCTCATATAGGGTATACTTAACCAGGCAATGTGCCTGACCCACAAGCACCAAGTCTCTGATTTTTAAGAAGAATCCTAAACAACAAAGGGATAATTTCCACATAGGTCACTGAAGTGAGTGCATCCACTATTGAAAGCAGAAATGCAGGCTTGTGGCTCAGCTCTGTGCCCTTTTATTCCAGGTACACACCTTGTATACAACTTATCCTTGAAGATAGCACAGAAGTAGCCCTACTGAAAGCCAATGGAAGCACTTACTGTCTGTCACAACTATGGGATTCCTGTACATCATGTCCCGTACAGTTAGTGGAAATCAGAACCATTTTAGTTTAGGATATTAAATAAAAAAGCCTGCTACCATGGTAACATACATATGCCTATGGATGACCACATGACGGACCATTAACCATGGTTGATACCTCTGCATAGTTTAAGGTAGCCATGCATTTTACAATGCGTAAAACATGAAACATTTTGGTAGACACGCCACAGTCATTGCACTTCCTCTGTTTTCCTTGGGTGGGCGTGAAGCAGAATGTAGAAAGGTCTAGCCTGCACTGATGAGCACTTGCCTTTTCCAAAGCACATCTTCTAGCTGGAACTCTGGCTTGCAACGGGAGACATTATGCGTGTCGTGTCATCGCCAACCTACAAAGCATATATGTTACTGTTCACCTATCAAGTGAAACACAGAGATATGAGCTTATAAATACAAAATAAAAAAAAAATACTTTTCAACGTGCTTACCAAAAGACCGTATGAAAATGGGTACCAGGGTGGGAATTTAGGCAGGTCCCGCGGTGCTTTGCATGCATCACGGGTGCTTGTCAGGTTTACCATTTTCATACTCTGGGGAATGTCCCCTGGCTGGCTGGGTATCTGAATTTTTACAGAATTCTTCTCTCAATGAATTCTGGAGGTGGAGGGCAGGCTGTACCTGCCAGCGACCATGTTGAGATGTCTCTACCTATTAAAACCCCTTCTTCAGTTCTATTGTCCATATTTCCACATCACTAATAAAAAGTTAGACAAAACTTCGCACAAAGAAAGAGACTGCACAGGCGACGTGGATTTTCCCTATAACTTTAAACTCTTTACCCATGCAGGAATCAGAAAAGAACGTAAAATACTAGAATTTTAAAAGTGTTCTCGTGCTTTCAGATTGTATGACTGACACATGCATGTGTTGACTGCACCCTGTTTTTTCACTGCAGTGCTCCACTACGCCCAACCATGCACAAGGATGAATAATTGACTAAACGTGACACATTTAAACACTGTGGGTCAGAGTCACGAAATAAATTCACTCTTGTTAACGTGTGCCTCAGTTTGGAGAGATTTTCCCACCTGGCAGATAGGTATACGTGTGTACATAATCACCATAATTATGAACGCACACCAGTTCTTCAGGAAACGAATACATCTTGCCAGGGGCAGTCCTATCAGGGATCCGGAGCTGTCACGTAGCCCGATCTTCACACAGTGGATACTAATCCGAATCAGAAAAAAACAGCACAATTTACGTTGTGATTCAGGAACGTAATGTAAGTGATGGGATGTTTCACAAACCAAGTGTGGTCCTGTAGAGATTTATAATAGGATTTGTAAAAGAATCAGAAACGCCAAACAATACAAAAAATACAAATTTGAAACAAACTTGAAACCCTGGTGAGTTAAGTTAAAGAAAGTGAACCCAATGTACACCTTTTCTCTGTCACCCCGACGGAGATTTGTTTGTTTGCAGATTATGAATACCAGATAAGGTAAGCAGGTTACACTGAGAGGGTGTGCAGCGGTGGTATCTTATTTGCCATTGCCTACTTTAATATACTACTTCTCAATTGTTTAAAGACTTGCACAAGCATGCACCTTTGGATGTATAATCTCTGTACAGGTCACAGGATGAAGATGGGGGAGGACAGTGGGTGTGCCAGTGCCATGATTTCTATCAGCAGTATTCCACCTCCACATATTTATATACCATACAGGTAGGTAACAATTACATCTCCGTTATTTGAGTCCTAGTCCTAAACTGACTCCTAGGACTTACCTCGCACTCGCGCTTTTAGGTCTCGCTTATAGACAACTTTTAGTTCTCTATTATTTAACACCTTTTATGCACAATACCAATACTTGGAGTGGCATAGGTTTAGTCCATATCTTATCATGTGTTGGCTTTCTTGTTAATCTCATTTGTTTGCTTCTTATTAGATGCATTTAATTCCTCTTCTTATGTTTGTCCCTCCCATGGACAATAGTTTCTTTACAATCTTTTTGAATGGATGACTTGCAGCTTTCCATGGCTAACCTCAGGGAACTTCTTTTTTTCTTATTCACCATGAACTTCATTAGAGTGCATGTGCTTTCTTGGTTTCTCCCCAAGAATGCAGTCTTCTCATAGGTGCTACTGAGATCTGCTAATATCGACTGGTCAGCTCAACGGCACTCAACCCACTATGTAACGTCCCTGGGAATCAGTTGGGCATCTGTCTTAGTCTTCTCTTTGAGGGCCCACTAGTCCACACAAAATGCAAGTCTGTGGATCATTGCCAGGGTACCAATACCCCTGGATCAGAACAAGGACTGTGAGAACGCTCAATTTCTGCCAAGTCCAATATCTTGGCAATCTCTGTCTTGATGCACTCCTGGACTCAGTGAGGCATCTTGTGAACCTTGCACTTCACTGGGAAGCTCTTCCCTCTAGCTATGTTCCATACACAGACAAGTGACATGCCTGGAGTCAGAAAATACAGCAAGAAAAATCATCCCAATGTCTTTCTATACTCTATTTGCTACACAGGTGTCAGTTCAAGGACAAGTTGCACCCAATCCATAGAACTATCCTTCTCACCAGTGTACATTTGCTTCAAAAGAGATTCAGTGTCTTCCTCAGCCTCTCCTGTTTTTGCCATGATGTTTATTGTAAAGTCTCTCAGAAGATAAGGTTTAAGCAGGTTGACATGCAAAACCCTCTTTGGTACTCTTGTGGCACTTATGTTCACTAAATAATTAATCTCAGAAACCTTGTGCACCACACTGAATGGCCCACACCATTTATCCTCTAATGGGCTTCAGCACTAACACCTCCTGACCCCGCATGGGACTCAGTCAGTTTTGTTTTCTGCTCATACCAATAACTCATCAGCTCTTAGCCTGCATGCCTTATGTACTGCATTATCAATTTATTGAGGCCAATCACATAGTTTACCACATCCTTTTGAGGTAGCTCTGAAGTTTCTTCCCACTCTTCTTTAAGGTGAGTTGGCCATGATCTGGGGTGGCCAAACAGATGTTCCAAGAGACTGAAGGCAGCTCCTTTCTGTGGAATGTCTCTGTAGGTGAATAAGCAATATGGCAGGAGGTCCCACTTCCTCCTGAGGTTCTCTATGAAAGTTGTATATGCATGTAATACAACATTTCCACTAACCCATTAGTTTGAGGGTGATATGCTATGAACATGTGGTTGTTCATACCCACTTGCTCCTACATTGTTCTTGTGTAAGAGGAGATTAAGTTTTCTCCTGGCAGAAATCACTGTTTTAAGAGATCCAACTGTTGAAAAGATCCTCAGGTGTGCCATAGCTACAACCCTAGCAGATCCTGTGCTCCTCAGATGTACAGCCTCTGGGTATCTAGTGACATGATCCACCTTGCCAAGATATAGTTGATACATGATGTTGGGCAAGGGGGCTTAAAACAGAAAAACAATGTCAATGCCCACCCACTCAAACAGAACCTCTACAACTGGCAGTGGCACCAATGGAGCCCTGTTCTTCTTCGTCTTGACTTATCACTGATTTGGCAAGTAGTGCCAGTTCTACATAACCTATCCATGTCTCTATGCATCCTTGACCAGTAGAAGGAAGAGTGAAATGTATACTGGGCCTTTCTTAGCCACATGTGTCCTGCCTAGGGCAACTTAGGGCCAAGGACAACAGGAAATTACAGTGCACTATGGGAATCACACGCCTCTTACTGGTTTGGGGTTCAGGATTCAGAGTCACACTATATACTAATCCATTTTCCCATCCAACATTTTGCATTTCAACAGCTCCTTTGCTGGCCTGTTCTTGTGTTTCTTTCTGAAGTCCCACAATTGTAGAGCACTCAATCTATGCCTGGCAGATTTATTGCCTGGGAGTCTTCAAGCATCTAACTCTGCAGCTCTGGCAGTGACTCAGCTCCAAACACATGGGCTGCTTTGAATGTTTCATTCCCATGCTCCTCAAGGGCAGGGACGATGGACGACCTGGCATGCGCCTTCCTAGAGTCTGCCTTGATCCATTCACTATCTTTCTCTCATCCTTACCCATATGGAATGGTCACAGTCTCTTTCTGAGGCTGATGTGCAGCCTGTACTCTGGTTAACACAGCTAAAATAGTGCACATCTTTCAAGTCTTCCAAGGTTTCTGGTTGTGGTACTAAACAAATTGCAACCAAATCAATGCCCAAAAGACACCCAGCACCCTGCTTTTCTCTTACCCCTAGACAGACCATGGGTGACTTGCCATTCGTTTCTACCTCATCCTGGTGAATGGGGTACTTGGTGTTGTCCCCAGCTGGTATGAAGCCTGTGCCTTTTCTCCTTGGGTTTGAGATACTTTTTCTCAATTCTAGTCCTATAAGCACCTGATCCATCGGGGGAGGATCCTTTTTCCTATCGATACTGGTTTTCACCACAAAATCCATGATATTTGGATGGAGTACTTAAGAGCATTTGGGTCCCTTTCCCAAATATTCATTAGCACTAAGTTGAGCACCACAGGGCCCCTGAGGATCTCATCACTCACAGTCAACACACTTACTATGATGACTGAAGCTGGTACAATATATTTTGTAATGCCCCTTCTTCTGACACCTTAAGAAGTAATCACTTTGGGCTTAGAAGAACCTTCCTGTCTTCCTTTTTCCTTGTGTTCCTAACTTAAGACCCAATACATTTTTTACCTGTGTCCTCCCATGGACACTTGAGAATTGCTCTTGTCTTTATCCCCCAGTCTGGAACTAGTCTGTTTTGTTCCTCTGCGCCTTTGGCTAACAGCCATGCTGCTCCTTCCTTTGTTAACCTGTTAGCCAACCACTTTTTAGCCAGCACTGCACATGTATCGCGGTTATTTTCTGTCAAGGCAGGCAGGTATTGCCTAAGTGGGGTAGAGCACTCCTCCTTCAGTTGCTCTGCCACCATCAAATGTATAAGGGTATGAAACACTCTACAAACCATCCAAAACAAACCACTTCAAAATATTCTGACCCTGCACATATATGTGCACAAGCTCATTTGGAATCTTGATTTGGAGGTGTAATTGGCTTTCCCATAGATAGCTATCACTGCTGCCATCCTGAGCTTTTCCTTCTCTAAATCTATCCTCTTTTTCTCTCAAGTTCTCCTTGTTTTTTCCTGCCTTTTCTTTTCCTTTTCCCACTCCTCTCTTTTTCACTTTTCTTTATTTTCTGGTCCATTTCTCCTGTTTCTCTCACTTTTCCTCTCCACCTACATGGCCTTCTCCTCTTCCTTGGCCCTAGCTTTCTGAAGAGCTAATTGTAAGTTCAGAGTCTCAGTCACACCTAACATACAAGGGAATCACTCCTGAGTTTGTGAGAAAAGTACTCTTGACATGGGGGACACTGGGGGGTTGGCCTGTGTCGAGGGAAAACCTGTACTAATGGGCTATGACAGCCCGACACAATAGCACTCCCTCCATGGGCGTATAACATGGTACTCTTCCCAGAGTCCATTATGGTTTCTTTCCTATTCCTCTAACTAGTCCTTGTGCAAACCTATAAGCATCTCCCTATCCTTCTTTTTCGGAACCCCCACCCATATTCCAAACATATATCTCTTAACTGATCTAAGGACTTACTTTCAAAGTCTTCTTCCACCAGCCTTGTACCTACCATTGTACTCTGCAGATAATGATGATTTTAGGCTAAACTTATTGTTCAGTTCAAGGCAACAGGAACTAAAACTTGCAGATCCCACCGTGCTTGCTCACAACTATCAGACCCCATCAAGAGGGCCAAAGGGCAGAGAGGTGCTCCTGGATCCCAACTGTGGCAAAAGAGGTCCTTTGCCTGATGTCCCAGCATAAGTCTTACTATTTCTCTGCAAACTGGGCCAGGTTGAAACATTTTCACACTTGACTCTCAGGGTAGTGAGAGCAAGCATTCAGAGGCTTCTCAAAGAGGTAGTGAGGGATGCAAGTGCTCAGAACACAACAAGCAACCAACAGACACAATACCCTAATGTTCAGTCTATACTTATCATTTATGCAAAAAAAGAAAAGAAGTACTTCAATTACACAACAGAAGTAAATACTATACAATCCATTGCAGATGACATAAGGGTTGCAATTTAAGTTGTGTTAAACAGTGAGGTGCTACACTCACTTGTTCCCGATAACCTCCAGGTATCCCTCTTCCTTCTGCTGTGGTCAGTTTTCCACACCTACAGCCCCCCAAACACTATGTGTTTAGGCAGGATTAGGTGCAGGAGCAGATGGCTCAAAAACTCTCACAGGACAAATGTGCAACTTGGTTCAATTTCTGTGTACCCCTTCAGCAAAAGTTTGATTGTGGACGGCAGACTGATCTGCATGTGCCCAGTTTCTTTACCCTGGTGCATGCAAAGCCTTCGTTTTATCTGATGGTGGTGTCTTTCTGTTAGTAGCAGCCATCAGGTAGATTAGGGCTTCCAGCTTCGTCAGGGACATGCCTTTCACATACAGCGTCAGCTGCAACAGTCTCTTATGCCATTGCAAAGTGCTAGGTGACATGGGATACTTGTTCTGGTACAGTCTTATGCAGCTCACATGTAAACTGAGAAGAGCAATCGCGGGCACCACTTCCATGAGGTGGCTCTCTGGATAAGTCATCTTTATCTCTGTACTCCTGGGAACATGATGATTGACTCCTCCTGAATAGTCTTGCCTCCTGCAGGGCCAGGCAAACCCTCTTCCAGCAGGGATACATCTAGGCATTTCATGCAGACTCCCAGCTCCTGCGGCAGAAAGTGCAGACTTCAGGAGATGTCCCCTCCCCTCTCTAAGGCAGACAAAAGCCCTTGTTACACAGCAGTTCTTTGAGTACTCTGTGGAGCACTCACTTCCCTGGACAACAAAAACCTGGGACTGAAACTGAGTGGGGTCTTTAGGATGCCACTCGTATATAAGGTCTCAGAACTGGTTGGGTTGGTTCTCTTTCAATATATCATTCTCAGACTGCTCTCCTGATACAGCCCACATGCAAAGTGATAGCTCTCACAGCAGATTACAATGGGGCTGCCTCCAAACAGAAGTATCAAACATGAGCACAAGGAAGTGTGAGATCTCTTTACCTGGCTGTTATCAGCCTTCTTTAAGTAGTAATCAGGGACAGACAAAAGAGCAGGCCCTGCCTAGAAATGCCCTCACCTTGAACAACAGAATTTGCAGTCCCACCACTTACTCCTACATCTACAAAATGGGAGTGATCAGGAATGAATAACTAATGAGAAGCAATTGTTAACAAGGTCTTGATTACATTTCTAAAGATAGCTGTCTCCATCATCTATCACTTCAGTGTCTGGCTCTCACACCTCCAGTGACAGGAATGCAGGCAACAGACTTGCACTCTCTGGAGAAAGCTGTCCTCTCCCTCCATCTTGTGCTATGCTAAAAAGAGGGGCATCAAAAAGAATCCCACTTGCCAGAATACACTGACTCATACAACACACACATTCTTACTACCACGTGTGCTGTGCTGCCCACTCACTGCACATCCTCGAACTTGACATGCACACTGGATGTCAGCATAACAGCAGAATTTCTCATAACGGCAGATTTTAGACATGCGGAGCCAGGAGGCTTATCTCCTCTTTAACATGGGGAAAAAAGTCTGGTCATACTATAGAGTCAACGAAGATGATAAACTGCCTCTACAGCTTTATGTGATGCACCCTGAACAAGGACAGGAGTGAAATACCCCATATGAAGGCAAGCTTGGTGCGCCCCACCAGTTCACAGAAAAGATTCTGGGCGTCGCATTACCAGTGACAGTTTTAGGCCTAATCTAGGCTAGATTAGCATGATGCCAGGGCCAAAATAAAAGTCATGATACCAGTTTCGCATGAAATTGAGCACTCAGGACAGAGTTACACAGCTGTACACCATGCAGGAAACATTCCTCTTCCAGCAGCCATAGATTCTGATATTATTCCTACATGATTAGGTTGCCCTGTCTTCATGCTTTTCCACAATACAAAGTTGCTGAGACTCAATAGTCACCACCCTCTCAGTCAATTTGTACTGTTCACAAGCCTGCTCTGCCATAAATGTCTCAAGTTGTTCCAGCCTAGACTCTGATTTCTACACAATCTGGTGCCCCAGTTGTGATGGCCCCAGAGGTATGGGTATGCTCTCTTATTATCTAGCGGGCCCAGTGTGCAATCAAGTGCCCCAATTACAATGACACCAGGTCGGCCGTTCCAAAATCTCACTAAGCTTCCACTACTGTCTACGCTCCTCAGACGCTTACTTTTCTTGTGCACTCCATCATTGTTCTCACATCTGTTCTTAAGGGCACAAATAATAGGGGAACTACTATCTGATCCCTAGAGTCATTCTTCACGGTCCTGGCTTCAGTGTGTGTTACTAAACTGTGCTCAGGATCGGCCCAGCAAGTCAGCTGCCATATTGGTTCAAAAGCATACATCTCATCCAGGTCACTAGCTTCTTGGGCAGAATTAACACTCACTTACTGGATCCCAGCCCCAAAACTCAGGTCAATTTGCTCTACTCCCACTGGCCACCGATATGAGCCCCAGCCAAGAGATGCGGTTCAGCAAAGACTTCATGTGGTGTCCTCACACTGGCCATGCTACCTTGTACAATACTTTTTAAGTTGGATAAAATATTTCCGTTAAAACGTTCTCCTACATTTTTATTTCTGGACATTTCAGGTTGCTGCAACCAGATTCTTCAAAGTTGTCCCAAGAATGAAACAAATAATTTTTCAAAAGTTTGCCAGTAGTTAAATAGGAGGCAGGTTGAGGTGTGTGTGCTGCAGTGCAAAATTCAAGCTTGACACCACTGTTCCATTTTTTTGCATCTCTGCATCTCTGGAGAGGCCACTTCATGTAACCAGATTATAGTGATGTTAAGTAAGCGACATGGAGGTAAGTCATTTCATGTGCAAAGCCAGCATCAATCTCCATTACATTTGATGAAAACTCCTTCAACATCCCATTCACTTGAAACAACAGGAAATCTTTGGAAACTGAAACTCTTCTGGAAAGCCCAGATTTATGTTTCCCTCAAAGAGACACTGTGATCTAGAAGTTTATTTAAAATTAGAACAAAAATTTGGATTTTGATAAGGGAGCAGTGGCAAAAAAAGCAATAGTAGTGCACTGTCACTAAAGATCGCAAATGGTTGCAGTTTAAGCATGTATAAAAGTAGTGCCAATCGAAAACAGCTATCTGCTGCTGTAGCATCAAAAATACTGCAGTCTAATTCTGACCAACTGTTCACGTGAGCATACAGCACACTTTGAAAGAGTTTCAGATCAGTCACATAGCTAGGGTGTCATGGGCCCCATGGCAAGAAATGAAAATTGCTCCCATGCACCAAGGTTGGATAATAAAAGATAGACATAATTGTGGTGCAGTAGGACCCTAACAATCTTGGACTTAGGTGTCACTGCACCTGCTGCACTAAAGGTAGCTATCAGTCGCCAAGTTCCTCAGTCTTTCTCTCTCTTCTTTATATCTTATCCTACCCATCTCCCAATCTAATTAGTCTCTCATATTTGCTTTCCTTTCACCCTCTCACCTTCCTCTGTGTCTCTTCCCCACTTCATCATTCGTCCTTATCTTTTTCCTCTTTTTCCTTTTTTTATCTCCTCACTCCCCTTAAACCCTTACCTCCCTTTCTCTTTCCCTTCCCTCTCACCCACAGTTTTCCTGTAGCGTGTCTCTTCTAGTTGCCCCATCTATCCCACAACCTCACCACATGTTCTCTCTACTTCTCTCCCCTCTCTCCCTAATGACTATGGGCCCAATTTATTATTTGACGGTCAGCCCGTCCTCCACAAAGGCAACCTAATAAATTACTCCATCACCCTGATGAAAATGCCAACAACCAAATTTAGAAATGTCCATTGGCCATGCGGACATTTTTAGCATTGGCAGTAACCATCAGCACAGCAGTTCCTGTCGATGTATTGTAATTTTGCCCTATGGCTCCATCGACATGACAGAGCTGTACAGCAAACTTACCAAGTTTTTTTTATTTCCAAAAAGAAAATCCCAGAGTGGGATTTTCATTTTGAAAATAAAATAAAAAACAATGCCCCTCCCCCCCCACCATAGGAGTTTCCAGGTTTTTCTTGGCAGTGCCGGTCATTAAAAAAACAACTATATGTCTGCCCATCTAAATTAGGTGGGCGGACATGTAAAACAAGCATTTGCCCAGCAGGAAAGTGGCAGCAGCATTGTCGCCGGCTCGTAATCGAGCCAGCGACAATGCTACCAACTAGAGGGTGCACCAGCACCCTCACAATGCTTACTGTCTGCACAGCAGACGGTGAACACTGCGAGGGTTCAGTGCATGGGGCCACCTGCACTTCCCATGCAAAGCGCATAGGCAGTGCAAAGGCCCCCTTGGCCCCCTGAATCTGTTCTCCGCCAGCCTTTTTATGGCGGTGGTACTGCCATAAAAAGGCTGGTGGAGAATCAGGTCATAATCAGTATGGCGGCGCTGACTTCAGTGCCGCCCTGGCTGATTCCGACCTCTGCCACCTTCAGCCCATTGGGATCGAAGATCCCGGTGGAGACGGCGGTAGGTTGGTGAGGCTGCCCACCAACCTCATAATGTGGCGGTCGGACCACCACAGCTGCGGCGGTCAGACAGCCACCGCAAGTGTGGTGGTCCTCCAACGCGAGTGTGGCGGTCAGAGGACCACCACACTCATAATCAGGCCCTAAATATCAAATATCAGGCCTCCCATCCATGCACTAGTAGTTGCAATTGCACCAGAATTTGCTCCAATTATACTACTCCACTGCCTCCCAAACCTATTAATATTCTTTCCCTCATTTGTGCTACCACTCATCCACAGCAAGATAAAGTTGGTACAGCAGCCACGTCAACTGCCACAACACCCACCATAACAAGTTTAGCAACAGCTACCACAGCAGCTACAGCTGCTGTAAAGCACAGCAGGGTCCATAGCCGTAACCTGAGCTGTAATGACAACAATGATCTCAGCATGCATTACAGCTGCGTCCAAGGCAGGGATCAGAACAGTCACCACAGCTGTTCCCATAGCAGGGACTACAGTATCAACCAGAGCTGCCAACACAGAAGCAGCAACAGAAGCAACAATAGTGTCTACCACAGCAGGGGCCACAGGAGCAACAACTGCTTTGACCAAAGCCATCATCATAGTGGCAACAACAGCTGCAACAATAATTATGAGCAGAGGAGGGAAATTGGCAGTGACAACAGCTTCCACCAAAGTGGCATCAACAGCAGAGGCCAGAGTAGCGAGCACAACTGCTACAATGACAGGAACAACAAGAGTGACCCCAACTGTGATCTCAGCAAAGGCAACATCTGCTACTGCAGTGGGGACAACAGTAGGGACAACTTGAACCACTACAAGGACCACAGCAGGGACCACAGTAGCAACAACTGCTGTCACAAGAGCATGTACCACACCAATAATCAAAGCTGTGACCAAAGCAGGGACCACAGCAACAATAATATCGGCTACCACAGTATGGACAGATCAAAAGGTAATGTGTGAAATATTTGAGTTAATCTCAGCTACTGGTAATTACTTGGGCTGCATTACAGTTCATGATATTTTTATTGTTTTACCCAGTATCAAACTCTAGGCAGAGTTCAACCATATGCAAATCAGTATTGGTCTTGCTCCAGTATCTACAGTTCAGGCCGAATAGTCAGAGTGGGTCCCCTCCAGAGGGGAAACACAAGCAAACCCAACCTAGTTATGCTAGGATGATGTCAAGGAAAGAACAGGAGGAAGGTGAAGGAACATAGAGAGGGAAGCAAAGACAAGATATAGGGCCTGATTTATATATTGGCATAGAAGGACTTCCATCGCAACGGAGTTCCACCCCTGCCAAGACTATGGTCTGCCCACCCGATTTTAATATGGGCAAACCATAGTTTGACGACGGTGGAGGCTACTCCGTCTCTGCTGTGGTCAAACTTTGTTGGCCAGTCTGAGGTTTTTTGGTCAAGCCTAGGCAGCGCGCATACGCTGTCTCTCGACATGCTGTAATCTACTTCTGTGGGCTTTCACCATGCCCACCACACACTCATCATTTTCATTCGTTCCTTGGTCTGCCTTTCAAAATTCCTTTGGTTTATTAGGTAAATGGTATAGGTTTGTCACACCTTGAGATTGTTTTGTTCCCGACCAGGAGACTGATCCTGTTACATGAATTATTGCACGATCGGCCATATCCCTTAGTGTCAGTGCACTACTTTTTTCTTTTGCCTCTCCGCTTCATGCTCGTGGCGGTATGTTGTTTCTTCCACTGGCATCTCACTATTTCTTTGCAGTATCTGCGCCCCCAACAAAGGCTGCAAGCTTTAGGGAGATTCTTTTTTATTTATTTATAAAGTGTAATCTCGACCGGAAGATTGGAGCAATTTACATGAGTACAGGTTAAATTTGCAGCCCCATTCCTGAATTCTTCCCAAGTTTAGCCCAGCGGGAAAGTCGTAATGGGCCCGGCGGGGAGGTAGCCAGTAAGACGGCAGCCTCCCTGTCGTAAGATCGGCGGACGGGTCATCCTGCCCGCCGAACTCATACTCAGGCCCTTAGTGTTTTAGTGACATGATCTCGGGTGTGAATTGACAGTAATGCCATCTACAGTGCCCACCATCCCCTTTCTAGATAGCAGCAGGTGCATCCTAAACACCAACACAACCATGAATGACTTCAAAGAACAAATGTAAAGTAGCATTCTGGACCTATGCCAAGCAACTGCTGTGCAACAGGGTCACAGACAACCATATTAGCAGAGCAAAGTGGCTGCGTAAGGCCTACCAACTACCAAGGCTACTGGTACACTTACGAGTGCTGTAATACTTCCATGCAGCCACCACATCCTAGGGCACGGCTTGAGTACGTTTATGACGTATGTTTGCGGTTAATTCAAAATGTGAGTTATTAATGATATACAGATCAATTAATATATACTTGTATTCACATGTGTATACTGACATGGAGCCAATGCAGTTGAAACAAATTTGCTATGACATATTAAGGTGTGTTTTCCTTTCATATGCTAACTAGGCCTCACGTAGACCTCAACACCATCTTGTCCAAAATGGATGTCACAGCTTCATGTTTATTCTTTGTTTGTATTCAAGCAAGGTGTGCATGTTCTTATTTCTGAAGGGCACTGTTCTTGAAGAAAGCCTGCTAGAGGGCCTACTGTAACACTTTTTCAAGGACCTTCCACTTGCACGCAGTATTGCATTTGTTCACAATAGTTCCATGTTGTTTTTGTAATTAGTTTGTTCTGACACCTCCAGATGACATTAGGTAAGAGGGACTGACTCAATATTCATGTAGTGCAAAGGTCTCCAACCTTTTTGTGTAGCAATAGCTACTTCGGATCAGTGAAAACGATTGTGAGCTACTGAAGGTCAAGCAACTTGCACCTTGGTTTAAGAAACCTCTTGTGCCCATCTTCATTGACTTTAAGCTTTTCGATCCAGAGTTTTTTTTGTTAAAATCTGCGGATTATGCATCAGATGATGGGTTATGTGGCAAATACTGCAAATCCATAATTATGCAGAAAATGCAGCATCCCCAACAATCACATAATTCCAGATATTCCTGGGTATATGGCATGTCTGCATTTCAGCTGCAGTAGCGTTTATACCCACTGGTCTATTTGAAAGTTGACTGTAAGAGCAGTATGACAAGGCTGCCATGTACAGTAGTAAGGAACATTTTTCTTCACTTTGTAAATGTGACACTTTTAAATGGGAGAAATGTTAAAATTAAGAGTTTTATGGATCCATATGAATATAAGGTTAACAGTTTAATTTTCTCCCATTTAAAAGTTTTGCATTTACAAATAGCAGGCATCTTGCTTGCAGAGGCCAGTAGACATGCTGCTATATTCAAATGAGAAAAATACAGCCTTTGTTTCTTTTTTTAAATGAGAGAAACTGAAAGTGAAGAAAAATGTGTTATAAAACATCAAGACAACTGACTTAAATGAAAGTGAGCAAAAATGTTTCATAACACATTAAGGTTGTATGGTAACGTGTCTACCGACTGTAGTGTCTTTGATATCATGTGTGTTAGGACCCTTGCAGTCCTGGGTGGACTCTAACGTAATCTGATGGAAGGTGTGCGTAGGTGTGGTTATGAAAGTTATGATGCACTGTGTGCAGAGTGCGATAGTATACTGAAGAATAAAGACGTCTTTTACAGAGCTCTTTGTGTGGTGTATTCATTTATACGCTCCTGGGCTGGGGAGGACACAACAACTGGAGGTGAGTAGGGGATATGTGCCTGGAAGAAACAAAGCTGCTCTTCCTGAGAGTTTGCAAAGGTGCACCAAATGGCTTGTGCATGCCACGTGCACACCAAATCAATGAAAAGCAGTCTGAGATTGGCATATATGGAGTCAAAGCCCTACTCCAGACCAAACACAGCCATCAAAGATGTCGAAGGCCCTGCAGAGGAGCACATTCAAAAAGCCCACCAAAGGGTGAAAGAAGAGATACTGCACTGCGCCATAACACAGAGCCATCATCAACAGGAAGCATACACTAAAGCAGTAATGACCAGGTATGAAAAACAGAAACTTATTTACTGGCATAAAAAATTAAAGCGCCACAGGACCTCGAATCGTATGAAGCAACCAGGCCCAAGCAACAGGGTGTAGCGTGAAGAGGTTGCCAGTCCTACTTTGTGAAAAGAATGCTGCCTGAACTGCACCTGCTCCTAATGGCAGCAGAAGGGAGTGCAAAGTATAATGCGGTTACATTCCTGAAGCCAGCACCTTTGATTGATGTGGCGAAGAAACAAAACATTGGTACCAGGTGGACCACATGGATCGAAACGTTTGATGACTTCATAATGGCGCTAGGAGAAGAAGACAATAAGAAAACTATTAAATATTTGAAAAACTTTGCCATTCATGGAGTGAAAGAAGTGATAAAGAAAGTCTCACAAGTTGACACAAAATCATAACAAAAAATAAAAGAAGTGCTGGATGCCAAGTTCAATCTGATGGCTAATGTCAACTACGAGAGATACATCTTCAACCAAGCATGACAACCAGCTGGAGAAATGATGGATGAATCTGTTGGGAGACTTGATGCACTTCTCAAACACTAAGTTCTGTGGCTTTAATAATGAAGAAGCCATGTGACTCAGAGTTATTGATGGCTGCCTTTCAGGATCCTTCAGAAGACGCATGTTGAAAGAGCCACTCAATTTAGAGAAAATGCTAATGGGTGCAAGGGCAGAAGAACAGGCAGATCGACAAGCTGCTGATAGGCAAGCAGGAACATAGCGTAATGAATCATCATTGATCATGAAAAGCAAGCAAAAGCACAAAATAGATGCACACAAGTCAACATCTCCAAAGAAGAAAAAGTAATGCTTCCGTTGTGCGTTTCCATTTCCCCATGAACGTAAATGTCTAGCCATAGGACAGACATGCAAAGGCTGTGAGAAAGAAAATGGTCTCCAAAGCGGAAAGAAAGCAAATGTGTCACAGAGAGAAGAGAACATGGATGATAAAAGGTTCCAGAAGCATTCTCACCACGCCCACAAGGTCAAAAGGCAACACCAGTTACAAAAAGTAGATACCAAGCACAGTCAATCATTGACAAATTCATCATGTAAAGGCTTTTCAATGTCATTTTCAAGTACTAGCGAAGAAGACAGATGTGCATTGATGATATTCACTAAAGAATGACATGCATACGTGGATTAACTGCTTGCAAAATAAGATAAAAAATCAAAAAGGGATCACAAAGCGACAAATTTATTTGGACACTGTCCTAGAATTACATTAAAGGAGAAAGGCTGCCTCATAGCCTTCTTTATAGACAGTTGTGCATTGATTAGCATCATACCAGTAGAAAAGTTCAACTGCCTCTCTCCTGTGCCACATCTTACTCATCAAGCACAAAGGTATCCATGTGGGCTGCTTCTCAACTGTTACAGAGTCAAGGGTCATTTACAGGAACCTTGCAACATAAAACAATGTCAGTGCCAATTTATGTCAACCGGGGAATTTCATCTAGTGCATCCTTACTTAGCTTTGCCACTGCTGCTGACATGGGTGTGATATCTCTCAACTACAACATCCTTGCTCAGGCTGAAATTGTGAGTCAGTTCCCGTCATTGTTTCATGGCTTAGGAAGACTCAAAAAGATTAAAGGGCATCTTCATATTAATGAGGACATTCACCCTGTTGCCCAACAGCACTGCTGAGTCAATTTTCACTTAGAAGCAGCTGTTGAGAAAGAACTAGAAACACTGTTAAAACATGACATCATTGAACGCTCCATCAGTTCTACGCTGTGGGTATCACCCCGAGCTCTGGTGCCAAAAAAGGACAGTGAAGGTGCAGTGCTCATTTGTGTTGATATGCACCAGGCCAACTAAGCAATCGAGAGAGAAAGGCATCCTACTCCCCACATAGAGGACATGATTGTGCAGCTGAAAGGAGCCAAAATCTTCTCCTGTCTTGACCTGAACAAAGGATACTATCAACTCGAGCTGGAAGAGAACTGTAGGTACATTACTACTTTTTTTATTCATGTTGGTTTTCTCCAATACAAAAGACTGAGTTTTGGAATAACTTTAGCTGCCAAGATATTTCAGGGTGTTATTCACCAAATTACTCAACTGGTTATGCATGCTTGCAATTACAGTGATGACATATTAGTATTTGGGGCAACACAAAAGGAACATGAACAGACTCTTACACTAGTGTGCTGATTACTTGCTGATGCAGGTCTCACTCTGAATTCAGCAAAGTGTGAGTTTCATGAAACCAAACTTAAATTCTTTGGGCACATATTCTCTGATGGGGGAATGATTCCTGACTTGGATAAAGTGCAAGTGCTGTCATCTACCTGCCCCCCCACAAAATGTAACCATGCTATGATCCTTCCTAGGCATGGCCAGTTATTGCTTAAGGTACATTTGTGATTGCACTGTGTGCCCAATTGAGAGACGTAAATAAGCAGAGCCTCCCATTCCAGTGGACTCCTGAATACCATCACAGTTTTAAAGAAATAAAACATCCGAGTGAGAATGCAACTGAAATGGCCTATTCTGACCCCAAGTTACATACTGAGATTACAGTAGATGCAAGCCTGGGGGGCTGGGAGCATTACATGTCAGCACAATGGCCATCAGAATGCCCAGAGACACATTGTGGCCTATGCCAGTAAAAGCTTGTCTGAAACAGAACGTGCCTACTCCCAGCTGGAGAAGAAGAGTCTAGCCGTAATGTGGGCCTGTTAACATTTTCATGTTTTATTATATGGGAAAAGTTTCACTGTCATCACATACCACCAGGCATTACTCACTATCTTTGGAAACCCAAAAGCTAAGATGCAGCCTTGCATCGAGAGTTGGTTTTGTGACTGCAAGAGTATGACTACGTTATTGTACACAAGTCAGGGAAAGACAAAAACCCCACAGATTACTTTTCACGAGTGCTGCTACACCACCACAGTTCAGCATCCAAAGCGGCTGAAGAGTATCTCAACTTTACTGTGAGGTCCAGCACGATAGCAGCTTTATACACTGAGCAGATTTTTGCTGCTACCAAAGCAAATACAGACATGCCCATCCTCAGAGACCTCATTACAGCACAATCTTAGAAGAAAGTATTCAATCTTTTGCTGATGATGTTGAATTTCAAAAATTCAAAAATCTACAGGATGAGCTATTTGTCACCCCAGAGGGTATCATATTGAGAGGCTCGAGCATTGTCATATCTGAGAGCCTGAGACAGCAAGTCGTTGAGCAGGCCTATGAAGGACATCGTGGTATGCCACCAAAAGAGCCCTAAAATACTGAGTGTGGTTCCCTCGCCTAGATGAACAAGTTGAGAGAGAGCTAAAAGCATGCTATCTTTGTAACTGTTTATCCCTCAAGGTAATGCAGCATCAATTGACAATGTCTGACCTTTCTGCTCATGCCTGGGAGAGAGTTGCAGTTGATTTCTTTGGGTGTCTAGAAAATAGACATCATCTCATGGTAGTCATTGATAAATACTTGTGTTTTTTTTCAGTGGAGGACTTATCATCGACAACCCAAGATAAAATCATTAAGCGGCTTGATGACATCTTTGCAGTATGGGGCATCCCTGCTATTCTCAAATCTGATAATGGCCCACCTTTCAATAGCAAATAATTCAAGGAGTTTCTTGTTCATCTCAATGTCAAGCATCAAAAGAGTACACCTCTCTGGTCCCAAGCCAATGGTGTTGTTGAACAATTTATGGGCACTCTCAAGAGGGTATTTCAGCGAGCGTCGACTGATGGAATTGATCCAAACCAAACCCTGTGTCCAGCCCTGCCACCTTGCTATTCGAGAGAGCGATCTGAACCAAGCTACCATAAAGGACATCGGATCGATCGATGAATGCTGACAGGGTTTGTGTCACAGATACTTCTCAAAAGTGCAAAGTGAATACATATGCTGATCAGTGCCAATGCGCTCAGGAAACAGTCTTCAAGAAAGGGACTGCATACTGCTCAAACAGAAGCGGAAGCAGAAAACAGACACTCCATTTGCTGCCGACCCTTTGGGGATCGTGACGTGCAAAGGACACATGGTGACAGTGCATTGTTCCAGAAAATACATCACACAGGACTTGTCACACTTTAAACACCTACCTCAATGTTTGCCAGCTCCTGAGTTTACACGTGAGGCAACCGCGCCTGAAAATCCAGATCTCACATCTGAACCTACGTCATGAATGCATAATGAAGGTGCATCTCAACTAACTCATACCACCCAATCTGGCAGACCAGTGAGAGCGTCTCAGAGACTCACTGAGAAAATATGATGTTAATGTTGTTAGTCCTGGGTGGACTCTAAACAGGACTTACGAAATCTGATGGGATGTGTTAAGGTGTCGTTATCATAGTTATGACGCAATGTGTGCAGAGTGCAATAGTATCTTGAAGAAAAAGGACGTCTGTTACACAGCTCTGTGTGGGGCGTATTCATTTGTATGCTCCCAGGCTGGGGGGATGCTACATCTACCCTGTGGCAGCAAGATGCCTGTTTGTTCGTAAATGCAAAACTTGTAAATGGGAGAAAATTAAAATGAAAAGTTACTTTAATTGTTAAGTTAAATCTTAATTTTACTTTTCTGCCATTTAAAAACATAAACAGCATCTTGCTCTCAGCCACTCACAATATTAAACAATGATTTATATGGTACCTCAGTGTAGAGGTGAAGCACTGAGCTGAAGTCAGGCAATACTCGTTGTCACGCCCTGCTCTTTGCGGCCTGATGGCAGGTCTCTGTGCCGAGCTGAAAGTGACAGCTCCAGCCCTCTCATAAGACTCCAATCCGACGGCAAGCTAGAGCAAGGAGCATTAAGTTGCTGCAGCTGCACAGAGTCCCCGAGCATAGATGGCACTTCATCATGACGTCATCATGGGTTTCAGATGAGCCAGGAACCAATGATGGCTGACATAACATGGAGACCTGACTGCACATATAAATCCAGTGTATTTTATTTTGCACTCAAGACTTTTTGATATTGCATACAGACTTAATTAACTTTAAATGAAAACGCAATGCTTATTTAACATAAAATAAATGTTAATGACATGGAGCTTACTTAGAAATGAAATCAATGCTGCAAGGTACTCTGTGGGTTGGCAAGCTACCAGTAGCTTGCAATCGACCAGATCCAGGCACCTAATGTAGTGGGTTAGTGCTGAGGCTGTAAGGCTGTGTGACGATTTAAAAATCTGTAATCTGATTTGTAGAAAATTTAATTCTCTGATCACACCATGGTGACTTTGCAGTTCTAATGCAATTCTATGGAGGAAATGGCTATATAAACCATTGAATTTGGGGGTGAGTCAGAAATCTTGTTTGGTGCAGGGCTGCGTCAGCATTGCACAACCCTGCACCAAACCGTTCTATTATTTTATTTTCAAAAAGAAAATTCCAAAACAGGATTTTCTTTTTTTAAATGAAAAATGTAATGATCCCTTCACCATGGGATTCATCTCCCACGGCAGAGGTAGCCTTACCGGTTTTAACTGTCCCTCCCCATCAGGCTCTGCCCGACAGTGACAGGCAGTAAAAAAATGGCTACATGTCTATCCATCCTGATTGGGTGGGCGGACATGTAGCCATTTCTCTAATAGCCCTTCCCGTGTCAGGCGGTTGGAGAGGTTTGTCTATGGCCGCGACAGAGTAGTCACCACCTTAGCCAAACCAATGGTCTACCTGCATTTAAATTGGACGGGCCTACTTTCATATTGGTGATAAGCATACTCCGTTGCCACAGTGACAGTGTTTACCAACCACCAACATTTAAATCAAGCCCGTAGTCTTTTGGTGATTTTGCCTATTATCCTGCATTTGTTCCTATTACTGAGAGCCTTCATAGCAATGACTTTATGCATTTAAATGATATTTATAATGCATCTGCACTCTAGTAATTTTGTACTGTATCCTTTTAAATTTTGTAATAAACCGTTATGGTTTTTCTAAATTCCACTCTAGAACTCACTTTTTTGGTTAGTCCTTTCTCTATTGAGTGTTTTTTTAAATGATGCTTTGAACCTTGTCTTTGGGACACATGGCCAGGTGATTTGAGTTTAACACCGTCCCAGATTCATCAAACTCCTGGGTACGTCATTCAGATGCAGATTTCTTCCTAAGGCTCAAGCATGACCACCGTTCTTTGCTAGAAAAGGATGGTTAGAGAGATAAGGGTTAGGGACAAGTGGGATAAGATCTATTCCCTAGACTGAATTTTCTGTCTGCAATCCTACGTCCATCTTTGAAGAATTGCTGAGTCCTGGTATTCCAGGACTTTTGTCAGAATAGTTCCAGTGCTGTTCGTGAGCAAAAGGATTGTGAGTATTAGTAGAAGTCTATGTGGCTTTTGCCTTTTCAGCCCCCGTTTTTAGTCTCTGCCGCTTGAAGGATCACCTTGAAACTTTCAATGCACAAACTAGGCAAAAAGAGCCTTCTAAATCAGGAGTATAAATTATTAACTAAGATACTTGTAGTTCATACCGCTCAGGTGGCGCAAGGATTGATGCACGTAGATCAATGTGGCTTCCTACCGGTCAGGTTGCTGTCCACCAATACTAATTTTTTGGTCCAGGCGATGGATTATTTATCTCGTAATCATTACCCGGCGGCAATTATAATGCTTGATGCTGAAAAGGCAAATGATATAGTGCAATGGGAAGCATTGTTTATGGCTTTAGGTAAATTCGGCTCTCCAGGGAAGTTTATTTAGATGTTATGTAGGTTATATGTAGAGGCCCAAGCCAAGGTCTCAGTAAATAGCAGGCCTGGTACATATATCACGGGGCACGCAGCAGGGTTGTCCTATGTCCCCAGTGCTGTTTGCGCTTTTTATTGAGCCACTGGCAGCAGTGATTCGACAAGATCAACACATACAGGCCCCACTTCCTTTAGCACCTAAGGCAAAATTATTTGCCGATGATATGATCCTGTACCTTCGCGAGGATTTACATAATATCAATAGAGCCTATTCAAAGATCAAGGCATTCTCGGACTTGGGTGGGTACAAAATCAATTGGTCCAAATCTGAGGCTCTCTTATATAATGCAGAAACATCAGTTCTACTAAAGGATATTCGGTGCTATCCTCATCATCTAGTCCCATCAGATATCTGGTATATATGTGTCCAAGAACTTGGCAGATCTGTTTCAGTTAAATTACACAAGGGCTTTTAAAAAGATTCAAGGATGCTTCTGAAATGGCAGGAATCTACTTTGACGATTATAGGAAGGACCACATTGATCAAAATGATGATTCTCCCCTTGTTATTATTTGTTTTTTCTAGTATAGTTTTGAGAGTCCCAAAAAAGTTTTTTCACGAGCTGGATCCATTGATTAGACAATTCATATGGAACCATGAGAAACCTCGGTTACAGATAGAGAAGCTAACTTTCACAGTGGAAGATGGGGGGCTAGAACTCCCCAATGTTCAAACCTATTATGAAGCTTCTGTATTGAATTGGGCTTCAAGAGCCGCGCAAATACCAAATGTCAATTTCTATCTTAACCAGAAGTTGGCAGAAATGAACATGCAGCTTCCACGATCTCTTAAATACCCCCGTCTCCCAAAACGGGTAAGATATAAATTACCGGTAATGATCCAGTCTAGTATATTATTAATACAAGCTAAAAATCAAATTTGTAATATCCATCCGTCAATTAGACTTCGGGATATATGGATGGTAGGTCTAGAACTTAGTCAAAGATATGTTCAGAAGTGGGAAGAGGTAGGGATTAGGACCCTAGCAGATTTTTTGATAGGGGATCATATCAAATCATGGGCGCAGTGTGTAATGGAAAAAAAGATATTCCAGAAAGTCAAAAATGTTCCTATTGCCAAATTCAACACTTTATAGAAACAACGGAAAAAGTAATAGATGGCCCCAATCAAGCTATTTTTCAGGCTTTTTATGATAATCAGTTAGGCATTGGCAGATGGTATAAGACACTCCAGGGAGAGTGCTCAATTAAGGCAATTTCCCAACTTTTGGTCAGAGTAGAAAACCTTACTGGGTGTAAAATAGGGATACAACAATGGAGAAAGTACAATGAGGTGTCACAAAAGGCACTTAGGGGGGTGAATTTAAAAGAAACGCACTCTATTCCAAAAGTCTGCTTTACTATACCCCTGTTAGAATAAAGGAAATGTACCCGGAGGCATCAGATTTGTGCCCGCGCTACCTAATGACCCAGGGGGATTGGCTCCATATGTGCTTCTCACGCACGGACCTGGCAGGGTATTGGGAGAAGATTTTTCAAAAGATGTGTGCCATGATATCGTATGAGCTAGTCCCTAGCCCATTAGTGGCATTATGGGGTATCACGCCAAGCGCAGACTTGTCTATTTGCTCTAGACAAATAATATTTGTGGCTACCTTGATAGCCAAAACACTGATTCTCCAGGCATGAAAATCACAAGTACCCCCTACGTGTGCGGCATGGGAGGCAAAGATGGAGGCAACACAGGCAAAAGAAAAATTGTATGGGTCGGAGCTCTGTGGAGATATCAGGGTATATGGGGGAAGATGAGCAACCTAGAGAATGATTAGGTCAGAAATGGGAAAGAAGAGGTCAAGATACAAGGCCCCTCTTATAGTTATAATCATATTAGTTTAAATATTAGTTTAAATACTATTGGGATAAGGGTATGTGAAAGAATTGTAGCACATTAAACTGGTTTATAAACATTGTATGCCAAGATAAAACAGGACCAATCTTTGATTTATGTAATGTAATTTCACCTGCAGCAAAAAAAAGAGCACTTTGTTGGAAAGTTTTGTCAAGATTCGTCAAAGAGTGCCAAAGTTATTAGCAACCAAGAAAACAAACTGCATATGGAAACGATGACCTAACTATAAATACCCATATGTATGTTATCTTTATATATATAGAGAGATATGACTTTAATCTATTACCACTGCCAAACAAAGTAGGCATCGGGCTCTCACAAAGTTGAGGAAAGTGAGCAAAAAACAGGTGAATGAAATGTGAGCTCCAACTGTGACAGTGCAGGCTCTCCGCAAGGATGTCTGCTATTTCTAAATAGCTCTTGATAGAGCATTAAAGGGGTGGGCCACGAATGTCACAGAATTTGGAATGAGTCCATCACAATTCAGATTTGTGAGTAGGTAATGTACTGTAGAAGCGAATCTGCCGAGGTGGTGAAACTATATTAGGTCAGTCTTTTAAGTTCATACACACTCTACATGGACCGTAGCTAGAATCAATAAGCGAGTGAAACTTTTATAGCTCTCTGAGCCACACACCAAGGGGCTGCTTCAAGGACTGTGCAGGCAACCACCATTATGTGTTACTTTCAGTAAGTCTCCTGTCAAAGGACACCATTTACGCCACATGCAGTCTCAATGAACACACCACATGTAAGCCTAGACACACACAGCACACACATAAGAAAGAGAAGACCCCAGCTAAGGGGTCATGAATACATTTTACCAGGAGAGGGGTGGTAGTCTCCTCTACTATGGGTCCCGGTAAAAAGCCTCTCCCCTTCAGCAGACTCCCATCTACCGACAACTGGCAGTCCCCTGCAGCCTGACGATGGAGGCGTGGCCACCATCCACTATGGGGTGGAGAACACTCTGCATTCACTTGCAATCTAGCACCTGCGGGCTCATAGCTGTCTCATCCGTACACAACAGACTCAAACCATGAGACAGCTTGCAGGCACAATATCTGCCCAATAAGCTTTCAGCAGCTTTGTACCCGCACTCACAGCTCTGTCTTACATCCTTATGGCTACATCTGTTTTCGGGTATTTGTCGATGCTTTTCATTATCTGATAGCAGAATATTGTGGGCTTAATATGGTCTGACAAAAATATTGTGCCCTAAATATCATTTACAGACATATCGCCCCACTGGATTTAATAAAAGAAAATCTGCAACCAATGGAAGAATATTTTTTGTGAACAATATTTAGAACACACTGTTTATAGCAGGCGGTATTTTTCTCAACTGTCCTCGGACATACTGCTGTTCCTCATTGCTCCTCTAGTTAACTATATGTAAGACAGCTTCACTTTTGGCAGAGGTTGAATACCCTCTGAATCTGTTTCGTCGACAAAAATGATTGCATCATGAAATTGTCCACTGGACTTTGCGCAAGTGTCCATGCACGAGCCACCTAGTTCCATGCAGCCTGCCAGACGATCTGTCCCTGCCTCGGGCAGTGCTGGATGAAACTGCGGCTACCGCTGTCACGTTGAGCATGCAAGAAATATTCTCCATCTTTCATCATTTGCATTGCTATGTTAACAGCAGAAATGCTTTGATTGATAACACTGAATCAACTCACGGATATTCCACGAGTAGTTGCAGCCAGCAAAAGGCTACGGGTAGCATCATGCAAATTAATTGTAAAAAGCGTGTGTTATTCCTCATTTTGTGAAGTGAAACTCTAAATCCAGAGTTACACCACACAGTGATGCTACTGCCTCATTAGATATGACCCCCTGGTTGTAGCTCTTGAGGTCATGTTGTCCTGTGCCCAGCCCAGCCGCAGAATGGATTACATCAAACTTCCACAGAGAAGTATGCTCAACTGCAACACCTCCAGAGGCATTTCCACAGCTGCATACAGATACAAACTGCTTACAATATATTTAAGAGTCAATATAGGATAAATCACCCCAGAGTTTTAACATTCTCTCTGTGAAGAGAAATGGATTGCAGCAGTAGACATTTCAAGAGATGTGACCCAAGTGAAATCACTTCCAAAGATGTGGCAGAGGCATACCCTACACATAATATGGCACATGAGCCACAAGACTCAGATTCTCCACAAACAAATCTATGTCTCCGTAAATATATGCTCCAGAATCTGAAATGAATTACAGTACATCCAATCCTGCCAGTGCAAAGCATGAGTTTTTTATAAGTCACACTTTGTTCTTCCATGGGACACATATCTTAATTAGCAACCCCCCCTTATTTATGACTAGGGCACATTTTATGCAAATGAGCGCAAATAATTCAATTTTTGGTAGCAGAATTGACAGTGGGCTTCTGACACTCCGCCATCCATCTACAGTGGCTCCTCTGTCTTTCTGTCTCAGTCGCCACCCTCAGGCTTTTTAGGTTTCACCTTCTAGACAGCACATGTCCGGTCTGTTGCACGAAGTATTGAAAGATTAGAGTGGGCTTAAAACCTACCCATTGCTTACTATTGTTTGGCTTTATTGTCACTCACATTTGTTTGTTTGTTTCTTATTCATTAGCACATGTAGGCTTTCCTTTCTTTTTTTTGTGTTTGTTCCTTCTCTGAAGCATGGACACATTACTTATGTACTCCAACTGCTCACTTTTCAGGAGCTACTTTTTTCATTTTGTCTAAGTGCTCTCACAAGACTGCATGTGTTTTCCAGCTGTCTCCCTCTTATACTTCAATCCAGCCCCGATACTCTCTGATGTCCCACTCTCTCGTCTGTGTGCATCTTCCACATGCACTCTCTGTTGCAGAATGTATTATTAGCTTTCAATGGGCTTTCAGACCACCAATTGCTTACCATTGGTTGGCATTATTGTCCCTCACACTTGTTTGTTTCCTATCCATTAGCATGTGTAGGCTTTTCTTTCTCTTCTTGTACTTGGCCCGTCCCTAGAGCATAGACGCATTACTTGCATTCTTCCACTGCTCACTTTTCAGGAGCTACTATTTTCTTCTACAAGAGCACACGTATTTTCAAGCTGTCTCCCTCTTGCACTTCTTTTTCCCACTCTACCACGCTTCAATGTTCCTCTCGCTTGCTTGTATGATTCTCACCACTCCCCCGATGTTGCTTTCTCACCCATGTGCTTCTCCCAGCCAGCTCGATGTTGCTGTTTTTTTGGCCCTTTCCTTCCCCCAGTGCTCCACTTTGCTCTTTCTCCATATTCATTCCTCCCTCCCAGGACTCCAATTTAACTTACTCTCCACCACCTGCGCCCCCACCCGTGTTGCTTCTGCCCCACATGCCACTCCTGTCCCTCTCATCCACTGTGCTGTCTCGGCTCCCCATTATTTCTGCCTCTCCTGTGGTGCTCCACTCCACCGCTTTAAGAAAAAAACAACCTTTCACAAGTTTTTTTTCTTTTTAAGTACAGATACAATTTGAATCAGTTACTAAAAAGAAAGAAAGCGGCTGCAATATTTTGTGCATGGGAAGTCTGCACGCCTACAAAATGACGCTCCTGTTTTTTTCTTTTTACAATGCATCAAAGGCTTTTTTTAAAAAAAATCTATATCCATGCTGCACAGCATCCGTGATGACTACAAACCACTGGCAAAGCCAATGGGTCCCAAAGGTGAGGACCATTGGCTTTGCCAGAGTTTGTTCCCCCTTTGTCTACCCCGTGCTCTGTCATCATCTCAATAGCCATGAAGTTTCTCCATCCAGTCTGACTTCTCCCCTATACCTCCTTCCTCGATTTCTGCACCACAAAACCGCCAGGCCCAGCCACTTCCTCTACTGTACTAGTCTAATCCTCGGGTCCGTCGCCTTTCATCACCACTGCCTGTGCTAGCACTCAGAAAAATTACAGCAGGAGCACGAGGAACAGAGGAGATGAGTGGGAGTGGGTGGAGAGGAGATACTGGCATGGGGGGCCTAGGAGGACTAGAGGAAGGAGGATTGGGGCGAAGGATTACACCGCAAGTGGCTGCACTGTACCTGTTTTCTGTGCGTGAGGCACTTGCGTGAGCTCTTGCTGCCTGTGTAGTGTGAGTTCAGTGTGAGTTTGAGAAGAACCTGCATTGCTGCTGTCTATGATATCTCTGTTCTCCCTATGCATGCAAAGAAGCTTGCACTGCTGCTACACTTGTTCTGTGTGTCTGGTGGAAGCTCACACATACGCTGGTTGTACTGCGCCTGTGCTCTGTGTGTGAGAGAAGCTTTTTCTGCTGCTGCATTTTTTGTGCCTGTTCTGGGCATGTGTGTTTGTGTCTGTGAGTGTGTGTGTGAGAGAGAAAGAGTGTGAGATATGAATGGTGGTAGAATTTGCACTGCTACAGCCCATAATGTGCTTGTCAAGTATGTGTTAGGGTGACCAGGTGATGCGGATTTCCTGGGACAGCCCTGGTTTTTCACTAGCTGTCCTGGCAGATTTCAGGAAATATAGGTCATGTCCCGCTTCTTAGAGGAGGGTTGACTGAAAACAGTGGGAGGATGCTGTTTTATGTTTTCCAAAGCATGTCTACTTAGCAGCTGTTATAAGAAAGCAACTTAATTAACAGGCATGATACTGGCTTTAAAAATTGGATTTTAATGTTCTTAATGCTTCTGCTGTAATTCTGTGCTGATGAGCACTAACATTCTGTGAGTTAGGTTGAAGTAAAATTGTAGTCCTTTTTCTATTTTTATGTTTTTGGCTCCAAATATCTGGTCATCCTAGTGCAGAGGTTTTCAATCTGTGTGGAGCGACCCCCAGAGGTGCCATGGAGTCATGGGAAGGGAGCACGAATTCCCCAGCTTCACTTCTGCCTGGAATCCAAAATGTTTGCTCATCGTTTTGTAAAAAGACAAACGCCCACGGACGTTAATTCCAGTAGTGAAAATGCTTCACGTGAAGTGTCACTCAGTGAGTCTCCTGTGCAGTGAAACTGGAGAGGGGCAGATACCTAAACAAGCCTTCCTGCCAGGGTGCCTGCTTGCCTGAAAGAAATGTAAATGTGGGCTATGAGATGGCAAATGTAAAGGATGCTTGGAAGCTGGTACTGGCTTTAATTCATCAAATCACTGGAAGTTTTGTGATGACAAAGATTTATTCTTTTTGAGTGGTAGTGCAAAGAGTTAAGAACTGAGCTGTGAAGTGCATGCTTTTAATTGTAATTGTATTTACATAGCGCTTAATACCCTCAGGAGGTGTTGAAGGGGCAGATATGTAAAAATAATTGTATTATATACGGTCTCGGTATGAATACAATCTATTCTTTGAAAGCACCATTTTATTGTAAATCTTTTTGCACATTTTTTTAGCAGGCCTATGTTATACTGTGTGTAATGCAAGTATAAAACAAAGGCTTACATACTCACAGTGCTTTGTGTCACAGGCTGTGACCTTGACGCACTAAAAATACACAAGTCTCTATTCTCCAGTGCACCAACCAAGATTTAATTTTGTGGCTCTCTGTTTACTCACAGACCTCTGCAATGCATGAACTAATAGAGATTTCATAATGTACTAGAGTGCGTTTCCCACACTGAGTAACAACTTTTTTAAATGTATTTTTCATTTAAGCTGTCCGTTATTTTATATGTACCTACTTGACAGTGAAAGACCTAAGAACTGATGTCAACAACAACAGCAAATATATATAACCAGGAGTCCGTTTTTTTCTAAAATAGAAGCGTCTGTTTTCATAATGTTAAAAATAAAAAACTTGTCAGAAAAAATAGTTAAGATTAAGGGACCACCTCCTCCCCTGCAATTACAGTTCATCATTAATGATTGTAAATAGTATGTTTTCTTTATGACGAATGATGTTCAGCAACCTCCAGTTCCATGCAGCTGTAAAGGCCAAGCCATCAGCATCCCATGAAATATAGTAGAGTTCTCCTCTGTGCCATGCACTAAAGTTGCAGCCCATGCATTACAGCCGTTATATCCAGGGATACTGAATTATGTGATTGTGCGGCCGCAGTGATTTTTGCATAGTTATAGATTTGCCACATTTGCCACATAATCCACCATCTGCCACATAAACTGCTGGTTTTAACCCAAAAAAATTGTTTATAGCTCAAATGGTTTGAAGTTACTCAAAAGCAGCAACACATGTTGCAGCGCAGTAGAAGGCCCTTTGCTAAGCTGGACTGGTTGCCTTTTTGTAATTTATTGCTATATTTGATGTTAACTTGTACTAATGAGGTGCAACCACTGAGTGACCATTTCTATGGAGAGAAACAGGCACACCCATTACATTAGTCCAGAAAGTTGTTACCATCTAAATACATTTTGTCAAAATATGTTTTTGTGAAAAAGAAAGTACCATTGTGCATTTCTTGGTAATTCTTTTTGAAGTCTTCTGTTTGAACTGTGTAGTAAGCCTCTGACACCAAACCACAGTCACCCACTAAGCTTTGGTTTGAGTAACACTGTTTAATTATTTCCCCACTGATTTGCAATGGGAATTGGGGGCGTTTATGGTTGTCGATGATGAGGAGTACCAGGTTCTAGAATTGTTTTTCAGGAAAGGGTCCTTACGCATCAAAACATTTGAAGACCTGTGCCCTAGTATGTGTGCATATGAGTTTGTGTAAAGCTTCTTCTGCTAATGCATGCGCTGAACACCACATTTGTCTTTAAGAAACACTGCCCTGCTGCTGTCCCTACCGTCTAAACGTTTGTGAAGGAATTGTGTATTGCTGCTGCTGGCAATTTGAACGTGTTAGCGAAAATGCAGTACTGCTGGTTGTAGTGTACCTTTTTATCTGTTTGGAAGAAACCTGAGGAAAACATTTTTACCAAAGTAAAGCATTTGGCATTGGGCACTGGAAAAAAGGGAGGAGTCTAATGTGTTATTCTAAACCAATATTATAAAATTTGGCTGTACATAAAAACAAAATATGAGTCAAATTCAAATATTTACAAAGACTGCAAAACTACTCCCTATCATAAAAGACCATTGACAATTTTGCTTGAAAAAAGGCCCACGTTTTTGGGCAGCCTATCATTTGTGGAGAATCATGGCCTCCTTTAGAATGTGAAGGCAACTGAAAATTCTCCCGTTTCTGAAAGAAGCTCTAAATACAGAGAAAAATACCTGCCTGAATTTGCTCCACAATAGTATCTCTATGGTGAAGTCAGTTCAGTTGTTGAATTATGTTTTGTATTTAGCATTTCCTTCCTGTAATGTAGCCAATGTTTCATGAACCCTAGTGCAAGGATGGAAATGGGCCCCTTGGGTCAATAATCAAGATTCAGTGGGCCCCTCAGACTCCAGCGTCGCAGTGCACCTGCTGCATAAATGGCAGATGCGCCCCTGTTTCTTCCAGAAATTGAATGATTTTCAGTTCCCTCCAAAATTGCTAAGCTCACTTGTGTGGATGGGAAGTGTGTTTGGTGTGTACCTGTGTGCAATGTGTTATGCATCAGGGTGCCTTTTGTGTGCTGCCCGTGTCGTCATATGTTGAACTCAAGGACATCATCTGCAGTGTCCCTAAAGTATCTTTCCTCAACCCCACCCTCTTCAACACCTACATGACATGACCCCCCTGGCCAACATTGTCAGATCCCACAGACTAAACATCATATCCAACACAGACAACATCCACCTCATCGTCTCACTCTCAGAAAGATCCTGCCATCACAAGAACCAACTTTCACAGGTACATGATGAGAGTTATCAAATTGATGAAGGACAATTGCCTAAAGCTCAACACGGACAAAATGGAAGTGCTGGTCTTCGGCAACAACACCACGCCTTGCAATGACACTTGATGGCCCTCAGAACTAGGACCATCACCCTAAGCAACCAACCACACCAGAAACCTTGGCATAATCCTCAACAGCAAACTATCCCAGATCAACAAAGTCACATCAGCCTCCTTTCGCACACTCCGCATGTTATGAAAAGTCTGCAAATGACTCCCCCGAACACAAGATGTACTGTCACTCAGGCACCCACCAGCTGATTAGACTACGGCAAAGCACTCTATGCTGGGATCACCACACACCTTCTGTAGAAACTCCAGATCATGCAGAACTCCACTGCCAGACTCATCCTCGACCTTCCCAAATGGACCCACATCACCCACCATCTCAGAAAACTCCACTGGCTCCCCCTATAAGAAAAGAGATGCCAATTCAAGCTGATGATCCACACCTACAAAGCACTGTATAACCAAGGGCCAGTCTACATCAGACGCTGCCTGAACTTCCATCACCCTACCAGACAACTATTCTCTGCCTCCTTCTCACTCGCCTGGACTCCCTGCATCCACAAAGCAACAGCGGAGGACACTCTTCTCCTATCTCGCAGCAAATTCCTGGAATGATCTCCTTCTGCAGCTGCAGACTTCCACCTCTCTACTGGAATTCCAAAGAGCACTCATTACCTGGCTGTTCTGGAGGTGCAAGAGAGCCCACAGCAAGATGGCTGCCCTGTAGTGCAGCTCTGCCGGCCAGATCAATTAATCTGTCAAATATCCTGCCATCCGCCTCATCTAATGACAGGAAAATAAAGAAAACACATCAGGGCAGTCGGGACAATCTGCGAAACCTGTTGGGGTGACTTTGTGGCCACTCCCAGCAGTGACTGAGGCCTGCGATTGCCTACCGTGCAGGCCGCGCTGTGCTTGAGATGGAGATCCATGCCGTGCAGCAGATGGGTTGCGCTGCAGAAAGTGGTGATCAAATATCAGGTATTTTGGTGACCTCATTGCCTAATAAGTGAGGAGATTGCTGCTAGAGATGAGCCCTATGGGGAAGTTGAGGCACAGTGGGCTGCGTAGCCAGCAGAGTATCTGATCGAAAGTGCGATTGGCCAGAAGCGTGGCAGCCACGTGTCACTATGAGATGATGGAGCTCATCGGCCATGGGCAGGCTGACTGAGGAGAGGCAGCTGCAGCTGGAAGGCCTACAGGCCACGTGCTGTGGATAGAGCCCTGTGGTACCCTGACAACCGAGTTGGGGCCATCAGGGGTAGTCCTATCACCTGACATGGCCCCTGGAAGAGCAGTGCTGAAAGTTGACTGAGTATTCCCTGTGCGACAGATTCAGCACTGAAGACTCCTGCACTTCTTCATTTTACCATCATTGGCCCGGATCCTGATGAACCTGCGGAGGGGAGTGCATGAACTTACCGTCAATCTTAATGTAATGGTGCCATTGTAAAGAAGCGCACCTGCCACCTCAACTTGCTATCAGACCCATACTGGAAAGTGGGGCCATGATGAGATTTTCTACAGGGGGACGCAGACAAGACCCCATACATAACATTGACAAAAGTGTCTGGCACACCAATCTCCGACAGTTTCATTGGTAGGTGCACCCTCCCCCCCCAACATGAACTTGCGCCAGTTGCGCCTATAGAGTCGGCAATACTCTTGACTGGAGGCCTATACCCCCTGGTTGAGAGGAAGTCAGAGGGTATCAGTGCCTAGCATGAAAACTATTCTCCTACACAATTGTGTCCCTAGAGGAAGAATCAGAACTAAGACACCAAGCAGCCCGTGGACAATCACTACAGTAAGAGACTGTGGAGAGAGGAGTACCAACACCACCGCAATCATGGGAAAGCAGACAGGAATCAAACACACCTCAACTTTGAATCTATGTGCTCTACCAAAACAGTGCAAGATACTCACCAGTTCATGATCAGGATGCAGAAATGCAGGGTTCTACTGCCCTTGAGACTACACTAATGGTCATTCAACAAGGTCTCCCGTCCATAGATAGGAAAATTGATTCCCTGAACTTGCGCATGGAATATATGTCAGCAAAATTAGAAAAGCAAGGGACGTGTCTCACAGGAGCACAGCAGAGGATATCTGCTGCAGATGATGAAATACACTCCGTCATTACGAAATGTCTTGCCATGGAGAAGGTCCTGGCAGTAATTCAGGCCAAAACCAAAGATTTAGAGGCATGCTCGTGTTATAATAATCTGAGCATCACTAGAGCCCCAGAGTCGACAAACAGGGACAAAATGGAGACCTATGTAGAACATATGATCACCATGCTGTTTGGACTCAAAAATATCTCGCATCTGCTAGTGGTGGAGCGAGCACACAGATCACTTAAATACCACGACGTGGAACACCTCTGCACTCAATCATAGCTAACTAGTAAAACGTGGGGTGCTGCTCATGGTGACCCACTCTACTATGGATGATCAGGGCCATATTTTGATTGCGCAGGGAAGTCTATGGGGCACCTCTATATAACATTAATCAATACATACAGCCTTAATGTAGATGACCTGGGATTTTTATGACTGTCTGGCACCATATTCACACCTTGTCACCCATAAATATTATATGGGGGGAGATCTCAACACTTACTTAGATCCCATCCTGAATAGGTCAGCCTTGGCAGACTGGCATGGTAAGCAATCTGCCAGAGTTATACAGGCCGGACTAGAGGAGCATGGGCTGGAAGATATCTGGTGGCTGCACCACCTGACGTTGCAGGAGGGCACATTCACTTCTTCAGTTCATGGGTCATGGTCCAGACTTGACTACTGGTTGATCTCCCAGGAGATGTGCACATGGATGGAGGAGATCACACATATGCCCAAGACACTTTGAGATCACGCACCAGTGAAGTTGAGGCTATCACTTGCCACCATGATTCCTGCCCCATACACATGGAGGTTCCATGCATTAGCCCTGCTGGACTTTGTGTTCAGAGAAGGCTCAAGTCAGCAATTACTGAATATTTTGACACAAACATTGGTTCAGTAGAAGGGAGAGATACCATATGGTAGGCGTTCAAAGACATGCTTAAGGGCCTATACATCAGTAAGCAGACAAGTTTCCTAAAAACAATACGTACCCAACTGCAAAAAACTGAGGATACCTTGCGCACACTAGAATGGGAATATGTGAGCAACCCAAACCATGCCACCCTAGCTGGCATCAGAGAGCATCTCACCGAATTAGCGGCACAAGAATTGTAGTTTTTATCCAAGCAGCACACAGCAAGAGGCTATGGGGAGGGAGATCCCCCTGGCTGTAGCTTGACTGAGAAACTGGGAACACCGAAAGGAAGTGACCACACAGTAAAGATAATTACCCAGAGGCGAAGGAACACTATGATACGCCCTCCATATTAACAGCTTTGAAACACTTCTACACCTCCCTCTACAGCACTCGCACATCTGCTAAAGGGGATGAGATTGGTGCCTATCTGGAGGATGTGGCACTAGTGTGGCTGGCAAATGGGCGGTGCAAATACTTAGTACAGCCCAAAATGGTAGAGGAGGTCAAGGAAACTATGCGCAAGCTCCCCAGTGGCAAGGCACCAGGCTTGGATGGCCTGACTGGAGAACTGTATAAAAAGTTTGCTGATCTTTTGGCCCCTCACCTACATGCCATGTATGAAGAGGCAAATCATAAGCAGCAGTTACCCCTCTCCCTAGATGAAGCTCTAGTAGTGACTGTTAAAAACAGATAAAGGACCTGAATATTGTGAGTCGTACAGACCACTGTGCCTAATCAATATTGACACAAAAATGTTAGCCAAAATCTTAGTGACTAGACTTTCCAAATTGGTATTACCCGACCAGTTGTGGTTTGTACCATCCAGATCCACCGGACACAACCTGTGCATCCTTTTTGCTTTGCTGCATCAACTGAATCCATCCCTGCCAGCAGCGGCAGTCCTACTGGACGCTGGCTAGCCTATATTTGTATTAGTTGACATACATCTGAAGAGTTTTCCATAGGTAGGGGAATTAGACTGTGGTGGCCTCTATAGCCCCTATTATTTGCACTAACACTTGAGTCACTGGCTTGTGTCATATGGCAGAGACAGGCTGCATCAGCATTACATTTCTGCCTGTGCCCTCTTAGTATATCCCTGTATGCAGATGATGTGATACTGTAAATCAGGGACCCACCAACACACCTGTCATCTGTAATCCGGGAATATGTTTGGTTTGAATGCTACTCGGGTTTGAGCATTAACTGACATGAACTGGTCGGATTCAGTTATATTTCCCATAACGCGCAGCACTCTGGAGAGCCCTCTCGGGTATCCAATAATGTGGAACCGCTTAAATATTCGGGATATTTGGGGATATGGATACACAGAGACCCTGAATTGGTAATCAGATTTAACCATGGAAGAGCGATCTCAAACCTGGAAAATCAGGTCTGTCGGTGGATGAAACTACCACTAACTTTGGTGGATAGGAAGGCAATAACGAAAATAGTAGTCCTACTCAAGTTTCTATATCTATTTGTCAACATTCCCATTGAATTACCCAAGTAATTGTTGTAATAAGCTTAAGGCTAATTTGCTAACACTGGGAAACAACCAAGAATCAGTTGGCATACTCTCACTCTGCCATACGCATGAGGAGGTTTTAATGCACCTGACTTCCACCTTTATTATTTATGTGCACAGGCCCACTTCGCACAATACTGGTATGCACCGCAAGAGTATATGCCACACGTCGCAGTGGAACATGATGACGTCTTTCCTATTCCACTTCAGGCCTTACTACCCCATAAGAAAGTGGAACTAGCACACACAGAAATCAGTACAGTCCATTCCACGAGGACAGCCTGACAGGTGCTGCGAGACCGAGCAGGGAAAGTCCCCCTATATCATACTGAAATATTGGTATCCAGGGAAGACACCGCACTGCGACTGCTCACATACGCAGGCCTAAAAACTATGGGTGATGCATACACTAATGGCTCCTTGGTGACCCTAGAATACATTTCACATACTCAGCTACATACCCCATTACTGACATTTACATACTACCACCTTAGAGCTGCCCTGCACTAATTTTATCCTCAATTTCCAGGGGAACCACTGACAATAAATGTACTGCAGGTATTACTCACTAGTAACACATGCGCCCACCAGATTACTTAACCATATAATATGGGTCAGCTAGATAAACTGCAGACCCATTATAAGGCACTGGAGGGCTGGAATGCCGTACTTGAAGGGCCATTGGAGGTGTTGGATTGGAGGTTTTGCTGTGTGCAGCTGCATACTCTAACACCCAACTGCAATTTGTGCATAATACATCTTAAATACGTGTAACAAATCTATTACACACCTGCTAAATTGTACAAATACTGCTTGCAGGCAGATGCAAAGTGTGTGTAATGCGGGGCGACGGAAGCACACTATCTACATCTAGCCTGGCAATGTGACTCTGTTAGACGCTACTGGGGTCAAATTACAGGCCCACTATGAAAAATGGTGTTAGAACAAGTGGACTGTGACCCTAGGGTGAGCCTGCTGGGAGTGGTCAAGTGCCTACAACCAGCCAGTCGTAAATTTGTTTCAGTCGCTCTCTTGTCAGCGAAGAGGAGGGTGGCACTTCACTTGGGCAAACGTGCAATACTCACCAAGAAGAAATGGTTTCTGGATATGACACTTTACACGTCTCAATTGGAGCTAAAGGCGGAGGAACTGCCAGGACATTCAAGGCCTAAAGACATTTGGAGTCCTCTAACAACATACCTGCTCTCCACCCCGGATGGGCCATAGTGGGTGATGTGCGCAAAGAACTGGCAAAATTCTATGTCATGAATCAATATCCGCACATGGACTTATAACATGCTAAGGTGGATTTATGACATTACTGTACCGGGGCACTGGTGGAAGTAGTATTGATGTTTAATTTGATTGTGTTGCTCCTGAACATCAATAAAAAATTGTATAAATACAACAAAAGCATGGAGAATGGGGACTAATTAGGAAATTATGTCACTTGCTCACAGGGTAGTGTTGAAGATTAGGGGCGAGTGCCACAAGAAGGTGGGATGTATAAATGGCATTTATTGGCAATTAAGTACAATCCAAAATAAGAAGAGAGAAGCGCCGCATTCAGTGACCAATCTTCACCACACCCAGCAATCAACTCACATTCACCACTTCAACCCCTTCCACTACAACGTGTGCATTGCACTCTCGCATCAACTTTCACACCTCAACACCACCCATTCCACCCAGTGGCTTCTCAGTACTAACAACACATACCTATGGTACAAACGTTGCAATGTGTTAAATGAATTTATATGCTTTCATGTATACACCACAGACTCATATCTATCTACCTGTCACTGCAAAACAGTCATTGTTTGAGGCAGCATATTAAACTTTCGCCCTTGATTGTTACATAATAAGAAACAAAGTACGGAATAAACATGTTACTTAAAGAAAAAAAAAGACCTTGCTGTTCGACTGAGTCGCCTGCACCATCATGACCCTCAAGTGTCTGCATACGGTCTAGGGTGATTAGTCTCGCTATATAAATCCACTTGATTGACTGATGCACTTACACGTAGGTGCGAGTCCTGCTAGAAAACAATCTCAGCTGGTGCAGTAAACCAAATGAAAGACTTTCTCGTTGCGGCCTTTTAAACTTTTAAAACCAAAGATATTGGTTTGCATGTACATTCCCCTGGGATTCATTATTGTTTATGTATTGTTTGCATGACTATCGAGCCTGATTTCTTGGTAAGTGAAATTCTCAATATTTTTGAGAAAACTCCAAATATGGAGGAAAATCCACCAGATGATTTTCCTCCGTGACAGGTGTATTATGGTGGAGGAAATTCAGCCAGCGGATTTTAAAGTTTATTCCAGAAATTGGCGGAATTTCAGCAGCCACATAATTCTAAATCGGTCCTACGTTATCGTCAGACTGAGGTTTGGACTGGAATAAAATGAAATCTTACAAATTTATACTTTTCAAGACGGAAGGCATCTTGTTCAACAGGTATACATACACAGATAAGTGCCTACAACTCAATTACACTTTAAAACGACGTATCCACGTAATGCAAATAAAAAAAGAACAACACTGCCTACCGGGAGTCGAACATGGCCATGAACTGCGGGTATCTGACATTTCCATCTTCATCAAGTGGGATCCTGTCAAGCAGCAGCTCAAACTCTTCCTCGGTAATCTCCAAGCCAAACCTGAAACAAACAAGCCGCACCCGTCAATCACAGAGTTCACTTTTGGGTCAGCGGTACCCACAATGCTCCAGGCATATGGCTGCCATTAACTCTTTGTCGCCGCCTTGGTCCTGTAGATCAAGAGCGCCTCGTGAGTATCAGAGGTTAATCAGGGTTTTGATGGCTTCAATTTTCCCAAAGAAAGACATTCTAGCAGAGAAATGCGGCCCTGCGCTAGGGCGGGCCACAGAAACTGAGATGGCGGCACTGGGGCCCGCCAGCGATTGTCCTCAATCAAAAGTTATTCATTACACGAAGAACACTGTATCGCTTAAACAAGTTAACTCTCAAGGGTATTTCAACAAGGCCGTCGAACGTGAATAGAAATGTAGACTAACGTTGCCTTCTAAGGTCCCCCCTTAAAAATCAGTCTTCATTCTCCTGCAAAGAATCTCAGAGGACATTTAGCATACGTGCATCTGAATACAAGGCAGTGTTCATTCATCAGTTGTACTGAGTGGTTTCATCTGTCAAGCCCAACAAAAAGATAATCCTGCAAATGCTGACATAAATAAGAATGACTTTAGAAATACTAACGAGCCAGGAGCCACCCTGTTTTTTCTCCACGCGCCTATGCATACGAAACAATGGACTTCTGTGGGGCGTGCCTGGAGGTAGGGTGAGTAGATGCATTTTAGAGATGGTACATGGAACATTTGTGTGATGCAGGTTGCTTGTATAAGGACTTTGGGGTCCCTCTCGTTTGCCCATTTTCCTTCGCCATGCAGCAGCCCAGTCTCCACTCTATGTTCAGTTTTGCCTTCCCTCTTGTACTGTGATCCTGTGTCTTGCTCAGGACTGTTTACATTCCATTACTGGCATTGCCCCAGCCATTCTCTTGGCAAGTGAAGTCAAGCACTTTCCTACCCTCGCTTGTCTGAGGAAGAGCTTCATTCTGATACTCTTGACAAATATCAATTCATGACCCTCTCCTTTGAAATTCACACCTCCACTGTGACATTTCACCTCTCCCCCCTTTATTTGCAAGTACGGTGTTTAAACTCCTCCCTGAGGGCCACTATTCTTTTCTAGACTACATATACCAATCTCCTTTCCTCTCTGCTGCTGACATTGAAACTCACTTTATAACCATTATCATGCAGTGCTTTGGAGATGTGCCCCCTCCAGAACTGGGTGCAGTGCTCTAGATGGGGCAAGGTACCACAACCTCCTTTTTAGGAGTACGCTGCTAACTGTACCCCGCTTTAAAATGAGGGATCTTGTTCATGGTGGGGGATGATACCGTCTTGGGAAAGCAAAGCACCAAACAGAATGTGTGCTGATACTCTAGTGTGATCAGTAAAATGAGGCTGCAGTTTATGGGAAGTTTAGTTCCCTAAAAACCTTTTTTTTCCAATCCTTAGCAATCATTAGGGCACTGGATTTTTGAAAGCCTTTCATAAAGGCAGCTTTGTGGCAGAGGGAAAATAATGGCCTTTCGCCCTAACATTGCAACATTTCTCTTTCTCTCTTTCGTTGTGTAACTTAGAACATTCTGCAAACAATGGGTGTAATGCTTTAAGAGGAATATAGCACTGGGCGTGAGAGTATACCAGAGGGAAAAAACCTGCAGTTCGGACCTTTAACTAAGTGGGAGGGTATCTAGTAATGGATACAATCCTCAACATCTTGCTATAATGCTTTATAACAACATGATAAAACAATGACTGGCTTGTAACAAAAAACCTTCTACAGAAGGACTTTGCTCAGAAGCTGCCTATTCACACAGTCTGTGGTGCCAACTGAGTACTATCTGGAAAATTCACATGGACCCCAAACCAAAACAAAGGGCAGAAAGTGCAAAGTGAGGATGTCTTGTTGAAGGGGCAGCTCTGATGCTGTTATTGTCTGTAATTAGGTTGCTGGATATAGTTTAGGTGAAGACAAAAAACGATCAGACTGGCCTCAGAGCGAGTAGTCCAATAGGGCTTTTGGTGCTGGAGATGGGCCAAGAAAGAACAAATCTGAAGTGCACTAAACGTCATGAGCTGATGTCTTTAAGTTGGCAATTTGTTTAGAATAGGCAGTTGGCACCTGAGAGGCTATCAGTATATACTAGAACTGCCAGATCAGGCTTTACAATTGGGAAACTGGGATTTAGAATCAGGATCTACACCATGACATAAGGACTAATGGAGTGGTTTAAATGGGTTCCAGGCTGAGGGTGACTGTCCAGTAGGGCACTATCTTAAGGCCCCTGTGAAGATGAACATCCTCCCTGTCCCTCTAGGGATGGAAGTAGGCTGATACGAGCTCCTAAAAAGTAAGAGCCGGTGTGTGGTGGGTTAAGAACAATGCAGGCTCGACACGCTCCCATTCCTGGAATTCTCTCTAGAGGTATTTGACCTTCTACATCAGGCTTAGGTTATTGGGTTATTGGATTGTTTCTGGCCATCTTGGATGCAAGATCGTAGAGGTCCCTGGGCAGCTCACTTCCTCAAGACCATCTCCTCACCGTCTTCAGTCAGCTGGGACTTGCTTTTAGTCCTTTGTGGTGAGATGCCTGCTGCCAGGGCATCAGGACCTTTTATTCCACTGGGTATATCGCCGATGGACTAAAGCCTTTGGAGGCTGGTGTTGAAAGCCCAGGGCCGCTCCTGGTACCTCTGTCATTTTTCCCAGCTCCCCGAGGTTAATGGCAGCAGGCACGGGGAGGCTTCAAAAGAGAGAGAGCAAGATAGAGAGGGGAAAGGTAGAATTAAAGCAATCAGAAAGGAAGAAGAGCAGGGAAGAGAAGGAGAGAGAGGATGGATGGAAAGAGAGAGATAGAACGTGGAGATAAAGGGAATGGGCTGCTTTTGGTTTCTCCGTCTGGATCTGCCTGCCCCTCTACACATTGAATAGTACTGATTCCTTTCCTTTCACAGCTGGTCTCAGAAATGAGTCTTTTCCAGAGTCCGAAATCTAATTCTGGCTTTGAAAAGAACAGCAACATGCAGAGTCCAGTTCCTGAAACTACACTCTGGGCTGGTGCACAGCAAGTCTCCTCTAGGTGTTACTGCTCTGTTATCAGCCTTCACTCCTTGACAGATCCTCCTTTACCATAAGAGACGGAACAGGAAAAAAAACTGGATCTGAGACTGATTGTTTCAGAGGTCGCACTCCAGTGACATCACCTTACCAGAAACATCTAAAATCCTCAGGCTTGATCACAACAAAAATTCGCTTTAAGATAGGATGTGGTCCGATGACAACAATCATCCCAAAAACAGAATCACATTATTCCCTGCAGCATGAGGGTTCCTGAGGGCTGACACACAGGCTGGCGGGAACGGGCAATACCACAAAGCCTAGATATTGTTACAGCCAGCTTTGGATGTGGACGTGTGAGGGAAGCAAGGAATCAGTCTTTCACAAGTGGAAATGATGAAGTGGGAAGTGAGCCCACCTCCTGTCAAACAGGCTACAAAAAGGCTGCAACACCAGAGGACAGGAATACCAGTAATACAGAGAAGCAATGTATGTGTATTGAGAGGTTAGGCACCTAGAGACAGATCTCACAAATAAATTCCAATCATCAATTACCTTCATTTTTGCAATTCGTTGATTTAAGGTGATTCCACATAGCTTTCAGCTCTATCTAAGTAAGAGTGTTCGAAACACATAATTTGCTTTCAATAACGAGAAATTTAAGAAAATGGGATGCGTTTCAAAAGAAAAAAATTAAACGTTTCCTTTTCCTTTTCATTTTTTGAGTAGGCAGTGATCTGTGGGACCACTGCCTGCTCTTAAAAAACGTAGTCGCATGCATTCACAAAGGGTAAGGGGCCCCGTGGGGACCTTTTCCCCATTGTGAATGGGTTAGCGCCAATTTGTAACTGGTGTTAACTGTGATTGTTTTGCGACCGCATTCAGGGTCACAAAACAATCATACATTCCATTCAGATTTGGTATTAGGAAGTGACGCCCTGAACACACCCCTTCCTAATACCAAATCGCAAAACTGAAATTGCGATTGGGTAACAAGTTACCAAATGACTATTTGCATTTAGTACATCCCAAAAAGCATTTTCTGCGAATCGGCCCATTTGCGACTAGAAAAATGCTTTGTACATGTGACTCTTAGGGCCAGATGTATCATTTATCTGGATAGCGACTACCTAATCGTGATTTTCTGCGAATCGCAATTAGTTAATCGCTATTTGAATGTATAAAACTCCAGGAGTTTCACTTAGCGATTCCCAATGGCTCACAAATCAACCTACTTCAGTAATATTCATGAGGTAGGTCGCAATTTGCGACCCATTGTGAATGGCTAGAATCACAGGGATTTTGGCCTGCTCGGCTCAGCAGACCACCATGTCTGTGATTGCTTTTAAATAAAGCATTTTTTTTTAAAATGCAGCCCGTTTTCCTTAAAAGAATTTCTTTTGCTTTTAGGAATTCACAACTTAAGTAAACCAAGGGTGCGGGGGCCTAAAGCCCCCTTTGATGCACTCCCCCGCCACAAAAATATGCACATGTAAAGCGTACACATGCTTTACAGGCATGTGTGCTCTACATGGCACTTTAAAAAATGTATTTTCAACGCATTTTTAAAAATTGCACATGGTTACCACCAACTTGGAGTTTACCACCAACTTGGAGTTGGTGGTAATTGAATCTCCTAAATGTCTAGTTCGAATTTAGGAAATGCATGATACATGTGCTTAGGTAATCGCTAATAGGTATTCCCTATTTGCGATTTGCTATCTAGGAAGTTGCAAATTGTGATTCCCTATTCGGAGTCGCAATTTTAGGGAATAGCTAAAAATTGCGATTCACTACAATTGCACTGTTGTGCCTTTCATACATCATGAAAAGGTGATTTTGCATTTGCAAACGGTGGAATCTTGCTATTCGCACCGTTTGAAAATGCAAAATGCCTTGGTACATCTGGCCCTTAGTGCTTTATTTCAGACTGAAATGCACGTTGGTGTTTGTTTTTGACATGAGGACAATTGCACACTAAAATAATAGCACAAAAATCACAATTGCTGTGAACAACAGCTGCTCGAATGTTCATGTTGTTCCTGAGCTCCTGCACTATAATTTTTCCATGAATAGTGGCCCAATTATGTGGCAGGGAACAATGGCATAATTTGGGGAAATTCACAAAACAAGCTTAATGGGTAATTCCCGAAATTACGCTGGCATAATTTAAATTTCATCCAGGCCTAGTTCTACATGAAATTTCTTCTTTGTTTGGGTACCATAGTTTCTACAGAGGGTCTACACTGCAAAGCTCAGCCACAACTTTAAAGGGAGAATGGAAACAAAGGCGGAACCTTTCATCTACTGTCTCTCGCCAAAGTAATTCTGGCTTGTTGTGAGGGTATCATGAAAGGGTTTCTTCCAGGTCTTCTGGAAGAATAGAAGAGCGAATGGCACCAATGGTCTAGCTATATGGCTTGGGTTACAAGAAGCCACACATCCATTCACAACACTCATTACCAAATATTCAAACATACATGCACCAAACATTAATCTAATAAAAAAAAACATTTCCAGGAAAGTTGGGACTGCTGTCTCCCCTCATTGGCTGACCTTGTCACAGAGTGGGATAGGGTCAGTGAGACTGCAGACCTCACCCCACTCTGTGACGATGTGCCACTGATTGACATTCAACCCAGGGAGTTTCGGTGCTTAAAACTGAAGCCCCCAGGTCAGAGTCAATAGGTGACACTATCCCTTGTCACTGAGGGGGAGGACCTCAAGGGCCTTTGCTGAACTGAGCTCATGCATAGAGGAGATGTGACCTACTCAACCCAGCAAAGTTCAGCTCAGGCAGTTAGGAGCCTGCACATGTCTAGCTCCTGGCTGTCTGACCTGAAAATGAGGAGTGTCTGTCAGGAAGACCATTCCTCAGCGGGACAGACACTCTTCTTGAGGGGCAAAAGGCAAGAGGGCGTGTCCCCTCAGCCCCAAAAGATGGGCTGCATGAAAAGAAGATCAATCCATTGAAACAATGGAAGCATTTAATTTGTCCTGAGGAAAAATATGGCAGAAAATAGGGTGCCACCTGCCTAATGAAAACAAGTTGACAGTCACTGAAGTAATAATAGGCTATACCATGCAAGGACATAGAGTTGGTGAAGACAGGAATATACTGTACAGCTGCCTGAGTTTCCTTGGCAGAGAAAAATTAAATATCTTTCTCTGCCTTTAATTAAGGGTTGTAGGAACATAAAGTGCAAATTAAATTTAACAGTGTAGAGCGTACCCGTAAAAGTAAATGAAATGTATGCAACCTGTCAGAAATGGGGTCTCTAGCTGGCACTCAGTTTCCACCCTGCTCAAGTAGGGACCCTCACTCTAGTTAGGGTAAGGGAGATTCACAGCTCAGAAAACCCCTGCTGACCCCCTTGGCAGCTTGGCACAAGCAGTCAGGCTTAACTCAGAGGCAATGTGTAAAGTATTTGTACAAATGCACATAGTAACACAATGAAAACACTACAAAAGCACTCAGCACCAGTTCAGAAAAGTAGCCAATATTTATTTTTATAAAACAAGACCCAAATGACAAAAATCCAACATACACAAGCAAAGATACAAATTTTTGAAGATTAAACTTCAATAGAGCACTTAGAAACACAATAGCTCCAACTGGGGTTATTGCGGTGTCGTTGATGGAGCCATTCCCAACAATCCGATGCCATTCACGGGGAGGGCGGCGCCAGTCACGGAGTCCCATGGACCCCCAGGTACAGTACCTTTGATAATGAGGAAAACAAGCCAGTGCATGGAGTCGGGGAGGTGAGGCGTCACTGGATCCGGTGAAGAGTTGGTTCCTTACTGCAGAGCAGGGGAGGTAATGCAGCGTCGGTGCAAGGCATCGGATCCTGACGATCTGGCAGGGTTGATAACTCCGGCGGGTCAAGACGCATTGGGCACCTCCAGGGGTCCCGGTCATGCCACAAGGTGGAGTCGGGTATCACAGATGGTGACACGGCACTCAGGACTCATGATGTCACCGGACTTTGGCGGGACATTGGTGGGGATGCGGCGGCAGCCGCGCCGGTGCTGGAGTCGTCCAGAGTCCTTGTGCCTGGTTTTTCTTTGTTTTCATGCCAGCTTTCAGTCCCAAAGGCCCAGTAACTGGATTGGCACCACTTGGCAAGTCAGGGTCCTCAGCACGAGTACCCAGGTGTTGGCAAGTGAAGTCTTTGCTGTCCCTGAGACTTCCTAACAGGAGGCAAGCTCAGTCCAAGCCCTTGGAGAAACTTCTCAAACAGGGTACACAGCAAAGTCCAGGATTTGTCCTCTCTCAGGCAGAAGCAGCAACTGCAGGCCAACCCAGCAAAGCACACACTGCAAAGGGGCAGTACTCCTCCTCACAGCTGTTCAGCTCTTCTCCTTGGCAGAGGTTCCTCTTGATCCAGAAGTGTTCTTAAAGTATGGGGGTTTGGGTCCATTACTTATACTAATTTCTGCCTTTGAAGTAGGCAACCTTCAACAGAAAGTCTGTGTTGTTCACAATATCCTGCCTTGCCCAGGCCTGATTCCAGACACACTCCAGGGGGTTGGAAACTGCACTGTGTGAGGACAGGCACAGCCTTTTCAGGTGCAGGTATCAGCTCCTACCTCCTACTCTATCCCAGGAAGCCCCTTCAGGATATGCAGGACACACCTCCACTCCCTTTGTGTCACTGTCTAGAGGAAATTCACAAACAGCCCAACTGTCAGTCTGACCCAGACGTGGATTCCACAGGCAGGCAGAGGCACAGAATGGATAAGCAAGAAAATGCCCACTTTTTAAAAGTTCCTTTTTCAAACAGACAATCTAAAAAACAACTTTACCAAAAGATGTATTTTTAAATTGTGAATTCAGAGACCCCAAACTCCAAATCTCTATTTGCTCCCAATGGGAAATTACACTAAAAATATATTTAAAGGCAAGCTCCATGTTAACCTATGAGAGAGATAGAACTTGTAATAGTGAAAACTAATTTAGCAGTATTTCAGGAAATGTAAAACACACCAGTACATGTCCTATCTTTTAAATACACTGCACAATGCCCAAGGGACTGCCGTGGGCCTACCTTAGTGGTGACTTATATGTAGCAAAAGGAAAGGTTTGGGAGCATCAAGATGGCGGTCGCACTCTAAGAGAGCTCTGGACCCCTCCTGCAATCCACGGCCATCACTCTTCCCTGGAGCTGTCCTGGATCAGAGACCGGGGACATGCATCGAAGACATCTCCACTAGCCGTCTGAAGTGAATGCAGCAATCTCTCTGGGCAGCAGTGGCAATCGAGGCAGCCTGCTCAACATGGCAGCGCAGGCCCTATAGTGGATCTCCTAAAATACGTTGTCCCTAAAAGATGATCCAGCACCGGTGTTACTAAGCGTTGCGGAGCCCGCCCGCTCTGCAACTCTGAAACTGTCTCAATATGAGGGCCGAGGGGGACCCCTAAACCGGAGGAGTGGAAAATCAGCAGCGTGAGAAGGGCCACGGCAGCCCAGAGGAGACGAGCATGACTGAAATCGGCCCTACCTTGCTGGTCCACCTCTGGGAGTGAGGGGGTTAAGGAACCAGAGCCGTAGCGGTGATCAGAGCGGCCCCCCAAGATTGGTGGTGTGGGTCGTGGTGGGCTGTCTAGCCACCTGGCATTGAGAAGTGGTCCTGGTCCCTCTGTACCCCCCTCCTAAATCAGCGAACCTGCAAGAAATTGTGCCTGCCTGCAATAATGTTCTGAAAGTGCCCCGGAGTGGAGCTGTTGGAAGACCGGGGGCCGGTGGGGCATCTCCATATCCAGCCAGTATGAGGGAGAACCGCAGCAGATCCAGAGCTGGGTGGGGGTGTTCCCGGTAAGGCGCAGCGGGAGACCGTCCCACCCTTGCTCGGGCCCTCTGCATTTGACGAGGTGGAGGGACCAGGTACCTGTGTATGAACGTAGTATCTTCTTCTCTCTCCCCACCTCCCAGCCAGGCCTTTCCTACCTGTTTGGATGTGTGGCTGGCAGCCCCCAGGGGTGGTGATTCCGAGGCAGGGGTGAGCGGCAGGGCCCTGCGGCCACATGGCTGGAGGGGGGGCCTCCCTCCTGAGCTTCATGCCCGCGGACCACCTGTGTTGCAGCCTGGGTATCTCCTGCCAGAGGGATCACGCGGGGACCACCGCCACTGCCACAGGGGCTGTGGCCTGACGGGGCAGGCCAATGGGGGATCTGCCAGTGGTGTGGGGGGGGCTTCTCATGACTCAGCACACTGAGTGGACTCTAAACCCCCCCCCATTCCTCTAGTACTGTACCTTGGCCCATGCTACCGAGGGCCTATGAGACAGCAGTGTCCGCCCAGCTGCACCTTGATTGGCAGCAGGACTGACTGCGTTGGAGCTTTGCCCTAGTCTGGGGAGCTGGATGGTTGCTGAGGACCGGTTGAGATCTTATTGGTGTGTGCACCTGGGGCCTAAGCTGGGAGGTGGCCTGGGTTTCCGCGGACCGGACTCTTCTTGCTATCCCTTATTCTCTTCTAGGAATGGCATTTGATATCAGCTGAACATGCCAGGAGGCCGTTTGCATTGTTAAATCAAAAGGGAGGACTCCTGAGGCATATGGGCTGGACCCCACCATGCCATGCCAAGACTCTGACCCAATGTGATTAAGGGCTCAGAATTGGAAAGCGGTGCAGCTGCACTTGGGGTAAATAATTAACTCCTGAGATAACCAGGTCTGCAAACACCATATCTCTGAGAAGGGGTAAAGAAAGGGCCCCCAATCATCCTCTGCCCAAACCCGCATGGATTAATTTACCATTGGCACGGCCACAGGGCCGCAAGAGGAGTCAGGGGTGGGTAAAACAGCGTCATTGTTGAGCGATCTTGACATGGTCCTTCAAGCAATACAATCTTACCAAACAGCAGTGGAGAACAAAAATTGGTGAGGTCTGAGTGGATGTGGTACTGCTGCACCAGGACCTCTGCAACGCTATGGTTCAGATCACTGAAACTGAATCATGCATATCCACGGTGGAGGACGAAGTTCAATCCCATAAGATGCAGGTGTCGACTTTCTCACACATACTTCCGAGCTGCACCAACGGGCTGAAGACGCTGAAAACCCCTCCTGGCATAACAATATCCGCATAATTAGCATCCCTGAAACGGAACAGCCACAGTCAATGGTGGATTGGCTTGAGCAATGGATCAAATCATGGATGCCCCCCACTCGCCTCTCCACATGGTTTGCACTAGAATGAGCCAACGGGGCCCTGACCCCCAAACCGTCACCAGGCTCGTCCCCAAGGCCAGTGATAGCTCGCTTCCTTAACTTTCGAGACAGGGGCACTGTCCTCCAAGAGGCCAGGAGGCACAGTGCTCTCCGATGTGAAGGCACCAATGTTCTCTTCTTTTCGGACCATACCTGCAAAGTCCAACAACTCCGCTGCTCCTACTTGGCAGTAAAACGAAAACTTAGAACTATGGGAATACAATATTGCCTCCCGTTCCCAGCCAGGCTTCGAGTAATTTACAACAACAAACCCCATTTCTTTGAAACGCCGGAGATGGCCTGAAAGTGACTTAAGGAAGAAGGACCACTTCAAACTACTCACTGGGGAGCCCTGCACGATCCTGACTCAATAGATCATGGCCACACTGACCGTGGGCCCAGGCTGTAGCGTAGGCAGACTCACTCACGGAAACCGAAAAGCCAGCAGCGCTTGGGATCCATCTCCCAGGATCGTGCTCACACCATCAGGCCATAGGAGGAGCTGATGAGGTGGAGGCTCCCACCTCTATCCAGGGAAAACCGGCCGTGCAGGCCTCTCCGGAACGGCTGGGGGTAAACAGTGATACAGATCTTTCCTAGAGCCCTGTGATGTGATGCCTGTCTTGGGCCCGGCCCTATCATGGGACACATAACTGAACATACTTTCTATGATTTAATGGCCACAGAGTATCCTACTTTATGGAGAGGTCCACCACAAACCAATGTTTAGTCTTTAGTCTCTGGTATAAATCAGTTATGAGGGCGACAGATGCTTCTGGGAGGAAGTATTGGATGGGGTGGGAGTTGAGTTGATGGGGGACTTCAGGGGTGTTGCGTTTTATTGTTGACAAATGCTTTTGTTCTAACAAATATTTTGTTTCAGGTATTGGTATGGACTTTCGACAGGGCTCACACGATAAACACTCATTGCTCTCACATCAGCAGGTCCAGGTTTTGCTCCTCTGGCAGGGGTGGGGGCACTCCACTGTAGTTTGGGTAGTTAACATTACTGATTCCTATGACTACTCACACTAAGTTCCTATCCTGGAACGTTAATGGACTCCTAGGTAAGACAAAGCACACCGCTGTACTAACATTCACTCAGCGACATCAATCATATGTCCTGTTTCTCCAGGAGACACACCTCCTGGGCGACAAATGTCACTTTTTGGCACGCAGGGGGTATGACAGGATATACCATGCAGGTTTCACCCGAGATTCCAGAGGGGTGGGCATCCTCTTACGTCGCTCCTATCCTTTAGTGGTTGATCGAGTGGTGAGAGATAAGCAGGGTAGGTACCTGGCTCTCACCGTTATGCTCAAAGGGCGCATGATTAACCTTTTGAATATCTACACTCCCCCAGCAGCTCTTCACTCCCTCCTAAGTGACTTTTAAAAGGTTCTCCTAGACATGCCGCAAGGAACTACAATCAGAGGCGGTGATTTTAATGTGGTCCCTAACTCTGACATAAATACTTCTGGCCCTCCATCCTCATCTCAACACAAAATGGCTCCAAGTCTCTCCGATTGGCTCACCTCCCTTGGGCTTTGTGACATCCGGTGAGTTTGGCACCCAAGGCGTCAATAATTCACGCACACCTCAGTGAAACTCAGTCACGGATAGATCTAATCTGTATGCCTGCCCCAGGCTGCTGTAAAATTGTTGTAGTAGAAATTATGGCAAGGGGCATATCCGTCCATGCCCCTGTGGCCCTCCATATGGATTTCCACCGCACGGGAACGCGGCCTATGCGTTGACTGAATGCATGGTGCCTGCAAGACAAGAATTGTGTCTGATTCCTCCGTGCGAAAGCCCAAGAATACTTCGCCATCAATGAGAGCACTGCCCCTCTGACAGGCACCCTTTGGGCAGCCAGCAAAGCGGTGATGAGAGGCCATGCAAAATACCATGTCTGCTCTTGAGAATGGGCCAAGCAACACCACGTCACTCGGCTCGAGGCTCAGGCTCTTCATTAAGAGACTACAGCGGCACTCACCCCTTCAGCTCTCATTGTTGAGGGAAGAGATATGTCTTCAAGTCATGGAGGTGGCCAAACATCTCTGGTGGGCATCCACAGCGCAAATTTATGGCTGGGGTGACAAGAATGGGAAACTGCTTCACTGGCTGGTCTCTCATCACCATGCCTCCAGAATTATCCCTGAAATAACTACATAAGAGTGCATAACCCTGACCACTATCCCGGAAGTGGCGAATGCCTTCACGACTACTACCAACAACTATATGCCCCCTCCCCAGTAGTTGAAGCAGATTACTTGGCCCAATTTCTTGATGAGGCTCCCCTGCCCCGATTGTCTCCTATAGAGATCCAGATTTTAGATGAGCCCATCACCCTACCCGAACTCGAATCTGCGGTCTTAGCAGTGGCTGGTGGAAAGACTCCGGGCTCAGGTGGCTTTCCAACTGAATACTACATGGCACTTTGAGAGACATTGCTCTCAAATCTCCTGGGCCTCTATAATGAGGTGGATTGATTGGGCTCTTTCCCCTCTGATATGGACACAGCCACTACAGTGGTCATCCCCCAAAACTAATCTCTGTGCACGATTGTGTTCTGACTATTGGCCAATACCCCTGATTAATGGGGATGTTAAGATCTATGTAACCATTCTGGTGGCCCGACTTAAGCAAGTGCTCCGCACTTTAGTCCATGCGGACCATTGTGGCTTTATGCCCACCTGTGGTATGAGACATTATATTTGCTGCCTCCACTGGGCCCTGGCACACCGCCACCTACTGCCATTCGATCTAGTGCTGCTGTTCATCGATTTTGAAAAAGCATTTCATACGGGAAACACCCGGAAGAATGAGTCCGGAACCATGAGGTTGTGAAAAACGAAAGCGAAACAACGCTGTCGTTTTTCAAGACTTCCTGGTTTTGGTACCTTAACCAAGCATGTCTGAACAACGTACATGCGTGGTTAAGGTACAGAAGGGAGTCGGAGTGGACGCGGTGAAGGAGGAGGTAAGTTGGGCTGGGACTGGGCTGTTTTTAGGGGGGCTGGGGGTGATTAGGGTTTGGGGTGCAGGGTTTAGGTTTTAGGGGCAAGGGTGGGGACTCAGGGTATTTTTAGTTTTTGGGGTGGGGTGGGGGCTGGGGTGATTAGGGTTTGGGGGTGGGGGTGTCAGGGTTTAGGTTTAAGGGGTGGGTTGGGGGGGTTGGGGTGGAAGCATGCTGGGTTGTGCATGCTGATTGGTAATGCCTTTACCAGGAATGCGTTTACAACTGTAAAATCATTGTAAACGCATTCGTGGTAAAGGCATTAGTGTTTAGTATGAGGTCGTTGTTCCGAACTCGTTGTTGAGCCACGGGTGGTTTAGGCACCTGTGGTTCCGACATATAACCATTTCATACAGTGGACATACTTGGGGCTGGTGCTGCGACAGGCTGGGGTGGGGTAGCGGTTTTGAAGACTGATCCAGGCATTACACAATAACACTATGGCTTGGGTCCAGATCAATGGGCCCCTTTCGTGGGCGTTCCCCATTCGTCATGAAACCCAGCAGGGTTGCCCCCTGTCTCCCTTTCTCTTCGCATTAGCGATTGAACCACTGGCATAAGTGTTGAGGGAGGCCCCTTGATGAGGCGATGGAGATGGAAGGGGGGATAGAAGGACCGGGTGGCCCTATACGCCGATGATGTCCTCCTCTACTTGAGTAGCCCAGCCATTGGTGGCACCAGGTGTATCCACATTCTTCGTTGCTTTGCAGCCGCATCGGCTATACTAATGAACCCAGCTAAATCAATTCTCGTTCCTCTGGCCACATCCCAAAATTGCTTTGATTGGCAATACGAAATACCTCTACGTCGACTGAGCTTTAGGTATCTAGGGATCTGGGTGTCTCTTCTTCCTGACCTTATATGGTCTTTGAACCTTCTGCCTCTGATCCAGAAAGTCACCAAAGACCAAACACGATAGGGGTCTCTCCCTTTCAAAATCCTGGGACGCATGGCGTTATACAAAATGATGGTCCTACCCCAGTTCCTGTATATGTTCCAAAAAATTCCAATCTCTTTATCCTGAGCCTGGTTTTCAGCCCTGGACAAATCTGCCTCAGCATTCCTCTGGCGTGGAACCAGACACTGAATAGCCCTTCACAATTGCCAACGAGGCACTTAAGACAAAGGTTTGGGCATGTCAAACCCCTTTCTGTACTACCTGGCATCACAACACATCGTAATACACAACTGGTTTAATAGGGGATGGTCAGATCTGGCGTATCAGCTTGAACTTGCCCTATTATCCCTATTGCCCTATTATCACTTGCCTGGGTCTTATGACTGCCCCCTTCCCCATAGTATGGCCCCGGAAACTAGGATGTTTTTTCTCGCCTTGAGAGCAGCTCAGAGACACACACACTGAGCCCACACTTTTACCCAACTTACACCACTGTGGCAAGGCACATGGCTGCATGAAACAGCGAGCTTACAAGGGTTTGACAAATGGGACTTACTGGGCATATCCCACCTAGGAGATGTGTGGACAGGTACTTGTATGCAATCCTTTCAGGACCTCCACACAGAATACCAACTGTCACACACCGAGTTCTATAAATACCTGCTGCTTTGTCACGCCCTCCATAAACATCTAACACAAGGGGACACACTGCTGGAGTACAACCCACTTGAAGCCATACTCCTGCTGGAAACATTGGGGAAGGGGGGAGCATCCCAAATATACAAGTCCTTGGTTATTAACTCATCGGGGACCTGACCGTTATTAAGGTCCAATGGGAACAGGGGATTGGCCCGATAGAGGAGGATGACTGGTGTGACGCCCTGATGGCCCCTAAACTAATTACCATATCTTCTCGCTTGCATCTAGTACAAACGTATTATCTGTATGGCTCATACCTCTCACCAGTGTGGCTATATCACACTGGATTCTTGCCAAATCCTGCATGTCCATAATGTGCAACATCCCAGCCGATTTCTACCACAGTGCTTGGGTTTGTCCACGTATCCAGAGATATTGGATGGCAATAACAACCAAACTTGCTAAGATCTTAGGGCATGAAGTCCTGCTCTCTCCTTTAGTGATCCTCTTAGGTGTGCTTGAGACGGTGGGAGGCACCCACGCGGACCCCACCTTGCTGAGCACCGCCTTAATGGTGCCTAAGAGAGACATTGCAATCCACTAGAAATCTCCTGCACACATGACCCTCTTAAAATGGCGCCAAGGAGTGGACGGTGTGCAAAGCAAGAACAGCCAGTGTACGAAGTGCCCCCGTAAACATGTACAGGTCTGTGGGAAGTGGTTGGGCCAGAGTTGTTGAATATCTATTGCTGGATCTGGCGGGAGTGTGTAGATGGGTATTGCTTACTTGATGTTATTAATTAGAATGTATACCACATATGCCTGCAAGTGAAGTGATATTTGCCGTGAGAACAGTCTATGCCACTAATGTTATATTTAATAAAAGTTGGTTATCAAAAAAAAGGGAAGGTTTGGGCCTGGCAAGTGGGTACACTTGCCAGGCGCATTGGCAGTTTAAAACTGCACATACAGACACTGCAGTGGCAGGTCTGATATATGCTTACAGGGCTACTCATGTGGGTGGCACAATCAGGGCTGCAGGCCCACTAATAGCATTTGATTTACAGGCCCTGGGCACCTCTAGGGCACTTTACTAGGGACTTACTAGTAAATCAAATATGCCAATCAAGGAAAAGCCAATTATCAATACATTTTAGATAGCGAGCACTTGCTCTTTAGCACTGGTGAGCAGTGGTAAAGTGCCCGGAATACCAAAACCAGAAAAAACGAAGTCCAGCACACAGTCAAAAATTCAGGAAGCAGAGGGGAAACCACACCAAGTATGCCAGGTCTAACACAGCCCAAATGTATGAAGCATTCACTTTAAACTCTGTAAGATTCGCTGTAATTCATGTTGTTCTTGATGTTAAAGATTCTAACTTAATAAGAAAGTCACAGTGGTTGGAGGTTGACTGCACCTGATAAGGACCAAGCATAATTTTAGCTTCAATGAAGTTGCAAGAAAGTTAACCAGCAGAATAGTAAACCTTTATTTGAAGTCCTCAAGATTAGAGTGCAGGGAACGAAAAATGCTAGTTGTTGTGTCTATAACATTGTGATTGCCAATTAAAGATTTTGTTGTCAACCAAGGACATTCCTGTCCATCAAGTAGCTGACCCCTCCCGAGCTTGCCATCAGTAAAATGAATTATGGTCGCATATACATTTCTGTACACACACTTTCAACATCTGTGGACCTACCAGAGGACACAAAACAGTGCTCCTATACATATTGTTGAGTTTCCTAAATTATCAATAGAATAGGGTTGCAAACCCACAAGCTGCAGGAGAATGGCAACACTTATACTACGAGGCTATGTGTCACTTAAATTGACAATCTGAAACTTATGACTTTTCTACATGAGTAGTGTAATTGAAATAAGTACTTGTTTTTATGACCTATCGAAGGTCTGTATTTGCAACTTGCTGCTCGGAATCCCCAGAAGCACTTGTGAGGATTCTGCACCTATTCAGTAAAGGAGCTTGGACGTACAGCACTACGTTGAAAATGTACTTTCTGTTTGAATGTCTGACTCTGTCAGTGCTTCCCTGTAACAATCAAATCTAGACGTTTAGGTATTTAAATACTGTTGTAGCAACACAATGAATATATATTTATTGTGGGGCGAACGCTTGTGAAGCCTAGGCAGACGAATAGTGCGCAAACAATGTCTACTTCACCAGCTGCTCCACGAGCGCTAACAACACTGATGCAGAAAGTGTTTAATGTAAAAGCTATTTTTGAAAGTAAATAAGAGGAACATTTAGAGGAAAAAATACTTGGGCATTAAAGACGGAAATTAGAACTGTGAGCCAGTGGAACTGAACGAGTGTTTTTGGCACTCTACAAGAGCATTAACATGATGCTCGAGTTTGCTGGAAATAATTGCAGTGCTAGGTAATGGTATTTTGTGGAGTAAGTCCTTCCAAGCAGGTTTAAACTGTGCTCTAGGGATAACCTCCGCTCTATTATCTCAGGTAGAGAAAGCTCTGACGTTTCCTGGCTTCCCAATGCACCACCTCATCAATCTGTTAATCTAATATTTACATAAATGAATAGAACATAAGTATATTTAAAAGGTAATTAGCACAATCATAATTCAATAATCGGTAGACAAGGATGTAAGACATTTCATAATTTCTGTCTGAATCCTACATGCAAGGTTAATGTTTAAAAAAATATTAACAGTAAATGCTTCAGTTTTAACCTTGTTTCACTTGTATGCCATTGTAAACGTACCATGGTAGATCTTTTGATCTCCCAAAGGGCTGCATGGGAAACAGGAACCCCGTGAAAAACAACAAAATCACTTGAAGGCATGTCCCGATGCGTCGTTGTATATGGATAGACTGTTTTTTCATGACATCAGTATGTCAGTGCCTCTTGCTAAGGGAAAAAGTGAATCTCCTTTGCTGAATGTTTATTCAATCTAAAGTTATCACCCGAAGACCAGCGAGATGGGCGACCTTTACATATGGCCCAGTGAACACTATTCCATTTAAAGATGGCCATAGCTTTTGCCCTCCCATCTATATGTCCTTGCTGACGGATGTGCCGCGCACCCAAGGCTCACCACATAGAAGGTAGGAAGCGTGCGGCAGTGAATTATGGGTTTTTAAAGTTGACTACTGTAAACTATAAACTGCCACCCGGGCACGGAATTGAACTACGTTTTAGCCAAATGCACACCAGTGCACAAGCAAAATGTCGCCACTCACAGTGCAAGAGAGCCGACGGCTGAGGTGCGCTGGCACACAGACCCATGGTGTATGTTATGGTGGGCGGGGCCAAAATGTGTATGCAGCTGAACAGACCAATGGATGGCGACAAAACCCTGAAAGCCCCTCTATGAATAGATCTATATTTTATATTATGATTTTTTTGGAACCCATGATGCTGGTGAAACAGTTAAAGATGTCTCTAGGCCAGACGTAAAAGGTGACATTGCCAGCCAAACAAAAAGTCACAGATATTGCTGCCAGCTGAGGACTTTCCTCCTAGAGACATGTCTGCGGCAGAGATCAGCTTAGTAGTGGTGTGGTACTCTGACTCTTCGTGATACTACAAATGATTTACAAGAAGATGGCTGAAGCAGCTAGTACAACACCTATCACTTATTTGTACAGTATATGTACATATTGTATATATGTTTGTGCCCCTGAAGAAATCAGAAGGAGGACGAAATGAGTTGGCTATGACTACAATCGAAAATGTTATTATAAGAAGACCAACAATAAAGAAGTGAACAATAACAGCATGGATTTGATCTACACTAGCTATGGAATCATACTATTTCCAAGAAATTTTCTTTTACAGTACTGAATTACTATATTTCCCCCGTGATACTATTTTGTCGGCAGGTAACTACCATATTATTTTTCCATCTAATATTATACTACCTGTGTCCAGCGAATGGGTGCAAGTTTTTACAAAATGTATGTATTCGTAATGCATCATAGGTGTGTTCAGGTATTGGACACATTCTAAATTGAGGAGTAACTCTGTGTGCAGGTGACAGTTGATGATTTGTGTTCAGAATGTTCCACAGATTTTTTGGCTCTTCAGAAATTGTTTCCAATATGGCAAAGATTTTACGTACTACGTACTAAGTATTGTAAGCAGCCTTAATAGGCCCAGGGACCCCATCCTGGATGCCAAATACAACAAAAACAGGGAGGGGTCATGTGGCTCCCCTTCCTCAGCTTAAATAGGTCCCTAGAACACAACCCCTGGGGACAAATACAGTAAAAAGGGGCAGAGGGGCTTGGCAATCCCCAAGACTTTGCTGGCTCCGGGGACACTATCCCTCTTCCTGAGCTGTAACAGACCCCAGGGACCCCATCCTCTGGGGCCAAGTACAATAAAATAGGAGAGAGGGGCTGCATGCCCCCCTCCTCAAGCCCTAATATGTCACGGGGACCCCATCCCCCAACCCCAAATATAATAGAAAAGTGATTAAGGGTTGCATGCCGAGGTTTATTAGGACCCAGCGACCCCACTCTCAAGGTCTTCTGTTTTTTTTAAAGAAAAGGGGAGCCATGCCCCTGAGCCTTCTCAGGCCCCGGGAACCCCAACCCCTGGGGCTGTCCATTTTTTAAAATGAGGAACGGGTTCCCCCCCTCTTCAACCCTTCATAGGCCTTGGTACCCCATCTCTCAGGGCTGTGCCTTATTTAAATTGGCAGGGAGGCCACATGCCCCCCCTCCAAGAGCCTATTTTGACCCCGGGGACCCCATCCCCCAGGGCTGTCTGTTTTTTTAGGTGGAGAGGGGCAGCATGGGACCCCTTCCCGAGCCTATTTTAGCCCGGGACCCAAACCATGAGGTCTCTATTATTTTTAGGTGGGTGCCCACCCAGGACACTCCCTACTCACTCACTAAGCACAACATTAGGGGCTGCGGGGAAAGGCCCAGGCGTCCGCGCCCCCAGCCAGCTCCCCACATGGTGCAGGAGTCAGCATTGCTTCCACATGGAGGGAGCAGATAATTATGCTGCTCCTTCCGCGCAGGAGCAATATGTGTTTAGTTTCCCTGCCCACATCAGTGTGGGCAGGAAAACAGAACACAAGTCTATTCCCAGCCAGCAGGAGCATTTTTAAAGCTCCCGCCAGCTTGGAGCAGACTTAGGGCCAGAATTATGAAAAAGTGGTGCAGTGCAGCAAGTCACTTTGCTGCACTGCATTGCATCACTTTAAAGGGCAGGAATGCACAGTATTTAAGGAATACAGCACATTCCTTGTGTATTTTCCTCCTGTGCTGGAGCACAATTGCCTGCCTGGCACCAACGCTTTGCATGCAGGATTGTTTTTGTGCAGATAGGGGAACCTTCCTGCACAAAAATAATCCCCATAGGCTTTTTCCTCTTTCTATGTGTGCTGCATTGGAAAGAGGAAAAAACAAGGAGTAATACAGATATTTCTACCTGTTACGCCTCCCCTGGGGAGGCGTAATGTTTTGCTGCATCCCCAGGTTTGCAAGGTCTTGTAAATCTGGGGATGCGTCAAATGTAATGGGAGGCATAATGTTTTGGCGCATCCCTATGTTTGCACGGTCTTGTAAATCTGGGGATCCGTCAAAATCCATGGGTATTGCGTGGGAACACCCACCACAATGCCCATGGAACGCCTCCCTAACCCAGAGTAAGGCAACGTAGTGATTTGTCCTGCTTTGCCTTACTTTATATCTATGTGGCTAATCAAAGCCACGCAAAGTAGCTCTGCGTGGCCTGATAGGTATGGTTGAAAGGTTTGCCCTACTATTGCATCACTATAAATATGCCCCTTAGTTTTTGCTCCTCATGTGGCAGGAGGTTTGAAAATGCTTCCACCAGACAGGAGCAAACAGATGTTTCCCTGCCCATGGTAGTTCTGGGTGATTAATTAAGCGGGGGCTGTCAAAAAGGGGGGCAAAATGCAATTGTCCTTTTTTTTTTTAAAAAAGTCCAACAGACAAAAAACGCCTGAAGGGAGCTGCACCAAATGTGGCAGGAAGATACATATTGGTCTACAAGACGTGCTTTTGTGTTTTGGTATAAATCTATTTACTAGTTTTTGATATATTATAGTACAAAAATATATGTATATCTGGACAGTTGGGTTGATGGGACTCTCACAAGAGTCCCACAAGCACAACTTCAAAAAATAGAGAGTTCTGATTGGCCCAGCGGGCTTTTTTCCATTCGGCCACTTCACTTCAGTGGGATTGAGGGTCCCACAGGAGTGGCTGGTCACAACATGATAAGAAATGTTGTGGCGGCCATTACAGGACTCTGGGACGTTGTCTTCTATCCTAAAAAAGTCTGAAAACAAAGAACATACGGAGACATGGTAGGGATACCTTGCCATCCTCCCCCTTGTGTGTGGGTCCCAGAAGTTCTAATCAGGCAATGCGGTAAAAAAAAAAAATTAAAAGTCAAATGCCATAGGTTTTTTAAAATAAATGACCACCGGGGTGGTCCAAGTCCTGGGGTTCAAACTATATATATATATATATATATAGAGAGAGAGAGAGAGAGAGAGAGGGAGATTATTATTTTTTTTTTTAAAGAGAAGGCGATGTGTGTGGGCCCCCCTTCTTAAACCAATTTCGTCCCCAAGGACTCATTTCCTGGGACCCAGCACATTTAGATGAAGGGGAGGCGGTGTGGACCTCCCTTTCCAAGCTGATTACGGCACCGGGGACCCCAATCCCTGGGGTGTGGAGTATTGTTATTAAAAGAGGAGGGGGCACACAGCCCCCATGGCTCAATGAGGCCCCAGAGACCTCATCCACTGGGGCCGAATATAAAAAAACAGGGAGTGGGCATAGGGCCCCCTTCCCAGCCACTCTAGCACCCCAGGAACTCCATCTCCCAGAGCTGATTTTTTAAGAAGGGGAGGGGTTGTGCATCCCCCAAACGCCAAGCCTCTCTAGGCCCCGGGTGCTTCATTCCCTAGGCCAATTTTCTAAATATGGGGAAACTTTGTGTGGCTCCCCCAGAGTAAATGCATACCATGCCAGCATTATCACAGGCAGGGAATAGAAGTTGACTCCTGCCTCCTGTGGAATCAAAGAAAGGTGCTGGCTCCCACAAGTACCACATCCACTTTGGCTGATTTTTTTTAACAAGGTGATTGGGGTGACCCCAACCCTGGGGCAGATTTTTTAAATAAGGGAAAGGTGCGTGCTGCCCCCCATCCCCAAGCCTCAATGAGACTCTGGGAAACCCCTCTCCCTGAGGCTGTTTCTAATGTAAGGGAGGAGGGGGTACGTCGGACCCCCCTCACAGAACTGAGATCAGCCCCATGGACCCCATCCCCCTGGGCCCGCAATTATGTAGTGTCCAACAGAATCTACTCCTGGACACTGTGCAGGGAACAGAAGTTTGCTCCTGCCGGGCAGGAGCAATTGAAAAATACTACTCATGCCCAGGTGGGAGCAAAGAAAAGGTGCTGGTTCCCGTCGGTAGATGCTGCAAAGCCCTTGGGGCTCCTGTCATAGCCCTTAACAAACCATGAATTATGGCTGTCCCAAGTGGACACCAGGACACCCACAAACATTTATAACAAAAAAAAAGAATAATAAATGAGTGGCCAGCGTTGCTCAGTTAATATTCACTGATCAGTCAAGGAGCACCTCATAATGCGATAGGGTTTTTTTATATAAATATTTTCTTGCTGACGGTTTCCCTAAAGGAGGCAGGAGCATCACCAAACAATTTTTAATGTTGTGAGGGGCTGCAGTAAGTGCAGCAGCCCCCCCAGCAAAATTAAACAAAAAAACAGTAAGTGCCTTGGCTCATTAAATCCATGACCCCAGGAGAACTTTTAATATTTTTCAAAAGAACTTCTAGCTGGAGCTCTATGCAATATTGGCGATGAGCAGGAAGCCTCACACTCTGCAATCAGCCCAACAGAGAGACTCCTCTGTCATCATGCCACAGCAGCAATTAATCTCCAAGGAAGGCGGGATTATAGCACGTCAGCAGTTCTGCATGGTCTGCCTCTCAGCCCTGACACTGTGTAGCTGTGTCACGTGGGCACTGGTGCTGCTCACCACAAAGAGACCTCTGGCAGAGAGCTTGCCAACATCGCTACCCATCAACACCACACCAAACCTCCAAAGCACCACAAGGACCAAATCCATGACCATTGTATCTGCCTTTAGGTGAGAGGGGCACAGCACTAAGTGCTGTCATTATTGCATCTGAAGCTTGTGGAGGATAGCACATATTCAGCACACACAACTGAAAGAAAACTAAAACAAAAAGGGAAAGAGAAAGAGAAAATCTAGCAAAAGGTGTTCCCATCCGCTAATCAGCCCAGACAGAGAATCCAGTCCTAATTGTCTCTTCACAATCACTGAGTACAGGCCACACGTATTAACCGATATCCATGTCATCAATACCACCCATCAGCCAATTTGTGATCTCAGGAAACCCACAGGCACACATACAGAAATTGTGGGTTGAAAGACTGAAGATGTATTTCATTGATGCAAGTGTATTTGAACATTGGAAGCAACATCTACTTCTCCACCTTACCGGGACAGACATCTTTTAACTATCCTGCAATCTGTTCAAAGCGGGCCTGCCCTTTGCCTATGCCACAATGGTCACAGCTCTCAATGAACATTTTGCACAGATGATGAGCCTAAACAAGGAACGATTCCTGCTGTGTCAGGCCCAGCAAGGTCCAGAAGAGTTGGTAGACACATTCTACACCAGGCTCAAAGAGCTTGTGAGTAGGTGCTCGCAGGATAATAAGACGAAGGGGTTTGCAGACAAAATATCGGAGAAAACAATTTGTGTGGATGTAGTATTGTGCCAAGAATATCGAGGACAAAAATATCATGAAGTTAAGTTTCTATAGGTAAGCAAAGTTTTACTCTACATAACTCCATATATATGTACCTCGACAATATATATATATCTTCAAGGTATGTAGAGTTAGGAATAGTAAATCTATACTTACCTTTTTGCATTTACCTTCTCAATAGCTTGGTCCTTGATATTTTTGACACAATATTCTGTCCACACAATATTTGTGTTTCTGATATTCTGTCGGCGATCCTAAGTACTTAAAGTTAATTTTGACTTTGGGACACTCAAAAGAACTCTCAAAGGCAAGTGCTTTGCTCATGGAAGCTAAGCTCTACAAACCTATCAAGATGAAGCCAATGAACCAAATCACCAAGTCTGCCAGATGAACCAAGACAACTCCATGCCAAATCTCAAATTGCCCATGCAGGTACTGCTGCAGGAGTGGTGCACTTTCAGAAAAATTAACCCTATCAAACAGCACTACATAACCACATGCACACCTCTGAAATGCCAGATAATAACAGAAAACTCACTGACACCAGTGCATCCACAAATGTCATGTCAAAGATGACCACTCTCCACCAAAGTGAGGGTCTACTAAAAAGGGCATCAAAACCTACTGCCACTCATGGGGCTATTCATGACCACGCTCTTCCACAAAGACACGTCATTCCAAGGCCATGGCATACATCCCACAAAGAGGCACCAGAATGCTTCCAAGCTGCAAACCGCAGGAACACTGTGCCTCATACAGTTCAAATAATGGTACATATCACATCGCTAGATAATCCTTCTCAATCAATGTGAAGAACTGTATCACAGCATTAGATACTTGAAAGACAAAGATGTAAATCTTCATATTGACAGTTACATCCAGTAAGTAGCACTCAAGCATTGTCAAGTGGCATTCCACCTCTGATCAATGTGGAAGAGAAAGTATGCAACTGGAAAAGGCCAACAGTATTGAATAGGTGGATGGGCCCCAATGGGCCCACAACTGGGTGTCCCCCACTGCAATCACACACAAGCCCAAGCAACTAGGGGACTTATGCCTAAACATAGACATGCGCATCCCAAACCTGGTGATTGAGAGGGGACAGCACCTCACAGCATATGACTCAGTGAGTGAACGCAATATGAAGTGCTAGTTCTCAAAGATGGATCTCAAATCAGGGCATCACTATCTGCTTCTCAAATATCAGTCTTGGTACATCACAACTTTTTCCGCTCATCAGGGTCTCTGCATGTAAAAAAAATGCTCAATCTCAGGATGTCCAGCATGGCTGACATCTTATAGAATACCATCTAGCAAGCTCTCTCTAGCATAACAGGTGTCATCAATGTGAGTTAAGTTATCGTTGTCATTGCTCACAACATGAAAGACCACCAAAATGGCTCTGCAGTGACTCAGACTGTGGTGAAAAAAATGTGAATTCCTGAAGCAAGACATCAGCTTCTTTGGGCATAAATTCTCACAAACCCTCCCTCCCTAAAGAGACCATTGAGAGAGCTCACAAAGACAGCTCTTACTTGGGCCTGGGACGCGTTATCGGCAGAGAGGACTCAATCATACACTGACCCGGCAAATCTGGCAGTCAGTGATCGTCTCACTGGGCTAGAGGCAGTGTTATCCCTAAAACAACCCTGCACAGAGTAGGTGCCAGTCAAATATACCAACTGGGCCTTAGTAGTGGCATTCAGAGAGAGAAATTGAAGCAATTGCAACCCACTGGAGATGCTGACACTTTCACCTAGGCCAATATGGTCACCTGTCCTGCACCAACTATAAGCCCCAACTTTCTCTGTTCCAGGTGTCAGTATCGAAGCCCCCGCCAATGATAGAGAAATAGATTTTGCAGTTACAGGAAATTTGTGTTCTGTGTATGCATTTGCCTCACACCCGGCTTGATTACTTGTTGAGACACACTTAAACAGCCACTCCAGAAAAAGAAGATATGACCCAAGACACAGAAGAGTTTATAAGGCTGGCAATCAAAAGATCGTGCACATTACCAAAGTCACTGGAAGAAATCACATGAGGCACAGACACTGACTGCTGCTAGCTGCTACCCTTGCACACAGTTTATCTAGGAGACTTGAAGCTCCTAAGGGAAAAAGCCTAAAGATGAATGTCTGAGGTGTGACAGATCTTAATATCTCTCTATAACATGCAAAGCTAACTAGCGTTATTCCAGGAGAGATGTCTTCTCAAGGGTCATATGCAGGTGATTCCCTGGTGCCTGGCCCTGTGGGCAGAGTAACTTACCCACATGAGGCACCGGGGAGGGTAAAAAAGAAAACAGACTCTGGAACAAAGTCTCATTCTCTCAATCAGATGACATGGTGGAAACAAGTGTCATAAATGCAAACCCTCCGGATTGAGGTGGGAGACTACCGATTTCAAGGCTAGTTTCCCACCTCCCTATTCCTGCATGCAGAAACCCGATTTGGAGTTTTGTAAAACTGGCACAATATATGTTGATGCCTGTCACGCACACTCCTATCTCCCCCTCCAAGAATTACCTCTGACATCAAAGTTTAATACTTTGCCTTAATTCTTGGAGTGAAAATTAGGTCATATGACAGGCCTCGATATTTTATTTTGGCAGTTTTTGTTTGCACTGTTATTAATCTGCTAAAAATCAAATAATGATTGTCATAATACATATCAATAAACCTGGTTCGTCTGCTTCAATATGTCAGTGGAGAAAATACATTCTCCCAACTATTTTTATTTTTATTTCCTACTTGCCTGCTTTAAAATGTTGCCATGTATGAGGTAAGCAGGGATGCTTACTGAGTCATGCCTTTGGACGGCCTTAACCTCTGGCACCGACACTGTTGCTTTGAAAGTCTGCCAGGTGGTAATCGCGTTCTTGTGGTCATTGATGACTACACAATGTATCTTGAAATTGAGATAGTCAGCTCCATGTCTGCCAACCAGTGGTCGAAGTGGGCGGGATCAGAGGGGCATGAAGCGCCCCTAATTTTTTAATTTATGAAATATCATTCCCCACGTTTTTATGAAAAGACAACCGTCCCGGGATGGTAAATTCCGATCCTGCAAATGCTTCAGCTTAAGTTTCATTGGGGGAGACTCCTGTGCTGTGAGAGCGAGGGAGGGGCAGGCATATTAACAATAAACAGGCCTTCTTGTCAGGGTGCCTCCTCGAAAGAAATGCAAATGCACACAACTGGTTAATCTGCAAATGTAAAGGGGGTTTGGGAGCAGGTACTGGTTTAATTGATCGAATCACATGAAGCTTTGTGATAACAAAGATTTACTATTTTTGACTGGTCTTGAAAAGGAATTACCAGCTGAGCTGTGCAGTGCATGCTTTTCAGGGCAGTTACATTAAAATAAATCACTACATACAGTCTGTGTATTACTAAAATCTATATTTTGGAAGCACCATTTTATCTGAAACCTTTTTGCACGTTTGGTAGCAGTATGTCTTATACTGTGTGTAATGCAAGGTTAACAAAATGACTTGCATGTTTTCAGTGCGTTCTGTCACAGGCTGGGCCCTCCTAGCACGAACAATACAGAAGCCACAATTCTCCATTGCACCAACCTAGATTTAATTATGTGGCTTTCTGGTTACACGCAAACTTCCAGCGCATTAACTTATAGAGGTTTCTTAATATACAATATTGAGCTGACCACTGATTATCTTAACTTTTCTTTTTCCATTTAATCTGTGAGTTATTAAATCTGTAGCTACCTAAAGGTGAATGTATTGTTTTTTTAGCCACATCTTTGACTCTGCCCCACACTCATTGACCCCACCCCCATTGCATGTGGCATCACAGTTTTTACTTTTTTTAATGCACTTTGACCGCTGCTGCCAACGATTTGATTCTGAAATTGGAAATAGTAATGGCCACCAGGGATGGCTCCTCGTTAGGGTGGAGGAGCCTCACCCCGCCCCTCCCACCTGCCAGCAGTGGCAGCTGCAAAACCTTTAAAAGAAAATGATAATAAACATAGTTGCCGGGCTGGAAAGAGCCTGCATAGGCTCCTGATTGGGTGCTCCCAGCCAATACTGACACTGCTCTGAGCAGTGTCAGGATTGGTTGCAAGGCAGGCTGGGAGCCTGTGCCAGCCTGTAGCAGAGGCGCGTGTCACGGAGGCAGAGAAGGGAAGTGTTTTTATTTATTTATTAAATTTAATGTTTATTCCTTCCCCCGTTCACCACCACGCACCACCCGGCCACTTCCGCGTCCCGCAAGCCCCTCCTGATGGCCACCATGGCATTCTTCAGAAGTTCCATATTGTTATTTAAAGACCAGGAAGTTGCCGACTACCTGCAGTCATTAGAGATAAAGCTTCAAAGTTGATCCTACAATGGCCACCATCCGGTTAGGAAGTGTACATTTACTGGCAGACTCTCACAAAAGTAGTTTGGTTTGCTGTGGAGGAGCAGCTAAACATCAAACAGGCCCTTCACCTACTCACCAACGAGTATCAGCAGATACCACGTGTGATCACTAGGGGGATGCCGAGCCAACTGTGCACTGGCTGTGTTGTAACTAACGTGACCCCCCACCATGTGAGCGTTAGACCAGCACTAGCAGATGATGAAACCACTAGCAGATGATGGACCCCTTCCCTTTTGCAAATGGGTTACCAACAGTGTGACACTGGTGGTAACTGCGAATTGCTTTGCAAACGCATTCGCGGTCACAAAGCAATTTAGCATAGCGATGCGAGTCGCAAATAGGAAGGGAACACCCCTTCCTATTTGCGTGTCGCATTGACAATTTGCGAGTCGGTAGCGACTCCCAAATTGTGAATGAGCATCGCAAACAGCATTTTGCATGGCGCAAACTGCGATTTTCGCAGTTTGCACCATGCAAAATGTTTGCTACATCTGGCCCCATGAGATCCACATTACAGGAGGAGTGTAAGAAGCATCTGCAGCCCTTTTTGTGATCCCAAAGGGCAGCAGGTGCACAAAACATGGTGCAAATGCCAGTTAGAATCACAGGCTGCATATGTAAAATGGCTTCTGTTCTAATTTGGAGTTCAGCTACATAGACACTTAGAAGCACATATGAATAGGCTTATTTGCTATCTGTTCCACAGCATGGATACAAGAAAATGTACACATCAGGTAAATAAATACCTCCCTGCACCTCTTTTGTTTTAGCTGTACATCAAGAACAAACACACATAAAAAATACATGTGCATGTACAGAGTTTGGAAATTTATGGACACCACTGACAGATTCGGTGTTATGAATTACGATTCAGTAAGAAGATCTTGGCTGTCAGTTTTGTATTAACAGTGATTTTTACAATAAACCCAGGCCTTTTCATGGAAACAAGACCTTTGTGATGTCATACCCTCTAACCACCTGAGGGTCCAGCCTGCTAACAACGCCTGCTGCCACCAGACAGTAGACAGCACGAGACAGCAGTTTCCTGATCATACAGACAGAACTTAAAAAGCATCTTACCGACTTTCAATTGCTGCTCGAAATTCTTGTTGGCTGATAATATTTCTCTCCAATTTGTCAATTTTGCTACAAGAAACAAAAATACTATATCAGGTAAAATAACTGACACTCTACAGAAGGAGCCTCATTATTTTGAAAGGGAATGACGCATTTGACATACTGAGTTGTTGACTGGTGCTCAAGCATACCTACTAAGAGGCAACACTACTCTCCTGTATTCATGATGTTCACAGTAATAAGCGCCTTCTAAAAAAGGCGTTAACGGCTTTTTTTGCCTGCCCAACAATTGCAGGCCCAACCAGTTAAACAACCCAAAGGCAATTAACAGCTGAACTAACAAGGAATTAACAGCTGTTAACACTTAGCAACATGTGGACATTAGGGACCCCTAAGCAGCATACAACACGGGCAGATACGCAGCCTGTTTCTGGCTGGATTATTGCCCTGCCACTCACCCTAGAGTGTAGCAGAACAATACTTTTCGACAGGTGTACCCAGTGCTTAATTTGTGCTTTTTGTTTCCGGTGCTGAGCACCGGCACTTATTTTTGAGGGCCGGTGCTTAGTCTTCTGCCTCAAGCATTTGTTGCGAGCAAAAGACACATTTGGGACAGACGAAGGAAGAGAAAAACAAAGAAGCGTCACAAAGGTAGAAAGCAGAAAGCTGCTAGAATGAGCAGAAGGGGCAGGGAGTGGCTGTAAATAGGTTGAAGAGGCCCAAGATGGCTTTAGGATTAAGCTGCTTCAGTATTCCATGCTCGCACATTTAAATGCCGCAGCCGCGTGTTTAAGAGAAGGGCTTTGGGCACAGGCACGTTTTTATTTACAAATTAAGCACTGGGTGTATCGAATGCTCATTCTGGAACGGTCATAAAAACTCTTAAAAACCAAAGACGGCAATCATTCTGACAACAGAGGAATGAGAACGTGTTCAAGATATAATACACAAGACGCACAGTAGTGAATAATTTGAATCGGGAGACTGATTACTCATTTCACAGGAAAGCAATGAATATGCGGTGTTGACATACGACATACGTAGCTGAAATGTACAATTTTTCCTGATTCACAAAAAGAATGAGACATGCATAATGGTAATTTTACAGGTTTTGCACATTTAGGGTTACTGCCTTTGTAATCTAACTTTAAGGTCGATAAAATATGGAGGCAAAGACTTAGGCCCTCATTATGAGTTTGGCAGACGGCAGAGGCTGCATGCCAAACTCATTCGCGCGGGCAGTGAAAAGCACAACAGACCTGTCCTTGGGGGCCCCTGTACTGCCCATGCCAGGTGCATGGGCAGTGCAGGGGCCCCCATGGGGCCCCGGCATCTCCTTGCGAGGCTACTGCCATGCAAAGGCTGGCGGAAAGGGGACATGTAATCCCCAGGGCAACACTGCTTGCAACCTGCTGGTGCCGGCGGTCAGACTGTTGCGGCTCCTCCAAGGTCATAATCGGGCGGTCTGACCACTCCTTTCAGCAGCGGTTTGAATGCCACCGCGAGTCTGGCGGTCCATGGACCACCAGACTCATAATGAGGCCCTTAGTGTGACTATACATTTTTGATTTTTCTTTTTATATAAAACATTTGCTAACACCCCACAAAACATGAGAGTGCTCAAAGGCACTTCCTATTCATTCAGCACGACCTACACATTGCGCATCTAAGTGTAAGTTCAGAAGTGAGTGGAGGTCGGGCAATGCAATGCAAATATAGGTGAATACAGGCAGGACGCACACATGGGCCATGCCCCTGGGAACATCGACTCACCATTCCCTCAATTGCATTAATGAATGAATACTAACCCAGGCCAAGACTTTGCTGCTCTTATGCAGTTAAACAACTTCTCTGCCTAACCAAAAATACATGTTCTGATTTGAGCATCAGAAGTCCTGAACAGGTTTTCCACTTTTTATATGCCTGAGCAGGGATGACGATTGACCATGGTGCCAGGGGTGGAGGATGTAGCATAATTCTAGACTCAGCTCCTTTTGGCATCACAGAGCGAACAACCTTGTCCTGTCCTTCGCCTTTCAATAGCATCCTATTTGCTGCTGAAGGCCTAAGGTAAAAGAAAAGATTAGGAACTACAGAAAATAAACATATCTCTTACAGCTTTGCCTACTTTCTGTTGTTTCTTGACTACCCTTAATAACAGGGATAACAAGGGCAATGCCAGGGATACCAATGGACAAGCCAGGGGAAGTCCCTTCTACTCCTGTCTACCCCTGAACGTATGTTTAACATATACAAGTAAAATGTTTTGGGAACTGAGCGTCGAGTCATATGTATAAGGTTGGATTCCTCAAGGCCTGCCAACCCCTGTGCGTAAGTTTAACCTATACAAGTAAGATGTTTTGAGAACTGAGCCTAGAGACATTATGTATATGGTTGGATTCTTCAAGGTAGCTCCATTGTAAAAGCTGTAAGCTGAGGTGAGGATATTTTGGACATCCTATTGCATGAGCAAACCAGTTTAAAATGTTGGGCTTTGATGAATCTACCCAGAGCACAGTGTCAGTCAGATATCAGGTCTTTTGTCTGCTCAAGCTTGCCTGAATATTCTGCAGACTGCCGCCATCTTGTTTTTTGATACTTCTGAGTGTGACTCATTGTATTCAAAGTCCTGTCTAATACGCCTCTAACCATCCTCTGTTTAGGAAAGGAGCACATTGTGAACTTTTTAACCGAGTAAAGACTTGTTCCGAAGAGAAATATTAATACATACAATAAATTGAGTACTTACTGGAAAGTGGCCAAGAGTGACAAAAAGTCTGACTGGAAGAGCGTTGTCAGTTTGGCCTCCACTGCAGTTAAGGTAGAAGCCGGGCTGGTACCTCCTTCCCTATGGAATCTGCAAAAAACACAAAGATGTGCTGCAGGGGTAATGATAGGTCCTCTATACTCATGTGAATAATACTCCTAGTTGGGAAGTAAATTCTCTCTGATTTCTGCAACTTCATTAAATTAACATTCCATACCATTTGTAGAATATTCACCCAAGAAAGTTCAGAAACACATGCATGTGGAAGTGAAACAAACACAATACTAGTGGTACAGAGTTTTCCATGCGACCTTAGGTGTGTGACTACACTAACACATTTTGAGACATATTTATGAGCCCCTAGCGCAACCAGAGTGTCACTTTATGTGACGCTCCGGTGGTGCTCTGCCCTGTGCCATATTTATAAGCTGGCATTAAGCCACCTTGAAAATACGGCCCCTTCACAAGCAACACTTTGCGTGGAAGGGGCGTGCAATGAGTGTTTCTGTGCGCGTGCCACAGCAACACCCATTGCATTTTGACACTGCTCCAGATTTACGTGTTTTCATAAACCTGAGGCAGCGCCAAAATCTAACGCCACCCAGGAGTGGTGTTAGCAAAGAGGAGGAGTACTTTTATTCCTCCTCGTTTTCTGCTTTTTCTATGTGTGCTGCATTCTGCAGCACGCATAGAAAGAGCAAAATGCCAGAAAGTATTGTCTATGTGCAGGAAGGTGACCCTTCCTGCACATAAACAATCTTTCAAAATGATGATTTGGCACTTCTGTGAGTGCTGCATTCTGCAGCACATACAAAAGTGGCAAATCGCCATTAGTGATTGTTTATGTGCAGGAAGGGACACCTTCCCGAACATAAACAATCAAACCCCTCAATGCAGACATCTTTGCACGATGGCGCAAGGATGCCTGCGCTGGCGCTAGGCAGCACAATTTAGTGCCAGGGCAGGGGGAAATGCAGGGATGCACCGTATTTTAGTAAATACGGCGCATCCCTGAGTTTTTAAAGTGATGCAGTGCAGTGCTGCCAATTTTGGCGCAGTACTGCCCTGCACCAATTCTGAGTAAATTTGGCCCTCTGTTTCTGGAGCAGAGGAGAGCAGAAAGAAAGCCACATTTCAATGCACTTCAATAATTTAATGTAGTCTCAATGATGGCACATTTCTTGCAAAAAGCAGCAAATTGATTTGCCACCACAGTTGACAACCTATAAAATTACTCATCAGTTTTTCGCTTTCTACAAGTAAGTATTGGGCAAAAAACATCTGCACCACTCTAAACTGATGAACAGTGAACCTTTTCCAGTAACTGGGCAGCAGTAAAGTTCTCTCACTAAGAGGCTGACTAAGCCACAAGTTCACAACACAGAGGTCTAGGTCTGGTTGACATTACGCAGATCTCTCCTATAACCTGGTCAGACTGCATCCTGTAATTGTCTCACACTAGGTAGGAAGCATCCTGGTAACTTGATAATAGTTAAAGGGGCCATCCAGTGTAGAGAAAAAGGCAATAATCTACACGGTGTCCTGCACATCAAAAAGTCTTCGCATTGGTGCTGCAGAGTTCAGTTTAGGTGTGATTTGTGACTGGGCTGTGTGAGAGGCACTCACTCAACACACTGTAATTCTTCTTAGGGACACCCCTACAGAGCACTGCTCCATAGGGACGTGATTGCATTACACTGCAGTGCACCCTAGGGACACTACCTCACAATAGAGAAGCCAAAAGCCATTAAGTTGATACAATGCACTGCATTCCAGAGTAATTATTCCACCACATGACATTTCATCCTAGTGGGACACACCGCACCCCTTCCCATGAAGACTAAGGGCCAGATGTATCAAGGTTTTTTGCATTCGCAAACAGTGCGAATGCCCGTTTGCGAATGCAAAAAGCACTTTCAGAATGTATGAAAGACATTCTGAACGCAATTTTAAGGGATCGCTAAAATAGCGATTCCTTAAAATTGCGACCCTGTTTAGAGAGTCGCAAATTGCGACTCTCTAAATTAGAAATCGCAAATAAGGATTCCTTATTTGCGATTCTTTAGCACATGTATGAAGCAATTCCTAAATGCGATTTGGGCATTTAGGAACCGCTAATTAATAATAAATAAATAATAAATAAATAATAAATGTGAAAATTTAAAAAATGCATTTAAAATGCATTTTTAAAATGTACGTGTAAAGCACACATGCTCTTTTGGGGTGCAGCAGAGGGGGCCTTAGGCCCCCAGCACCCTGGGGTTTTGCATTTCCAAAATTGCGATTTCTAGTTAAGAAATCGCAATTTTGGAAATGCAAAAAATTTGCAGATATGGGCCAACAGGCCCATAGGTGCGAATGGGGCCAGTATCGGAATTTGCGATTTGGTAATAGCATTTGAGATTTTTAAGAAATCGCTATTACCGATTCACAAATGTGATACATGGCATTTTGCGAGTCGGAAATAGCGATTTCTTAAAAATCGCTATTTCCGAATCGCAAAAGGCCTTCATGATACATCTGGCCCTAATTTCCCAAATAGGACTACATCACAGGGGCACTAACTCACCACAATACTCTCCATCATGAAGACAAACACCCATTGCACTGCTTTCAAGGCATACTACCCCACCTCACTTAACAGCAAACCAGGGGCACTAACCAATCACAGTGCACTGTACCATAGGCGCACTGACCCAACACATAGAGCTAAATCATTTGGACAGCCATCCGACACACTGGACTACATCGAAGTGGCACTAACCCATGACACTGTACTGCAACCGCGGGAAAATAACACATCATCCTGCCTTGGGGAACTAAACCAGAGTACTTCACTGTATCTCCTGGGCACTAACTGGTGATACTGCACTATGTTCAGGATTCATTAATCCACCAGGCTGCCTGCTCTCCATCCAAGTGACAGGTACCCGCTCCAGTGAGTGACAGCAGCCACTCTACTCCACTGCACTCTAGCGGCACCATCCCAATCCAGTGCACAGTTCCCTACAAGCAGCAACCCTTCCCTCTGGGTTGCATCCAGCAAGTATTAACCGTCCTCACGGCCTTCTTGGCACTCTACCCCAAGACACAGCCGGCGTGCACGAGATAGTAGTTCACCACAATGCACCACACTCTAGGGGTGCTAACAAGCCGCACTGCATTTTTTAGACATTTACCCATCACACTGCTTGGCACCCCAATGAGTTGGTAAATATTTTTACTTTTGTATTCCTTACTTTAAATGTTTATTGAAAAGATGAAATAAGTACATTTAGTGTCTAGTGTAGTACATTCTTATGATAAATAGAATACCCAAATAATTTTTTTGTGAACTGTGTGTTGTATTCTAAGGATTCTGTTCCTCGCGCCGTGCGATGTAGATTGGTGCGTGTCGGCGCGAGGAATAGAATCAGGGAAAAAGGGAGAGCGGAGAGCGAAGGAGGCAGCGGCGGTTGCGGTGTCTCCGTGTCTTCCTCCCGGTTATGTCCGGATCTAATCCTCTGTTATTAAACAGACTTATATAAGAGCCCACAGCGTCTGTTTGGATCATTTCACTGGCGACGAGGATGGGATCCGGACATCAAGTTTTTTTTTTAACACTCCTGGAGAACCTATTGTAGCCTGGGAGGACTGGAAAGAAGGTTTTGAAGCGTATGTCCTGGCCCTGGGTGGAGATATATTTACTGCATCCAGAAAATTGGCCATGTTGAAGCATTGTTTGGGTGCGGAAGGAAGACGCATTTTGAAACATTTACCATACCCTTATGAGGATGGAGACCAGGATGAGGATGAATATGAGGTTGCCATGGAACAGTTAAACTCCAATTTTGGAAAGAAGAAAAATGTCGTTGTGGAGTGTTTTACATTTTTAAAAAGGAGCCAATTGCCAGGAGAGTCTGTGGAAAGCTATGTGGCAAGTTTGAGGATTTTGGCAGCCACCTGTAATTATGGGCATTTTCAGGATGAAATGCTGAGAGACCAGCTGGTTTTGAAAGTTAATGATAGGAAAATTCAGGAGAAACTATTGAATACAGAAGATTTGACATTGCAAAAAGCCATAGACTTTATCAAAAGGGTTGAAATAACGAATGATGGCTTAAAGGAACTATCTACCACGTCTGGAGTGGTGAACGTGGTCAATGCGGAGGATTCTAAGTTCAAGAAAAAGGATACATTTGGAACTTCTGGGAAGATGGATGGAAGGAAGGACGTTATTTGTTACAAATGTGGCCTTAAAGGGCACATTGCGACTGATGTTTGTTGTCCTGCGGCTGGACAAGTGTGCAGGAAGTGCAAGTCCAAGGGTCATTTTGCAAGGGTGTGCAAAGGGAGGCAGATGAGTGCAAGAAGGGGTAGAGGTGCAATCAATTCAGTGGGGAGTGATAGTGAGGACGTTGACAGCCAGCAATTTATTTTGCAAGTGGTGGATGTTGGGAGTGTGAGTTCTTGTGGTCCACATTGCGTAGTTAGAATTGATGGGGTAGATGTACTCGTGATGGCTGACTCAGGGGCAAGATATACTTTGATTGGAAAAGAAAACTTATCTAGTTTTCCATCTCATGAGATCAAACCACCGGATGTACGATTACTAGCTTATGGTAACAAGCCCATTGAGCTTGTGGGGTATATGGATGCTACGTTGGAGTTCCAAGGGACAGTTGTCAACTCTAAAGTATATTTTGTGGAGGAGGGTACAAATTTATTGGGTTGGCCGCAACAAAAAGATCTCGGCATAATTCTTGATCCAAATCACCCTGATCAAGTTTTGGGTTCGAAGTCTAATGTACACATGGTGCATGTGTCTAACTTTGTAGGGGAATTTCCTCAAGTATTTAGTAACAAGCTAGGAAAGTTGAAGGGTTTTATGCATAGAATTGTTTTAAAGCGGGATGCTGTACCTAAGGCGCATAAACCGCTTCCAGTTCCCATTGTGATGAGGGAACAATTACGATGTGAATTATCCAAGTTATCCGAGCAAGGTGTGATTGAAGAAATTGAAGCGTCTGAGTGGTTGGCCCCAGTGGTGATCGCTAAGAAGGCCAATGGTGACATGCGTTTGTGTGTGGATTTGCGCGATCTTAATGCTGCTATTTGGGTGGATAGGCATCCTTTGCCCAACATTAGTGAGATGTTATCTACAGTGAAGGGGGCAAGTGTATTTTCTACTTTGGATTTATCATCTGCGTATCATCAGATTGAGTTACACCCTGAGTCACGAGCATTAACCTCTTTCATTACTCCAGAGGGGGCATACAGATTTAGGTGCATGCCTTTCGGCTTGGCATCAGCGTCGTCTGTATTTCAACGGGCAATGCACCATTTACTGAAGGATATCTCAGGAGTAACTTACTTTCAAGATGATATCTTGGTGTTTGGGAGTAACCAGAAAGAGCATGATGAAGTTATGAGAAAGGTGTGGAGTGTTTTAAAGTTGAGTGGATTGACGATCAAGTTGGAGAAATGCAGATTGAGTGTGCCAGAAGTGGAGTATTTGGGTCATTGCATTAATAGGGATGGAATTTCGCCTAAACTGAATTTAGTAGAGGCGATAGAAAGCGCGCCTTCTCCAGCTGGCAAAGATCAATTAAGGTCATTTTTAGGACTAGCGGAATATTACTCAAAGTTTATTTCCAGGTTTGCTGACAAAACTGTGCACATGAGGAAGTTATTATGCGTGAGGGAGAAATTTGTATGGAGTGAGGATTGTGAGAGGGAGTTTTGTTTGTTGAAAAAACAAATTGCCTCAGCTCCAGCTCTTAAGCCGTTTGACACCAGGGATGAGATCATTATTAATACGGACGCCAGTTCCGTTGGGCTGGGTGCTGTGTTAATACAAAGAAGAGGGGGTGAAGAAGTTACAATTGCATATGCTTCCAGACCGTTGAGCTCGTCTGAAATTAATTATTCCACCATTGAAAAGGAGGCATTGGCATGTTGGTGGGGTGTTGACCATTTCCGCAAGTTTGTCTGGGGTTTAAAATTTGTGATTCGTACTGATCATCGTCCATTAATAGAAGTATTTTCGACTAAAGGAGCAGGTAGGGCCACTCCTAGAATTGCTCGTTGGGTGGCCAGAATGTTGGAGTACAATTATGATTTGGTGTATTTTCCTGGAAAAAAAAATGTGTTGGCCGATTGTCTGTCTAGGCTTCCTGTGCGTTCAGTACTGGGGGGAAAGGGAGAACCTGAAGTTGATGAACTCATTGCATATGTTGGTGTGGATATTGGATGTGTGACAGAAGGTAGAATTTCACATGAGGAATGGGTGTCAATGGTTCAAAAAGATGTCGTGCTGCAAGACGTGATGGGTTATTGCCGTCATGGGTGGCCAAGTAGAGGTAGTGCTTCTTGCGATGCAGAGCATTTCCGACATGTTGGTGTGGAGTTGGGTATGGTGGATGGAGTTATGTTCAGGGGCGAGCTGTTGGTGGTTCCTACTGGCTTGCGGAAACGAGTATTGGAATTGGCTCATGAGGGCCATCTCGGAATGAGCGCAACTAAAAGACGAATCAGATCGGAGTACTGGTGGCCAGGGCTTGATAGGGAGGTGGAACATCATGTAAGGGAGTGTGTGTTGTGTGCATGGAGTGATAAGTCACAAAAGGTTGTTAAAAAGGATCCTGTGGTGTCTGACAAATCGGATGGGCAGTGGAAAAAGTTAGCTATTGATATTATGGGTCCGTTTAATATTTTGGGAAGTGTGCCAAAATATGCTTTGGTGGTTGTGGACTATTTTTCCAGGTGGCCAGTCGTGAAATTTGTAGAAAACATAAATACTGTGTGTGTTGTGGAGTTTTTGTCGGATTTATTTGACATAGAAGGTGTTCCGGAGATGATAGTTTCTGACAATGGTGTGCAATTTGTATCAAATGTTATGAAAGAGTTTTTGTGCAAATTTGATATAGAGCACATCAGAGCATCTGTTTATTATCCACAGAGTAATGGTTTGGTGGAGAGATGGAACAGAACGCTGAAAGAGGGGCTGCAATTAGCGATCTACAATGGTATAAATTGGCGGAAGGCTGTGAAGGACCTAGTTTGGACATACCGTACAACTCCCCACAGTGTGACGGGAAAGTCACCTTTCGAGGTCATGAGAGGTAGAAGACCGAGGGCATTGTTGTCAAAGGGTGTGGTGAATAAAAAGTTTAATATGAGTGATATACCTGGTGATTACAAGGTTGGTGATTGGGTGCGAGTAGTGAAGGGTGCGTGGACAGCCAAAGGGGAGTCTAAGTTTTCAGAGCCTTTGGAGGTGAGAAAAGTCTATAGGTATGCTATGTTGCTGAGTGATGGTAATGTGTGGAACCATGGGAAGGTTATAAGAGTGCCTGGAGGGGGCAAACGGGAAAAGTTGCCCGACGTGGGAAGTAAATCGGGTAACAGTGTGGATGATAATACCAGCACTGGTGAAACCTCATTGTGTAAAAGAAGGCATGAAGGCGTGAAGGTGAGAGACAGGTCAATGTTGAAAAGGCCTAAGAGATTAGATGACTATGTCGCACGGTAACTTTGACAATGTGATTCTGTTACGATATACTTTATTGAATCGCCAATATTTTGTTTATTCTTCATAATTAATCATTTCGTCTCAGTGGGTTACAATTATTGTCATAGATCTGTTCATGTTAGGCTAAAGTTTTCATGTTGTAAAATATGTTGATGTTATTTTATTTTGAAGAAAAGGGGGTGTGTTGTATTCTAAGGATTCTGTTCCTCGCGCCGTGCGATGGAGATTGGTGCGTGTCGGCGCGAGGAATAGAATCAGGGAAAAAGGGAGAGCGGAGAGCGAAGGAGGCAGCGGCGGTTGCGGTGTCTCCGTGTCTTCCTCCCGGTTATGTCCGGATCTAATCCTTTGTTATTAAACAGACTTATATAAGAGCCCACAGCGTCTGTTTGGATCATTTCACTGTACTTATTTAAATTGTATACATACAAATACATCATGCATATAGTAAATGATTAAAAAAGGACATTTGTGTTAAATGACATCGCAGCCTGTTCTGATTGCAGACTGCAGGCCCCCTGCATGATTTACAAACTACTGGGAATCCTAAACTCTGATTGGCTCAGATAACAGCCTCTGTTCTAAAGAAAGGACGCGTCATTAGCTCAATAACTTACGTGAGCACGGAGTGCACAAACTGTGTACTCACTTGTGTTTTGGGTTAGAGAGTATCTTGTGAGTGAACCCTCGGTCACTACGGTCCTGGAAATTCTTCAGGAAGTCCATGTAGTTGATGCCAGTGAGGCTATTTTCTAAGCCACACCTTGCCAGAAAAAGGTTAAAATGCTCGTTCTTGAGATGCAAATCAAACTTTTCCAGTACTGATAGGAAGTCTTCCTTCTCCACCTAAAACATAAGATTTAACAAAACGGGCTTTAGAACAGAGCCTGAGTGTGGTGTCCATGTTACACAAGTTTCACGACTAAATATTCAGTACACCTGGATAACGACCCTCAAAAAGGGCAGGAAAAGAAACGTCCATTATTGACAGCAAGTATTTTTCATCAAATGTACATTATTGAGATGATTTCCCTTCAGAGTTGTGTAATTAATAACTGTTTGAGGCATGTGCTGCAGTCACTCCAGGAATTCACTGACAGTCCATATACCTCTGAACATGATGGCGCGGTGCTTCAGAGAAGGATGTCCCCATTGGGGCTGATTCCAGACTATCATCATAGCCAAAGTGTGTGTCGGACACTAACAAGGTCCACCTTCCTGACAGTAACTTGGTGAACCTGGAGAAGCAATCCGCCTGTGTGCCAGGGCTTCTGCGGGTGCACTCCTACACCACATCAAGCTGTGTAAGGTTGTTATGGTCGTGGTGGGATGCATCTCCTGTGCAGAACCATTCATTTTCACCCCATGGCAGTTGGAATGTCGAGGAGTGCAGTGAAAGTTTGGAATGTACGCATGTATTGGTATTTCTTAAGTGCAAACCTATCGACAATCAACAAAGCACAGCACATCATCTTTGGGGGACCTGGGAGCTATGTTGGGGAAGTAGAAGCAGGGTCTTGTGTTGGATGGGCCCTTCTGGGTCTCAGACATGCCAATTATTAATAAACAACTTTGAAAAGGGTCCCTATCGACCTATATAGTCAAGTCCTTAACGTTATTGGCAAAAACACTGTTTGATATGCTCGCAATGCAATCCCTATTGACATTTCACATTTTACTTCATCTTGCATTCCCGAAGATTACTTGTTATTTTCAACATGTGTTTCTGTAGGATTTTTTTCATGCAACATATGACTCTTCTATAATATATATATCACCTCCAGGTGTCTGAATGAGGTCAGGTTGGGGAGGTCCATACTAAATATCAAAGTCAGAACATCGATGGTGCTTAAATGTTGAGGACAAAAAATTAAAAAAAACATTAACAGATGAGAAAGTCTAGGTTTTCTATATCTAACTCTACATCTGTACACATATCTTCAAGGTACATACGTGTGGAGTTAAGAATAGGAAATCTGTACTTTCTTACTGTAGGAAGCTGGCTCTCTATATGGTACACTAAAATACAGCGGCATAGCGGCGGCCGGGTGCAGAGTGCCATCACAGCGTTGGGTGCCCAATGTTATCCAATGGAGGAGATCGGTTTCAGAAACAGGCTGCAGGTTCTGACCAGGAGGCCGGGAGAAGACAACCCACAGCTGCCCAGGTAAGTAGAGGTGCTTGGGGATGTAGGGGCACTTTTGGTCATGATCCCCAAGGCCAGGGGCTCCCGCTGCAGAGGTGTCCTTAGGCATTGGAAAAGTCTTACCGGGCAGGCCGTGATCGGGGAGGAGTCTTCAAGGTGACCCCATGGTGGACTCTTGCTCAGAAATGCTGGGGAACCTTCGCAGGACTGGTGGGCCATTTGGACTCGGGCCGTGGGCGTTGGGTGTAGAGGAAGGTGGTTTCTGGGTAACTCAGGCAGAGCACTTTTTCTTTAAGGTTGGTTAATTTTGGACAGGCCTGCTGTCCACGTGAGATCTTGGCCTTTATCGAAGGCTGGCAGTCCTCCCAAGACTTTGGAGGTCACTGGGCTGCAGGACAAGTCATCTTTTGGCACAGGATCTTCTAGGGCTGCAGACAGGCTGGTAGGGCTTGGGCCAAGTCAGTTCATGTCTGCAGTCTTCTCTAGTGTGACTCTGTGGTGTCCGGCTCTTCTTAGGTCGTCAGGAACATGAGTTCTAGGGTTCAGGGGTGCCAATTCAACTATGGGGTGCTACAGGGAGTGCCAGGCGGTAGCCAATGGGCCGACCACCTTCAGGGTAACTACATCCTTCTTATGACCACTTCCTGGGAAGTGGGCATAACCCTAACCCTAGTGGCCTAATGCCTTCCAAGCAAGAGGGAGGAATTTAAAAAGTGGTGTCCACTTCAGCTCGTCCACTATAGGGGTGGGACTGGCATGAAGTGGGCACTCCTCCTAATTTAACTCATTTTCCTGCCTGTGCTGCCACCAAAAGGGGGGGTCAGGACAGGGGGGTTGTAAGAAACCTGGTTCGCAATAGAAAGGCAGGAAGGCCTTTGAAGCTCTCTGCCCTGGGATGTCCATCTGGCCTGGGAGAGGAGGTAACACCTCTGACCAGTGCAGGCTTTTGTCTCTGGGCCTCAAGAGCACCAGCTCTCTCCTTGGGGGTCCAGAAACGTGTCTGTGGTGTCCGAACTGGTCAGGACCAGTCAGTCAACACACTAGTAGTTGGTAGGTTTTCAGGGGGCACCTCTAAGGTGCTCTCTGTGTGCATTTTTGAATAAATCCATCACTGGGGTCAGTGAGGATTTATTATTCTGAGATGTTTGATACAAAACATCCCAGGATTCAGAGGAGCCATCATGTAGCTGGGGAACTCATAGTTACCGGTGTCCAGCACATGCATTTAAAAATGACTTCCCTAAACACTTACTATGCCTGAGAATTGACAAAGACATAGCAGTGGCATATCTGCTCATGCAGATATGCCCTCACATGTAATATAATGCACCCTGCCTTAGGACTGTAAGGCCTGCTATAGGGGTGACTTATATATATTGCTTGCAGTGTTTAAGGGACATGACACACAGGCTATGTGCCATGTCATGTTTTCAATTTTGGAAGCACCTTGTCACACAGCCTGAATGAGAGTCTGCATAAGGTTGGTGCTGGGCCCCTCATAGTGGCACAAGTTGTGCTGCAGCTCTGAGGGGCCATCTTTAGTACCCATGTCCTAGGTACCAGGGGTACCATTTACTAAGGACTTATAGGGGGCTGGAGAGTCTGGTCACTTGGGGATCAAGTGACCAGCTGTCTTGTTTTAGGGAAGGAACACTGGTACTGGGGACCTGGTTAGCGGGAGTTTTAACGATGCCCTTAATTGTAAAGGGCACACCTCTTGAGGAAGATCCCTAGCTATGCACATTTGGCGGTACCCCTTTTAGATAATACCCTGGTTGGAATGAAAAAGTCCCTCACAAAGTGATAGACACCCACCCCACTCTTGGGTGCCCCAACCATACTGATATCTGGATCCCTAAAGCTGATGTTTGTTGTCATGGGTGAACACAGATCATAGGCCTATCTCGCAGGTTCCGGTCTTTTTGGACTGGGAGGGTGCCCAAAACTCTACCCTCTCAGTGGTGAAAGGCTATTGTCTTTACCAGGAGTTAAGGAGCATTAGTACAGTGGTGTCAGCATACCATGTGGATATCAGTAGGAGAGAACATGGCCCTTTTGCCTGAGTCACTGGAGTGAGGCCTACAGGCTCATTCACTTAACGTTCTGTTGTTGTCTGCCTAACTCACCTTTGCCCTACATCGGTTTGGTGTCAACTAGTGTGCAAAGGGATGTGACCTTAAGAATCTGTATGCACCATTACAAAGAGCCAAAGAAGCAGTTCCTAATTCTGCCACTGGGTGGCGGCAAACACCCATTAGTGAATAAAGAGAGGCTGTATAGCAGTAAAGCAGGTACCAGATAGGCAGTATATTGTAATGCATTGCACTCTAATTATTACTATACTCCTATATCTCACTCTCTCCTTTCTACAGTGACACAGTGTGGACTGGCACCTGATTAAGGCTCAAAGGCTTAAATGTTTTCTACGTCAACAAGTGTATGCTGGCCATTTGTTGAGGCACACAGATCCTGGTCCCGTGCTCCAATTGGAGATTATGTCCAAGCTGTTTCACATTTTTAAGTTTCCCACTGGGGGTAGTTTGGCTTACATTAGTTCAGGCAGGCTTTACAACATGCATCTTCAGGGTGGACTTGGCCTGGCAGTTTGGGTTGGACTGTCCCCATGAGGAGCAGGGTCAAGACTGATTTGCATATGGCTGGATCCAAACTGCGGTGGCATGGTGAGCAAAAAGACGATGGATTTAACCTAGATCTGTGACTATAGGTGAATGTTTGACACATTTTGTCCATCATCTTTTGGTATTGCTATAACCACCCTAAGTGGAAATGGAATGCCCAGAAATAGATCCTGTGCTCACTGTGGGATGCTTGTTTCTGGTCCAGGGAGGACCTGACCTGGTGGTCGGGCTGAACTGTTCCCATGGAGAACAAGGTCAAGACTTATTTGCACACGACTGGGTCCAAACTGGGGTGGTATGGTGAGCAAAAGGACTATGGATTTACAGATCTGTGACTGGGGGTGCATGCCTGACAATGTTTAGCATTCCATTAATTATGTTTTTGTGTTGCTATAGTCGCCCTAGCTACGAAGGATATACCCAGACTTGGGTCCCGTGCTCAATGTGCCACTGAATTCAAGCTAGGCTGGCTGATGAGGGGTAATACCCAGAAACCAGTCCCATGATGCTTGTTTTCAGTCCAGGGCGGACCTGGCCTGGCAGTTCGGGCTAGACTGTTCCCAAAGGGAGCAGGGTCAAGACTGATTTGCATATGGGTGTATCCAAAGTGGGGTGGCATGGTGAGCAAAATGACGATGGATTTAACCCACGATACAGAAGCCTATGCTGAAAAAGACCAGAAATGCCCCTAAGCTGGGGAAAGATCTCAAGTACACATTTGCCATGTGATTTTAGAAGAAAGGCATCCAGAGACAAATTAATAGAGGCATCTGAACCCAATGAATAAGATTTTATAAAGTCTCCGGTTTTAGTGCTTTCTCTAATCCACTGAAGTTATTTAGATTTCAGGCGAAATGACCTACCTGTTTCTTTAAAAAAATCACATACTTTACTACAGAAATAAGGCAAGCAACCAGCATCAAGATTAACATTGTGACCTTTAGAAAGAACTGTTGTTTCTTTACTATTAAAACAGCCACTAGGGAGGATCCATACCTTGCCCACTTTATGTTTATCAAGCTTTTGAAATTCTTCTTTCATGTTCTTAAAACCTTCTCTAAATTTGTCTTTCAGCCATTTTTCAATACTAAGCGAAGCCTTTCGCTCCAGTTCTGCTTTCGACATTTCTCTCGTTTGGCCTGCAGGTAAGATGCAGAAAATAGAAAATAAGTGTTATAGACGAGAGATAGCCAGGAGAATGCTGAAGGTTGTGGTTAATTTGATAGTTTGAAAACTTTTAAGTAAATCAGTAACTATACAAGACAGTATGGCAGTATGAGTTTATGTCACATTTCCTGGTAGGCGATGCTCTGTATAAACTAAGAGTATCAACTTTGCTTGCTGTTGTCTAGGCGTTGGTCTCAAGTAAAGGTACCTCCAACATATCTTTACTTAGACATTTATAAAGCAGCAGATGTGTGACTACAGTACCTTCATTTACGTTCTAAGACATAGATTAAAGATATTATAGCACCACAGGAAGGGCAGGATCAGAAAAAATGCTGGAAAAATTTAGGCTACGAGTTCATTTTACTAGACCACTGGACATCCAGGAAGAATGCATAAACACCTATACATGTAATTAATTGCAGTTTCACGTTTTTATGTTTCGGATTATGCCGTTCAATCCCTTTATTTTTATGTATTACTCCATGTTGCACATACTGAAGTTATCTTATTCTGTGTTTCGTTCTTCTTTGATGCTCCCCTCTATTGCACATATATGCAATGGACATTTCGACGTGTTTTTGTCTTTTTGCTTTTGCATACTCTTATATTTTGTTTATCTGTTAAGTCTAGAGCTCTGACGCCAAATCAGATTTTCTGGGGCCTTCGTCACTGGGCGCCACCTGTCGCAGAACCCAACTAAACTCAAATATCAGCACATATTTGAAACGAACACTTACACAGTTAATAACCAAATCCATGATTTACTAGCCACGGTAGGAGCCAGTTTTTCCGACCTCTAATCTTTATAGATACCCAAGAATTGTGGGCTGAATGGCAGTCCAGAAAGGAGTTTATTTATATATATTTCTCTTGTTAGCAAGGGTCTGACAGTAAGAATGTGAGTTTGGACGCGCTTAAGACCTGTGGGCTCAGAATAGGGCATGAGCGCCACCCTGTGGTTTCAGGATGTCGGTGCAAACTCACGCAACTCGAATTCTAAGAGGATGATAATTTATCTCTTCTGCTGCTGTGTCCGAATCGTGTATTGTGTGGACATCTTTGCTTCCTGCATGGCTTTAATGAATTCAGGCCCAGATTTAAGAAAAGGGGCACTGCATTGTATGCAGCGCCACTTTTCTTGCGCCCTCTTAGCGCCCCCCTAACGCCACCATGTGTGTGCCGTATTAAACACACAGCGCACCATGGCGCAGGTTAGGGACAATAGCGTCAACATTTTTGACGCTATTGTTGTACTTTGCAGGATTAGCGCCAAAAATGTTGGCGCTAACCCTGCAAAGTACATGGAGGCCTATGATAAAAAATGGTGTGCTTCCTTTTAATACCTGCTCTGTGCAACCGTTAAAAAATGGTACAAAAAATGGCACAGTGGAATCTTATAGATTTCACTGCACCATTTTTGTGGTCCCCCTAAGAGGGTGAATGCCCCCCTTGCATACATTATGCCTGGTGCAGGCATAATGTGGCGCAAGGGGTTACAAAGTGTCTCAATGCATGCATTGCCCCACTTTGTAAATTTGGCACAGCAAATTTGGCCTTGTTGAGCCACATTTGCGTCATAAAAAAATGATGCTTATTTGCAAGGAGGAGCTAGGCCCTCTTAAATAGTTGCCTGAGGTACTTCTGAGTGAGCTTATGTTGTTAGCCCACGGTGTGACTGTTTAGATACAAGAGTGTGTGAGAGTTGGATGTCTCTTTAGCTCCCCAGTGAGCAGTCCTGTGAGAGTGTGCTCAGTTCAGTGGCTGAAGAAGAAGAAAGTTTCCCAACAGGGGCTTCAAATATTCAAACTTCCTTGGCACCTATACTATTTTATTTTTTCTGGATTTACAAGTCTGTGAATTCTTACTTTGGGAGAATCACTCCTATCAGTGGTGCTGGAGTGATTTTCAAAGTGGGGGTGCTGCTATTAATGTTATAACACCAAAGTCATAGGGACTGTGAAAAATCCAAGTGTCCCTCAAAAAACAAGTGGAGCAAATGTGCCACACCTATTGAGGAGGAGAGTGGTGCGGGTGAAGCATATAGCTGGTGGTGCATTTTGGAGCACCAGTGAGGTAGCGCACTGTCATTTATAGACAGCACATTTTCCATTGCAATGGCCACTAAATTTGCATAGACATGCAGTTTTACTGATAAAAATATATAGCACAAATAACAATATGTGTGAAAGTCGCATTTCAGTGATAAATATTTATCGTTTGTGCATCACCAAGTACAGTGCCTTGGTTTGTTTTGATCTTATTAAAATGTTTTTCCCATTACACTTCAGAATTACAAAAAACGGTACTTCATTTGTGCTTTCCTAATTGCTGATATAATTTGAAATATGTGTATAGTTCTTTTACCAGTATTTAAATGCTGTTGTGTGTTAGAAAAAAACTGACACCATACAGCCTTTCCTTTCACCTCCTGTGCCCCAGCAGGATTGTCATAGATCACTTTTCCAAAATCCTCCCAATTTGCAGTCAGAGAAATAAAAATACATGCCAGTTTCCAAATCCCCAGTCATCTGTCAGATGATATAGCCTGACATTTGATTTGACCTTTGTCTTTGAATGGGCAGCAAATGTGACAACACAAAATCTAAAGGCATCTTTATTGCTCATTCACCTTCTGAACCTCAGCATGATTATTTCTGGGTGTGTTGCCACATCCCCCACACTCCTATTTCCGGCACCTATGACTTGTGTGAGAGGAAGAAGCCTCTAACCATGGCTCCAGGGGTCACTCTACCTTCAGCCACACGCTCCATATGTCCCAGGGATGTGAATGGCCTCAGTGTGTCTTTTTCAGCCTCATGCTACTGTGCACAGACTGGGAGGGGTATGGCAGCTGACGCTGACTGAAGCCAGTTTGCCACTAGGGTAGTGGCATAATGTTTGCACCCCAGCCAGCAGGGCATCTTGAGGGACACCAGAGGTCCTGACTTGGTCCTGGTAAATCAGGGCCTGCTACACTAATATTAAAACCAACAGAGGGAGGGCAGCAGAGCATTTCCATTGTGGTACAAATCCACCCCAGACATCCAAATGGAGAAACTGCCCCAGCTTCTGCTTGTCTTGACTTCAACAAAGATCTTTGAGAACTTTACCTACACACTAACAACAAACAGCCGAACAAGTCTCTGGAAAATGTTCAAACTGGGCTTTAGGGCTATTTGACTGTGATCTGATCAATAAAGCATCACCCATTCCCACTTAGAATTGCCTCTATTTGTCTTTACATTACATAGCACAAATGTACATTTTTAGGAGCAATAATTTTCAGTCAAGTGCACAGGGCAAGTTTCAAAACCAGGAACACATGTTCCACAGTCAAAAGTTTAGCTCTTAAGTCACTAGAAAGGTGTGCACCCTGAATAATGAAACCATAATATCGATGGGACATTATATTGAGTACAGAATATTGAAAATAAAATATCGATAGGTAAGTATAGCTTTTCTACACCTAACTTCATATATAAGTACCTAAGCGTTACACATGTCTTCAAGTTACATAGATGTGGAGGTAGGAGTAGTAAATCTATACTTCCCTATATGTACTTACCTTTCAATACTTTGTCTTCCGATAGTCAGTCCTCTATATTCTTCTATCTCAATATTGTTGGTGTTGATACTCAATAGTGCAATCACCAGAACACATCTGCTTTCTTATATCTATGATTGTACTTTTTTTTGCAATAGTTGCTCCTTGACGTTTAGCCTGAATGCTGCTCCTCAACCACTGCTCTGCGTTCAGTGCTAAGGCATCTGTGCCAGACCTGGTGTGTGCTTTCAGAAAGCACCAAATAATTAAATGCATGATTCATAAAAAGGATCCTGCCTAAATAAGGGACTGCTGGCCCACAGCAGGGCACCTTCAGTTGAAATTGGTAAATGGTGAGGTCAGACAATGGCAGAGGCCAAGCTCCATCTCTCGCACAGCAAGTCTGTCTCCTACAACATCTCTCAAACTTTACAGCACGGCAACAATGTGACCCTCACGTAAAGCACCTTACCTGGAAGCTCAGTGTGCTTCGAAGACGCATTTCGGAACTCGATGCCCAGCCGTTTAAGGAGGGTATCTCCTTTCAGGGCTCCTGTGCCATCAGTATCATATCTGCATAGAAGGGAAAATGTGCATTAGAGAATTTTTGGGTTGACGTAAAGTCTACCCATCAGACAACTTTTAAAACATTTTCTAGCACATAGCAGTGACTTTAGATAGCACTTGTGAAAATTCACTGTGACCTCTAGTTGCAGGGCATGCATGGTTTCCTAGTGACGTCAGTGGATCCTTTCACAAATACACAGGCTTACCCGGTGAACACCAGTGGGGGCTTCTCTTCCTCTTCACCTCACTTCATGAAGTTTAGTGGTGAACTTTCACACCATGTGACATTTCCACGATCTTAAATGTGATCTGCCAAGGGTAACATCTCATTTTCCTGAGTTTGTGCTATTTCTCGACATGAGTGCCAGTTTGTGCATGCCCACATGTTTCTTAGGTACACAAAGTGTTGTGTGCTTGGGCCTCTCAGGTACACTGCAAGGGTCTTCTAGTCATGTACAATCAGAGTGTAAGTGGGTCTCACTGACCACACAGCAGTAATACCAATATGTGGTGGTACACCTAGTATGTACACTGAGAGCCTGAGGACCAACAGGGCTAAGGAAGCTACTTTGTGGGTGGTCTTCACTTGAGCCCCAAGAGGACTAACCCCCTAAGTTTGCAGGTGATACTGAATCTGACAACCACGATCTGCAACATTAACATCCAAATCTTGTGGCAGAAAGCACAGGCAGAGACCAGAACACATCTCAAGGACCAAAAGCGGTGCCTCAGAGAGCCAGAGTCATGATAAGCTCTGGGTTATTAACACATTCATGTCTTTTATTATCGAGGCAAATAATGGGCAACTGCACTGGGTACATTTTTACCCCATCGTCAGCAGACTTTATTAGCACCTGAAGGCTGAACAGGACAAAATAGAGATCTCCACAGAGCCCTGTACCCCTCAATACTGGAGACATTAAATGTGGCCAAGAAAGGTTTGGAGACTGTCAAATGAATGTTTTTGGCTTTTATTGACACAGGGGTCTGTACAGCACTCTGAAGAGACAGGATAGACAAACACAAGGGATAGAGATAATAGTGACACATTTTGGGGTTAGAGGAGCAGATTACACCCTTGAACTGAATGAAGGTGGGAAGAGAAAATGGACAATCAAAGATGAATACTTTGCTGCACTTATAGGAGTGTGAACTTGCTCAGACAGGTACAACACTCTGAAATGTACAGAATCTCACTCACAGTTTTAGCAATTCGGGAGAAGCTATTCTTAATTTAATTTCCCTGTCGACCAAAACAATACAGTTGGTGTTCTCGTGATAATTGAGGATCAACATTAAAAAATATGAATTCCACTTCTGTCCTCTGTCAGCATTGAATCAAGGAAAGCAACAAATCCTCAGAAACAATGATGGCTGTATGTGATGGCAGACTTGGTCTGTTAAGGGGTCTTAAATGACCTACTTGATGCTTGACATTTAACATGAGTGAGCAAATATGCTACCCATTCTTGGATGGCAGTCCGCAATCTCAGAACTGTAAATATTCTAAATTTTGTAAGTTTAATATACTACAGACCAGGTTACAGGGGTGTCAGGGTTATCTTTAAGGGATTCCAGCATTTAAAAAACCCGTTCTCCCAATTTTACAGCATGACGCCACATCATTTGCAAAAATTGGCGCATGCTATAACTTTTTACGCTTGAGGTGCAATAAACTGAGGATCAGTGACAGCAGTGACTCAATGCCCTGAAGGCAGCAAAAGAAGAAACAAAATATTTCACACTAAATCAACCAGAACAAAATAGATTAACTATATTTTAGCAAAAACTGTTACACAAATGTCAAAATCAAGTGTCAAAGAAGACCATTGAAATGAAAGTGCAGATGACTGTTTCATTTGTGGTGACAGATCCTGTTTGTAAGAGCAAGAGCTCTTTCACATAGTCATTGCTGGTTTCTTGCACTGATGTGGTACACATGGTATGGATTGGTGATCCGTAGCCGGCTGCCCCAGTGCCTGTGCCCATGTTCGCTCCTGTAATCGCAGACTCCTCTGTTAACAGCAGTGAGTTAGTGTGGTACTGTATCTGCTCTAATGCTAGCATCACCAGCCAAGGTGGACCACATGTTACCTTTTCCAGAGCTTCTCGAACTCCTCGTCCTCCATGAAGAAGCCCAGCTGGTTCAGCACATTCCGAAACTCAGGGGCCAGGATGCGCGCAGAGCCTCCCGGGTTCTTCTGTGGTATCAGATCTGCCAGGTCCAGAAACCTAGATCCATCAGAAAGGACGGTGAGGATTCTCGATCCTAAAACTTCAAACAATATCATGACACCCTGCAGTGCACATCACAACCTCTTCTCTTCTTCGTTGTCAGTTTTCTGTGATACAAGAGAAAGCTTTACTCGCATTATGGGCATCTCAATAACGTGCTCCATTACCCAGTCTAGGACAATCTCAAATAGAGACTGCAAACATCTGACTAGTGAGTTACAAAGTGCCCTAGAGACTGAATTAGTGAGTACTTTTACACAGATCACAAATTCATCATTTACCTTGGATACCCTGTAATGTGGAGATTCCAACTATTCACAAAGTTCATACTATGCATTGTCATGTGCTAGTCTCTTCCTCTCAGCTTTCAGCATCTGCCCAGAAACATAAACCTTGTACTACAGGCAGTCACTTTCTCTGCCTTTTATGTTAATTTGAGTAAACTCAAGACTCGTTCCGACGAAACCATGACATATAGATCATATAGGACATATAGTTCATGGTGTAATTAAAGAGGTATAGAGTACAATGAGGGCTGTGCTACTTTCGAATAGAACCCTTCACCTACAGTGGTCGTCACAGTGTCAAAGGTCATCACACTATAAGGAAATGACAACTGTGTCCAATGAAATCACAAAATAGTAAACATACATTGACCCTATTGGGAGCTGACGTGGCAACTATGGGATTAGGATAAGTGACAAGGTTTAACCATGAGTAGCCACCACTAAAAAAAATGTGACTTCTACTAAAGATAACCAGGTTCCAGTGCAAATACAAGCATGTGAGTGGCCGATATCCGCCCACAGATACCACATGAAATTGTTTTAAATCGTAGCTTTCTGAACATTGGAATGGAAGTGCCATGCAATATTTCGTAACACTCAACAATTCACAGTAAATTCCATACATGTTATGTTATTGTATCTTTTTTATCTTATAACCTATACGTAATATTCTCAACAGCAGTACTAATCGTGTAATTAGTGTAGAAAGGCAAGTATTACTTGTATTCAAAAGAAAATGGGAAAAAAACGAATAAAGTTCAGTGGTGATTCCTCTATTATTTTCTTTATAATTCGTTATATATTAACATGTGTTAATATAGTTGGTTTAACCCGCCCTGCCTCCCTCCCTACCCCTCTCCTATGGATCATTCCACCACTGTTGACACCTTTGAATGTTGAGATGGACGCTCAGAGAGTTGTGATGAGAACCTAAAGAGTGTGACTCGGACCACAATAGGTTTATTAAAGGCCGCCCAAGCAACGTCATATTCACGCTGCCATCGTATCCTGCTGTCCATAACCTGTTAACGTTTGGCCAGGGTCAGTAGGCCCAACATCCAGGCTTCAATCCTGAAATCCTAGCTAGCTTTTCATACTGTAAGGATCGGTATCTTTGCAATTATTAACACACTGGATAGCCACTTTAGAACCCTGTAATTACTTTATACTGTGAAAGAAAGCTCAGGGGTAATCCATGTAATTTAACTGTATTCGGCCAGTAACCTCACTAAAAGCTGATCACTATTCTACACCTCGAAAGCATATTCATTATACTTTAATTGATTCCTGTCGCATAATCAATTTCGAGCCCCAGTCTGCTTCCCTTCGTGCTTTTTGCCAGTTGGTGGCGCGCTTGCCTAGTATAACAAGATCATACATAGTAAGACGTTAGACCTTCTTGGTCTTTATAGAAGAAGGTCTAGCATTCTTTTCAAGTTCTGAAGTTCGCAAAAGGGCCCCTGGACAAATGCAGGCAGGGAGTTCATTTTATAAGTTAAGGTCTGAGAACATTGGCAACAAATGCACTGCCCATGGATTAATGTTCAGATAGCTCAACGTTTAACTCTTTCTTGCCCACCTGCACCTTTTGTTTGCTAATTCCTCGAAAAGTAGTGCGCGATTTACACAAAATCAGAAAATGGCCCTTTGATAACTAAAGTCCCTCTTTTATGTCAAGGAGTTCTGGCGACAACATAAACCAAGATTAAAAAGGCTGAGTGGTTAGTAAATGTCACCAGAACCGGAGAAAATATAGGATCGCATTACATGTTTATCCAGTATGCATTTTGTTTTTATGATACATGTTTATTTTAGGGTCGTTAACTTAGGAAAGATGTTTTTAACAGTGGGGACTGGTTAGAATTAAAATGTTCAGGTACTTTCATAAGGAACTGCAGAGTGTTTTGGGTCTGTCAGTCAGCCTGACATTGAAATCCACATTCCTCAGACATCCATGAAATATTTACCATATTTAAGAGGGTCCTATGCTATGTTTTTTCACAATTGAAGGGTCTCGGTGAATTTAAGGGTTTAATGGTCTTATCGGCTCTACATCAATATTCTCACGGAACATGGAACTAATGCAATCAGTTCTGCAGTCCATCATCAATTTACCTGCAGACAAGCCACCAGCTATGTTTTTCAACCTCCAGGCAAAGTTGTTTTTAAACAACCCAGTTGCTGGTCAACCCCTGTTTTGTTTTCTCCGCTTCCTGTTTGTCACTGAAAGTGGCCACCTTGGTTACCAGGTTATTGTTCTTTCACTCAGGCCCTGACAGGACATAATGAGGGCCGTAGCGCGTCCATGCCCCAATTCTTGATTATTTTGCACTTTACGAGCCACTATTTGGCCACCTGTATTTGCTGCTAATTCCTAATATTTTGTTGATATTTGCTGCTATTTTTAAATATGTTAATACATTTGTGCTGGCTGGATTCCTTTATGTTCAGTATATTTTTGTATGTTCATTTTCAGTTTAATTTTCAGTTACTGTGATTTAGGGGCGCATGTAGGTAGCTTTTTGTTAGTTTCAAATGGGCCAAATGACCCGTTTGTGACCAAAAAAAGCATTTCCCTATGTACAAATCCCTATTTTGCGAGTCAGTATGCAGTTACCGATTCGCAAAACAGAGTTTGCATTTCGCAATTAGGAAGAGGCGTTCCGAGGGTGTCCCTTACAAATTGCGGCTTGCAGAGGGATGTATGATTGTTTTGTGACCGTGAATGCAGTCACAAAACAATTGAGTTAACACCAATTTCAAATTGGTGTTAACCCATTGGCAAATGGAAAGGGAACCCAAAGCAACCCTTCCCCTTTGTGAATGGTAGCAAAAATGTTTTTTCAGAGCAGGCAGTCCTCCCAGGGACCACTGCCTACTCTGGAAACAATGAAAAGAAAACTTTTCATATTTAGTTTTGAAATGCATCCCGTTTTCGATTAGGGAAAACAGGCTGCATTTTTTTAAAAAAAAGTGCTTTATTAGAAAAGCAGTCACAGACATGGTGGACTGCTCATCCCAGCAGGCCACTATCCCTGTGAGTCCACCCATTCCCAAATGGGTCGCAAATTACAACCTGCCTCATGAATATTAATGAGGAAGGTCCCTTGCGACCCATTTGGGAATTCCAAAGAGTGTGGTTAACACTGTTGAATATTTTGTTTTGCGACTTGCAATTGGCGATTTGTAAACAAATCGCAAATTCTGAGTCGCAAAACAATAAGTCACATCTGGCCCTTAGTGATTTTTATATAGTTTGGTTTTTTTAAAGCATTTTTTAATCATCCTGGTTGCTGGTCATCCGCCTTTCTGTTTCTCTGTTTCCTGTTTGTCATTGAAAGCAGGCATCTTGGTTACCACTCTAGAGTTTCTTCGCTCTGGCCCTGACAGGATATAATGAGGTCCACAGTGTGTGTGCGCAGCAACTGCACTAGTGTCATGCTAAAGGCAAGCGCGTCTGCATCCATCCATGGCCGAGCTACAACCAGTGGGAAGTCACTATAGAAAACGGCCATTCGATGAGGTAAGCACGGTCATATAGCTGTGCAGCGCCTTTTAGTGCTAAATCTTTATTATCCTTTTTACTCAATAGATGGGGAACTTTGTGCTATGTTAAAAAACCATAAAACTTTCTGTGAAATTCCTAACTCGTGGTTCCCTATGTCTCTGGAGACCTATGGAAACTCAGTGTTTCATGTTTTTTTAATCAGTTATTATTCTGCAGTTAAAAATGCCCAGTCACTATAATACCTCCTTGATGATTCTAATCTTGAAGCACTGGCCATCACGAAAACAAGGTTTACAGACCACTTTGATGTTTCTGTCTTTGACATCACTCACCGAAATATATCCTATTTGAATCTCATAGTGTTGATAGGCGGTCGGGTGATTTGGCCTTTCTAGTTAAGGTTATGTTAATGTATGATTTTAACATCCACTGATTCCCTGTTTCTTTCTTTGACAACATTGTTTAACAATCTTTTCTCTTTGTTTGACGTGGAACCCAATCTCCCGCTCCCCACCAATGTCAAAGGTAATTCTTTAGACATTGTGGGCCATATTTATACTTTTTGACGCAAAACTGCACTAATGCAGTTTTGCGCCCAAAAAATTAGCGCCGGCTAACGCCATTCTGAAGCGCCATGCGGGCGCCTTATTTATTGAATGGCGTTAGCCGGCGTTAGCCGGCGTTAGCCGACCGGCGCTGCCTGGTGTGCGTGAAAAAAAACCACGTACACCAGGCAGCGCCGGCATAGGGCAAAATGGCGTTTGGGCGTCCAAAAATGGGGCAAGTCAGGCTGAGGCAAAAAAATCGTCTTAACCCGATTTGCGCCATTTTTTTTGGGCGCCCAGACGCCATTAACATGACAAAGACAGGAGTCATGCCCCCTTGCCCAATGGCCATGCCCAGGGGACTTCTGTCCCCTGGGCATGGTCATTGGGCATAGTGGCATGTAGGGGGGCACAAATCAGGCCCCCCTATGCCACAAAAAAAAATAAAAAAAATACTTACCACAACTTACCTTTTCTTCCCTGGGATGGGTCCCTCCATCCCTGGGTGTCCTCCTGGGGTGGGCAAGGGTGCAGGGGGTGTCCCTGGGGGCTTGGGAGGGCACCTCTGGGCTCATTCTGAGCCCACAAGTCCCTTAACGCCTGCCCTGACCCAGGCGCTAAAATCCGGCGCAAATGCGGGTTTTTTAGTCCCGCCCACTCCCGGGCGTAATTTTTGCCCGGGAGTATAAATACGACGCATATGCATCGCAGTCATTTTTTAAGACGGGAACGCCTACCTTGCATATCATTAACGCAAGGAAGGTGTTCACGCAAAAAAATTACACTAACTCCATGAACTTTGGCGCTAGACGCGTCTAACGCCAAAGTATAAATATGGAGTTAGTTTTGCGTCGAATTTGCGTCGAAAAAAACGACGCAAATTCGGCGCAAACGGAGTATAAATATGCCCCTGTATGCTTAAACTCCAGATTTTGTTTTTCTCTCTTTTGAGATGACCAAGGCCCTTAATCAACCAGCATAGTCTTTCCTTATGTTGAATTTAGGAGATGGATGGCATTTCGACCTCTTTGGTCATATGCTTTCTCCTTCCATTGAACAGCAATTCAGATCTTTCTATATTATTAGAGGGCTTCTGTGATTCCCTTAAATCAGCATCCAATACCCTCGCCCCTAGCATCTTGAAACCTAATAAAAGATGTTTCTTGTGGTGTGAGTACACTCAGGGTCTCTGGGCTCATAAACATGCTTTACAGCAGCAGAACATAATTGGAGCGCAATTATGATCCTGCTGATAAAATTGTCCGTGTGAACCTCAACAATGACTATAAATATAAGATAGGGTAGGTTAAACACAGGTTTTTAGCAACATAATTTTTTAAGCCCCAACATTCAGCTGGGATTTTTGCTACCATTAATGGGCTGCTTTCCCCTCATAAGTAGAGTTTACCCCCTTCTTCGATTCTCCGCTGCTGCCAAACAGCTGAATTTTTTGAGAGTGAAATTCAAAAGATTTCAGCCGTCATAACAGTTGTGGATTGTCACTCACTTAATTTTCTCTCTGAGTGTATCACAGCAGCTGGGACTCCTTTTCTAGAGTTCTCCACTCTCAATGGGACATTTTGTCCCTTGTACCTGCCAGCAAAGCTATAGGGTCTTCCCTGCGCCCTTTACCGGCATCCCTCTTCAAGGAATTAATGCTTCATACGCCTTCTTGGCCTAGAGCTGTAGTGAATGCTTCTTCCACAGTCAGATCTTTTCTTAGCTTGTTAAAACAGACATGTTATTCCACTCTTGAAAAAATCTACTTTGGATGCAGACAATATGGGCAACTATAAGCCTTTTTCTCAGCTCCCTTTTCTAGTGAAAATTTGCAATAAGGTGGCCTTCCAACAATTGTCTCTTTTAGTGGAAGCCAACCAGTTGCTTCATCCCATGCATATTGACTTCAATCCTGACCACAGTACAGTGTTAACAGTTCTTTTAGCTTTGGATGATTTGCAGAGGTCTGGTGATGCTAACATCTCAGCTGCTTTGATTTTTTATAATATACGCTTTTCCATTTTACTGGCAAGACTGTCCAATTTTGGCATTTTTGGTACTGCCTTTGCCTAGTTTTCAGATGTTTTACTCAGAAGAACTTACATCACACGTTTGCCTTTTGCTCACCAGTCTTCATGTGGAATTCATCAAGGCTAAGGCCTATTTCCACTGTTGTTTAATCTCTACATATTTGCACTCATCCACCTCATTCAATCCTGTCAACTCACCCACCTCATTCTGTCCTTTGGTGTCACTCTTTACTTGTATGCAGGTGACACTCGGGTTGCCGCTCGAATTTCTAGCAATGCCCAGTTGTCAGCTAACCAACTTCACAGGTATCTCCTAATATACTCATTTGCACTACTGTGAATCGTCTTAAACTTAACAGCAATAAAACAGAGAATCTCTGCCTCAGCCTGATTTACTGAATCCTATGCCCCTTCCAGTGAGCTCAGTGAAGAATTTGGTCATAAAAATTGATTCTTCTTTATCGCCTTCTGAGCATATCCAGGCTGTAGTGAAGTGACATCTATTTTAACCCATTGCTTGAAACACATTTTATATCGTTTTACCACTTCTCAGAAGTTGCAGACTTTTAATGCTTGTGTTTCGTCCTGTCTGGGCCTCTGCAGCTGTATTTATTTTGAGGTCTGCTAATAAAAATCTTTTCGATATCCCTTCATAGTGATGGAAATCTTTAGGTGGTAGAGCCTTTTCTGGTACTTTCATTCATCTCTAGAATTCCCTGCCCATCTTTCTCAGGAAGGAATCTATTTTTTTGCAATTCCAGAGACTCTTGAAAACACGGTTGTTCCGTATGACCTTGGTTAACACCTGTACTGGCCTGTGTCTTACATTCTAAATTTTGGTATATATCAAGAATTATATTGAACTTCAAGATACCCAGCCATGGGTGTACGAGCTGCACTTTAAAAACTAAAAAAAAAAAAAAAAAAAAAATGCCAGGTCCCAGTCTATTTTGGTAATTGATCTTTAAGATAGATAGAGGACCGATTTTGATTGGCAATTTTTATGCATGCTATTAGATTTATGTCTCACCAGAAAAAAACACATAAGCTTCCACACACAAACCAGCTCGGCCAGCCTTCTGTTACTGGTCAGTCTTCTGTCACCTCACAGGCCCGCCTCTGCAGAGCTTCAGCCGGCGGGCGAGCTTTCTCATACCTTCCTGCTAAAGCCTAAAATGACCTCACCTTGCACATCACAGCAGCAAAGCTCTGTTCTTGAGGTTCACATCTAGGCCCGAACCATGACCCTGCACAGCTACAGGCGCCAGGATACCCCTACGCCCCACAGGCAGGGGCATAGCTCCAGGGAGGGTTTTTGGGGTGTTACACCCCCCTAAAAATGTAGCATGAAGTGAATAGTTGGGTGCAAGTGCTTTCAGTCGGGTAAAGTGAAGTATCTGTCGGATTTCACCTGGGACTTTTACATGCCCACACTGACAAAAACAAACTCACTCTCTTTCGTCTATGTTTTAGAGGCTTTAAAGAAAGGTGATTAGTTTAAAAAATATTGCTTTTTAAGTACCCTTAACAATCTGCACTCCTCTCTCTTCCCACTGCCCCTGAAGCTCCCTTCATGTCCTGCTTCTCATATTGTGTTTTAACAAGATGTCCCAGCCTGATTGTTGAGAAATCTGAAGCTCACCCCACACCCCAATCATGCTGGCCAAGCTACGCCCCTGCCCACCGGTGACATAAGCGTCTTACAAATACTTTTAACATAACATAAAGGAAAGTGAGTGTGATTTATAATATAACAACAATGGAAATCGAGATCTCAAGTACAGAGGACATGAACACAAGAGGGGAATAGACAACTGCATGATCGAAAAGGACTTATAGTCAATGAACGTGACAGGACTACAAAAAATGTTCCAGGCATCAGTTTAGAGCAAAGGGAGAGAGATAATGTGGAAGGAAGTAGAATGGACTATATGGAAGCGTGAGTACTTAACAGACATCTATTTAGGTTTATAAGGACAGGTAGCGGCTTTTTTGCATTTTCATAGAGGACCAATATTGACGGTGTTGGAAAAGATCCACCCAAAGATTTACTAACAGCAACATGGGAAACAAACTTCTCTGCTCATGACGGAAGGCAGGATGCTGAAAACCGGGTTGTTGATGCTGAATAGTTTTGACCACTATGGCCCTCATCATGAGTTTGCCAGGATAACATGGTCAGAATTTTTCAGAGCAGAGATGCTGAAGTTTAGACCTATGCAATTGGGACTAACAGTGTTAACTGTTGTTTGCGCACTGATTCCAGCATATTTTACATTCATTCCGGCACTTCTTCCCTGTGCACGCTTTGGTAAGTAATTTATGCCGAAATTTGTTGGTGGAAAAGCAAGGGGAGATCAGTTTAATTATACAACTTGAAATTTCAATGCAGGTGGAAATTCCTGTTTCTGATTGTATCTGGATTACAAATGACCATAGAACGAGAGCCTATGCAGGCAAATTCATCTGTCATTATTTTCTCAACGGATAGGTAGTGAAGGTCCTCTGCAATTGACGTGTGTAAATACATTTGTTAAAGCATCGATGGGTAGAGCAGACTCGCTGAAAGCACTAGAATCACAAACTACCTCCCAATATAACATACAAAGCGTATTCCAGTGTATTGCATCTGCATCATAATGAAGTGGCGTCCATTTCTGCTTGTGAGTGCAGATGCGTGACTATGTTATTCATGGTGCCTATGGACAACCATGGTTGAACATAGGCACCATCAGACCTGTGTGGTACAATCATGGTGCCCTGTGCGTGACCACGTGCATGTGTGTTTGTGAATGCACATGGGTTTCCATGGATACCCTAGGTGCTTGTGGTTGTATTTGGGGGTGGGGTGGAGTTTGTGTCTGTGGGTCCCCTTTGGAGCCTTTGAAGGTTGATGCCTGTCACAAAAGTGAGCAGCTAATACCGTCTGTGATCAACCCCAATAGGGTAGTCTGCTTTCAATGTGCATTAAAATCTGGACGAGACATACTTTACCGTAGAAATGTCAGCGTGAGGAATGGATGCAATAAGTGCATCAGTTCTGGCCTTAGGAAGCATCTGCAGTCACACATCAGCTTCTATACTGTAATAGCATTCACTACAAAGCTGAAAAGTATTGCTACAGGTATTGACTGTAAAATACAGCAAAACACCCCAAATGCAGTCTACAGAAGTAGTGTAAATCTACTACACAGTGCTTAATTTGGTTTCAGCTGCTTGGTACTGGCACTTATGGCAGTCTGCCACATGATGACACTGTTTGTCCAGTCTGGAGATGAGCACCACAACATGTGTTTATTAATACAATGTACGTTAAAAATTAGTAATACCTGCCACCTAAGCCATTCTTATAGCTTTGAGGGCCTGGAATAGTCTGGACTGTTACACGTGTATCAATGAGGTGGTTAGTCATCGTGTTGGCACTGTCATTGGCAATGCTGGCAGGGGCAATGGGTGGGGCAAGCTGCAGTGGCCTCCTGAGGAGGGCTCTGGCATTTATGTTATTTATAAATTAATCACTGCTACTGCACATATCCAAAGAGCAAGCTGTGATACCACAGTCACCAAAGATCTCCACACCATTATTTTAAACATTGTGGGAAACAAAAGCATTTGCACTGCTGGTACTTTTCTGTTAGCCAAGCTCCATCTTTGCGATAGCAGTATATATCAAATTATATTACCTGTGAGAGCAGATAAGTCACAATCTGCATTCAGTCATGCTGTATATCGTATTTTGAATCTCCCTCCTACCCTCACTGCACAAGTAACTAACTAACAGTAGGATCTATGTAAGCGGTAAAGCCTGCGCACGTGAGGGGCAACACTTAAAAAGTGACCCTTTTCAGCCCAGGATCCCAGTGTCTACATGGGCCATCAGTCGTTCTTTTTCTCCTAGTGCTCTTTGTTTTTGTCGTTAGTGGATTCTTTAATTTCCGCAAATGTATCCTTTCTTTCATCTGTTTCCTCTCAGTCCATCTTCTCAGTAAATTACTTTTCACCCCATTGCCATCTCATTTTTTTAACTTGTGCTCTATCTTTTTTTTTACGTAACTCTCTTTCTTGAAAGAGGTGTTATCAAACTGGAATGCGCCTTAATCTATGCACATGCAAACTTCCTGTTTTCAAGGTAAAGCTTTCCACTACTCCTGAGGGCTAGAGCAATGTAGATACCCCTCCCCTCCGCCCCCCCCAAAAAATCAAACATAAAGGGGGTCATTCTGACCCTGGCGGTAAAATCCGCCAGGGCCAACGACCGCGGGAGCACCGCCAACAGGCTGGCGGTGCTCCCTTGGGCATTCTGACCGCGGCGATTTCCGCTGCCCTGGGGAATCTCAAGCTACGCCGCCATGGGGATTCCGACCCCCATACCGCCATCCTGTTCCTGGCGGTTTTGGCCACCAGGCACAGGATGGCGGTATGGGGTGTCGTGGGGCCCCTGGGGGCCCCTGCAGTGCCCATGCCAATGGCATGGGCACTGCCGGGGCCCCCATAACAGGGCCCCACCAAGATTTTCAGTGTCTGCCATGCAGACACTGAAAATCGCGACGGGTGCAACTGCACCCGTCGCACCCCTTCCACTCCGCCGGCTCCATTCGGAGCCGGCATCCTCATGGAAGGGTGTTTTCCGCTGGGCTGGCGGGCGGCCTTCTGGCGGTCGCCCGCCAGCCCAGCGGGAAACCCAGAATACCCGCGGCGGTCTTTTGACCGCGCAGCGGTATTCTGGCGGTTCCAGCCAGGCCGGCGGCTTCTGCCGCCGGCCGGGGTCAGAATGACCCCCAAAATGTCTACAAATATTGAGTGACACAGAATAAAGCACATTCACGATGATCAACATAATTAACTATTGGTATAAGTAAGAAAAGACATACAACTAATCTTGGTATATGAAAATGATTGAAGGCAATGTCTCTGCCTTCCTCTATATCTCTGTCTCTGACTCTATCTGTAGCTCTCTCTCTCACACACACTATTACTCTTTCTATTTCCTTTTCTTTATTTCTCTCTCACTCTTCCTCTCACTCTTTTTCTCTCTCTCACTCGTACACTCCCTCAATCTCTTTCTCTCTCGTTCTTTCCCTCACCTCAGCAGTAATAGGACTCTTCATGAACAGTGGCCTGCCAACATGGGAGACGTAACATGAAAATAACCATTCAAATAAACATGACACGTGGAACAGTAGAAATGCCCTTCTTACCTTTGTCTGGCCTTCTCCTTGAGCTGCGCATGGACCTGGGAGGCTGTCATCATCATCCGCTCCACCTGTCTTCTGTTGATGGGGTCCAGCCAGGCTGGGCCCCCGGAAGGAACAGGGTCCCGAATAGCTGCATACAACTCCTCAAACTTGATGATGGTCTTATCATGGAGCTGCAACCTGCATATTTCAACAAAAACATCCATTTGAGGTGAAACACTCTCGTGTTAATCAACAGGAACAAACATGCTCTCTAACACAGCCAATAAGGTACATCCTGTGATACACTGACATCCAAGATAAGTCTCCTTATATGCATCTATTGCTAGCAGTACACAGTAGGGCAAGAAGAAGTCACCTCTAACATATTTTAAAATGATTATAATGGAAAGATACTTCTGCCATATACCTCTTCCCAAAGTCCCACACCACCTTGTATTTTGGGGTCAGCAAATGTTTTGTGATGTGTGGGTGTCCAGAAAGGTCAGCTAACAGTGTACACAGAACAAGGTCTCTGTTATAATTAATTACTCTATATTATTTTCTGAATTATCTTTGTGAATCCGAGGTAACTGTATTAGCTCTTGTTCACTTGATGTAACCCTTCCCTCTCCCTTATCCCTATTCCCCTCTCCTGTCACATTGGAATGTTTCAAAGCCTGATATAGAAGGTTGGACAGCTGAAGTTGAGGGGCTTGAGGCGTCATGAGATGTAAAGATTATAAAGCTACTGACTTCCCAATTAGTTTTCCGAGTGATTACTTCACTCTTTCTTGGCGACAATGATGGGATGCTTTCTTAACTCTGTACTACCTTAGTGTAATTATATTGTCTCCACATTGTATGATAAGCCGGTACCTGAATAACCTTGTAGATGTCATAGGATGGTGTAGATAATAAACAACCAGCAGTACAGTTCACTGTGCCTCAAATGTCAAAGGTGGCACAGCACAAGAACACCAGGATGAGGTGGCTCCCTATAGTAACACTCGGGTGAGGTAGTTGTCCGCTGCCCCCTGCGCAGAAAGTATCCCATCCTCATCACCAGAAAAAGTAATCACTCATTATCCTTTTATGGTCTATTATGCCTCTCTACCATAATTTTTATCCATTAAAGGAGATGGGCGTAACAGACCACAGTAGCTGATGGATGAATTAATCACACTGTTGACTAAACTGCATAGACTTTGTAGCAAGGAAGTAGAACAGCCGAGGGTACATTAGGTAAACATAAAACAAAACCATGATTCAAAAACTTTCTTGGATGACCTGTTTAATTTTAACACATGGAATCAGACCAGTAGACAAAGGCCCAGATTTAAGAAAAGTTATGCTTCATATCATGAAGTGACACTTTTCTTGCGGCCCATTGCACCCCCCCATGCCACCATGTGTGCGCTGTATTTAACATATGGCGCACAATGGCGCAGGTTAGGGACAATAGCGTCATCATTTTTTATGCTATTGTTATACTTTGCAGGATTAGCACCAAAAATATTGGTGCTAATCCTACAAAGTACATGGAGGCCCATTATAAAGAATGGTGTGCCTCCTTTTAACCTCTGCTCTGTGCAGGCATTAAATATGCAGCTAAAAATGATGCAGTGGAATCTCGTAGGTTCCACTGCACCATTTTTGCAGGCAATCTAACAGGGGAACACCTCCCTTTGGATATATTATGCCTGGCACATGCATAATGTGGAGCATAATGGTTTAATGCGTGCATTGAGTCACTTTGTAAATATGGTATGGTGTTTTTGCCACACTATTGCCACATTAGAGTAAAAAATAATTATGCTAATGTTGCGATATTTAGCGTTAGGCCATCTTAAATTTGGGCCAAATATTTAGTGGATAAACAGATAGGATTGTACCAACATACCCTGGGAAGTATTAACAGAATCCTTTGAAACATTTCTTCATGTGACTTGTTCACCTGTCCATTATGTGTGTGAAGATTGCCACAGCTATGCAAATAAGCTACTGGATGAGATATCCCACATAGATCCAAAGAGCTATTTGGCTGCCCTTTAATGGCATCTGTGAGGGAGGTAGATGTGAAGGATATGTTTCCACCAAAACACACGCATTGACGGTTTTTAGAATTGTCGCACCATGATACCTTTATTACTAAGATGAATGAAATCAATAAATTAATGTTAAGATGTTCTGAGTTTGGGAGATTAATGATGAATGTAGAGTTTAAATGAAATGCATAGATGTATGATTGGATGTTTTATGAGAAAGAAAAACCCTTTCCTAGAACCTTTTGACCTTTAACATGAATTGTATGATGAATAGTAGTATTTTTTAATAAATAATAAATGTTGCAAATCATTTTTTAATTTAGTCACGCTGGTGTTGGTGCTAGGTACAGTGTATTAAAGAGTAACTGTGATGTAAGATGTTTGCTTTGCAGATAAGGGAGTGGTATGTGAAAACAATGTGATCATATGTTACTACACACCCACTAAAGTGATCAGTTCCAGAGCTGGATTCAGTGCGAATTGCAGGTACAATTATCGTAATTCTTTATTTCAATATAGACTATCAATGTCCATGAGTGGCCTGGAGCATCCGCAGATGAAACCCAGATCAATCTTGGTTTTGTGTTGCTATTTTCTTTACGTTTATGTATGTATATGTGTATGTATGTATATGATATTTCTATAGTGCAAATCTAGTCAAAAGGCAGTGAAGTGTTGTACAGGGCCAAAGATAAGCATAAAGTCAATGAGTGTCAGGAGAGGTAGCTGGTTTGTGAACAGGTAATGCATTGTGAAAAGAGGGTAGTCTTCAACTCTTTCCTTAAATGATGCACCACTGGGGGTAGTCCTGGTGGATACGGGGTTGTTGTTTCAAATCCTGGGTGCTTAGATGGAATAGGCCTGTGTTGTATTTATGATGTAATGGAACCTGTCTGCCACTAGAATGTTTGGTTTTGAAATACAGTCAGTTACGGTGGAAGTTGGTTGGAGCAAGTCATGTTGGGCAGGTTGATTAAAATTCCTGTTTAAATCAACCTCATATATGCTGCTTCATTTGTGTACAACAATTGTGAAGACAGGGGATAGGTGATAGCTCCAGGACAGGTTATGGTGGTGGATGACAAAAGTGTTGATGAAATTTTGAATGAGGTGAAAAAAGTGTTAAGGGAAGATGGGGGTGAATTGTGAGGACATGTACACAAGATCAGGGTGAAACCTGATGAGATGCCTGCTAAGAACAAAGTGAGGAAGTTCCTATAATAGTTAGAGAAGAGGTCAAACTGATGTTGAGTGAGATGGTGAGGGAGGGGGAAATTTAACCCGTTGAAGCCCCTACTTGGATATCACCAGTGGTGATAACTAAAAAAATGCAGAGTCTAAGATTTTGTTGTATCTCCACAGTGTTAATCAAAATATAATTACTGACAATTTCCCTTTACCAACTATTAATGAGTTATTACTTTTGACCAAAGGTTCCAAGTTCTTCTCAAAATTAGATTTGAGGAGCACTTACCATCAAATTCGATTGCATCACAGTTCCAGAGGCTTACCCGCCTTCATTACAATGGAAGGGACATTTTGCTTCACAGGAATGCCTTTGGATTATCTTTGGCAGCCAATGGATAATGTTGCAACTATATTAAGGATTTACAAATGTGATTTTTTTCAAGATGACATTTTGGTATATGGAACTACAGTTGAACAACACAACCGAATGTTAAAGAAAGTACAAAAAAATGTTGGATGTAGGACTTATTCTATGGAAAGAAAAATGTGTGTTTTTGTGTAGAGAAATTGAATACTTGGGTCATACGATTTCTGGAGAAAGTGTAAAACCTACAAAAATGTATTGAAGGCTATAAAACAGGCTCCACAACCCAGAGGTAAGGAACAGCTATGGTAATTTATGAGACTCATAGAGTACTATGCCACATTTGTAGAGAACTTTGCTTCAAAGACTGGAGATTTAAAGATGTTGAGAATAGGATGTACATTCAAGTAAGGTGTGGAACAACAAAAATGCTTTGATTACAGTAAGCAGGAAGGGTGTGGAGCAGGAATATTGGTGCAGTTTGATAACCATTCTCACTGTGGATGCAAGTGCACTGGGTGTAGGTGCTGTGTTGTCTCAAATTCATAAGGGGTGGAGAAAGCATTGGCAGCAGCTTGGTCTGTGGAATATTTCAGGACATACTTATGGGGCGTGAGTTTCAAATTGAGAACTGAACGTAAACCATTAATAAAGGTTCTCACCCCAGGAGGTGCTGACAAGGAATCAGCTAGATTAGCAAGATTGGCAGCTTGTTTGCAGACATTTCAGTAAGTAATCGAGCACATTTCTGGGTGCTGTAATGTTCAGGCAGATGCTCTTTCTCATTTGGCTGTGGATTGGGAGACTGTGGACAAAGGAAAAATTATGGACCAAGAAAAGGAAGGTGCGGTGGCTTGGTAGAAGAAGCAATGCATAGTGATGTAATTGTTGTTTTACTAAAGATGAATGGGTGCAAGAAATGACTAAGGATAATGTCCTGAAGGAAGTTTGTAAAATGGTTATCAGAGGTGGAAGGATAGAGAGTTTGGTTGTTCCTTCTGTGAGATCGTTCATCAAAACCTTAGATGAATTGTCTATGAGCGAGGAGATTGTTTTGATGAGGGGGTATAGATTTGTACCACTGGAAAATCTGAGAAGGAAAATTATCCAGTTGGTGTATGAAGGCCATTTGGGGCAGTAAATGACACAAAGAAGAGTAAAAGAGAACTTCTGGTGGCCGTGAATTGATGTGCAAACAGCCCACTTCATAGAAACGTTTGTGGATTGCAAAGAAAGTGAGAAAGGAAGGAAGGGATGAAGTCTGAGTCAGGTCATATTCAAGACCCCAAGGAACCATGGCACAGTGTGTGTATGGATTTCATAGGTCCGTTGTCAAGAGTCAAACAAGAGTTAAAGTTCGCCATGGTTTTGGTTGACGTATTTTCAAAATGGTTGGAGGTCAAATTTATGAGAAAAGTGTCCAGGCGCAGTACTATCAATAAGTTGCAAGAAGTATTTAGAAGGGAAGGATTTCCTTACACTTTGCTAACAGATAATGGCACCCAGCTCACGTCCAGTGAGATGATGGAAATTGTGGTGGCACACGGTATCAAACATCATTGCACTTCCCTTTACAATCTGGAGGCGAATAGTATTTTGGGATGCATGAATCACATGGCGAAGGGGACTATTCGGATTGTTGTGTGGAGTAGGTCTGAGATGTGTGAGGCCATCGAGGTGTTAGTGTGGGCATACTACATCACAGAAATCAAGGGGAATTGTAAGTCACCCTTTGAAATAATGAGGGGATGCAAACCTATAATAAACTAGCTCCAAGTGGGTTGAAAAGTGTTCATAAACACAGGTGTTCTCTTCCACAGAGGAGCAAAGTGTCAAACATTCAAATTGGTGACTGGCTGAAGGTGAAAGATGGACATGTTGGAAGGGAACTGTTTAAGTTTAGGGGTCCATTCAAAGTCAAACACGTTTTTGATTGGTATGAAGTATTGGAGAAGGTGTGAACAGTCTGATGTGTAAATATCTGAGGTGTGTAGTGGTTTTATGTTAATGAAAGTTGAAGATGTTGTGTCTCATGAGGTGTCTGTTTCCAATTTTATGCCTAGTCAAGGATTCTGTAGTTTTGAAGATGGAGAATGTGGTAGGGTTGTTGCAAATAGATGTACGGAGGAAAGTTAAAGAAGAATAGGTCAGATACAGAGAGATAGAAAACCTCCTTCCTATTTGAAGACTCAAGACCTACTCACCTTCAGAAGACTCCTCAAGACCTGGCTCTTCGACCAGTAACACCAGCTTCCCCCCCCCCTTCCCTCCCCCCCCAGCGCCTTGAAACCCTCATGGGTACGTAGTGCGCTTTATAAATCCAATGATTGATTGATTGATATTATGTGCGGGAACGTGGAAAATAAGGAGAAAACTTTGTAAAAAAAAAAAAAGAAAGGAAAAAATGTATACCTTTAATGTTTGGATTTAAATTATGTTTTATAATTCTTTTTGTTTTAGTTGTGTTGTACAGAATGTGATGTCTCTTGCTTAGAAAGTTATGTTCTTTGTAGAATTTGTATTTTATATATAGTATGTTGGTTTAATTCAGTATTAAGGGAGAAGAATGTGTCATATTTATGATGCAGTGGAACCTGTGTTCCAAGGTTCCACTTGAATGCTAGGTCTTGAAATACAGCCAGTTACGGTAGAGGCTGGCTTGAGCAAGTCACGTTGGGCAGGCTGATTAAAGTTCCTGTTTAAATCAACCTCATCTATGCTGCTTCATTTGTGTACAACAGCTTGCTCCCTTGTATTTTTTTTTTACGCTGTTTAGTCTGCAATCTGATGGTGCCCAGACTGCGGTCGTGCTGAGATCCACCAGCAAAGGTTAACTTCACCTGCAGGATAAGCAGAGGTGCTGGTCCTAATGGGCTTGTAAAAGATTCAGTTGGTTTTGGGGATGGTGTGGGCCAGCAAGGGGAGACAATGGAGTTCCATTAGGACGGGGGTGATGTGATTATATTTATTCAGGTCCTAGATGAGATGTGCTGTGCTATGTACAATGCCCCCTAATGAGCACCAGTGTTGAGTATGGGAGGTCATGGTATGGAAGCCCATGGAGCAGGACATCATCATATGCAAAGGTATGAAAGCTTGAGCAGCAGTTCAGAAGTCGCTTACTGAAAGAAACAGTTTCACATTTTTTAGAAGAGAGAGCTGGAATCAGGCAGTCTTTGTGTTTTTTGCCAATGCATTCCTTAAGAGTGAGGTTGGTATACATGGTGAGTAGAAGTGACTTGGCATTCGGTGAAAGTTGGGGTCCAAAGCTATCAAGGTTCACATCATTGAGCCAGGTTTGTACTGTTTCTTGTCTGTTGTTCTTGGCAAATAACAGGAATTATATCTTGTTTGGCTTGAGCTTCAGGTTTGTGCTAGAAATCCATATCTGGATGATGTGCAGGCAGTATTTGATGCCTTGGATGTCTGAGGCAGAGGAGACTTTCAAGTAGAGGTGAGTATCATCAGCATATTGGTGAATTCTAGTGCTGTTATATGTGAGCAGAGAAACAGTAAGTTCCATGTAGGGGTTGAAAATGACAGGAGCCAGGATGGAACCCTGGGGGGCTCTGCAAGTGATCTGGATCTTTTGGGATCTAGAGGTGCCCATGTGAACATACAGGTGTTGGTTGGAAAGGTATGAAGAAAAGCAGAGTAGGAGGTTGCCGGTGAATCTGATTCAGGACTCAAAGGTGTGAATGAGAGTGCGACGGGCGACTGTGTCAAAGGTAGGTAAGAGGTCTAGCAATATGAAGAGGCGGGGTGATTTTCATCCATGGTCAGGAAGGTATCATCTGTGAGATGTAAGGTAGCAGTGTGAAAATGCTGCAGCGTGATCTGAAGCCAGATTGGTTTTCATGAAGAAGTTATAACTGATGTGATCTTGAAGGCATTGACAATGGTGAGTAGAGGTGCGAGAGCATCACCAGAGAGTGCTTTGATGAAAGATGAGGGTAAGACATCACCATCATAAGAAGTGGCTTTGACAGAGCTGAGTATGCTGGTGAGATCTGCAAGAGATAGGGCTTTGAAGACTGTCCAAACAAATGAACATGTTCACTGAAAAGAGGCCTCCAAGATTATCCTATAGTTATTTTTCTGGGGATACACATAAACAGAGCAAAGTTGTGCATTAATAACATGCCTCATATTGTTTTCTCACATCTTGAATGTTATAAACTATCCATCTTGTTAGACAGCCTCCTCATCTTTGTAGAGGCAAGGAGTCCAGGTAATAACTCCTGGATTGGGCTGTTCTGCTATCGGCTTCACCCGGGTGCGAGGTAGACAGCTACCTCCAGCTCCTGTCATTGTGAAGCCTGCACCTCCCATAGTGTCCCTGACTAGAGCTGTAAAGCGCATCCAGTTGGAGTGTGGAGCGGAGGGTGCTGCTCCTAGAGTGGGACGCTGTATGGAGAAGCATTGGCTGCACCAGCACTGGACAGGGTGAGCTTGATCTGGCCCGCTGCCTTAGTCACCCCTACCTCTGAGCTCCAGCACCAGCAGAGTGCTGCGCCAGCTGCCCCTGGTGCTCCAATCAATTACGAACCATCAAGGGAGATGATGATGGTGGAGGCACACAATAGCGGTGAAACTCGCTCCCTGGCCGGACTTGTGGCGGCTGCTGTGGGGGAATAGTGCAGAGAGGGAGCTCTACATTTCTATGCATGGGACGAATCCCCAGCGCCATCGAACCAACAGCAATGGAGACCCTGGAGGGGATCAGAAACAGGAGGTGAGTGCTAAGCTGCCCCCATAGCACTATTTAAGATTCTTTTTTACAACAACATTGTTGGGACTACATTTCCAAATAACCGCCTTGCACCTCTGGTCAGAGGCACGTTTGGGCAATCAGCTCTGCCTGTTGTAAACCACAACAGAGACATTACTCTCACCCCTCATCATAGCTAGGGCCCCTCAACGACTGAACAGCCTGGTCCAGGTGAACTTCCCCTGGATACTCAGGCAAAAAAGGAGGGGTCTGGGGCTGGCGCGGAAGATGGTCCTCACTGGTGGCAGTAATTTGGTGCATTGGGACCACTGGGTCTGTCATACTTGACAGGGCCAAACAGGACAATAAACAAACTTGACACAAAAAATGCCCCACTGAACCATCTGCACGTTACCACTCCACCATCTGGGCTTCTGGACACTGTTCCTCTAAACACTAAGCAACATGTCATTCGACAAGACAGCACGACAATCACCCCGGAGAATGACCACTGGTGCACTGGGAAATGAACTTTTAGAACACTGCTTAACCACTGCCTTGCAAGATAGCCTTTCTTAACAGCCTGGTGTGGCTATTGCACAGCCTCTTACTGCTACCCTGACCTCTTGCAGTAGTCACCTTGGGGAAGGGATGCAAATGCAAAGAATCAGACTTCTGTCACCCTGATAAAAAAGTCAACAGCAAAGATTCTGTAGCTTTCACCTCCCCACAGCCAGCTGATAACCCTTCATCGCTATGCCATGCACCAAATCCACTAAGGAGACCGCAGTGACCTCTTTTTGGAACAAGGCAACTACTGTGGAGACTGATAAAAACACGATGTCCCACAACCTTTCTGAGGAGGTCCCCTCCCAAGTTCCTATCACTCAGGATTTTATGACTCACTTTCTTCAAGAAATACGCTCAGAGATTGGCTCTCTCAAAGCAGACTTTAAAACCTGCCTAAGAGACCTTAATAAAGATGTGTTGGAGCTAGGGGAAAGAGTAGATGACATGGAGCGTACTATTGCTGCTAGGTTGGAGGACCAGGAAATGTTGTGGTGATAAATCTCAACCCTGGAGAAACAACATGTTGAATTACAGGCTAAGCAGGAAGACCTTGAAAACCGCAGCCGACAAACTAAAATCCGTATACGGGGGGTCTCGATGGGGCTGGAGGGTACAGACATCCTAGCATTCACGGCAGCCCTCCTCCAGGCAATCAAGGGGGAGACAGATGCATAACCACCAATGTTAGACAGAGCACAGCGGGTGCGATCTGCACTAGCCTGCTCGACCGAGGCCCCAGATGTCCTAGCATGCATCCACTATTTTGCAGAAAAGGAGGCCCTTATTCAGGCAGCCAGGAAGAAGACAGATTTGGTATTCCAGGGTCATACCATCCAATTATTCTAAGACCTTTCCCCCACAACCCTGCGCGGCAGGAGCGACTTCAAGCCGATCATGTACCACTTAAGACAATTAAACATAAGCTATCAGTGGGGCCACCCGTTTGCTCTACTCTTCATTTGGGAAGGAAAGCGTGCAATCACTTTCGGAGGCAAAACACCTTTTGGGGATGTATACTCCGGAGAGGACTGGTTCTGTGTCCCCGACTATGGATGCACCCAAAGAAACTTTGAAGCCAATGTGGACCACTGTGGGCCAGTGTAGCATTGATAAGCAACCAGCAAGAAACTCCAAAGAAGATATGAAACAAGACGTTAGACAACATCTCCGCAACATGGACAAAGCAATGTCCCTGACACCCTCAGCTCCCAGCTCTGTCTGATGGGTTCCTAGGGACAATAGAGGTGCCCTCTTCATGACTTGACCTATAGCAAACAACTGCCTGATCTTGTAAGATGGTGGTGCTGGTGGGCCACGGGGGCCGGTGGATCGGGTGGATGGCCTCCGCTCTAGACTTTATACAGTTTCTTGACGGTACCCCCCTGTTCGCCAATCACTCCAAGAGGGTGACTGTTCTATAGAGATGCAGGCACCACGGTCCCGGTCTCTCTGGGAAGTTGGAGCAAGAGTTGGAACCTGTTGGTCTACAGTTACTGTGTAGTTGTTTCTAACTGTTTTTTTCCGGCAGGTTTTCAATCAAAGGTGGGGACCGGGATGCTTATGGAACCTTATGTGAAAACTACTGCTAAGTCGCACGGGGCGTGGGGAGGGCAGTAGAGTGACGGAAAGTGAGCAGAATGTATATTGGCCAAATAGCCAATACCACTCTTCCCTCCAATGGGTAGGGGTCTTAAATTACTGTCCCTAAAAACCTGTGGTCTTAACTCCCCAAACAAGCGCAAACAAACCTGAAGATACATTTTACTCCATGACCCAGATGTTGTCTTCCTTCAGTAGACTCACCTCCGAGTGATAGAAATAGAGTGACACACCCTAAGTACCCTGTGCAACACTGGGCATTTACAGATACTAAAACACTGGGCGTGGGGATACTCTGCAAGTCACACCTTGGATCCAATACCATTAAAGTGGTTTGGGACAGGGAGGGATGGTATTTGACACTACACATGACCCGGTGAAAATAGAAGCTCACACTGCTTAATATCTATGCCCCTAACACATCACAAGATCCCTATCTCAGGTGAGTCCTTCAAGACCAGCTGTGGGAAGCAGAGGGGGACTTGATTGTAAGAGGAGAATTCAACTTGGTATGGGACCCTTCCATGGACAGAACTAACTCTTCATACCAGAGCATGGGAGCCATGTCAGCCCAATTGAAACAAGATATATCAAACCTGGACCTCATCTAAGCCTGGCGCTACAAACACCCAAGCACTAGGGATTACTCATCTATTCACATGTTCATCCTTTCGACTCTATAATTGACTAATCTTCGTATCACACTCTCTTCTTTCCGCCCTCGACAAGGCAGAGATGTTTGACTTCTCCATCTTGGACCACACATGTGGAACTGATGTGGATTCACTCCTCCGTACACCCTAGGACGTCCTAGCGGGGGCGGATGCACCCACAGTGGATGTAGAGGAGATCCGTAAGAGTATAATAGGCTATTTCACATACAACACAACACAGATTTCCCTACCCCTGTACAGCATCCATTTTAGGACATCCTCATTCCTCACTCCTCATCCCTACTTCTCAACCCTGCTTTTCATCCATCATCCCTACTTCTCATCCATCATACATCATCCCTACTTCTCATCCATCATCCCTGCTTCTCATCCATCATCCCTACTTCTCATAATCATATATCATCCCTACTTCTCATCCATTATCCCTACTTCTCATCCCTGCTTCTTATCCATCATCCCTACTTCTCATTCATCATCCCTGCTTCTCTTCCATCATCCCTGCTTCTCATCCATCATATATCATCCCTACTTCTCATCCATCATACATCATCCCTACTTCTCATCCATCACCCCTACTTCTCATCCATCATCCCTGCTTCTCTTCCATCATCCCTGCTTCTCATCCATCATCCATCATCCCTACTTCTCACTTCTCATCCATCATCCCTACTTCTCATCCATCATCTCTGCTTCTCATCCATCATCACTACTTCTCATCCATCATCCCTACTCCTCATCCCTGTTTCTCATCCCCAATTCTCTTCCATCATTCCTACTTCTAATCCCTCATCCCTGCTTCTCATCCCTACTTCTCATCCATCTTCCATCATTCCTACTTCTCATGCCTCAGCCATCATTCCTACTTCTCATGCCTCTGCCATCATCCCTACTCCTCATCCATCATCCCTACTCCTCATTCCTTATCCCTCAGTCATACCAACACATTTTCAGTTTTGTGAAACACACCTCCACACTGATTGGTTGGGAACAGCCAATCAGAGTTATGAGAGAGAGCTGCATTCTATTTCAATGAAAAACAGCCTCCTCATTGCACATGGTGGGTGAAGAGGGAGGAGGGGAAATGCAATTCTGTGTTTGTTTCCAGTGAATTCAAGGCTGCACAATGTTTCATTTTATTTACCTCAGTGTTTTTCTGTTTGCACAGGCCTCTGCAGAAAGCTCTGCTGGTTTGGGAAATACAAGGAGTGCACAGCCTGGGCCATAAATCAGCTCTTGGAGAGAGGGTTATCCAGGTCATCTACAGTTCAACTGAAAACCTTTCTGGTTTCAGTTTCATATGTAGAAACAAAATGTTTAAAATCAACTCTGGTGACACTGCAATTCAATTAATCCAAACTCTTTCTGGTTTCATTTTTACTTGTAACAAATAAAATGTTTAAATCTGAGCCTGTTTTTTATTTGTAAGAAATAACATGTTTACCTATGAGGCTGCTTTTATCTCTGAGAGCTGTTTTTGTTTCTTTTCTGAAACCAGAAAGATTTTCAATGAACTTTAGAAGAACTGTATAACCCTTTCTCCAAGAGCTGATTTATGGCCCTAGCTGTGGGCTCCTTGTACTTCCCAAACCAGCAGAGCTGTAAGAATGCAGCTCTCTCTCATAACATTGATTGGCTGTTCCTAACCAATCAGTGTGAAGGTGTGTTTCACAAAACTGAAAATTTGTTGGTATGACTGCGGGATGAGGAATGAGGAGTAGGGATGATGGATGAGGAGTAGGGATGATGGCTCAGGCATGAGAAGTAGGAATGATGGATGAGAAGCAGGGATGAGAAGCAGGGATGAGGAGTAGGGATGATGGAAGAGAAGTAGGGATGAGAAGCAGGGATGAGGAGTAGGGATGATGGAAGAGAAGCAGGGATGATGGATGAAAAGTAGGGATGATGGATGAGAAGTAGGGATGATGGATGATGGATGAGAAGAAGGGATGATGGATGAGAAGAAGGGATGATGGATGAGAAGTAGGGATGATGGATGATAGATGATGGATGAGAAGTAGGGATGATGGATGAGAAGTGAGAAGTAGGGATGATGTATGATGGATGAGAAGAAGGGATGAAGAGTAGGGATGATGGATGAGAAGCAGTAATGATGGATGAGAAGTAGAGATGATGGAAGAGAAGCAGGGATGATGGATGAGAAGTAGGGGTGGCAGATGAGAAGTAGGGATAATGTATGGTGGATGAGAAGTAGGGATGATGGAAGAGAAATAGGGATGATGGAAGAGAAGCAGGGATGATGGATGAGAAGCAGGGATGATGGATGAGAAGTAGGGATGATGGATAAGAAGCAGGGATGAAACGCAGGGAGGAGAAGTAGGGATGATGGGAGAGAAGTAGGGATGATAGATGAGAAGTAGGGATAATATATGATGGATGAGAAGTAGGGATGATGGAAGAGAAGTAGGAATGATGGATGAGAAGTAGGGATGAGAAGTAGGGATGAGGAGTGAGGAATGAGGATGTCCTAAAATAGATGCTGTACCCCTGGTGTGGGATGGTTTTAAGGCCACTATTCGGGGGATAATACCCTCCATAGCCATTACCCAACATAGAGAGGCCCGTATCGTGGAAGATAACCTATCTACAGAAATAATCACATTACACCACCAAGACAAGTCAGCGCCCAGTCAGCGTCTCATGAGACAGTTAGTCACATTGAGAAGGCAATTAAGGGCACACAGGATGAATAGAGCAGAACGCTCCCTCTTGGCGCTTCAACAAAAGTATTATGAAGGGGGGAATAAAATGGGCACAATACTAGCTCGTAGATTACGCCAGGCTCAGGCAAAAGGCACACATTGCTAAACTACGCATTGCAATGGGTTGTTGGGCGATATCCGAACACGATAAACAGAGAAAATGAACTAAGTACTATCAACCCATCTACGGCAGCAGAGAGGCCCCATAGCCACTCATCCAGGAGTATCTTGTTGCCTGGAATTGGGAACCCCGACATCCCCAACATGCAGAGCTTCTGGAGGTGCCGAGCCATGGACATGCTTTGCTTAGCACTTCGTGCCCTTCCACTTGGCAAAACCCCAAAACCAGATGTTATACCGATTAGCTTCTACAGACTATTCCTTGCCGCATTGGGTGAACGCCTGTTTCACTTGTTTAATTCATTCACGCATGAGTCTGGTCTAACGCCATCCATGGCAGGTGCAGAAATCACATTTATCCCCAAACCAGGGAAAGACCAGATGCCTTGCTCCGCTTATTGTCCAATTGCCCTCTTGAATACTAATGCCAAGCTCTTTACTAAGATATTGGACTCCAGGCTTGAGCTTCATCTCCCACACCTTATTGACCCAGATCAAGTAGGCTTCATCTGCAATAGGCAAGGTGCTGATAATGTCTGCAGGGTGGCGCAAATGCAATATATGCAATTGAAACATTAGGAGCTCCACCCCTCAGTATACCTTAAAATATCCAGCCTTACACTCTCTTTGAACAACTAGTGAGAAACTATGATGGCTCGCGACGGATTATCTCTGATACCTCTAGGGCCATATGTATCATTATATCCAATAGCAATTACCTAATTGTGATTTTTTGCGAATCGCAATTAAGTAATGGTTATTGGAATGTATGAAACTCCAGGAGTTTCATACTGCGATTCGCAAGGGCTTGCAAATGGACCTACATCATTAGTTTTCATGAGGTAGGTCGCAATTTGCGAGCCATTGCAAATGACTACAATCACAAGGATGGTGGCCTGCTGGGCTCAGCAGACCACCATGTCTGTGATTGCTTTTCAATAAGGCAATCCTTTTTTTAATTTTTTTTAAATGAAGCACGTTTTCCTTAAAGGAAAACGGGATGCATTTAAAAAAGAAAAATGAAACGTTTTCTTTTCATTTTTTAAGAGTAGGCAGCGGTCTTTGGGACCACTACCTGCTCTTAAAAAATGTTTTGGCATGCATTCACAAAGGGGAATGGGTCCCTTGGTGACCCCTTCCCCTTTGCAAATGGGTTACCACCAATTTGAAATTGGTGGTAACTGCGATTGTTTGGCGACCGCATTCACGGTCACAAAACAATCATACATACATACATACATCTGCAATTCGGTATTAGGAAGGGATGCCCTTGACATTCCCCTTCCTAATACCGAATCAGTGTGTAGTCGCAAATCTAATTTGAGATTCTGTAACAAGTTACCGAATCACAAACTGGATTTTTTACATACCAAAATGCAGTTTTTGCAATCGTAAAACACTTCGATACATCTGGTCCATAGTGCGCTACAACATTCTACACCCATCAGTACACACACATACCAAGCCCTCTGGAACACGACTTGATGCAGGGGAGGTGACGCCTACACAGTGGGCCTCTCTGTAACGTGACTTACCCAAAACATATCGTAGCATTTCTCTTAGAGAAATGACATGTGAACTTATGTTTCAATGGTATTATACATCCTCCTGATTGTCCGCCATTTATGCCGGGTCCTCAGACCTTTGTTGGCACTGCTAAAACACACATGGGGATTTTGTTCATATTTGGTGGTTGTGTGCCCTCATCTCTACCTTTTGGAAGTAAGTACTCAGTCACATCAAAGCTACGATCGGAAGCCCCCTCACTTCCTCATACCTTACAGTAATATTAGGGATACAACCTCCATGTCTAACAGCCATTACCCAGGATGATTGGATGCTGATTAGCTAAATGTTTCATGCGGCTAGACAACTGTTTGCCCTTTCTTGGAAACAAACAGCTCCACCTACAAAGGAACAGGGGATCATTTTGGTTATGGCATGTCCTTGCCATGGAACAGCTATCACTTAACCTTACCAAAACTAATGCCAAATTCCAGCCCATATGGTTCTCCCTAATACAATACCTTACCTGTATAGAATTTGCTTGGTTTACGCCACCACCACCCCGCCTCTGCCTGCTGACTACCAAGAGAATGGCTCCATAGGACATACACTGCTCCCACCATTTATGCATGACACTCCATTTCAACTGTGTCCTCCAACTGTTCCCCGGATCCCTTGATTGAATTACCTACTACAATTATGGGCTGGTACACGACTCTGGATCACCAGTGGCAAATGTGTAATGGATTCAATTATGCTTTTTCTTCTCATCTAGTCTTGTTTTATTGCACTGATGATCTGTTACCGATCTGCTACCGCGTTATACATGTACTGAAATTTTGTTTGTTTAAAATAAAAAAGATTCAAAACAATGGTCAGAGGGTTTAGAATAAACAAGTACGTCTTTAGGATTCTATTAAAGGAGAGAAGTCTCTGGTTTCGCCTAAATTCTAAATATTAATGAGGTAGGTCCATTTTCAAGCCCTTGCCAATCTCTATATGGAACTCCTGGAGTTTCATACATTTCAATAGCGATTACTTAATTCGCAAAATTGCAATTTGGTAAACGCTATTGGAAATAATGATACATCTGGCCCAAAGTGCTGTAAATTAACTGAGAGAACAGGTGACGATCTATCTAGAAGATGACGCACATCAAGCGGGGATTACACACACACAATTACATTGCACGGGGAGATGTGGGGATTTGCTCAGGACCACACAATATTGAGTCAAGCACTGAGGCTGGGATTCGAGACTGAGTCCCCATTTTTCAAATTCGGCAGCTGTAGCTGCTGTGAACATCGCCTTCTGTGTGTCCCCTCACACCACCCTGACACGACTATTACATACCTCAATAGAAGCTGCTGGTGCTGCTTGGGGCTAACAAACCGTCCCAAAAACCTGGTGAGCATCATGAGGAGTACATCTCTGTAAGGAGCACACAATAAAAAAAACATTAGAACTCAAATGAAGGCGTTTTCGAAATAGAGATGTTCAAAATATCATTGTCACATAAACATTACACTGGGCAAACCATATGGTAAAAAATTCCAAAGCTTCTTTAGAAGAGTGAAGTGTACCATGAGGAAGATCCACACAGTAGTCAGAGTTCATGGATGGAATAAAGAACAACGAGATTTAGAGATCTTTTTGGGCATCTTTAACAAAGCACTCTGTGGTCAGAAAATACTGTTATGACTGCATTACCTAAACTGGACTTAGAGTGAAAATTCACAATATTCTGAGTCACAGAATTAGAGTTTAAGGAATCTTATGATGATAAACAATGATCCAGAACCTTGAAAAGTCTGCAAGTATAAGTTAGTGTTAGGAATGAGAATACAGGTGTTCGTAGGGGGTTTGGGGCACTGTCGGTGTATTGAGAATGTGGCAGACATCTCCCAAGTTGTACCTTTGTAGGTATTCAGAAATATCCACACCCAACTTACGCAGTAACTTTACTGCTCAATATGTGTGTTCATTGTTTGTGAAACGCCTGCTTCCAACTTTTCAAAGGGAGGCAAGACATATACACATGGAAAAACTTTGTCTCTGAGGAGGATATTGACAAAAAGTTAAGTTGCATTTATTCTTCCCTAAATCTTAACCAGAAATAGGCGTATCAGCTACTGGCAGGCAATCAGAACATTTAGGGTTTGATACATCTATGGCTACCTTTTACATTTTTGATTTCAGTGTGTAAGTTATGGAGTGTCCGTGACCCTTACAATTGAGTCATTTTATAGCGAACACAGCGATAAGTCTCTGACTTTTGAAGTTATTCATTTTGTTTGATAATCAGTCTTGTCACCACTTAGTGCTAAGAGGGCGAAGTTCATTGTTTATTACAAAGAGAAATACAGAAGGCAGAGTTCTGCACAATGCAAGCTGTTGATTGCACATTCTGAAGCTGAGTCACAAACGATAACGAGGAAGTCCTAATTTATGCAAAGCACATCTCAAACCTATGCTTTTGCCAAAATTATGACTTAGTGATGATTTACCAACATATATCATTGAATGTCTAGTGCAAGCAAACACTGGATACTTTGCATACATACCTGAATATTCGGGTATGGCTGAGTTGGTCATAGAGAAGGAAGTGTGAGCGCAGAGGTCACTAGCCACTAGCCATTTACAGTAATTGTCCCATGTATGTTAACAACACCTAAAGCTGCAGATCTTTGCAACCCAAACACTGCTGCCTGGTTTACAGACATAAATGACTGCAGAAGTTGATGACACAGATCGGCTGTAGCGTGATGCTGGTTGACCTGACCTGAGCTCCAACGAAAGCAGATTGGCTCCCTCATCCTCTCCCAGTGCAACCACATGACAGCAGGGAGCTTTGAAGCCTCCAACCAGAACTGCGTGAAACTCTGCAGAGTTGGTCCAGAGGAGAAGTAGAACCATCTACTCCACCAGAGGCTGGAGAGAAAGACAAAGCAGGTTTTTGAGTTGACCGAGTTGGTAGGGGCCTCACATTGCTTTCCACAGGGATAGTTGGGGTTTGGGGGGTGGTGAACATAGGCTTATACCCCGTGAAGGAGAATTTACGAGATAGCAGCTGACCCTAACTAGAGCCTGTCCCGACGGAGGGAGCGCAAGACAAAACGGTGGCCAAGCGGCATGGTGTGAAAAAAACAGGAGAGGGGCATAAGTATCTGAGAGGTACTATGGCGAAAGCCATGTCTAGAGCGAGAAGACAGCCCTCCACCCCCTAAAAGACCAAACAAAACTTTTTCCTTGATACATATATGTGTATGTATACATATAATATGTATATACAGATATATATTTTTTCACTGAAAAAAACAAAGGTTACAGGCATGTTATATGTTTTACCCATACAAAACCATGGAAATTCAGCAGTTATAGTTATACATACATCTATAATCATGATAAGAAACTTTAACTGGCCTAAAGTTACTTAACGGGACAAGTGTAGGTTTTTCAGATAAGTATAACTATAAGTATAACTGTACTTGATGAATTTCTATGGGGTTTTGTATGTGTGAAACATCAACCTAACTATAGCGTCCCTGTAACCTTTGGTTTTTTCAGGGAGTTTTTAAGTTTTTTTAAATGTGAAGTAATATCTAATTACTGCATGTTAAAACAACCACCGTGTTTTGGTGTGCAAGTGGGTGGTTTTTTTTCATTCTTTTTTGGATCTGCGAATCCTTTGTGAGCTTATACTGGGGTCGCTATCAGTGCAGCAATGTATCTGCCGTTTGGCCACAAAAACAAATAATTGGGCAGTTTCTCACCATGAAGGTTCCCTCAGAAACCCCTCTATCTCTCTTATGAGGTCAGAATACCTGTATCTTGACCCCTTGCTTCTGTTGTTCATACTCCAGTTGGGCCGCCATGAAAAATACTGGCATGCTGAGTGGGCTGTTGCCCATGTGCGGTAGTAAGCAGGCAACCCTGTATGCCAGGTGGGTCTGCTGTGAAGAGAACTGCTGTGCCAAACAGATTAGAAGTCTGTGTACTGGAGAGACAGTGACACTGTACGCCAAAGGAGGTCACTGAGGCCAAGCAGTAAACCGCTGTGCCAATCGCATTGGAACCCATGAGCAGTGGAGAGGTGACGACCCCGCATGCGCAGAGGGGCCACCAGGACCAAGCAGAAGATATAACCTGGTGAAGATCATCATCGGGGAAGAGATTCCTCCGTGGTAACCCTAGCGTGCCTGAGCCCTAACTGAGGACCAGCAGTAGGACTTTCACACCCTCAACTACCCGTGGGAAGAGCCAAACAACTTATCAAGCTTGGAGGAACAACAAGAGCTATCCGGCTGCTGCTGGACCACATGTAAAGAGCTTGAGGACAGCTGATTGCAGCCCGACCAGGCCACATGTGGAAGACTTACTGGAGACAGCTACTACAGCTGCAATGCCCACGGAAGGGTAGCGCTCAGAGACTCCAGTCACTTTGATCCTTCTGGTGTGGGAAAGACTGATTTTGGGCCATTCAGCCCCATGGAAACCTGCTTGCCAGATGGCGCTTTGAAGCTGGAACACTTTTGACTTCAATACAGTCAGAGTGGGACTCTTGAGACTCAAAATACTAGTGGGGCTTTACCTGAATGTCACCTATAGTGAATGAGGTATAACCACTACCGCTAGCTTGAAAGAAGTGGGACTCATGGACCTGCATATGAAACACTACATCCTTGACCTCAGGGGACTGTGTGTTTTGCTTGTGAAAGTCGCATTTTACTTTGTGGTGGGCGTCATTTATAAATACTCCTTCTTTCATAAAAGCAAGTATTTGACTGGACAAACATGTGTTGCTGTTGCTGAGCATATTTTTTTTAGATGTGAACCTGTGTTCACCCCCCTGTGTCTACCTCTCCATATCTCTCTCAACCCCCGAGAAGCTTTGGACTGCTCGACCTGTGCTACTACCGAGAGTCCATTACTGAAGGGGTACTTGGCACAGTTGCTCAAGATAAGCAGTAGGTCGGGCCCCAGAACAACAGGAACAAAACACCTCAACCCCCTCAAGTTAGGACCAGTAACCCTTGTTTGCCCTATGCCCCTCTGAACAGGATTGTGACAGTAATCTCAAGTAAGGCCTTGACAGAATCAAACGTTTGGGCACCTACAGTTATCCATTGTATCTTACATAAATGATAATCATGATGATAAGCAGAAGAGCAAACTGTAATTATTCACAGGCCCAATAAATCTCTTTTATTTTTCAAATGGTTTATTGAAACAGATAGAATTGTGCAGTGCTGATAACGAATGCTCCACTTAGTGCTAGTTAGCAGTAAGAAAGAGTATGTGACCTAAAATGATGGTCAGAGTTTTTGGCTACATGAATCATGTGAGATTTGAACCTATGGAGAATTTAGTGCTATGAAGTTTTCTGTAATTGTTTTGCTGCTTTGGCTAATGGCTTAAAACAAAATATGTATTATCAAAGTCTCTGTGTAGCATCTTAAAATTATGTTTGCTGGCAATATCGTCACTGCAAAACAATGGCTATTTTGAATAAGTACTCCCTTGGTCACCATATAACTTCTAGTATGCAAGTGCACCATTGATTTGTTCAGTTTCCTTTATAGAAGTGGTTTATTCCTTGTATATTGCTGCGTTACTCATTTTGTGATATATGGTGCTGTCTATGGGTGGGCAGAATTTGATTATGTAGTATTTTGCAGAATTCATTTAATATTCAGCTAGATTCAGCAGGATTCTGCAACAGGGTGGAGTGGGCACTTAGCACTATTTTCTTAGCACAAAATGCACCCTTATATTCAGAATTGGATGCAAGGCATTTTGTGCTAAGAAAATAGCACAGCTAGACACCACTCGGTGCCTTACATACTCTGAATTGATAACTGCAGAGTATGTAAGTATGCCTCGTCCGAGTAGTATACAGTGGTCTCTAAACTTTAGAAAACACTGCATACCACTCTGCAGTGCATACCCCTTGGTGCCCTTACATACTCTGCAGTACCAACTGCAGAGTATGTAAGGGCACCAAGGGGTATGCACTGCTGTGCTATGCAGTGATTTTTAAACAGGACCGGAAGAAGAAGCAGCATAAAGTTTAATCTGCAGTGGTTTTTAAACATAGAGAGACTGACTGCTCCGTCTTCCCACCCTGTTTAAAAAACACTGCAGTGCATTCCCTCAGCGCCCTTACATACACTGTAGTAATTACTATGTAAGGGCACTAAAATGTTTGCACTTTAGTAGTTTCTAAACAGGGCAGCAGAGAGAGCAGTCCCTCTATGTTTAAAAATCACTGCAGATTAAAGTATAATCTGCGGTGATTTTTAAATGTAGAGGGACTGCTCCCTCTTCCAGCCCTCTTTAGAAACAGTTTACCATAGAGCCTCTCATTAGTAGATATGGGGGAAATTTCTGCGCAGCAAGCAAAACACAGGAATTTCACCTGTTTTGTTTCTACCCACGGAGTTGAATAAAGGCTAATCCACAGCTCCGTGGATGGAAAAAAACAACAAGCATTTGCCATGCAATGGGTCTCACGTTTGCTCGCGTTAGAGCTGTTAATCTTGTAAATTTGTAGTTGGACTTTTCTTGCCACTTAAATTGAAAATTAAAAGTAAAATAGTTAACATAAGCAAGCCAATTCAAAGCACCACGGCCACCATGAGCATGAGCGCAAAGGAGAGACACAAAAAGAAAAAGAAGTTCGCTCCCAGTCAAACGTATTGGCAAACGTGCAATTATCCATGTAAACGGGTCAATGTCCATGGCAGTAACAAAACCGCCCCCAGGAGGGACAAAAGTAAAGCATTTACCAAGGATAACAAAGGCTTTTTGAAAGGCAAGCCCACGAACGAGTGAAAGTGAGGGGCGTGCGGTGGGCGTGGTTAAAAGTCCAAAGATAGATTACAACAGGTCAGAACGCTTGCACGCTCGACCTAAAAAGCATAGTTGCTTTTAGAAACGCTGTGATTGGTCAGGCAATGAGATCATGTTAATGCTAGCTGCATTCAGGTGATACATTTGCCAGGAACCTGGCAGTGCACTACAAAGCAACTTCCCCAGAAGGGAAATCTCTGTCTGTCATGCCTGGCAGCATGGTTCTCTTGGAGCACTAGCATGCAGGCCATACACACAAGTTCCCCTGCTGGAAAAGTAGCTTTGAAGAGCACTGTCAGGGACCCGGTCACTGTAATCAAATTAATGTAATTACCATTAAATTAATTACAATCGCAAGCCACTGACTGTGTTGGCTCTTTGTGGCACGAGAATTCCTCGTTACTTGTAATCCTCAATTTCAAGAACATTTTTTTTGTTTTGCAGGGCATTTAGGCTGCGTTTCTCCTTTTTTTCAATCCAGTCAAATGGATACAGAAACTAAATTACCTGTAGTTTCGGTTTTGCTTACCACGGCTTCACACAGGGAATTTTCGCCCACCCCTACTCATTTGTGCTATACATGCTAACTCCCTAGGCACAGTGATCTCTGAACTCGTGCAGTGACAAAACCAGTGCACTTAGGGCCTGATTACAACTTTGGAGGAGGTGTTAATCCGTCCCAAATGTGACGGATATACCACCACCCGTATTACGAGTTCCATATGATATAATGGACTCGTAATACGGCTGGTGGTATATCCGTCACTTTACCGTCACTTTTGGGACGGATTAACACCTCCTCCAAAGTTGTAATCAGGCCCTTAGTGTCTTTCACAATAGAAGTAATGGATAGTGTAAGTCAGAGTAACATGCGTTTGCGACTTGTATTTTATGAAGAGATAAATGAGCCATTTTGATGAACTATGTAATATTAATTCAATAAACGATAAAGTAATACATGCAACAAAATTACTAAGTGCCTAGAAGCTTTTTCTGAGCTCCCATCTTTAAACTAGAACCATGCTTCAGGCTTCACATGAGAGCAGATGCCTGGAATAGATATCCACCGAAGGAAAACAGCTGACCAATCTGAAAAGCAACAAGTAGAATAACTTCAATCTATTACTCTCTGAATAGATGTCACATGTGGCTTCATGAATTGGATAAAAAATAGAATCAGAAGCTGCCCCTGCAAATCACCTCAGCTACAACGTATACTGAGAGTCATCATTATTTTCTAACTCACTTTCCAAAGACCCTTCAAACAATCACTAACACCTCAGATGCGTTCAAGAATTAGGTGCCAAGGATTACAACAAGGGTGGCTTCCAATTATAACACACCAGATGTCACATAGGCACTTCTAGCTGGTTTTAGGTTTTTGCTTAGATACTGAAGCAGAAGGTTGTGCAACCATTATAGACCTTCTCTCACAGTTAACTCATCCCACTAGTAGACAATTAAGTACCAAATAGACAGGCGTAAATCTCTGCTGGGGGTGGGTGGAACATGCAGAATTTCACTCAGTGAAATTCCATGGACGAGTAAAAACTCAGTGAGTTTCCACTGAATTCCACCAATAGGTGAAAATTTGCACGTCACGCTGTGATTTAGTGCCAGTAGGGTGTTCCATGCTGAAAAATCAGTGTGAGTATCACCATGGTGTAAGGAACGGTGCGTCACTTGAGTAGAAAATCTACTCAAGAAGCAGCCCTCTGACCGTGGCCGCTCATTTTAGGAAATCTCACCAGAAGTCCTCCTAGCAACCGGAAATTGTGCAATGGACACCATATCTTTCTTTCAGTCACTCGCTTTTTGGAGCCTGACGGCAGAAAAAATTCCGCCATGCAGCAATTGGTGGAAACTGTCCTGAACTCAACATTAGAAGAGTAACACAGAGTCACCAGATTCTGCCAAACCGGAATTAAATTTTCCACCCAGACCTAATCTCTACCCTGGCTGCTAATTCTGTACAGTAACAGAACAAGTAGAAGACTACTAGCCACTTGGGTTAACCACAGGACTCTGACAAGAAAATAAGTGCACATAACACAACTTTCTTCAAAGTATATATCTTACACAGTTGAAAGTCGCTCTTTGGCCTCTGGTGGCTCCTCTGTTTCTGTGGCCATGGCTACTCACTGGGCTGGTAGCTTCGCCATGGGTTACCCTGGACATAGTTCATCCAGTTGAACCTGTTGGTACAAGGTTCTGGTAGTATTTTCCTCGTGTACTCCTTGTTATGGTTTGAATTTGCGCTGACTGGGCATGCCTTGTTATTGGGGGCTTTGACTCCCTCCACCCTTTTATTTTGTCGGCTTGGATCACATGTTTATCTCTTGTTCCTGTCTGAGCACTGGGCACGGCACTGAACAGCCTAGTGGCTGGGGTGTTTTAGCTTCTTGCATCTGGTTCTCTGGTGTTTCTCTGACCTTTTGGACTTGTGTTCCCGAGTTCCTGCTCTTGGTTGACCTGTCATGTGCTCTAGTATGGGTAGGCGTGTCTTAGTGATTGGTGTACATTGTTGCTGCTTTCTTGGCTTATTTATTTCAATAGTATGCCTTGTCCCAGCTGTTGAGTGTGTGTGTGTGTGTGGGGGGTGGGGGGGGTAGGTTCAGTTGGGGACTTCTTGAGAGTTTTGCCCTGCATCCCTACTCCTCTTGGCACAGTTGTAGCATATGGTATCTTGTTTTTATATTTGTATTTGCCTGCGCTTATTTGTTCTTACCTGGTTTCTATCTTTACTTACTTATTGTTTGTATTCAACTGAGTTAGTTCCATACCGTTGGGCTAACAGAATCTATCTTTGGGGTTCTGGATTCTTGGGTGGGTATTTGCTAGAATGACCTTCAGCCTGATCAGTCATGTGTATGCCTGCCGTGGATCCTCTAATAAACTTCTATCTTGGAGAACCAACTCAACTTCATCTATGAAAGAATTCATCTGTGTCCCCACATCATACTCTACATTTTTTGGTACCAGGAGTGGGGTAAAGGCAACCTGGAAAGGCAATCCGCCCTAACATTTTTCCCTCCAGGAAGGTATTTCAGATCTAGGTTGAACTCTTGCAACTAGGACAACAGTCTTACTAGCCTTGAAGAGGCTTTACCTAAGCCATTCAAATCCATGAAGAATACAAGTGGCTTGTGATCCGTGTAGACAGGTCTATGCTGGACGTGAGGAGGAGACTAGTTCTAGTGCCGCATTTATCGACAGACCTACCAATAATGAAGATAAGACGTCCAATCACATTCAAAGTAATTCCAGTTGCCAAGCACGAAATTTCTGTCATCCGAAGAGAGTGGATGTTCCTGGTCCTTCTTCGTCGTTTGGCCCAGCAGCAGAACCACTGTATACACTCAGTCATAGGATTGTTAAACTCCCTTCAAAATACAATGATTATTTCTTAAATTGATATCTTGTTTTCATATTTGTATTTGCCTGTGCTTTATTGTTTTCCTTTTGCTTTGTGAAGGAGGAAGATGGTGTAGCATATGGTATCTTGTTTTTATATTTGTATTTGCCTGTGCTTATTTGTTCTTACCTGGGTTCTATCTTTACTTACTTATTGTTTGTATTCAACTGAGTTCGTTCCATACCGTTGGGCTAACAGAATCTATCTTTGGGGTTCTGGATTCTTGGGTGGGTATTTGCTAGACTGGCCTTCAGCCTGATCAGTCATGTGTATGCCTGCCCTGGATCCTCTAATAAAGTTCTATCTTGGAGAACCAACTCGACTTCTTCTATGAAAGAATTAATCTGTGTCCCCACATCATACTCTACAACAGTCTTCCCTTTTTCTGTGTCGGGCGCTCTTCTACTGCCCTGTACATGAATGTAGCCCTATCTCTGGCTTCCTCTCTGGTTTTCCTTTGGTAGCTAGCTAATACCAGTGTGCTCTTGTGCCTTATTTCGGGTGTAGCATCCTGCCTCTTTGTGGCCATCCCCCTGCACTCTCAAGGATCCTTGGGTTTGGGATTGTTTGGAGGCCAAAGTTTCCAGTATGCATCTGGACATTCTTGTTCGGCGTTCTTTTCCTAGCTCCACTACAGAGGGAGTGGTAACGCCTCTTCTCTAGGCTCTTGGTTTTGCTAGGTTGGAATATGATTACTAAACTGGTGGGACTTTGTGCTGCCCCCATCTCTATTTCCCTGAACCACTGGCTGTGGAGTCTTTGACTGGTGACTGCCTTTGCCTTGTGTGACTATCCCATTGCCTCTTGTGGGTCACTACTGCAGGCATTCCCTACTTTGGGAGACTGATGATCAGGGCACACAGGTTGTGCCTGCTGCTTATTGCACCTATAGAGATTGCTGTCAAGCAATTTGGTCTCTGTTGGCTTTCTGGGTTTGGTCCCTCCACCTGTGTGTCTGAACCTTGCCCTTTCTGGCTGGACAGCCAAGAGCACAGCAGCCCTCACCAACATTCATTTCACTTATTCGGCACAGTTAGTTTTTTCCTTGACACAAAACCCCTCATGTCCTGACAAAGGAGAAAAGGAATTACCACTGCCATGTTCACATTAGGGGTAAATATACTGTTCCTCTTTAGAGTTTATTCCATTATAAAACACAATTATCAATCATTTTATTATGTGTAAACAATACATTTATACTGCTTATCTTGGTCCTTCTGGGTTTGTTAAAAGTTTTGCCGGTTAAAGACCCTAAATGTTCCTCCTATAACTATTTTTACCTTTAACATTTAAAACACATACCTGTTAACCTGTCCTTTTCCTTCAGGGTCATTGTTTTTGAACAGCTGTCTCAGCGTAAAATATCCTCCAGATCTCATCTTTTCACGAAGAACGTACTCCAGCTGAAAGAAAAATATTTTGTTCATGGTGAATGTCAACGCAGTCAGTCAAGTTCTTTCTAACACTGCTTGATATGCATATTCTTACATACTTCTCATCCCCTTTTCTTGGGATATGAGCCCATATTCTTGGCAATGTGAGGTTCTAAGTTGCTACAAAGAAGGATATTGGTTCGGTTTTCTTTCTACGAAAATTGAATAATACCTTATACATGAGAACAAAGAAACCCTGGAAACTTTTGAGAGAGCTTCTTTACCTAGATCTCCCAACGATGTCTCCTTCAAGCTACAACTACCCAGGACCACAAACATTAAGCAAAATATATAGGAATGGACATTACACTGTAGTAACCAGTTATAAGGGCCCTGCAGTGCTTTTCAAAGCTGATAGCGTCTTGAAAATAATGAACTGTGTGTCTCTCTCACTCTTCTTCATTCATAACACTGCTAAGCTCTGCGTCCCATAACACAATAATCAGTGGTCATCATGCATGATGTTAAACAACTTCCCAAACAGCATCAAAACAAAGACAACACTCTTCTAACCACACACTTTACATCATTTACTGTGTTTGCCATGTAGGCAAGAGTTTCAGTAGCCCACACGGGTAAGCGCTACCTAAATGTTGCAATGCAATGTAAGAAAATGCTCAGCGGAAACATGAACTGTATTGAAGACATAAGTTATTATATAAAGAATATTTTTTCATGTCTAAAAATATATCAATATATCTGGAATATACATATAAATCAAAAGTCAAGGTATATGCTTCTAAAATGGCGATTAATAATCCATATACCTCTGAAAAACGGCTTCCATAATTAACACCTTCAATATGCACATGTGTATCTATTTTTTAATACTCTTTTATTACGTTTTTATACATTTATACAACATTGTCGAGCATTCACATCGTATATATAACATCTGTCACAGTCAGACATGGTGACACTAATTGTGGATGTGTGTCCACCGCAAAGCTTGGGGTAGTGTTGAAACAGGGTGCAACAGCTGAGGTCTTTCCCTCGCTGTGGCCTGCACTGTATGTGTTAGTTGTGTATCAAATGCCTTACGCCATTGTGAGCCATATCTCCAGCATCTGGCCAGTGGATATGTGCACCTCTAAAACAGTAACCGTAGTGCTACGATAAGATTATGTAGCAGTGCAAGCAATGTTAATGAGGACTGAGGTGGGAGAATAGCAGTGATTGTGGGATGCAGTGAAAATCTTGAGGCGGTAGAGCTATACCACCAAGTCAAATAGTCATTTGTTAGTGTTAGGGACGGCAGTGGAAGGGGGGCTCAGGGTGGCAGCGCCCAAGGAGAAGGGGATGCACATGTATATCTATGAACTGCAATAACACATTGTACTACTACAGTATAAAAAATTTATACAATTTAGTCATGCATTACCACCTAATTCACTCATCATATACAATGGCCTGCAATGGATGAGGATTGATCCAGCATTAGAGACAGCATAATGCATTTTACTACTCGTAATCTACCATTCTGCCCACCATAAAAAGTGGAGTGAGTTTATACTTTACTAATACCCCTTCTCTCGAAAACTCATCTAGTGCAAAAAGTTTCTTCATCTTCTGCTATGCCATCCAAAAATCAGTAGGAGTTAGGGTAGAAATGTTTTTCAGCTGTTTGGGAAAGAGGTAACTAGCAGATACCCCACCAGCATCCGGGGGAACATGGCAGTCGGTTGTAAGTAAGAATGTTGAACATTTGAGAAGAGCATATTGATAGGGACATCTTTTTGAAGCACACATTTTGCAAGTACGCATACGTGTTAATTCTGTGGGTACAAGCTTTAGAAATTTTGTAGGTTTTAGCACCCCATCAATATCTTCCCAACCAAATTCACACTGATCTTTCTTTACATATGCATGATCCAAAACATTTACACATCTTCTGATCAAGTAGAACGCTCTTTTAATGTGTCCACACACAGAATTAACATCAGTGGGCTGATTTTTTGAACTCACTGTACCAAAAATAGTCCAATGTGCGACAGTCAGAACCTGTTTTCCACACATGCACAAGGTATTTTTCTATGTCTTTACAGACACATTCTTCTTCTATCTCAGCAAATCCTTTTAGAAACTTTACAGGTTCAGCAATTGAAGCTCCCAGCTTTGTTCCAATTTTGCTCATAGTGTCATCACCCATAAGAACATGTGCCTTGATAAGAACAATGGGCATCTCTGGGTCATGTTTCTTGTACAGAATATGAAGCAGGATTAAGTTTATTTTCTCACCTGTTCCATAACCCTTCCCTAACTCTGACAATCCTTGACTTGTGAACACTGCAACAAATCTAAGTAGAACAATGATAACATCTGTATCATTTGACAGTATAATGATTCAATTGAAACCATTTCGAACAGCCAACTTAACATGTGGCACAACACAAAGGTCAACTTGTTCCAATTTGCTGTTAAGTTCTTGAACAATATGTCCCGTACCTTTCAAATATATATCTATCATTCCACTTGCAATAAATGAAAACTGAGTGCTCACTGAAGCATCAGCAATGTTTTGGTGAGTTAACATCTCTAAGTTCGTCTTGTTCAATGTTGATGACTAGAATTTATCAAGTTGCACAGGTATAGGTGTCGAAGTTTTGATGCAGGCCAGGTCAATTGTCCCACTTGTATACATTCATCTGATTCTCGCACATTCTTTGAAAGATAGTTCAAGATAACTGTCAAAGACAATGTGCAGTTCTTGCAAAGTGCACACTGACTTTGAGATCTGTAGAGCAGTCTGAACAACCTCTCCGAAGATTTGCATGGATGAAATCTTGACCATTCACAATTGTGACATATAATTCACAACAACAGGAGTTTTCAATGTGGACACCTTTTCGAACTGAAATTGTTCAGGTGCAAAAAGTTTTTTTGAGCTCTTGTACGAGTTTGTGCTTCACTGGTTTAGTTGCAGCATCTCCATCAAATAATACTTTTGTTGGAAGAAGATCATGCAACATAATGTCCTTGATAAATTCACCCCTTTCTTTGCTACATTCATCTCTCTATGGGCTTGCAAAAGTTGCTTTTTGCAACCTGTTTTAAGGCGGCTGGTTGGACAAAAACTCTTACCATGGCAATTAAAGCGTGGAAGTTTAGTTTTAATGATTATGTCAAACAGCTTCTTCTCTTTCAATAGAAATCTCTCCTGCTTCAGTTCCGTGTATAGTTTTGATCCATGTTTCAGGACATCTAGTAGACATGTCTTTATATCGTTAGCCACATATTGTTTGGTCACAAAGTTGTGTAGTTGCATAGGCTCAGTCATTTCCTTGCTGCTGCATGAAATGAAGAAGATTGTCAACATATATATTAAAATGTTCCCCTCTCTTTCCCCCAAGTTTGTGGTGAGGAACAGTTTTGTGATGGTCCATTAATTTAGAATAAGTCATCTCTCAGAAAACATTGCAAATAGAAAGGACTTCATGGTAAACTAGCTGCAACAGAGCCACATATTCATTTTTACGTGTCTGACCAACAGTTCCTTTGGAGCTTTTCTGTGATCTCTGGATCGCCTTTTCCAGTTTCATATCTGGAGCCACAGCATTGAACCTTCCATCTCTGTCTTTCATCACAAAATGTCTTTAGAGAAATTTTCTGTAGAGGTATGGTTTCTCCACCTCTAGCTTCGTCATGCTCTCCAAAGACCAAGACCTATTTCTTAGGTAGTTTATGCAATCAATGAAACACAGTAATCAGTGACTCCACAGTCTTGACATGCAGCTCCCAATCACCTTCCAATCACCATGTACCAGGTTGTTCACCAGAGCAATCATGTGTAAAACATTTCCCCAGTATTTTCAAAGTCCTGATTTGTCTTCTCATTCTTTGACAAACTCTTTGAACTAGGTTTTCTGATTTTGAACTGAGTCTATTGAACATTGCCTGGCTTTGCATCATATCTTTGAATGAAGTGCACCCTGTGCCTTGTTCACTTCTGAGAAAAGATATGCAAAACCTAATTTGTCATTCTTGTACCAGAAAGCATTCCTGCCCAATGTCTCTATAGGCTCAGATATGATGAGCATACCTTGTAACGAATGAACAAGAGTTCTGCGCAATACTGACTGGACAGGTTTGCTTCCAAAGATTTCAGCCTCAATAAGTTCATTGTCCATGCTACATCCATTGAGATAACATCCTGCATACTGCAACACAACTTTTCTCATGTGGAAAATGCCCATTAGTGGATAAAGATCATCAAATGTCACTGGATTGCTCATAAAAATGTCAGCTACAATACGGAAAACACCTTCATCGCAGAAAATTAGGAGGATAGGCTGGTCTTCAAGCCGAGCATGCACATTTTGGAATTGCTGTGGAGCTGTGTATACTGTTGCGTAGTTTGTGACTGGAGCTGGTATTACATGTAAAAATGTAAACTTCTTCAGTGGGACTGTATTCTGGGAGATCACAACATGAATTCCTGCCCAAGGAGGAACTAGTTTTTCTCAATTCCTCAGTCCTCACCGAATACGCAGTATGATAAATTCAGTTAGATAAGCTTTGCAGACCGCAGCATCAGGTACAAGAAGATCCATGTCCTCAGCCACTTTGAAACTTTCTGGTACACTGGGATGTGTTGAGGGCTTGTAGTGATTTTGCACACATTGGCAAGGTAGCTTGGTAATAAGTTTGAAGCTTCATTTGTTTATGCCTACATGTGACATAGCTTGTTTTCTAGCAGCTACTTCACTGGTACAATCTTGAAAAAGCACCATGGCACCATCATGTGTGCTGGATATTCCAGACAATGGAGAGCTGTCTTCAAAATCAAAATTATCAAGAGCAACAATTGTAAATCCGTTCCTGGTTAAGTGAATTGGAAGTGGTGTGCTTTGGGATTCACAAGATTTTACAGCAAGAGTTGCTAACAAGTTCCTGCTCTGCACTAAGTCATTATAACTTGTTGATACACCAATTCTATTCACTGAAGTGATTAGCTCTTTACTTTTGCACTTGTCATAGATTGCATGGGCAGTCATCACGTGTAGTGGAGTTTTCTTTCTGCAGTGATGTAATTAATAAAACATGATTTGGAAAAGACAGTACATTTTCACAGCATAAGTCTGTCGGTTCACAGGCTTGTCTTCCACTTCTTCGCTTGTATCTTCAAAGCGATCATCAATGTTGTTGGCATCTGTTCCAAACTCAAGGACTTGTTTGTAACAGTTTTGTTTTGCTGACATTAAACAATGATGTAAAATGTTTAGGACAACACCAGCCATTCTTGTTGACTCCCATGATTTGCAGAGCTCTGGGGCATCACAAACTGTGTCATTAATTCCAAAATCTAAATCTTTCAGGACATTTCTTAAATTGGTTCCTGCTGATTTTGCTGCATCCTGTGATCTTATTTTGGCAACAAGAACTTCAGGAGTGAACTCAGCTGAAAACACCATAAGTGGCTCATTCCTTTTGTTAGACTGACAAAAATGAATACTGTCATTGTACTGTATCACCAGAAAAATCTTAATTGTATTATTATGGATCAATACAGTTTCATCAATGTTGACCATTATTTCTCTGATCTCACTGAGTGTGAAGCCATAGCCAGCACTCAAGAGTGGCTTTAAAATTTAATTTGCTTTTTCAAAGAGTGCAAACTTAATTGAAGAATGGTGGTTATGTTGCTGCTGGGAGCTCACTGTACATTCATATTTTTTTAATGTATGCATGAATGCAGTTCAGGTGGGCATACAAATCTGCTGCAAATACATACACCTTGCTGTTTAGATCAGCTGCTCAGCTGAATACGTCATCTTGGAAAAAACTAGCTGCAGATAAACACGTTTGCCCTTTGAGGCTCACATCCACTGTACTTTATTCTTTTGTCAATCCCTTTGGCCCTTGGTCTGGCTAAACCACAGATAACACAGTGAAGATCCTCTGCTTGCTGATCATTTTTTGGAGGTGGACGCGGGGTAGCCATCGCTCTTCTAAGTGGATGGGCACTGGGTTTGGTTGTCATCGCTTTCTCAGAAGACTCAGATTCTTGTTGTGATTCAATGGTTTCGGCTATTTTTTGCCAATTTTTTCCAGGCTTTTCTTTTTTCTATTGTATACGATGTGTAGCACTTGTTGTCACAATGATAAAATATTTGATCCTCTTCACCCATCATTTTCAGTCTTTTGTGAATTTCGCCTTGCTGTATTTCTGCAGCATCTCGAACTCTCTTCTGTCCAGCCGCAGTTGATGTTAGCTACTGTTTCTGATTAGTTTGGCATATGACACATTTCTCTTTGTTGAAGGAGTCCTCAGATTTTGTAATAAACAAAACTCTGTCAGGAAGTAAAGATCCTCTTCTACCACCTGCTTTGCTCATATTTACAAACTTGAATCAGTGGAAACCCTGAACCAAAAACAAAAATCAAAAATGAACATCTCTGGACACCAATTGTTTTTACAGAGGGGGGATAGGACTACTACTGATGCATGAATTCCAGGGGATTCCAAACTGGTCCTTTGCTGCAGGGAGTTACGGAGAGGTCAGGCGGCACTGCGACACAGTGTGTCCTGAGGCAAGCTGGAAACACAGTAGTCAGAAAGCAGCACATCACAGTGGAGAGCATGCCAGCATTGAGCGACGTGGATTGTCCTGGATTATTTTCTGATTGGATGTCAGTTTTGGGAGGTTCACCGAAGCATGCATCTGCCTGAGCCTCAAACAGGGAGTTAAATGAGCAGAAAGGAGTGTTTGGAGAATCTGAGGCCTTGGAAGTGGTGGGCCAGGAGAAAGTGTTGCAACATACAAGACAGATAGTAAGTATTGGTGGGGAAGTAGGTGGCTTCACAGAAGATAGTAAGTATCAGTAGGAAAGTAGGGGGCTTCACAGAAGACCAGAAAATGAACTTGTAAGGGGAGAGGAGAAGGAGGAACTGTAGAAGAGTCAGTAGGTACAGCCTGAGCTCAAGCAGGACCACCACAACCAGCGGGGGATAGCAGTAGTGTGAGGGGCAGTAATAAAGTGATGATTGGACTGGGGATTACAAAGGAAGCTGCTCTTGCCGCTGCTGTTATCAGCAAAGAGGGAAGGAAAAATATTTATTTTCAGCTGATAATAAAACCTTTCAAGGGGCTTAAAGGACAGGCTCATACAAGGTGAAAGAAGATAAATGCCTGAGGGAGCCATAGAGAGCAAGGTAGCGTCCTCACACATAACTTTCTTTAAAAAACAACAACCCAAGTCTACAAGAGGCTGGAACTATCAAGCCGGATGTTTCTAAAGCTACACAAGATAGGTAATGGGGGATGCTCAAACTAATCAATGAGTTAAAGTCATTAGGAGCAACTGCTAGAGTGAAATGCCCTGCCTTACTAAATGTTATGCATAATAATTCCACGCACAATCAATTATTCAATCAACTTGGATTTATAAAGTGCGACTAATCACCCGAAGGGTATCCAGGAGCTGGATGCACAATGTTAAGATAGCAGAAGAGGTGGACCAATTTATTGCACATTTAAAACAGGAGAGAATGTAGTCATGGACAGGGTGAAGCCGAGTTGTGGAGAAGGAGTATGAAGGATAGTCCCATAGGGTAGGCTTAAAATCTGACAGAAGATATGTCAGGAGAAAAAGGGGAGGGCACCCCAGAGAGTGGAGTGTGTGGAATTTGGGCTGGGAAGAGTTGAGGGGGCACATCAAGATAGGAACATAAGGCAAATAAAATAAAAACCCTCATACCACTATCAAGTATAAATGTAGGGGGGGCACATAGCAGTCTAATGAACATGTCCCATCTTGAGGGGGATGATTTGTAAGGAAATTAGCCTGGCTAGGTTGGTATCTGTAATGTCATGGAATGTTAATGGGTTTAGTGGAAGGAAAAAGAAGCAGCACTTGGTAGTATCTGAAGGATTATAGTGCATCAATAATTATTCTCCAAAAATCACATCTACTGAGGAAAGAGCTTACAACATTCTAAAAGGAGATGAGGAGGATTGAGCGAAGGATAGATTCTAGTCTGACATGTTGTACCAAGGGATTAGCCATTTGAAGAAAGAAAGAAGGGGATAGTGGTTGTGGATTATAGAAGTGACACCTGGGATACATGGCTGGTCGTAAAGATGAGGATACAAAATAAGGTCTTGGCTTAGGATATTAGGTCGAAATAGTGATGGCCCGGGTCCCTTAAGGGAAGTCTTTTCATATATGTTGGAATATAACTGTACAATAGTTATGGGAGGATATTTTTATGTCCTCCGAGACGACACGCTAGACAGACCGATCAGCAGTGAATTCTCCTAAAACCCAATCTTATTTGAAATGTATGAGTGAACTAGGGTTGTGCTATGTTAGGAGTAAATGAAGGGAACTGAAGAAATACACAATTCACTTTAAGAAGCATGGCCACTTTTCACTCCGAGACTATTTCCTGCTGGTCAAGAGAGAGCTGGAAAATGTGAGAAAGATAATGCATCATCCTATTCACATATCCAACCATGCAGTGGGGTAGTTAGAGCTTGAGGCTAGTAGACAGAAAATAGAACTGAGATCAGCGTTACACAGGAAAATGTTTTAGTTGAAGAAATAGCATCAGAACTGAAAAAAATGCTTGGAAGACTTTTTTACCTCAAACATCGAGTCAGCTGGGGTACATGTAGTGTGGGATGTATATAAAGCATGTTTAAGAGGGCAATTTATTTGTTTCAATTGCTAAGGAAACAGATAAAGTAAAGAGAAAATTTGGAAGTTGTGGGGAAAAATCCTTGGTATACAGAGAGAGTTGAGCGAACCGAGATTGAAGGAAGAGGAAAGGAAGGCCAAAAGGCAGAGTATGCAGATGTCGCAGGCTATATTAGAACTTTCCTTGCAAAATCAAGTATTGAGGATGTGGGAAATTAGTATGGTCCACTCTTTTGAATATGGTGAGAATTGTGGCAAGCTGTTGGCTTGGAAAGTTAGGGCAGATTGGAATATGGATTTTATAGTTAAAATTTTGGAGAACCCAACAGATAGGGTCCTGGGACATTCAGGCTATTGAGAGAGCATTTCACTGTTTTTTAGTGATCTGTATCAGAAGCGCTATAGTCCAGAAACCTTTGAGTTGAAGTGTTGGTTCTAAAGTAAGGAACTGATCTCATTCAGTGATGAGGATTGGGCCTTGCTGATTAAAAGTTCAGAAGTAGAAGAAATAGAGGGGGTATTAAGTAAAGGTAAAAAAAGGTGAAAGCTCCAGGGCTGGTTGGTCTCCCTATTTGGCTTTGAAAGAAATAATAGTTCAAATGTGGAAGATCTTATTTAACATTATTCTACTGAGAGATCTCACCATCTCTGTATCTCGGCAGGATGCCACTATTTGTCTTATTTTGAAACCTAACAAGCCCCACAATATGTGTGTCAGATATGCCAATATCGTAGATGAATTTTGATTAAAAGATCTCTGCAGCTATCATGGCACAGAAATTGGTTAAGTTAGTTTGTAAGCTGATCCATGAGGAGAAGAAGGGATTCATGGCAGGAAGAAACTAGCATGATTTGACCCACACTCTTATGGGAGTGATATACTTGGCTACCTCCAATTCCATGCAGCTACCTGTAATCACATTACACACTACAAAAACGTTTGGTCAAGTTTATTAGGCCTACTTGGCAGAGGTATTACAAACCTAGGACTAACGACTGCACTTTGTAGGGTTATAGAGGTGTTGTATAGTTCTCTGAGGGCGAGGATTCTGGTAAACAAGAGCTTATTTTACTGTGTGAAAGTCGTGAGAGGGACGAGGCAAGAATGTCTGTTATCTCCTCTTCTATTTAACTTAGTTATATAGCCCTTTGCACAAAGCCTTTGGTTAAATAACAGTAGTGCCCCCTTTAGTAGCTGTGGGTTTACAAATAAGCTAGCCATGTATGCTGATGTCTTGATCCTATTAACATCAGACCCTAGTAAATCATACCTCGAAATACAAAAGGAGGTTGCAGTCTTTGGTAGATTTTTAGCATACCAAATGAATGACAATAAAACAGAGATAATGTTGTGGATTTGTTAATTGGGAGAGAAGCAAAGGAAAATAATCTAATAAATATTTAGGTATTAGGGAGGATAATGTATTAGAGAACCTGCAGGAGTGCAACTTAAATAGGGTTATTAGAGAATTTAAAAGCATGTTGCTTAGATGGAAAACGTCAATCAATCAATCAAGTAATTGTAAAGAGCGGCTAGTCACCCGATAGGGTCTCTAGGCGCTGGGGTGAGAGCAGTAAGTGAAGGTCAGAGGGGATCAGGTGAAGAGCCAAGTTTTGAGGTCCTTTCTGAATTGGGAAAGCATGGGAGATCTTCTGAGGTGGATCGGGAGGGAGATCCAGGTCTTGGCTGCGTGGTGGGAGAAGGACTTTCCTCCGACTGTGGCCTTCTGGATGCGTGAGACGGCGGCGAGTTCTGAAGGGGTACCTTCCAGTGTTCCAGGATTAACCAGGTTTTCTCAGGAAAGACAACTTAGGTAGATGGGACTATTTGCTGACATGTGGCCAACATGGTAAACCAGCCAGAGCTCTGGGTTGAATCCAAATGTGTAGGCAGGTGTTGAATTGAGCGAGCAGCTCTTTTTAAGGTGATGATCATTGGAATTTTAAGCAAAGGAGCTATGTTTGACAGTATTTAGCCTGGTCTGGCAGTGAAAGTCTGCCTGCTACCTACTATTTCTTAACACATTTTAAAACTTCAAGAAGAATAGGTGAATCACTGCAGCAACTCTTATTCTTATTCATCATAGTCCCCGCTCTAAGTCATTGCCCCTGTAAAGGAGGCGGGACAATCTCTGCCTGTGTACTTCTGCTTAGCTATGTCAGCAGCCACAGGCAATGGGCACCTAGAGGAATATTATCTTAACAGAAATAGTGAAAGTGTCTTCAATGGATATTACAGATATAAGTACATTTGTTCAACTGGTTGTGGTATGAAGGACTTCTAATTAGGTTCAGAGGAGATTAAAGCACCGAGATGTATCCTCCTGGACTCATAACAACACCTTTTTTAATCTCACAGCAGCTCATTTGTTAACTTCGGCCTCAATTTCAAATTGACCAAAATGTGACACCCTTAAGTTACATCAAGCAAACTAGACTGACAAGAAAACCAACCAATGGTAAGCAAAGGACTGTCACAAAGTCCACTGTAATTGCTGGTATTGTTCACAATGTTTTCAGACATTTCCCGAGAGCAACAAAGGGAAAAAAGCACAAAAGAGAAAGAAGGAGGAAGAGAAAAGCAGAAAACCATGACCAGGGGAGAAAGCAGGTAGCCTTAAAAGTGAGATGAAGGGGCAAGTATGTGTCTGGAAGTAAATTAAAGAGGTATGAGGTGGATTCAATAATATGCAGCCTTGGTGTTCAGCAGCTCAATATATGATAGCGCCAGCAGCGGGTTTCTGAGCACAGCTTTGGCAATGGAACTCATTCTTTTACAAATTAGACACTGGGCACTAGGTGCTTGGCGTGGCCTTTAACCATGCTCTATACCCTGTACATGTGTTGCCCATACCAACTAGACATGACTAATGGAGTGCTTAGCAGTAACTGGTGACAGGGTGTGGCCTCCAGCCCCACCCTATGCCAAAACCACGGTTCAATCTTCCCTGTTAACAGCTTCAGACTGTCACTAGCAGGCACAGGGCATGGTTGATATTCAGAACCTGTGGCCAGCACACTTGCACCTGCAGCAATAGGGCATGCTCCTTAGGAAATGTTTTTTTAAATATTGTTTTTTAACATTACTATATTGGAATTTCAATGAAAAGTCCAAGTTTTCAGACCCATTATAACTTTCACCCCACTGAAATAATATGCGTGCAAATTTTCAGGATCAAACTAAGATGGGCATACTTCTTTTTTAAACGTTTTGTGCAGATTCATCATCAGAGCCAAATGTATAAGCAATTCCCAACAATATGTCTACTGATGCCCGAATATGTACTTGTTAGAATTAAGGTTGAGATAATGCCACCTCACCCTGTGCTTGCTCTCATAGATAAAATCTGCTTATTGTTTTGAAGACCTTTGGCTAAATGCACACTTGTGAGCTAGTCTAGGGTAACTGGTGATTTTGTGCTCCTCGAGGGGTTGATCAGCCCTCGTAGGGGTGGATTTTGTCCATCCTCCAGTGCTCCACAGCCCTATGCAATTATTTGCAAAATCATCTGACAAACCTCATGCAACAAATTGAGTAGATCCATCAAACGAAGTCAGTTACTAGTAAATAAAAATGAGTTTCCAAACTTTAAAAATCTAAACTACAACTGAAATTATCGCTGACTTTGTAATCTATATTATGCAGTAGAATGTATCTGTCTTAATTTTCTGTACATTTGTATTATTTATGTCTTGTCACACCTCCTCCTTTGGTTATAACACTATTTCAATAATGTCTGGCACACTCCATGTCCAGTACATGTGCGGCTTTGGTCCATATCTGTATTGCCCAAGTAAGTATGATAATAGACACAAATGTATTTTTGGGGCTTTGTTGCCAAATTGCCTGTGGGTTTATCTTCCTTCACTGGTGTTCGACTCCTTTGACAATCATTAGAAAATCAGGAACAATTTCCTAAAGCTTGTGCATTTATGTTCTGTAAATAATGCCCCTGCACCCTTTTCACAAACAGCTTATTTACCTAGTACATATTCTGTGTTTTATAGCCTGACATACAGCAAACCTTTCCCAATCGTGTTTTAGAATGCATATAAAAAGGACTTTTCGTAACAAAATGCACACAGGATTAGATCTTGAAGACAAGCACCACAGCGCACCCACCTTAAGTCTGAACAGGATCAATCTAAACTAAAAAAAAGCTCTCAGTTTTGTGAAACATTACAGTTCAAAGTGGGTGTGGTGGTTCTTTCGCTGCCAGACACGTGGCCCCTTCTCCTTCCTTCTCTCCCAGGCTCGCTCTAGCGGCAATGTACCACCATCACATTTTTACTTTTAAATGCACAAGTGAATTAATGAACCAAATTATAAAGGGGCAGGAGGGGCATCAGAAACTCTTACCTCATCCACTTCAATCCTGATTTGTGTTCCAGGTCGTGAGAGGGAACTTGCTCTGGTGCTGGCAACACTTACTCTGCTTTCAGCCCGGCCTCCAATATCAGCCCGTTGGCCTGTGTTTACAAAAGAAACATTTGAGGTTGAGAAATACAAGGTATTTTGTCACAAGATTCATTCTATAATGTGTAGTGTAAAATCACAGCTTAATGCTGGCTAATCAGAATGTTTTCCCCAAATTAACCTATTTAGGTTGAGCATTAGCGTTCGTCCTGCTGTATACTTTTAAGTATACTATACTGTGAGTTCCAGCGTTTTCATTTGTTAGTTGCAGTGTCCTTCAAAAATCTGTGCTTGCTAGTGGTCATTTCTGCCTCTTTGTCCTGCCTATTTTCACTTTGGGAGCAGCACAAAGTACTGTGTAATTATGCTATTTCCTGTTTATCTCTTCTGTAAGGGACTTTTTTTTAGCATTTGCCTGTTTCACTTCAACACTGTGGGTGCTTGTTCAGTCCCTCCTCCCCACCAGCTCCCTTTGCAAATATAATAAAAACAGAGGAGGGCTTTTCCAGGGCCAGCTTGCTCTCCCCTCACAGTTTTTTTATGTTGTGTAAACATGATTCTGTTTCTCGTGCATATTTTTAAAAGATCACGGTAAAACACGACCCATGTGTTTATGCGAGTTGAGCTGTAAAGCTTATTGTTTTAATCCCCGTGTGTCCTGATCGGTAAAACACGATTCATGTGTTTATGCAAGTTACATCCAGCTTTTGGGAGGAGACATTTACCGCTTATTTTAGAGGCGCGGCAATTATTTCTCTCCACATCAGATATTCAAAGAGGACAACAGAGGGAAAAACAAACAAAATTTTCAATGCAACAGGGTCTCGCATTTGCTCGAGTAAGAGCTAGTAGCATTGTAAACTCCTAAGTGGACTTTCCTTGCCACGCAAATGAAAAGAAAAAAAAACGCAGCGCAATCGCACTGGGGTTTACATAGTGCGATCGCGCTGCGTTTTTGTTTTATTTGTGTGGCAATAAAAGTCCAGTTAGGAGTTTACAAAGCTAATAGCTCTAACTTGAGCAAATGCAAGACCAGTTGCATTGAAAATGCTTGTTTATTTGGGGGAATCTTTGTTTTCCTCTAACTAAAGCAGGCAACTTCAGAGCACTAGAAAATAACACAGGAGTTCTATCAATGAAAGGTTGAATTATCTAACAAACACAAACTATGTCAAGAATACATGCGCAGCATAAATAGAATGATACCTCACCTAAAGGAGCACAAGTAACAGCATCTTAAATGGGGTATAAATCATCATTCTACACAAATATTAGTTATAGGGACAATCAAATAGAGTATTGTGATGTTTATGCATAAGAACTGCTCACTTGCATATCTGCATTAAGGACAGAACGAAATGAATGGTTGAATTATCTAACAAACACTAATTATGTCAAAAATAGAAGCAATTCACAAATTCAATAACACCTCACTTAGAGGGGCACAGCTAACAGCATCCCACATGGTGGATAAGTCAACACCAGTTTTATGGACAACTAAACAGAGCAATGTGATGTTTGGGCATAAGAACTGTTCATGTGCACAGTTACAATAAGGACAGAGCGAAATGATTTGAGTAATGTTAACATCCATGATGAATAATACCTCACTTAGCGATGCATGGAGTGAATCAAACCCATGGAGATGTTTGTGAATCGTCGATATATGAGTGATCTGCAAACTTTTGAATTTGTTGAAACTACATTAACCAGAGTGAAAGAGAAAAGTTAAGCATGCATTAGTATACAAGTAGAAACTAATCTAGGACCACCATCCTTTATCAAGACTGATAAGTCGAAGTCCGTTGGCCTGGTTGTTACCTCTTTTCTAACAAATTAACAAGTTTAAACTGCTTTGAAATACAGCTTTTCTTCATTATCTGATAACTTATGGAGGTGGTCTGATCTCGAGTGAGCACCAGCGTTTACAGCACACTGCTTCCAGACTGAATTGAAAGGATTTATTTCATTTGCGATGCCCACTTTGGAGAAGTGTTTATCGTATCACCATTTGAATTCTACAAGCTGGCCAAGTTGAGCGCTGTGTGAGCAGTCTCTCCAGATAAGAGTGGAATCAAACCGCATGTTATTTACACAAGTTCAGGGACGGCTCCTCTGCAATGGCAAAGGAGTGTCGCTCCCCTGGCCAAGAGGGAGGAGATGAAAAATAAAATGATAGTTACACCATAGTTTTATTTTTCATCTACTGGCTCAGCCAGCAGTGAAGGGAGTGGCGGGGCTGGGGCACAGGAGTGGAGATGAGGAGAGGGTGCACCTAAGTGCGCATGTGTGTTTGGCCGGCTGCTTTCATGCTATGTTTAGCATGAAAGCAGCGCCAGGATTGTTGGGGAGCCTGTGCTGGAGAAGAGGGACGAGCAAGGTGGCAGGAAAGGTACATTTTTTTTATTATTGTTTTCCCCCCCTCCCCATTTTCTCCCCACCCCACCTTGACATATGCAGCTGCCACCTCTGCACAAGTTCCTCTTTTTGAAATGTAGCAGCCCTTTATGTGGGGAGGATCCATACAACGTGGAAGAGCCGCATAATGATTATAATTTGCATCTCATAAGAATGAGGGCCAAAACCGCTGTTTTCTGATTAGATGGTACTGCATAGCTACTTTCTGTAGGAGGCTGGCCTGGCTTGTAGTGGGTACCAGAGGTACTTACACCTGGTGGCAGGTCCAGTTATCCCTTATTAGTGTAGAAGAGGTGTTTCTAGCAGCTTAGACTGATAGAAGGTAGCTATGGCAAAGCAGCTTAGGCTGAACCAGGAGACATGTAAAGCTCCTACTATACCACTGGTGTCATACGCACAATATCATAAGAAAACACAATACACAGAATTACTAAAAAATAAAGGTACTTTATTTTAATGACAATATGCCAAAAGTATATCAGTGAGTACCCTCAGTATGAGGATAAGTTATATACACAAGATATATGTACACAAACCAAACTTAGGTAAGTAATAGCACGAAAAGTAATGCAACAGTGTAGAATCACAATAGATTGCAATAGGAGCACATAGGTATAGGGGCAACACAAACCATATACTCCAAAAGTGGAATGCGAACCACGAATGGACCCCAAACCTATGCGAGCTTGTAGAGAGTCGCTGGGACTGTAAGAAAACAGTGAGGGTTAGAAAAATAGCCCACCCCAAGACCCTGAAAGGTAGGTGTAAAGTGCACCTACTACCCCCAGAGAGCACAGAAGTCGTGATAGGGGGATTCTGCAGGAGGAACAAACACCAGCAATGCAACAACAGTGGATTTCCAGACCTGAGTACCTGTAAGACAAGGGGACCAAGTCCAATAGTTGTGACAGTGTCGAGAGTGGGCAGGAGCCCAGGAAATGCCAGCTGAGGGTGCAAGGAAGCTGCCACCAGATGGAAGAAGCTTGGAGTTTTGCAAGAAAGAAGAGAGCTAGGGACTTCTCCTTTGGAAGACAGATGTCCCACATTGCGATGAAGCTTGCAGAGGTGTTCCCATGCAAAAAGACTGCAAACAAGCCTTGCTAGCTGCAAGGGTTGCAGTAGAGGTTTTTGGATGCTGCTGTGGCCCAGGAGGGACCAGGATGTCGCCACTTGGAGGAGGAGACAGAGGGGGCGCCCAGCAACTCAGGGAGCCCTCACAGAAGCAGGCAGCACATGCAAAAGTACCTGAACAGGCACTTGGAAGGAAAGTGAACTGGAGTCCATGCAAAATCACAAAAGGGAGTCCCACGATGCCGGAGGACAACTCAGCAGGTTGTAGTGCAGGATAGAGTGTCGGGGACCCAGGCTTGGCTGTGCATGAAGGAAATCCTAGAAGAGTGCACAGGAGCCGGAGCAGCTGCAAATCACGCTGTATCAAGCAATGCAGTCTAGCGTGGCGAGACAAGGACTTACCTCCACCAAACTTAGACTGAAGAGTCACTAGACTGTGGGAGCCACTAGGACAGTGTTGCTGAGTTCCAGGGACCACGCTCGTCAGGATGAGATGAGACCCAGAGGACCAGTGTTGCAGTCTTTTGGTGCCTGCATTAGCATGGGGAAGATTCCGTTGACCCACTGGAGATTTCTTCAGAGCTCCTGGTGCAGGGAGGAGGCAGGCTACCCCCAGAGCATGCACCACCTGGAAACAGTTGAGAAAGCCGGCAGGATGAGGCGATACAAGGGTGCTAGTAGTCGTCTTGCTACTTTGTTGCGGTTTTGCAGGCGTCCTGAGCAGTCAGCGGTCGATCGTTTGGCAGAAGGTGAAGAGGGAGATGCAGAGGAACTCTGGTGAGCTCTTGCATTCGTTATCTGAAGAATTCCCCAAAGCAGAGACCCTAAATAGCCCGAAAAGGAGGTTTGGCTACCAACAAAGGAGGATTGGCTACCAAGAGAGGTAAGAGCCTATCAGAAGGAGTCTCTGATGTCACCTGCTGGCACTGGCCACTCAGAGCAGTCCAGTGTGCTCCCAGCACCTCTAAATCCAAGATGGCAGAGGTCTGGGACACACTGGAGGAGCTCTGGGCACCTCCCCTGGGACGTGCAGGTCAGGGGAGTGGTCACTCCCCTTTCCTTTGTCCAGTTTCACGGCAGAGCAGGGCTGGGGGATCCCTGAACCGGTGTAGACTGGTTTATGCAGAGATGGGCACCATCTGTGCCCATCAAAGCATTTTGCAGAGGCTGGGGGAGGCTACTCCTCCCCAGCCTTCACACTTATTTCCAAAGGGAGAGGGTGTAACACCCTCTCTCAGAGGAAATCCTTTGTTCTGCCTTCCTGGGCCAGGGGTGCCTGGACCCCAGGAGGGCAGAAACCTGTCTGAGGGGTTGGCAGCAGCAGCAGCTGCAGTGGAGACCCCGGAAAGGCAGTTTGGCAGTACCGGGGTACTATGCTAGAGACCCGGGGGATCATGGAATTGTCTCCCCAATGCCAGAATGACATTGGGGTGACAATTCCATGATCTTAGACATGTTACATTGCCATGCTCGGAGTTACCATTGTGACGCTATACATATGTAGTGACCTATGTATAGTGCACGCGTGTAATGGTGTCCCCGCACTCACAAAGTCCGGGGAATTTGCCCTGAACGATGTGGGGGCACCTTGGCTAGTGCCAGGGTGCCCACACACTAAGTAACTTTGCACCCAACCTTCACCAGGTGAAGGTTAGACATATAGGTGACTTATAAGTTACTTAAGTGCAGTGGTAAATGGCTGTGAAAAAACGTGGACTTTATTTCACTCAGGCTGCACTGGCAGGCCTGTGTAAGAATTGACAGAGCTCCCTATGGGTGGCAAAAGAAATGCTGCAGCCCATAGGGATCTCCTGGAACCCCAATACCCTGGGTACCTCAGTACCATATTCTAGGGAATTATATGGGTGTACCAGTATGCCAATGTGAATTGGTAAATTTAGTCACTAGCCTGTTAGTGAAAAATTTGGAAACAGAAAGTGCATAACCACTGAGGTTCTGGTTAGCAGAGCCTCAGTGAGACAGTTAGGCATCACACAGGGAACACATACAGGGCACATACTTATGAGCACTGGGGCCCTGCCTGGCAGGGTCTCAGTGACACATAGACTAAATCAACATATATACAGTAAAATATGGGGGTAACATGCCAGACAAGATGGCACTTTCCTACACTTTCCTAATAAGCATGGGCAATATTATAGGACTAAACTGTGCAACAGTCTCAGTTGCAAGATAAAATGGAAGCGAGAACAGTAAGACGCCTTAAAGATGCAGAGACGTTTTTCACACAGAGTGTTAATAAAGATGATATGAATCAAGCCATAACTAAGAAAGAGGATAAAGTTGGTGCAAAATAACTTTTTTCCTTGCTTGAGAAAAAATCAAAGAAAGAAATAAGTATGGTTTGGAAAGTGATTACTCTCGAAAAATATCTAGAAGTGGATACAATTTCACAGGGGTTAAGAATCTTCATCATGCCAAATCATCCCAATACCACACCCGAAATGCTACATGAATGGGGTGTGACTAACATGGAGTGTTCAAAAAATATGTGGCAAATTGTAGTGAAATATGCCAAAAGAGATCTGTACAAACTTGTGAAAGACATAAAGGACATTGAAGGGAGAATTTCAAAAATTAAGAACCAAGAGAACATTGAGAAATTAAGAAAAATTGACACTTAACTAGATAAATATGTAGACAGATTTAAGAAGAGAAAGCATAGAAGATTCATTAGAGATTCAAACAATTATTCTCAAGGCAAGATATAACCCTTGCCAAATGTTTTGATGCCCTTAAAAAACAAAAGCCACAAATGAGGCAGAATGGGGACGATGAAACTTCCATATTCTCAGTAGAGATAACAAGTGGCTCTGAGACAGACCATTGTGCGAATAAAGCAGGAACAGTGATCCAAAATATTTCCAAAACTACTTTTTTAGAAGTGATGCAGTTGGTATATTCAGACCGGCATGCCAGAGGAAGAGAGCAAGACAGGGGAGGTTGAAGAGGAAGGGAAAGAGGAAAACAAGGAGGAGCCTTAGAAAGCACATACACCCTTCGGAACCGGAGGAAATGAACCTAGAAAAACAGGATTTAGTCGTCAACCTTTCCAGATATACATTGACACCAACTGAACATCAATTACTTAATAAAGGATTGTCATTCTGTCCTGAAATTCATTTTGACTATGCAGATACACGGATTGATAGTTTCAAGGAAATTAAAATTAGGCAAAATCCATGCACAAAAGAATAAAAGTATTGACCTCACTAGGACAACAACACCCATTGCAAACAATCCACTGAGGATAGAACAAATTGCTGACCTCAGGAACATTTTAGAGTTACAAAATTAGAACGGTACTGAGAATTTAAAACAGCGATCTGAACTTGCTATTGACACTGACACCCATAAATATACTGAGATTAAATCTCATTTTAGAACATGCCCCGTATAAACTCCAGGGAACAAAATAGATTTGTTTCATGAACTAGTAGTAGCTGGATTGGAAAAACTGCCTAAGTAAAGAAATGTTGGACAAAAGGAAAATGTGTCCAAAGTTGAGAGACAAGCTCTAAAATCTTTACAGGAGAATTCATCAATTATCATAAATCCCGCCAATAAAGGCAGAAACATAGGGGGTCATTCTGACCCCGGCGGTCTTAGACCGCCGGGGCCAGGGTCGGCGGGAGCACCGCCGACAGGCCGGCGGTGCCCCGCAGGGCATTCTGACCGCGGCGGTAAAGCCGCGGTCAGACCGGCAACACTGGCGGTCTCCCGCCAGTGTACCGCCGCCCTATTGAATCCTCCAAGGCGGCGCAGCTAGCTGCGCCGCCGAGGGGATTCCGACCCCCCCTACCGCCATCCAGTTCCCGGCGGTCCGTCCGCCGGGAACCGGATGGCGGTAGGGGGGGTCGCGGGCCCCTGGGGGCCCCTGCAGTGCCCATGCCACTGGCATGGGCACTGCAGGGGCCCCCGTAAGAGGGCCCCTACAAGTATTTCACTGTCTGCTTGGCAGACAGTGAAATACGCGACGGGTGCAACAGCACCCGTCGCACCTTCCCACTCCGCCGGCTCGATTACGAGCCGGCATCCTCGTGGGAAGGGAGTTTTTCCCTGGGCTGGCGGGCGGTCTTTTGCCGACCGCCCGCCAGCCCAGGGAAAAACTTAGAATACCCTCTGCGGTCTTTCGACCGCAGAGAGGTATTTCGGAGGGGGAAGTCTGGCGGGCGGCCTCCGCCGCCCGCCAGACTTAGAATGACCCCCATAGTGTTAATGGACAAAAGCCAATATATAAAAGAGGCTAGCAGACAACTGAAAACGTAATGATGCAAACAGCTACATAAAACTCACGCATAATCCAACCATGACAATTAAAAATCAGATTGATGAAGAACAACAAGAGTGGCACACAAAATTATTAATCAATGATGATGAATACACATATCTCAGATTTGACAATCTCAGAACTCCAACAACATATTTCTATCTGAAAATCCACAAGAACGTAACCAATCCTCCAGGCAGACCAATTGTATCTTGCTGCGAGTCTCTGCTGGAAAAAATATCAAGATACATAGATTATTATCTTGCTCCCATGGTACAAGATCTCAGTTCCTATATCAGGGACACTGGGAATTTACTAAGTATATACAATGATATAGCATGGCAGAAGGAGTATCATTTAGTAACCATTGATGGGGTGTCGCTGCACACAGCTGTCAAACATGAAGTTGGTCTTCAGGCTTGTGCATATTTTCTTAAGCAACATACAGTGGGTGAACTCGAACATTCCAAAACGATATTGGAAATGGTGTAGACTTGCTTAAAAACAATGTATTTTTGTTTTATAATTAGCTGCACTAACAGAAATGTGGAACTTCCATGGGCATGTCATTTTCTCCCAGCTACACAAATTTCACAATGGGCTGGTGAGAAAAAAAAATTGCATGGGGTGAGAAACATGAACATTACTTGGAGAAAATAGTCCTTTGGACTAGATACATAGATGATCTATTCATAACTTAGAATGGGATTACCGAGGAGTTCAAAACATTGTTCAAAGATCTTAATACCAATGAATTTGGTTAATAGTTCACCCATACAATTGAAAAAGAATGTATTCAGTATGAAGGAAAATTAGCAGAAACATATCCAAAGAGGATTTGAAAAGACACAAAGTATCAATTGAATGGACACTCTGATCACCACAAAATAGAAACCAAAGGAAAAACAAGTAGATCAAGAAATCAGATTGATCCTAACTTACAGTAAAGAGAGTGCACAAATTAGGAAGGTATTTAAAAAATATTGAAGTATTCTCATGGAAGTGAGCTACATGACAGAAACGTAATCCAACGGTCTCTATCACTTTCACAAAAGTTCCATCACTAAAAGACAAACTGGCACATAGCCGCTTTTTTAACACAAACAACAAGAAAAATGGCTAAGCAGCTCAGCAAAATGATTCAAGAAATGCTTCAAGTGCAAAGCCTGCACAATAGGGAGGAAGAAGTGTACTATCAAAGTCTATAATGGAACATAAATTATCAAAAATCAAAAAATCTATTGTGAAACTACAAATGTAGTATATGGTCTTGAATGGGCTGTAAAACAGAACCACGCATTCCATTGTAAAGCATGCCGTTACAAAGCAGCAGTTACAACGTGAATGCCATTACCATGCATAACTTTTACTGTGCATATTTTTACAACAATTATGTCTTTACCACCCATACCTTTACAACAAATTTTGTTGTAAAAGCATGAATGGTACCTCCTGCCCTAATATCTCTGTGAGCTCATTCCTTATGGCTGACCAATACCTCAGAATCCGGGGGCAGGCCTGAGTCATGTGATAGAAGTCAGATGGAGTTTCTTCACATCTAGGCCATGCAAGATGTAACCTAGCCGGCGAGAGGTATGCTCCATATAAAGTAGTACATCTGTATCAAGCGGGAGGACATAGTGATAGTCCTGGGATCCATCAAGGCGCCCTGCCAATCCACATCTTCAATAGGGCATAGCCTCTAATATGGGTCTAGTCCCCTCAGGTGATAATTATCAATGTTTTGTATATTTGGGATAACCTTTCCCCAGTGCTCCCATAAAGAGTTTGGTTTTGATCAGGTTATATTCCGGCAGTGAGTCCACGTGTGTGAGATGCATGTGGAGGGTGTGACAGAGTTGCATTTATTTATAGAACTGGCTGTGTGATAGTTGGTAGTCTGTATGGAGACTGCGAACCAGCCCACACATCTCCAAAATGGGATATACCCACCAGATCCCTTCCAGAGTAGCCACTTCAAGCAACCATAGACCGTGCCAGAGGGGGTGTAAGTTGTGTAACTGTGTGAGGCCAGCATGTGTTCCTACGGCTGCCCTCAAGGCCAGGTAGACCACCCTGGTCACTGAAACCATGTTGTTAGGAAGCGGGACACCGCAGAGTAGATCTAAAATGCGGGGAAATTATAGAATAGCGAGATTTCGCTGGCAGGCTGGATCGGACCACCCCATTAACCCAATCATGTATGACAAGGAGTTAGGAGGTCAGGTAGTAAAAACAGAGTTTGGACATGCCCAGTCCTCCATCATATGGACCTCATTGAAAGTAGTGAAGTGTTATGCTGTACTTGGTCTCACGCCAAAAGAATGCTGATGCTGATCTGTCCAGGACCAAGAACCAGGCATGCGTCGAAGGGACTGGGATGTTTTGAAACACATATAAAAATTGTGGCAGAACCATCATTTGATATAAAGCTATATGACCCGAGATGTTGAGGGGGAGGGTCCACCACCACATTTACTTTCTGAATTAGAGGCCTAATGTTCAGAGACCAGGTGAGGTTGGGCAGAAGGGACACCTAGATACTTAAATCTTAGCCAACGAATGGGAACTTCTTCTTGCCAATCAAAGCAGTCTCTGGATAGGGCACTAGAATTGAATTAGCGTGGTTCATACGGAGGCCAGAGGCGGCCTCAAAGCAGTGAAGGAGGTGAAGACACCTGGGGCCACTGATAGCTGGATTTGTCAAATAAAGGATGACGATGTCACCATAGAGAGCTTTGCGATCTTCATATCCCCAGTCCCACCTCCATTCACATAAGAGAGGGTCCCCTCTAATCACCTGTGCCAGTGGCTCAATCACCAGAGCGAAAAGGGGGGGCACAGGGGCAATCCTGTTGTGGGCCTCGCCAGATGGGGAATGAATGTGAGAGGGTGCCATTGGCCTGGACTCAGGCTGACCGAGAGGGAGTTGAGTTTTGGGGATAACCACTATGTTAGCCATGTCCATATCAGACGGGAAGGTGCCCAAGTGGTCAACCTCTCCATAGAGGGCCAGGAGCTGAGGGAGCAACATTTCCTGAAGTGTCACATAATATTTGGTCGGAAAGCCGTCTGGGCCGGGCTTCCTCCCAGAAGCGATAGTGGAGATCGCTGATGCTATTTCTGCTAGTGTAATAGGTTCATCCAGTACCTGGGTCTCTACAGGGGACAGGCATGGGAGAGGCACCTCTTGGAGAAATTGAGCAGAGTATGGGGGTCATTCTGACCCCAGCGGTCTAAGACCGCCGGGGCCAGGGTCGGCGGGAGCACCGCCGACAGGCCGGCGGTGCCCCGCAGGGCATTCTGACCGCGGCGGTTCGGCCGCGGTCAGAAGAGGCAAACCGGCGGTCTCCCGCCGGTTTACCGCTGCCCTTAGAATCCCCCATGGCGGCGCAGCTTGCTGCACCGCCATGGGGGATTCTGACACCCCCTACCGCCATCCTGTTCCTGGCGGTTCGCCCGCCAGGAACAGGATGGCGGTAGGGGGTGCCACGGGGCCCCTGGGGGCCCCTGCCGTGCCCATGCCAATGGCATGGGCACGGCAGGGGCCCCCGTAAGAGGGCCCCGAAAAGTATTTCAGTGTCTGCTAAGCAGACACTGAAATACGCGACGGGTGCAACTGCACCCGTCGCACCCCTGCAACTACGCCGGCTCAATTCTGAGCCGGCGTCCTCGTTGCAGGGGCATTTCCTCTGGGCCGGCGGGCGCTCTTTTGGAGAGCGCCCGCCGGCCCAGAGGAAATGTCTGAATGGCCGCCGCGGTCTTTTGACCGCGGTGCGGTCATTCAGCGGCGGTACCCTGGCGGACGGCCTCCGCCGTCCGCCAGGGTCAGAATGAGGCCCTATGTGTGCTCGACCATCTGAGAGGGAGCATACAGTGTTTGATAATAACGGACAAAAGCACTCGCTACCTCTGAGAGCATAATCAATTTCACATCCTCCTCATCAATAATTTCTGGAATTATCCTGGAGGCATGTTGGTGGGAAATTAGCCACTAAAGCAGCTTCCCATTTTTATTGTCCCAAACATATATTTGTGCCATTAAAGGCCCACCACAGATGTTTGGCAGCCTACATAGCCTAGAGACGTATCTCTTCCCTCAGCAGTGAAAGCTGACGGGAGGCCGCTTCCCCTGGATTAAGTGCCAGGGTACCCGGTAGACGCAGAACCTGAGCCTCAAGCTGGGTAATGCGCTCCAGTTTAGCCCGCTCTTCAGATTGTATATAGTTTTTGGCATAGCCTCGCATCACTGCCTTGCCAGCTGCCCAGAGAGTGCCCATCGAGGTGATGGTACCATCATTTATGACAAAATATTCCTGGGACTTCTCCTTGCAGAAATTGGACACAGGCCTTGTCTTGTAAATACCACACATTTAGTCGCCACATGGGTCTCATGCACGTTCGGTGGGGGCCAATATGAACAACCAAGGGAGCTTGATCAGAAATGTCCCTTGGCAGGAGCTCTACAGTGGTAATTTCACAACAACTGTGTGTGGTGTTCTGGCGAAGTGTGTGTGAACTGCTGATGCCTTGGGTGCTAGGTCCGCCATTCATCGCAGAGTCCCAGGAAGGTGAGCCAGTCAGAAAGGTATTGGGCCATGGTGCATCTAGATGTAGTGAGGGGGCCAGAAGTGTCCAAGTCAGGATCAGGAACAGTCACAACCTATCATTGTAAGACCTTGCGAAAGGTCCAGGATAACTTTGGAGAGATCACTCAGAAAGGAGCGGAGAGCTGCTGGGAGAGCAGAGATGCTCAGAAGATTAAGTGTGCTTACCTCAATCGTACCGGGGAGGGCTAAGATCACACCATGTCGATCCTTCACCACTCAGGTGACTGTCAAAGGGAAGGAGAAGTATGCCCACTCCTCTAGAGCATCTTGTGAAGCCCGTGTGGTTCACCCTATCATACCCTTTGTGTGCTAGAAAGGGGCAGCTGTCACCCAAAAGATAGGTCTCTTGAAGCAGCAGGATGTCAGAGTGGTGTCGCTGGGCAAATGTCAATACTGATCTACGTTTTTTTTCTGTCCAGAAACCTGTTAACATTTCAGGACAGAGACTTTATATGTGTTGGCATGGAAACCAGATACAATAGGTAAGTATGTCAGAGGGAAGGTCCCCCGAAGAGGGATTCCTATCCAGTGCCAGGCTGGTGAATTCTGGGAACACTGCAGTGAGAACAGAAAGAGCATGTCATTTGTTAACCCACTCCCCCTGCACCAGAACCTGCCAAAAGGTTCAGATTAAAACAGAAACACATGTCAAGGCCATCAACAATAAAATACAAATAACCTATAAACATCCATCCCCCCAACTCCCTACCCACCTCACACTTCCCCCAGAAGCATCTGCCGCCCTCATAAAGCAATTCCAACCAAAAAACAAAAGACAGAAAATGACGGTTCGTGGTGGACCCCTTCATAAAGTAAGATGTTATGTAACCATTAGATCAGACTAAATGTGCTCAAGTGTGTGTTTAGGTAGCAGTTTAAGCCTGGGGCCTGAAAAGAATATCATAGCGTAGGTCTCTGGGAGAGATCTGTGTTACTGTGTTTCTCCAGCTGATCCAAAAAGGCCCCCTCCGGAGGAGTTACTTGGATGAGGTCAGAGATGACCCTCTTGTCCGCACCCCCAGCAACCATTTGAGGCGATGATCAGCTGTGGGCTGGAGGCAACGGCGAAATGGAGACTGAATGCTGGGTATGTTTCAGCCTCCACAAGTGGGTCAGTTTGCTCTGAGGCCAGTGTCCATGATTAGGGCGTCCCCGGTCTGTCTAGTCAAGGCAATGCAGAGAGCCCCGCTGAAGCATGAGGAACAGGCATTCCTCTGTGAGCCATGACCAGGCCATTGCAGGAGTCTCATAGAAGTGGGACTTATTGTCGTAGATAACTCGGAGCCTTGCCGGAAATAGGAGACATTATTGTACTCCCATTGCTCTGATCTTCTGTTTTACGTCTGTGTGTAATCCGGAAGGAGAACTTTGGCATCTCCTCATTAAAGGTCAGCATGAGACCAGGATTCTTGGAGGATGACTTCCCTATCTCAAAAATTAGGAAATCAGGCTATCACCGGTCTACGTGACGAGCCCGGCGATGGCTAAGGGGTCAGGGCCTGGTGTGCTCGCTCAGGGGCAAACCAGGTAGAGAGAGGAGTGGAAGGCATCAAGGAACTAATCCAATTTTCAAAGAAGTCTACCATGAACTGTGGCTCAGTAGCTTCGGGGATACCAATTATGCGTACCTTATTGCGCTGCAAGCGATTTTTGGCGTCTTCGGCTCAGTTCAGACGTATGCGTAAGAACAGTTGAGACCTATGATTTAAGGTCCTTCATTTCATCTTCTACAGTGGACAACCTCCTTTCAGCTTCGGAGATTCGAGTTGTGGCGTTGTGGAGATCTTGATGCAGCAGTGCCACATCCACACGAACCTCACCAATCTTGTTCTCTACCACTGTCTGTGAGGTTTGGATTGCCTGAAGAATTGCAGCAAGGTCATCTGATTCTGGGCTTGTCTTACCCGCTCCAGAGTCTCCAAGCGGGCCTTTAGTTGTCCCAATAGTTTATTGTGACATGCGAGTTTGAGCGAAGGAAGACTGACAGGCCTTGTCTTTGCCCATGATCAGAGGTGCATCATCAGTTGTCCGTGCAGGTCCCTGGGCTCGTCCTGCTTGCCACGTTATGCAGCAGCATGAGCAGCCGAGCCAGAAGACCAGAGGGCACTGGGCACAAAGTCTGTAGATCCTGGGGGAGCGCTGTCTGGTCCGGAGGTCCAGAGACCTCCCCTCAATACGTCAGTGGGGCAGCCAGTCTCCAAGGAGGTCTAGCATGGATCAGAAGTTTCAGAAGAGTGAGGCAATTGGAAGGCCATAAGGAGGGACCGGCGTTCGGAGCCCACAAGCTGTTATAGCTCCCTGACCAAGCATCCAATGCGGCCTGCATATCTCCATGTCCCATGGCCGCCAAAGCACCAACCCAGAGGTGGGGAGCAGTCAGGGCCTGAACCAGTGCTGGTGCAGCAGTACTTCTGTCAATCCCTCCAAATGCAATCAAGGGGGGTGTCACGGTGGTCGGGCATGCTCCCCCACCTGGAGCCCAGCAGAGCAGACCTCCCTCCCGGTGCCCCGAGAGGCCTGCCACTTCAGGACCATGGACCAGAGAATCCTCCCCGCAAAGGGGCACACACACACCAGGGCAAGAGTCGTCCCACAGGTAGATGGTCCAGGGGCTGATTTACAAGTGGCAGCTCCCCCAACAGAGTTCCCGACAGAGGGCCCCCCAGGCATGTGTCGCACCTCAGCTTCAGCTGGCCATAGACAACTTTGCAGGGTCTACCTGTTGGGGTGGGGCTGAGCAGTGATTCCCCCCCTCTGCAGGTCACAGGCCTGTACGGGCCCTGACTGGGCCATCCGTCCGGAGAATCCATCCCAAAGTCCGCCACTCGGTCTCTCCTCCACTTCCTGTGTGCCAATCTCAGGAAGGAGGGGCGAGGCCCATCCAGTGCTCAGGATGGTGCCCTCATTATTAGCGGGCTGGGAGGAGATCCTAGGGCAAGTCCCCACTTGGAGGGGAGGTAGGCATCCCTTGGTGTCTGGGCATCCATCAAATACTGCCCGCTGAAATTGAAAACCAAAAAAACAAGCGTGATTGCGCTATGTTAAACCCAGCGCAATCGCGCTGCGTGGAAAATAAAAAGATAAAGTAGTGCAGAAACCAGGCTGAAAACATGGAGCCTCGTCTGTTTTCAGTAGTTGGCCGGTGCGCTCAAGGAGGGCTAAACACCGGAAAAGGCATGACGTATGCATTCCTTTCACTAATGAAATTACGCGGATTTTAAAAGGCAAGCCCACAAACCAATGAAAGTTGGTGACATGGGCGTGGTTAAAAGCCCAAAGAGAGATTCCAACAGGGACGGAGCGCTTGTGCCCTCAACCCTAAAAAGACTTGGTGTGACAACTCAGCAGGGTTCTCTCAGTCAGCACTTAAGTCCAATGAAAACCAAAGCAGCCTCCGTGGTTAAGGGGAGGGGTGGAACCTATTTTTTTTATCAGACTCTCGCCCACACATTTCTACGTGGGTCCTTCACCTGCTGTGCCTCTCCTATGCTCCTCCATCTCTACACCAAGGGCCAAAACAAATGGCTCACATCCATTCGCCACCTGCTTGTTATATTCCCTAGATGGATAAAACTCACAGAATTGAATCGGTATTTCCATTCTGTGAGGTGTTCTCCATTGCACCAGAAATGAGTCGTAGTCCCTGGATTTATGTGCGCGATACCAGCTCACAATCAGTGAATCTTGCCCCTGTATTCCCACACCTAAATCATGGGATCTGGTAATGAGGGCCTGAATATTGATACATTACAAGGGCAGAAATGGAGACATGGTAGATTCCTGGCGCGAGGGAGGTGCAGAGATTATTTCTCCAAAACCTGCATCTCAACACAAAAACTTATAAATATCTAAAAATACAAGATATGTTGTTTTTATAGAAACGTGCCCACTCTTGAGCCAAATACTGGGGCGCCGATTATTGTTGCCTTGGAATGAAGGCCCAGCCTGGCCTCCATTTATTTATTTATGTATTTATTTATTTACAGAGGAAGGGGCAGGGTGACAGTAGGACTGTGAGGAAAACACCCAACAAAGGAACCCAACTGGGAAGCAATTAATATACAAGAACAGAGGTACGCGTGCAATAAAGCATAGATCCAAACCCATAATAATATGTGAACACTACAGCCCCCCAACCCCGGTTTGGAATGGTTCATTCGGTTCTCCTGCTGTGCCTACATGCAAGTATTTAAATCTGTGTTTTAATCTATTGCACTAATTATGACTCCTTTCAAATGCACTGTAACCCTCTCAATACATGATACTGGGGGCTGGCTACCTGTGAAACTACTTGGGGTTTCCTGACCTTGGGTGCAGTGGACTCGACGGGGTTACAATGGAGAATAGGTTTTTTCGTTGTTAAGTTACTCCTCTCCCAGACTACCAACTTCAGTCCTTTACACTTCAAAACAAACTCCAATAGCAACAGCACAAAGGCGCGTTTCTGTGTCCCAACACGTCTCCCCAGAGGTGACAATGGCGGGGTGTGTTAATGAGGCCGGTACACAATGCACTTGGCATCCCCCTGCCCCCCGGGAGACGTCTGAGGCCGCATTCCTGCACAGAAGCACATTCTCGACCACAGGCAGTCAGTGACAGTGGGCTCGGGGCCTTTTCCTGCTGCAGCCCGAACTCATATAGAAATTCTACCTTACAAATCACTACATTTATGAGGCCTCGGGATGGATAGGGGAATGTGTTAACGGTCTGGGGTACCATGTCTAAGAGTGAGGGTGGGTGGGCGTAACAACGAATATGTAATCGTGTGGGTCAGCGTATCTGCTCGAGTGTGTATGCTGCAGGCCACAGGTAATGTGTCACATTTCAACATTTACACAGCCCTCGCTACCGCTACGTGGGGTGCTGAAGAACTAGCCTACAAGGGCACCATGCTATGACGTATAGAGTATGTGCTTTGAAGCACGTTGTCTTTGTTATGTTTCTAGGCGCTTTGCTTCTCGAGCCTGATTAAGTATTTTCGTAACAAGATAAAGTTCAGTAACAACAAACAAACAAAACGCCAACAACAATAGTTTGTAAGAAAAAAAATCCAAAATGGTAGACAAAGTGCACACTCTGGGGAAACTGTAACAAAATCTCAGTCCGGTGCCCCAGCAATTGTGCAGAAGAGCTCTTTTGTGTGTTGGTGACCCAATCACTCAGCACCCTGGGCAGCAGAAGAGCCAACCTCTCAAATGCAAAGCCACTGTGCGTACAAACCCCAGAAGGGGGCCACAACGAACTTGGCATTTTTAAGAAAGACAAACTTTAGATATCAGCCTAATCAACAAAATAATGCTTAAAACAGCACTGGTTTAAATACCATTTAATCCATGAAGCTGCAGAAAAGGCCATTCCAAGGAGGCAGGGACACGCCTACAGCTTCTGCCTTGAGTAGCATGTTGGAGCACAACACACGGGTGGGAGGTACACAGATGTGAGGTGTCGCATGGAGGCACACGGGCTGATGCTCCCTGTTTCACTGGAACCCTCCTGCTACGAGGCCGACACCAGGTGCACTTTGTATCTTGTGCTTCTAATGATGGGAAGAGATGTACACACACACCACGGCCCCTAGAGCTCTCATGGGAATTGGGTGAGCGCCTCTTCCGCACATCACCCTCAACAACCCTCCTGCAGGGCATGCAGGGCTGAGCCCGACCCCTCCTCGGGGACTCTCCTGGTTGAGTGCAGCGGGGGCTGGTGGCATGCAGCTTTGAACAGGCGGGGTTAAAATCGTAGTAATCAATTTCTAGCACTCCAGGAAGCTCTTTGAGGTGATTCAATACACGGTGTCTTGCAATATCAGACTCCTAACTGCACCCAGCGGGCCCACTTCTTGTCAGATTCCCTTCTCCATGAAGCGCCTTGAGGTGATTCAGTTCACAGTACCACACTTCACAAGTTTCATTAAGTGATCGTCACTGAATTTAGGGTATAAATAACACGAACCCACATACAGTGCGATCGCAGATGTTATACAACGCAGATACTATTATTAATGTCATTTTAGAACATGAGAACATTCACCAGTGGCCCTTTTTACTATGGCTTGCACAAAATATAGGGAAAGAAAAGCAGTCCCTCCCCCCTTGCTCAATGTACCTTGTTTGCAGCATATGTTCTGGATGAATGAAGGCAAGAAAGCATCCCTACTTATAATCGGTCTGACAACACCCAATGCACTGAGAACCACATATTCTACTGGGATTTCCTCAATAATTATTGATTTGCGGCATTTTCCACACAGTCCATCATCGCTGCATATTTTGCAGATTTTAAAAAAAGTTGCTTCTAGTTCAAGCACATCAAATGTTACTCAAAATGCAGCAACATCGGTTGCCGCAAAGTGGGTGGCCCTTTGCCAAGGTTTATTGGTCACCTTTTAGTTGTTTATTGTTGTATTTGAGTGTTAAGCTAGTACTAATAAGGTGAACCTTTGCCCTGACAGTGTAAGGTGTAAAAATGTCAAAATCATGAAGCAATGCTATCACACAATGTGCTGCATCACGCCGCATATTTTGCCTTTTCTTGCTGCATGATTTAGTCAATCCTGCTGCAGAATCTGGTTTTCCCTAGTCAAATGTTTCCAGCGGCCGTGCTTAGAAGGGTGGGTGGGACTGAACGCACGTGACCTTGGTTGGAGGGGGGGGTCCTTTTACTCACCCAAAGTCAACAAGTATCAAGTGGCCCAGTGAGTATCAACAACTCTTACTGTGACATACAGAGTACAGCAGTGGCTACCATTTATTGAATGCATCATGCTTAGTGTACCTCTGGCACAAGTATTAAAACAATTCTAGTGGTACTCATAATCACGGCCAGCAATATCAAATCGACTATTTTGTTGGAAAATTAGCCAAACGCCAAGCTAACATCACCATGTCATCTATCACAAGATGAAACATAATTTTGCTGCATGAACAGTGCACAGACCACGAAATTAGTTTTGGGAAGATGGGGGTCTGATTCCCTGCCTTTCCACTGGCTTCAAATCTGGCCATGCCACTCACCACTGCGTTGAGGGCAAGACCATGGGAGCTTTGGGAGCATCAGGAGTTTCGTTTGAAAATAATGGTTTGCTCGCACCCAAAACGCCATTCTATAGGTTTTCGAGGTCAAAGTTGTGACTTTAAACTTCAGGGAGACAAGCGCCCTGGTCCTGGCCAAATACGTCTGTGGGAGCTTTCTTTGCTCCAGAAGATCTCACCACTTCCTTAAACCAGCTTTGAGGTAGGGATGACTAGATCCCTGTTAGGACAAACATTAATTATTATAGACACTCAAATAATCTCATGAAGGCTCCAGTGGTAGAGAACCAGGAGGTCAGAATGGGTCTGGAACAGAAGAAAACAGGACCACATGAAATCAGCCCCAGAAAACCTCCACTAGCATTCGATAGACGCAAGTACTAAACTCAAATTTCTATGGATTGTGCATAAGACATGCACTGCAGGTTTGTAGTTTCTTAATGCTATTAATAACCAGTTGTACTGCTATACTTAAAGATACATAGTTTATTGACCTTAGAATGAAGACAATCTGAGCTTGTCAATATCCAAACCTGTGACATGCAGGTTAAGCATGGCTCTCAGGATCAAATGTTTTGCTCAATTGGCCTGCGTTGGTGGCACAGCTGGGTTTCATTATGGTACTATATAAATCATATGAACACCTATACAAAAATCCATGAAGTGTTTTACTGATTCTCGTTCTTTCAGGCAGGTACATACTGGAGTATATGCACAGGCTGGTTGCATCCTATATAATTTTAGACAAGTATTTGTGACCTAGTACTTCCAAACTTTTTAGCAGTACTGTACAGTTAGAAAATCTTCTATGGTTCTTTTGGTTAGCTCGCCTCTAATGGAGAAATGATGCTGGCGAACAGTGAGGTTGTTAATTGTTCAAAGGTGATCTTGTTTCAACTACCGGTTCAATTGTGTACCAAACTGACCTTACGTTCCTAACCCACAGTACAGCTCCTACCTCTCAACATTAGGACCACCTAGATATTCAGGTAATATAAGTGCAGTATGCTCATACATCACAATGGATTCAGAGTCAGAACATTTCCATGTGCCCTATTCAGATGAGATTTTAGTGAATGATTATAGCCTCATAGTGTAGTATATTTAATGGCATGCTGGCACTGTATGAAAGCCAACTAACTAATTTCCTCAGAGGCCAAGTGATTTTCGCTATATTAAGTTTTCTTTGGGGAAAAATGTACTGACACGTAAAATCATAACAGAATTAAATGAAGATCTTGACTGGAGGACGTGGCCCTTTCTGCAGGGTCATCCCCAACCTTTTTGCATTCACTCCTCCTATTTTTGCTGATCTCGTTTTTGATGGCCTTAGGAATCTACACACTTTACCACTGCTAACCAGTGCTAAAGTGCATGTGCTCACTCCTTAAAACACAGTAATATTGGCTTATACACAATTGGCAGATTTAATTTATTTACTTGTAAGTCCCTAGTAAAGTGGCACTACATGCGACCAGGGCCTGTAAATTAAATGCTACTAATGGGCCTGCAGCATTGGTTGTGCCACTCACTTAAGTAGCCCTTTAAACATGTCTCAGGCCTGCCAATGCAGGTTGTGTGTATGCAGTTTTAAACTGCCATGTCAAATTTGTTTTTCAGAACTACAAGACCTACCTCTTCCATAGTCTAGTTGGAGTTAAATTATAATATTCTTTAGCTGTGATTTCCTAATGGGAAGAGGTATCCGGTTCATGTTTGTAGTCTCTGCAATCACAATTTAAAATCCTAACTTATGGTGAAGTCGGAATTTAAATTGCAATTCTGATAATGCCCCTTTTAGAAAGAAGTGCCATTTTCCTACCATAGCCATTTAGTGCCTGTAGCCTGCCTCTGGGTCACATGACTGTGTGTGGGTGGCAGTTGGTCTTTGTGTATTCCTACTAGACAGCCAGACATAATACAGAGCCTAGGTGGGTCTGGATGGGCCATCACTGGCAGGATGAGAGGGAGAAACTGATCACATCCCCACTTACACTTGGACAGGCTGTGTCCTGCCTACACACAAAGGGCTGCATAACCCCTTGTAGTTAGTCTGGAGCCAGGACAGTGAAAGCAGGATGTCTGGGGACTTCAAAATGAAACCGCTAAAATATTCTCCCCCACTTCAAAGGCAAAACTGTGTATAATTACAGGGCCTCTGTCACAAACTCTTCAGTACATTTTTGGACCTTTGGATGCTCTGCCAGGAAGAAGGACTGCCATGCTGCTACAAGGATTGCCACTCTGCCGGGCTGCTTCTCTAAATGAGCTGTTGCCCCGCTGTGCTCACCTGCTGCCTGTTGCCCTCTTGCTTGGGGAAGAAGAACTAAATCTGCAACTTCTTCTTGAACCCAGGATCCCAGAGTTATTCCAAGAGCTAGTCTGGTGGCCTCCTGGTCTGAGCCTCAGGGACATAAAAGGCTCCCCAAATAGCTCCTGGACCCAGCTGCAGCGAGTTCCTGATGGCCAAGTGGTGTTTCTCAGGTCCTGGACCTTAGGCATGGCTCATGGGTACTGAAATCAAGCTTTTGTAACCACGAATGGGCCCATTGACACCAAGACTGTGCTGTTCGCACCGAAAATCAGAGCGAGCCGCCGCCAGCCTGTTTCTTTTCACTGCAGCATCAGCCACTTGTGGGAAACAGCCAAAGCAAAGCTTCAGCCTGTCCATCTGCAATGCATCGTCTGCTCTCCGCACCACGCCAACAGCCTTCCACAACGCTCTCTTTGTTCCTCACAACCCTAGCCAAGGATTGAACAAGACTCTTGACACAAAACCTGAAAAGGTAAAACTTCAGGGGGGAATAATCTGCAGTTGACGCAACCTATGCATCAACTCAGTTGGCCTGAACTTTTGACTTTGAGCCGGTCCAGCTCGACCAGAAAACCACGGTTGGTGCTTATTGCTTTTAGCCACAACTTTACACCTTATTCTTTTTAAAAAAATCATAATTCTGGTGTTTTTTGCTGTTTTGGTCTTGTTTTATTTATTAGATGTTGCTCTATTTTCCTAACCTCCGTTTTATGTAGTGTTTGCACTGTTGTACTGTTTAAAGTGTTACACAAATAGTTTACACATTGCCTCTAAGTTAAGCCTGACTGCTATGTGCCAATCTACTAGGGGGTTGAGCAAAAGTTAATTTGGGGTTTGCTTGTGCCTCACTATGACAAGGAGTGTGGTTGTTGCTTGACCAGGGCTCACCACCCAGTCAACCAACAACCCAATGCTCACGTTGTTGAAGACAGGACTAGGGAAGAAATGTTATCATGACCATTGAGGTAGGACGTGGTGTGTGATACCTGACAAATACATAACTGTCTGTCTCCCATCCTGATAACTCTTACTCTGTGTGTGTTAGAAGGGTACAAATAAAAATGGGGGATGCTGCTTGTGGTGGGTCGCAACTAAAACTGACTAGTGCCTCTTTAATTTTAGCAACGCTCTCCACACAGCACCAGGAGCACTTAGAGGCCCTCTACATTGTTGACAAGACTGTCACCTATGTCTAGCATTCAAAGCCATCACACAAAGAAGCTTGACCGAATCATGCCGCAGCCCCAAAATGGAATGGAAGACGCCTGCAAGCACCTACCTACCACTGGGCTCTAGTGACCCCACCTGGCACCCATGAACAGAGGCAAGTGAAGTTATGGGCCCAAGGCAGGTTTGTAGGAGGTGCACATGCGCAGTGTATGTGCCCATGCAGCATAATGGCCAAGCACACCGGGACTCCCTACCTTGTAGAGGTGTGATATTATAGAATAAGGGTCCTGAGGAACAAGCCCAACAAGGATACAAAGTGCACACATATGAAGAAAGGATGACTCTCTACCAAGTGAATATAGTGTAACACAGAAAAAAGGGGGAGATGAACACAAACTATACCAGGCCACATTTAAAACCCAACGTGACACCACAAGGTGACACAGTTCAATACAGCAAGCAAGTGAGAAAAAGGATTGCCACCAGTGCAGAAACATACTTGTTCATGTGCTCAGTTTAAACACCTTACACATACACCCCAGACGGTTTCCCCATGGGTGGCAATGAAGGGAATGTTGAGGCTGCTCCAACCAGCAGTCCCATAGTGCCTGCTGGTGCATATCAGCATGCCACTGTTACCATATACCTTCTACCACCCTTCAGCAAGCTAACAGACTAGACTCTACATTGGCATGATGTTGCATGTTGCTATCTCAAACAATTACCTCTTTACAGCTAATGAAACAGATAATGCCAAAGAAGAGATTGCTACTCCTGCATTTCACAGAGAAGTAGCTCTTCAAAGTATTCCACAACTTCCCAAATGAAGGGACCGATGATGACTATGAATGTGTCTTAGCAGACCTGGATGCACACTTCAAACCTAAGCTCAACCATTATGAGTGATACAAGCTGCGTCAGGCACGAGAGAATGAAGATGAAACCACTGAAAAGTTCTATGCACAACACCTAGAGCTTGCCAGCACCAGGGAAAGAGGTGGGAGCTCAACGAATCTAGAGACCTCAATCCTCTGCTCTCTGGAGACTGATCCGCCTTGAGCCAGGGATGATGCTTGTTGCAATGGTGGTGCTAAAAAGATCCATTGAGTTCTCTGTCATACACAACTGATGGAAGCTGCCTTCAACAAAGAATCATTTAAGAAGAGAGCAGACAAATCCCAATTGATAAAAATAGAAGATATTGACACAATTGTAAGCCGACAATGGCTCAAAGGAAGCCAAATAAATCCAAACAAGACAAAACACAATTTGGGTCCTGGAGGGCCGATACCCACCCATTGGTTAAATGCCCAGCACAAGGAATATTGTGCTCCACTTGTGTAATACCAAAGTATTTTGCAACAGTCTGTTGAAAAAGCCAAACAGTCAAAACCAAGATGTGAAGCCAAGCAGACACCAAGTCACTACGTCCAGTCTCTCAGGAATCAAAAGGCTGGGCAAACATGTGCACCAGGTCTGCTAGAAAAAGTGGTGCTGAAGAACAGGAGGAAGAAGCTTTTTTCATTTCTTATACCAACAAAGCAGGAAAAGGAAGAAGACCACTACCAAACTGCAAGATATAAGCCCAGAGTCTCTCCATATTCAGACTCACAAATTCCGGAGCGTCCGTCAACTTGATGGAGGAAGTCCTATATCGCCAACTCAAACTGAGACTAAAAGTGTCACTCATAAAAACACAAATGTATGCTTACGAGGGCCTCAACCAATTTCCCTTAGGAAGGACCTTCACACTGCCATCAGCCATGACAGCTACAAAACTGAGAAGAATATCTTCATACTGAAGAAAACACATTGCAGGCCCTGAGCTGCTCTGCGGCCGAAGGCCTCATCTTCTTTGCCCAAAGTATAAACATGTGTTAAGTAGATGACATCACCAGGGTACTGCAACACCTAATCAAACGATTTGATCACCCCAAGTCTCTAGCAATCAAGTTTTATATGACAAGACATCTAAGGCAGTAGCCTTCTTGCCAAGGACGAGTGCCTTTTAAAATGAGGCCCTTAGTCAAGAAAGAGCTAAAAAAAATAAAAAAAAAATGTAAATTTGCATATGTTTATTTTGGGACCAATAATTATGTTGGTATTACTCTAAGGAGATGAATCTTCAGGGAATTTCTTTGGAGTCCCTCTCTCCTTATTTCTTTTTACAACTACATTGGGTGAATTAAATTGTCCGCATCCAATGACATTTTCATTTCAGTCTTGCTGAAGGCATTGCCGTGTGATGTTCTATCATGTAACCTATATATATATCAAAGACCTCAGGTTTCATATACTGCGTGGAAGAATAACACAATTTGTCACAATGAGACAGTTGATTATCACGCACATTAACATCAGTGCTCCAGCGGCAACCACAGTGGATACTGGATGGTGGAAGCATTTGTTATTCTGTGGTTGCAAAAGCAGTAGAACGATATTGAGTGTAGATTAATGGTTGTATGCACTGTGCAGAAGCTGTTCATTTTAACAAGGTGTTGTCTATAATGTGTCAGTCAACATGCAGCAGCCTAAATGAATGGGCCCAAAGCCTGTGGGTGGGTGCAAGGCTGATGTTGTTGACAGACTTGCTTTCGATTCGGGACTCTGCAGTTGTGCGGCTTTCTTGACTCGGAAAGAGACAGCAGCATGTGTCATGTCCGGGTTCAAAAGGCAGTGTCATCAAGGACATGGAGCCTGAGTCCTCATAAATAACATGACAGAAGAGCTAGTGATGGTGGTGCTGCTCAAATCCAGCTGCCAAGCCCAGGGAACTTTGGTTGTCATGGGAACTTTGGTTGCCATGGTCATGATCTGCTGCAGCCGGTACAGTGCCTTTTCCATCTATGCACCCAGGATCTAGAAAAACAATTGTGTCCATCAGGACCACCCCAGTGCTGCTCCAATTTAAGAAATAGTTGCAGACTCACCTCTTTAAAGAACACTAAATTACAGTACATTGACTGTCGACAACCCAGCTACCTTTCCTGTCACACGCTGACATGCTTGTCTTTGACACTGTACTGCGTTCAGCTGCATTTTGGCTAGGTTTGCGCAATAGAAAGACCATACACATACATACATATATTGCATGTTCGGGGTGAGTAAAATAAGAAATTTATTCTACTCCTATTACAATTTAGTACATTAGATTACATCTCTGCAATATCATCTCTTAGAAGTACTAGTTTCTAAACATGAACATTTTTCTACCTCTAATAACTTGACAACTTTGCAATGTCAGTTTTTCATGTTCACTGCACATATGAGCAATATTTTTGTATGTAGAACAATGCTTTTGTTTATTAAGCTATATGTAAGTGAAGACTTCACACAGCATACACTCTGAACTGAATTTCTTCAAGATTGGCTCAGATCCTATGCTCAATTAAAATGTGCCACAGCAATATAAAGTCATTTGTATAAAATCACACAATTCAGTCAGTTTGGAAAACTTGAACCTTGTTTTTATGGTTGCATATTGTGCAATGCTTCGGACCAGAATACCTCAACCTCCACTTCCACACGCCCACCAGACAGCTCTGCTCCGCCGACCTCACCCCCACTGCCATCCCCAGCATCCGGAAGACCACAGCTGGAGGAAGATCCTTCTCACACCTCGCCGCCAAGACCTGGAACTCCCTCCCCATCCACCACAGAAGATCTCCCACCCTATCGCAATTCAGAAAGGACCTCAAAACATGGCTCTTCGACTGATCCCCAACTGATCGTCGATGACCGTTCCCTTGCTGCCCCGCCACAGCGCCTTGAGACCCTAGCAGGTGACTAGTCACGCTTTACAAATCTTTTGATTGATTGATTGATTGCAATGCTGCAACTATAAGGATTTCTCCTTTTATGCTCCTTTCCTTCCTTGACAGCATTTGAGATAGGAATGAGTAATGTTACAAAACGTGGACAAAAATTAGTATGCAGTAACTGTAAGTTTGCTTCCTGTGATGTCATAGACTCACAGGTCATACGATATTAATTCCTGGGATGTATTCAACTATATGGATTTCTAAAACTCTACATCAGCGGTTCCCAACCTGTGGTATGTGGACCCCCAGGTGTCCATGATATGTTCCTAGGGGGTCTGCAGGCATCTCAGGGCCAGGGCTGGCAGGAAGACACTTCTCCAGCTGAGGACATATTAGTGTTTTTATATTTGTTACTTCAGCGGTTCCCAACCTGTGGTTCGCAGACCCCCAAAGGTCTGTGACACATTCCCAGGGGGTCCGCAGGCATCTCAAGGCCTGGGCTGGCTGGAAGGCACTTCTTCAGCTAGGGTCACGGAAGTGATGTTATATTTGTTATTTCATTTGTGCAAACGTTTTTGAAGCACTGCAAAGTTCCTTGTATACCCAGTAGTTTTTAGGCAAAAATAAAAGTGTCAAGATGACACTGGTGATTAATGTACCTGCTGTAGACAGATGGGAGTTTTGTCTAGTGGCAGTTTTGACTCATTTAAGGTAGGACAGATGGTTAATATGCCTGCTGCAAAGAACATGTATCATGTATATTAAAGAACAGTCTTTTATGTGCAATGCACAGTGGATTACTGCTTTTGTCACAAAGATTGTTTTGTTACTGTGCAGTTCATAAGTTACAGTCGTAATCTAGCACAGTGAGCTATGAACTGCCATTAAAGAGCTGCATGCAAACTGCGTGGTACTAGTTAGAAAAGCTGTGTTTTTCCCAGTCTTTCATTATCCTGATGCTGCTAAAAAAGATTTGTTTACATAGAAATAAATTATTATTACTAAAGTCAATGCTAACCACTGTGTTATATTCTGAATCCTGAGTATGTGCTTCTCCAGACCAAGCACTCTTCGAAAATGCCTACCACTGTGGATGACATGTGAATCCTATGTCCTTTAGTCCTCTTTGCCTTAAGTAACATTTCCTATACACTAATGTACATACATATGATTCATTGTCTCTGTTTGTGTGTGATGTAAAGTGCTCCGACATCCTACACTGGTATGAGAGGTGCAATAAAACAAATGAATACATCTGACAGAGGGGCCATGGAGAGAGGCACTTAAGGTTTTACTTCCTATCCCTACCACATATTTATATGAAAAAGTTCTCAGATCTTATGTGCCTAAAAACTAAATCCAGAAAGCACTTGGGAAATGGAGAATCTGACCTGAGGATTCAACTTTCTGAAATAAAACCAAACATTGAAAAGTTAGTCGCCGAGATGCAGGACCAACCATCCCATTAAAATATTTCAATTTTTGAATATTTTATCAATATAAAATAGTTCTATCTTTAATAATTTGAGTATTTGTTTGGTGCGTACTTGTTTGTGTATTTTCTGCGAATCACTGCTTAATGTTTGAAATTTAAATCATACAAATTGCTTGGGGATCCCCGGCTTCCAGTAATGATTCAGTGAGTGTCCTCAGGAGTCAAAAGGATGGGAACCACTGCTCTAGATGTTTGATATAGATGTATATTACACAGGGGTGGTTGCTGCTGTGTAACTATGGTTCAGTTGCACTTTGCATTAAAAAGGCATTTCTTATTTGCCTATACCTTTTGACCCTGTGCACGATCTATACTAAAATGGTCAGTCTCTGGGCATAGTCAGCTAAGGTCTAGCAAAGCAATTTTGCTAAAGATCCATGCATTGGAAAAAAGTTAGGGTGAAAAACGTTGTGTCTTCCCACAGATATATTTGCTTGTGCATGCAGCAAGAAAAAAAAAAAATGCTGAATGGATTTATGCCAGACTTGTCATGGATTAAAACTTTACTCAGAAATCCTTTCAGAACTGTTGCTGGGTGAGGTTCAAGGGCATAACAGAGGCCCCTGCAGCCCGTAAGGCGTGGGGAGGCCAGGTTTGACTATACTGTAGGGGGCCCCCTCAGTCCCTACTGATGTGAGTGTGGGGAGCCCCTTCAGCATGTCTTTCAGGGGCCCCCTCACGTTTTGCTACACCACTGGTGAGGTTGAAAAGATTATAACTTTAGTATACCTTGACGTTTAAAATAGCAAGTCAAAAATTGTAACTCCTGTCAATCACATTTGACATTTTTAACAAATGTAATATGAAATTTTTTTGCAACCATTTTGAAACTCACGATTTTAAAAAATATTCTCAGTTGTCGGTTGTGGGAAAGAAAAATCCCCAGGTGGGGGGCCGTATGTAGCAGATTTTTGGCCACACATGACTGGCATTGTGGCCATCCCACACTGTGTCAAAGGGTAATGGCTGCTTGCACATGGTTGGTTGAGTACAGGGCCTGACCATAGACTAGATCTGCCGTCAACATTTGCAAGGCACGTTCAAAGACTGTGGCATGTTAAATGGCATCATTGATTACATCACTGAAGACCTCATGCAATAATTTGGGCAGCGTTCTATAGGGTTTGTAGAACGGAAGTAATTCAATATACTAAACCTGTGGACAATTTTCTGATCTCCATAATGGGATTACCTTCCTGAAGACATCATACGACAAACAATTTTAACAGGTCGGCAGGTATACATTTGCCACTGTTTATACACCTTCTGTCAGACCTGATGGACAATACTCCAGAGTTTAGTAAAATATCCTTCATACATTCCTGAGATAGGCATAACAGTATACAACCTTAGAGCCATGCTTACCGTATGAGATAAACCACTTCTAAGTGGTTTACCTATTTTACACGGACACATGCCTAAATGTACACTGGTGGTTAATGTATTGTCAACAGCAGCTTTGAGCTTTCTTGCTGATTTTTTGGAAAAGACTTTGGCTTTAGGCCACAACCTACTTTCAAACATACCTCTGCAACTGACATCGGGTGTGCTCAGCCTTTACCTTTTTTAATATGCAGTACTTCCTACACCCCAAACTTTAGTGATTCTTAAACAATGCGCCATATACCTTTTAAAATCCACAGTTATACTTGTCTCCAAGGCGTTCACATTTTTCCTGCTATCAGCCCATATGTGTACACTTAGTAATTCTATGCTGTATATGACTATGGTGTTATCAGTAACGTCATCAGTGATGTCATCAATTATGTAATTTAACATATTGTGAGTGATGTAATATGTGAAGTTATAGGCAGTGCATGAAGAAGTGCACGTTACAGTTAGCTCATTAAACTCTAACTGAATAATTTCGGTTTTTGGCGTTTAAATGTCAGTTTTCACCTTATTTCAACACCTAACAATAATGATATGTTAACCTTTGCGTTTTTTCAGTGAATTTCTAGGGGTGTTTTTTTCTACCGTTTGATAAGATGTTATTAGCATACATAACTACAACATCACTTCAACCTGTGGAATTTCTGACAGTGTGTATATATATATGTATGGCCTGTTGAAGGCTTCGGCCGAAACGCGTAGACATTTGGTTGGGACAGCGTGTGTGTCTTTTGAATGGTGGGCACATTGTCGACCCTTTTTTTTGTGCTTTTTGTACCAACTTTTGCTGGTGTGATTTACCTGCAATCTAATCTTTTTTTCAATAAATAGCAGCCGATGAATTTATCGAGAATAAGTGGTTTTTTGAGTATTTTACCAGCTGGTATTGAACGATGTGCAGCCCTTGGTGTGCGATTTAAATACACCATTTTTCTGGATATTTTTATATATATATATATGTATATATATATATATACATATACCAGTGGTCACCAGAAGGTAGTTATAGTTAGGACCTACTTTCCATAGGAAGAGCGTTTTTTGTTTTGCCAATAACTTTGGTGCCATACGACAAATCTTCACAAAATTTTCACAATTAATACAACAGTCAATTCGGTTCTGTCTTGAAAGTTTCCAGGTAGTCTGTCAAGCGGGGGCTGAGAAAAAGGTACCCCGAAACACATTTCCCCCCTCCATTTTCTCATAGGGTCTTTGGACAAGCCTACAGCCAGAAACGCTGAATGGAATTACACCAGATTTGGCAGGAAGCTAGATCCTGATTCACAGATTGTGCTTTTTGTGATTTGGTGTAAATCCGTTCAGTATTTTTTTAGATTTTAAGGAACAAGTCATTTTGGGAATCCTCTACAGTACAGTCCCAAAGAAAAAAATGCAAAACAAATAAAAGGGGCCAAGGTAGGAATGCCCTGAGCCTCTAGCCTTGATCAAGGGGTCCATCAGAACCCCGCCAGGGCTGCAAAATATATATTTTTTAATTCTCTGAAAAAGCTGCAGATGGATCAGTATATTTGGGTGAGATTTATAAAAAAGGTGCGGTCTCCTGCACTTTAAATTTGTTTGGCCCTAGGGTGGGCCAGGTCCTGTCGGCATTAGGGGCTTGAAATAGGAGGGGTGCGCATAGGCCCCCTTCCTAGGGCTTTTAGGAGCCCTGGGACCACCACCTCCTCGGTGCGAAATGTCTTGATTATGTGGGGGTCACGCAGCCCCCCAAACCCCAGGGACCACCACCTCCCTGGGGCTACATGTATCAAAAATATTGTGAGGAGTCCTGCAGATCCCCCCGGGCCCTGGGCCACAACCTCCCAGGGGCTAAAAGTAATAACTAATGTGGGGGGGGGCGTGCAGAACCTCCTGGGTCCCCAGGGACCACCACCTCCCTGGAGCATGAGTTATAGTTACTGGAAATAAGTCTAATTATAACAGCTGAATTTCTATGGCTTTGTGAGAGTAAATTCAGACCATAACTGTAACTTCCCACTAGCCTTTGTTTTTTTCACTGAGGATATATATATATATATATATATATATACATACATATATATATGTGTAATTTTCAAAAAGACAGTGCAATTCGATCACACACCAAAGGGCTGTACAATATCCAGACAAGCTCGTAAAATGAGGAGTTGAAAATCACTCGTATGCAATATCATCGGCTCCAATTTGTTGAAAAGGTTCAAATGCAGGTTAAATTGACACCACATAAAAAAGTATAAATAAGTAAATGGCACTTATAAAAAGTCTCTAAAGTGCCTGCAAAGAACAAACACACGCTGTCCCAACCAAATGTCGACGCGTTTCGGCAATAGCCTTCAACTGGACATACATATAGATATGATTAATATTGGTATGATTATGCCCCCATATACAACATTCATTTTATGCGTACAAGCACTTCATTCATTCCTACAAGAATGGAAAACTGGACTTAGGGCCACATGTACAAAGCATTTTTCTAGTTGCAAACAGGCCGATTTAGAAAAATGCTTTATGGGATGTACAATGCCGAAACTGCGATTCGGTATCTTGTTACCTAATCACAATTTGGGTTTTGCGATTTGGTATTAGGAAGGGGCGCGTCCAGGACGAATCTAAATGGTATGTATGATTTTTTTGTGACCATGAATGCACTCACAAAACAATCGCAGTTAGCACCAATTAAAAATTGGTGCTAACCCAGTCGCAAAGGGCAAGGAGTCCTCAAGGGATACTTTTTCCTTTGTGAATGCATGCAAAAAGTTTTTTAAGAGCAGGCAGTGGTCCCACGACCACTGCCTACTCTTAAAAAATGAAACTGAAACTTTCATTTCTTTTCTTTTTAAACGCAGCCTGTTTTCCTTTAATGATAATGGGCTGCATTTTAAAAAAAGATTGCTTTATTGAAAAGCAGCCACAGACATGGTGGTATGCTGACCCCAGCAGGCCACCATCCCTGTGATTTTTGCGATTCCAGTGGGTCGTAAATTGCAACCTACCTCAGAAATAAAAAAACTTTCAACGATTTGGAGTCTTGTGTTCCACTGGAGGGTACTCAATAACAGGGTATTATTCTAGCACTGGGTAGCTTGATGTTTTAGTGTCGGCCATTGAGACAGATGGTGTCTTTCTGTTGAATCAGTGGTAACATGGCCACTATTCATTATGTCAGTTTTCATAATCAAAGACAATTAATGGTGCAGTCTTACAGAAATGAAAGACATGAGGTCTGTGAAAGAGGAGATGTTTTGTGGTGATTTACCATGAGCGTTAAAAAATACCAATTTGCAGGTAGTAGGCTACAACACTCATTTTTGGGGACTGAAAATTATATTTCGGTGTCAGATTTCGACCCAGAGAGTGGGAAAAAGGCAGAAAACCTACAAAGGAGGAGGAAGTTAGAGACTGAACAATGACAATGGAAGAAATCAGGAATGAAAAAGAGTAAGATAAAGTGGCAGGAAGTCAAGAGTAGTGGAAAAAAGAGGCATGAGATTAATTCAAAATTAGACAGTGGTGCTATTCAGCTACCTCAGCATTCAACTGCACCGACAGCGCACTCCTAATAAACCTGTAGGGCATTCCACTTATTTTTTGTTTTACAAATGGAGCACTTGCTAGTTTTATAAACTTGAACAGAAGTTACCATACATCAGTGTGCTTTCATTCTTAGCTGTCACTCTGCAGCTTTTCCGGCTGGTAAGTAGAGCACATGGGCCCACACCCCCACTCACTTACACACATGCATTCACATGCAAGCACACCCACACACATTCATAGTAATGCCCTGACATATGCATATACATTCAAACACACATCCATGCATGAGTCAAACTTTAAATAAAAGCCTAACACTTACCTTCTGCAGCAGATCTGGAGGGAAGCCTCTAAAGTTCAAGGAGGTTTGAGACTGATGCCACCTCTCATTGGCTGAACTTAGGTCAGCCAATGAGAGGAGGCAGCAGTCTCTGACTTGTCACAGAGTGGGATGGGTTCAGTGAGAGTTGCTGACCCTACCCTACTCTGTGACGACATATCAATCAATCAATCAAATAATTTTTTAGGTGCACTACTCACCCAGTAGGGTCTCAAGGCGCTTGGGGGGGCGGTTACTGCTCGAAAAGCCATGTTCTGCTTTCTGAAGGTTTCTGAAGCTTTCTGAAGGTTAGGAGGTCCTGGGTCTTGCGTTGGTTGGGGGGGAGGAGTTCCAGGTCTTGGTGGCGAGGTGGGAGAAAGATCTGCTGCCGGAGGTGGTGCGTTGGATGTGGGGGACAGTAGCGAGGGCGAGGTCGGTGGGGCGGAGCTATCGAGTTGGTATGTGGAATTTGACTAGTTAGTTGAGGTAGGCCGGTCCAGTGTCGTGGAGGGCTTTGTGAGCGTGGACAAGGATTTTGAAAATTATCCTTTTGTTGATGGGCATCCAGTGTAGGGATCTGAGGTCGGTGGAGATGTGTTTGTGGCGAGGGAGGTTGAGGATGAGACGTGCGGCTGCATTCTGGATTCGCTGGAGTTTTCTTTGAAGCTGGGCTGTGGTCCCTGCGTATGGGCGTTTTCGTAGTCCAGTCTGCTGCTTCTGATGGCGTGGGTGACTGTTCTTCTTGTTTTTAAAGGGATCCATTTGAAAGTCTTGCGTAGCATGCGAAGGGTGTTGAAGCAGGAGGATGATATGGCGTTGATTTGCTGGATCATGGAGAGAGATGAGTCCAGTATGATGCCAATGTTGCGTGCGTGGGTGGTGGGTGTTGGGGGTGGTCCGAGGGTGGTGGGCCACCAAGAGTCGTTCCATGCTGACTTGTTGGGTCCGAAGATGATGATCTCTGTTTTGTCTGAGTTCAATTTGAGGTGGCTTGCTGTCATCCAGTTGGCGATGTCGAGGAGTCCGGCGTGCAGGTTATTCTTGGCGGTGGCTGGGTTCCTAGTGAGGGAGATGATGACCTGGGTGTCGTCAGCGTATGAAATTATGGTGATGCCGTGGGGGCGGAGGACATATCAGTGATGGACAGCTTAAAGCTAAAGCACCCAGGTCCAAGACAATCACTGATGCGCCGCTCATAATCGGAGGTACTTTGCCAAGCTGAGGAGGTCACATACACTGATCTGTGACATCTTCAGCCCGGCAAAGTTCAACCTAGGCAGCCAGGCGCCTTCGCATTTAACGTATTCTTCAACTCCTGGTTGCCTAACCTGAAAATAAAAAGTGTCTATCAGGTTGACCTTTGCTCAACCAGACAGACACTCTTTTTTTCGGCCAAAAGGTGAGGGGGGCATGGCTCCTCCACCCTTAAGGACGGGGCTGTGCTGCTTTGCAGGTTAAGTATATTGTTGCAGTGAATGGAGGTGCAACGAGAGCCGACTCAAAGAATCAAGTCAGAATATGTAGGGTCTGCCATGCCTTTTACAATGTGTACATCAGACCGTGACAGCTATCTTAAAGGCTGCCAACTGGGAAATGGGGTAGGGTAGAGGCGGGGTTTTGTCTCTCCTAATAGTAAAAATGGTCAGGGTTGAATTGGACTGTAGGTCAATTAGGCAATGCCTGATAGGCTGGTCTCTCAGGTGAGCGCTTGGGTCGTTTTTTACTGTTTCATGGTCTGGTGGGATGGTTTTTACTGCTGATTTCCCTGATATTACCACAAACATTGCCTCCCGCAAGTTAAAATGCATGCAATCTGGCACACCTTGCAAAAAACCTATACACTGTGTCTGTACAAGTTCTAAACTGTCCTGTCTGAAGAATATGGGCCACTTGTTAGCTATTTGATTCGCTAATGAGGGCTAGTTTTATTTTGGTGGCAGTGCCCACGCCTATTTTCTGACCTAGTTCCACTCTGAACATCTTATATGTAATATAATCGTTTTAAAGAGCCAAGTTGGATATTTAACCTTGGGGGATCTCAGTATGTAACCTAGAACACAATTATTACTGTAGCATTAAAGGAATAAAGGAAGAAGTATTGCTATTATTACATGCATTTATCCACTCGGCCTTATGGTGTGATTACACAAGTGTTTAGAAACAATGTTACTGGGTGAAAATAAAAACTGAGAAGGAGGGGGAAGCAGTACAAGAAAGAATTATGGGTAGTTTCATGTTAACACATATTTTTAATGAGGTATTCTAAGTTGTTTTATTTTATACTAATAGGCAGCTGGCTACATCAACTTCTGAGATCTAGGGAAGGAATGTTGTGCCAATATACATCCGCTCACCCAATAACTAAAGAGAAAGGGTCTTTGGGTCTCTGCAAGCTTAGCCCATTTTTGTAATACAGCTTACGGGAGAGCCTTATTTATTTCGTTGCTCAAGAGGATAATGCAGGGCAATGCATCCCCTGCAGTGTCAGAGGGCTGCTGAATGACTGACCTGGGGGTATGGGTGGACCTCCTTTACTACCTGTTATCTTCACCGTCAACGTCTGTCTTTTTTGTGAGGGGTGTCTCACCCGACATCATATGGGCCACTTACAGGTTTTGTTCAGTGCTTAATCTGAGCCAGTGGCTGGCGGTGGGGGACACAGGCACTCATTTTCCTTCATCACACATTTCCTGAGAGCATGAGAGAAAAAAAACACGCACACAGAAAAGAAGGAGGAAGAAAAAAATGGAAAACATAAACAAAGGAAGAAAGCTGTAATCTGCAAGAGTAAGATAAAAGGGTAAGGGGTGTCTGGCAGAGTCGGACTATCCTACAGGGGGATCAGGCAGTGCCTGATGGGCTTGTCCGACAGATCAGTGTGTGGTGCGGTTTTTAGGGGCGAGCGCAAAGCTCTCCGTCCCCTGATGTAATCTCTCTTTGGGCTTCTAACCATGCCCATGTCACATCAGTAACTGTCATTGGTTTGTGGGCTTGCCTTTTAAAATCCGCTTGCTTTCATTAGTGAAAGGCATGCATACGTCATGCCTTTTACGGTGTTTAGCTCTCCTCGAGCGCATCGACCAACTACTGAAATCATACGAGGCTCGGTGTTTTCCGTCTGGTTTCTGGGCTACTTTTTCTCTTTATTTCACAGGGCGATCTCGCTGGGCAGAAGTCGAGCGCTTTGTATGACATCAATCCTGTTACATAGGTAATTGCACTTTTGCCGGTTACATAGATAATTGCACTTTTGCCGGTTATATGGATAATTGCACTTTTGCTGATAGGTTTCACTGCAAGCAAACTTTTATTTCTCTTTGTGTGTCTGCTTTGCGCTGATGGCGGCCATCGGCTCGCTCATGTGAAACTTTTACTTTTCAGTTTATATGGCAAGAAAAGTTTGGTTAGTTATGTGAAACTGTTTTACTTTTCATTTTCAATATATGTGGCAAGAAAAGTCTGGTTAGGAGTTTACAATGCTAATAGCTCTAACTCGAGCAAACGCGAAACCCATTGCATTGCAAATGCTTGTTTAGCAGTTGTGGGCTGGCTTTACGGCCAGGTGCGCCAGTTTTACGGTTTATTTCCCTAATATCACCACTTTTTTTTTTTTAGCTATCTGATTCTCTTTTTGGGGCCACTTTTATTCTGGTTTTCTATTTTTTGTCCCAGTCTGACCCTAGTACCTGATCATGGATTTAAGAGGCCTAAGGTGGCTTCAGCACTATGGCAGCCTTAGTTATTGGTGCGCCAACATTTATTAGCACTGACTGCAGGCTTCTGAGCAGTGCTTTGGGCACCAGCACTCTTTATTTTCCAAACTAATCACTGGTTTTGTATCTAAAGCTATAGAAGCCCAGCGCAGTCCTCTGATCCCCTGGGAGCCATCTCTTGTCTTGGGAAAGTCAATGCACAGATATTGCCATGGCGAATGATTTATGTAAGCTGTTAGACATTAGGTAGGAGGGGGTGGAGCAAGTTTCTGTATGTAACCTGCCTATTTCTAACATAAACCACCAGAGTTTCCATCTGATGTCTGTTGCCTGATTACCCATTGGTTTCACACTCCCAGCAAACATAAGTAAACACCCTCATTGGGTACACCCGCTGCAGACCATGACTCCATGTCCAAACACAGGAAAAACTCACACTTAATAAATTCTACCCCAGGACTCCTTTTTAAATGGTTTTGCATTTTTATATAGCGCGGACTCTGCCCCAAGTTATGGGAGTGCTTTACATGAGTGCCAGTTACATCACACACATTCATTTTTGTAGGCCATGGAGATTTTGTGTTATGCCTAGAATCACAGGACGCTGAGCCGACGTCGAGACTCGAGGCAGGTTCCGCACCTCCAAAGTCGGCAGCTTTGGCCATCACACCACATCCTCTCTCCATCCTTTGTGTTGTTGGCTTCCCACCTGCTCCCTGCCATCGCTGCATCCTTCTGCACTGGCCATAGGTAGCTCAAGCGGACAGTTGGCGGCGACCAAGCATCACAGTGTCGCATGGCCACCAATGGCGTATGCTGTGTGCAAGGGATGATTGCCCACTGTGGTCCATGCAGTACTTGTTCTTTGCACCAAAGACGTTTACTCTGGTGCTGCCTCTACTGTACTGCCTCCGTTTACAGAATCTCAAATAATGTGTGTGTGTGTGTGTGTGAGTGTGAGTGTGTCTCAGTTTACAGAATCTCAGATATTGTGTGTGTGTGTGCCTCTGTTTACATAATCTCAGTTGTTGTTTGTGTGTGCCTGTTTACAGAATTTCAGATATTTTCTGTGTGTGTGTGTGTGCCTCTGTTCACAGAATCTCAGATATTGCGTGTATGTGCTTGTGTGTGTGCCTCTGCTTACAGAATGCCAGATATTGTGTGTGTGCCTCTAGTTACAGAATCTCAGATATTTTCTGTGTGTGTGTGCCTGTTTACAGAATCTCAGATATTTTCTGTGTGTGTGTGTGCCTGTTTACAGAATCTCCGATATTTTCTGTGTGTGTGTGTGCCTGTTTACAGAATCTCAGATATTTTTTGTGTGTGTGTGTGTGTGCCTCTGTTCACAGAATCTCAGATATTGCGTGTATGTGCTTGTGTGTGTGCCTCTGCTTACAGAATGCCAGATATTGTGTGTGTGCCTCTAGTTACAGAATCTCAGATATTGTGTGTGTGTGTGCCTCTGTTTCCAGAAACTCAGATGTTGTGTGTGTGCCTCTGTTTCCAGAAACTCAGATGTTGTGTGTGTGCCTCTGTTTATAGAATGTCAGATATTGTGTATGTATGTTCGTGCGCGCAATACATATGCTGTGTATTTAAAGAACCACGCACCCTTTCTAAATGTGGTGCACATGATCTGTGTATGAGGGAATCACTGGGGAACAGGGATACGTCCAGAACCTAACCCTAAACTACAAAACGGCAAAAAAAGAATACATTTATTTTAAAATTGCCCGAAATGAATGACCATCAAACGTTCTGCAGTTATGCCGCTCAGCGGCAAACCGAGCTCTCATGGCTTTCAGTGCAAGCCTTCGCAGGTACGGTGTGTTGTTTGTAACTGCGGGCTCTTCCTGCACGACCAGCTCGCGCGAGGAGCCCTGGTACTGAACGTACTGCAAACATTCACAACCACACACGTAACCAACAATTACAGTGTTGCACGCGCGAGCTTTTCAGTTTTGTGTAAATATTTTAATTGATTTTCCAAGATACAAAGAAAACAGCAAACACGATAGTACAATTACAGAGTATCGACGCGGAGTAGGAGGTAAAGGGGCTGAAACGAGTATTTAATTTGGAGGTTTGTTACTGTACTTCTGTTTCCTGAGTCAGGCAAATGTGTCTAACCTAAGGGTTCCTGTACCTGGGCAGGCGTATGAAATATTTTGGCTTACATTGAGTTTTACCATTGTAAAATCGAAAACATGCAAATACCACCGAGATCTAGGACTAGAATATATAATCACCGAGCCTACTTAGCAGGTTTATGCACCTTTTATAGGAATATGTGCACAACCTTCATGTCATAAGTTTCAATCGTAGAGGGGCAGGTTCAGTCTTGCAAACTTCCAGTGTCGATTGAAAGAGTCCTGCTGACTCCTGTGCATTTATTCTAGCTGCAGATGAGCACCTATCTTCATATCTAACTTATTAAAGCCTGCGAGGACCCTTTTAAATAATGTGGTCGTCCATGTTGCCTAAATACAGTGGTAAAAGTTCTCTAAGCTAATAATGTCTCTAAAGTTGGAGCCTTCAATATCATCCCCGACTTTACTGGGTTTGAGCCACAAATACGGGTTAATTTGTGGTAATTTCGTTGTTGGGCGTATTTCTTTATTTGTGTGCTAGTTATAACGACTAGCATTTCAATGGTTGGTAAACTTCACAGGATTTTCATGATGTAATTTGGTATTAAACAACTTCAATAAGTAAGTATTCATTATCCTGAACTGATTACCTGATTGAACGATGGACAATTTGTTACATTATAAAGGTCGGGTTGTCTGTAATCGGATTACCTGTCCTAGGTTGACAGCCTGTGTTCAGATGATCATAAATGTGTGGTCGGATGCTCCTGTACCATTGGTTGGTGAACCAAGTAACTTGTGTTCAATAGTCACAACTGGGGACAGAATCTATGTTGGCTTGGCTCTTTGTCTGTGGTACCCTAGATGGTGAAGGACAGATCTCTGCCTGAAACCTGGGAGCCTGAAACTTCGCCACTTCTTCCTGCCGGCCAGGGTCCTGCCGTGGAGGCTACAGTGTCCTCTGGGGTACGGCAGTAGACGCCACCCTATACACTTGTACCTGCAGTTGCCTTCAAAAGTGCTGCTAATCCCCCAATCCATTGCCCCTTTCCTGCCCAATCATGTCATCCATGGCCCTGGCATGAGCTGATCATTCAGTGACATTGCAGTACTTAGTTGGAGTGGCTGCCTAACACGCAGCTTCTGAGAAGACTGCCATGTGGCATCTGAAGGGTTCCTAGTGCCGGTGAGATCCTGTAGCCGCAGGAGGGCCGGAAGTAACCCAGGACCACTCATACAAAGATGGGGAGAGACTGAATGGTCCTAAACCCAAGAAGCTGAGTTTTAAGACCAAAATAATAGGCGGGGCACAAACTGCACCTACAGACCGAACTTGAACTCTGAACCTGGGAGAAGGGAACCCAGTGAAAAAGAGGCTCCACCAGAGACAGATGGAGGCCTAGTTGCAGAGAGCACAAAGCCTATCAGCCCTGAACTGGATAATCATGCATTATTGAATGTGTAGTGGAGTTACTGCTAAGTTTCGGTGTAATAAAGTACTTGTCTTTACCATAAAGAGAAGCGCTGGACTGTATATTGATCTTAATGGGCTGCCGGGGAGTGGTATTGTTTTTGAGCTCTTGTAATCCCCACAATACATTCCTTAAGAAGCCTGTGACTGCTCGCCCTCGCTACTACTAAGTCAAGTGCGGAAAGGGTTGTACTTGCCTGATCTTGCAGTGCCATAGTAGGGCAGACCTCAGAACAGCACTAGTAAAAGGCCTCCACCCCAATGGTTGTGGCCCCGTAACTCCTGTCTGCCCTGTGGCCTCCTGAACGGGTTCTGAAATGGGGCAGATTAGTGGAGGATAAAATGAGATAAGGTCCAAATTAGAAGCTTCAGCAGAATAGTTTAAAGAGTAAAGGTAACCCACTATGTTATTTTAATACCAGATAAACTGCTGTTTTGAAAAGCTTATTCAATGACACTGCTCTCTTGTTTGACAAGTGCACACCTATTTTGCTGCATTTTGGTTGACAGATCAAAAGCAACAGTTTAAAAAGATATTTTCACCTTTCTGAGCCCGTCCTCTGTCCTCTTGAGATGGTATGGAGAGAATTCGGAAAGCAGCTTCAGAACTGATGTTCAAGCCCTGGTACTCTCGCTTTGCAATGGTGTTAATACCCTGTCCTCCCAGAATCCACACTGGCAACCCTTTAGGGCATCCTACATGCTGCATGATGTCTCATCCAGAACCTGACAACAAAAAGATCACATCATGCCCGTTGTGATTCATCTCTATTGGCTTGGACCTGGTCACAAGTGGATAGATGCCCGGAAGGGGAAACATGCTGAACAACTAGGTCCTAAACAACTACTTGCCTAAACCACTACTGCTAAACAACTAAAAAGTCTCTACAACGATGTACTGAACAACTACTGTCTAAACAACGATTTTGCCTGAATAACAATTGCCTGAACACCGAATTTTAAGGTAAGTTTTTCTTTTTTTTAATGGTTTATTAGTTGTTTAGAATTTATATATATATGTTGTTTAGAATTTATATATATATTTATATATATATATATATATATATATATATATATATATATATGTATATATATATATATATATTGAAATTGATATATATATAATTTGTTCCGAATTTATATATATATAAATTCTAAACAACTAATAAACCATTAATAAAAAGAACAACTTACCTTAAAATTCGGTGTTCAGGCAATTGTTATTCAGGCAAAAACGTTGTTTAGACAGTAGTTGTTCAGTACTTCGTTGTAGAGACTTTTTAGTTGTTTAGCAGTAGTGGTTTAGGCAAGTAGTTGTTTAGGACCTAGTTGTTCCATCACATATTCGCCTGGAAGGCACGCTCCAGAATGATACAGGCTGTGCAGGTTTTGTGAGATCCGCTCTCATATATCTCGCTATTCTATCCTCATCTTAAAATTAGTATTTATCCTTGCACATCATTTGATTATCAAATTAGTGATGCCAATATAGTTGAATACATAATGGATACTGACAAGAACACAATCATAAGTGCAATATGTATATTTTGGGAGTATCCTAATGATGTTTCTGAAATTAGTTAATATTTTTAGTTTTTTTCTTTTCCATCTCTTCCAAATGGATTGTGTGAATGATACTGCACATTATTTATGTGTTGGCATCTTGTTGTACATACTTTCACCCAAACCTAGTAATTAAAAGTGATAAAATATATACACGGACATTCATGGAAAACACCCTACAGGGGCAGTCTAATGAACTACTAGGGAATAAAAGATTACAACTGGACTTCACAAAGGAGTCACACATTTCACTTATATCACTCACACATAACTGGGATATTACACAACAAACAGACAGAGCACAATATACATGTTTGAGGGAGCACAGAAGAATCACTGTTTGGGATTAGACTGGCACGGCAGCTGATGGGTGCCTCAAACAGAGTGGTCCACTGAGAAGTTGAGGGGTACCTGATATCACACGAATCATACCTCCACCTTTACAAATGTTAACCCCTAGACTTCTGATTCCAACACAAATGTTTGTGTGCATTATACTGAATACATCTAACATAGGCTAGCCCCTGGAATGTGGAGGTTGGATTTTGGCAGTGCAACTTGGAGGCATGGTTTCTCGTACTGCCTCTGGTATAACATTTAAAGAGGAAGCTCTAACGACCACATTGTTTGGCATTGGATGGCCCACAACACAAAACCCAGACACGCCCAACAGCTAATTATTGCCAATTCAACTTCAGTCACTTTTGTACAATTTCGAATATTGAAAATTAGCTCTTGGCATCTGCAACCTTTCTCTGCGGAGCATTTGAGTAGGAAAGAAACACATGGTACTTATCAGGCTGTACTCATTCCAGTGCATCCCGATTTAGGACTAGATGAGGGGTTGCACTGGAATGAAGGAGTGCAAACTCTGCACATATAATTACTGTTGCCATGCAGTCACAGTACACCAGAACACTGCAATTATGAGATAAGCGCCTCTAAATTGGGACTAAATGTGCTGACTCGGAATTACCATGCATAATTCCACACAGTATTCCCTGTTCCAAGGGGCTTAATGCTAACAGTGGGCAGAACTCATGGAATTTTACTCTGCGCAATTCTGCAGAGTTAAGTAAAAACTCTGCAAGATTCTGCATAGCTCTGCCAATGGGTGGAAATATACATGTTGTGCTGCCATTTAGTGCTGCTAGGGCACTCTATGCTGAAAAAGCAGGGCAAATGGCACACGTTCCAGGCAAGATCGCACGGCCATTCAAGCTGATTTTGATGCCGCTCTCGAAGCAAATCTATTGAGAGCAGCCCTCTGATCATGGATACTCACGGTCACCCACGTTAGAAAATCTTGCCAGAAGTCCTCTGAGCAACTGAAAATCCCACTGGGGAAGGCCAAATCTCTCTCACACTCACCAGTTCACATTTCTGGAGCCTAATGGAACTGGCAGAATTTGGCAGGATATCCGCATTACAAGAGTAATGTGGAACCGCCAATTTTCGGCAATTCCGCAAGTGGAATGAAATTTTCTGCATGAGCCTATTTAATGCATATATTTACCACCTGCTTGGAGAAAGAGGTAAATGCGTACAGAGGTTTCTGTGTGGGGCTGAGGTAGAGGGGGCCAGCAAGTGTGGGCAGGAAAGGCGACATTTAGTTCTGGCATGGGGAAGTATTACCTACTCTCTGTAGAAATGTGCCCCTTTATGACATGGTCACCCCCACGTTTTGCCTGGTATTCATTGCAAGTTTGACTGAAAATGCACTGGGTTCCTGCTAACCAGGTCTCCAGTGCTAGATCACTTTCCCTAAAACTGTGCAATTGTTCCCCAATTGGCAATACCTTAGACCCCCGTTAGTTCCTAGTGAATGGTACCCCTAATACCTAGGGCATAGGTACCAAAGAGTGTCTCCAAAGGCTGCAGCATGTATTGTCCCATCCTCAGGGACCTCTCACAAAGCATGCACAGACTGTCATTGCAGGTTGCGTGTCTTGGTGCAGCTAAAAGTGAAAACACGACATAGCACACCACCTGTGAGCAATCTCCCCTAACATTGCATGCAATATGTGCAAGCCACCCCCACTGCAGGGTGTAGATATGCCCCTGCTATGTCTTTGTCAATTCTTAGACACAGTGAGTGAACAGGGAAGCCATTTAAGTACATGTGCTGGACACTGGCTAGTACGAGTTCCCCTGATACATGATGGCTTAACTGAAAAGTTGGATGTTTGGTATCAAACCTCTTGAATAAATAAACCCTAACTTATGCCAGTAATGGATTTATTAATACATGCCACCCAGAGGGCACCTTAGAGGTGCCCCTGAAAATCTACCATCTACCCGTGTGCAGACTGACCCATTTTAGCCAGCTTGCCACCACCAGTCATGTGTCTGACCCTCCAAGGTGAGAGCCTTTGCTCTTGGGGTGGTCAAAAACCAATCCTGGTCTGGGAGAGGTGCCCCACTCCACCCAACAGGATGATCTGCGACTCTGCATTCCAAGGCTGGGAGCTTCAAAGAAGCCCACTGCCCTTGGCATTCATATCTGGCTTCACTCACAGGTGAGATGCAAACCCCCCCGCCCCAGGGTCGATTTGACAGCTGGACAGGTGGGAAATATAGTATTCAGGGAGGCGTGTCCACCCCTCAAGTCAATCTCATCCCTAAGGTGAGCTGCCTGATGTGGACACAACTTTTAGAAATATGCCATCTTGGTGTTGGCAAATGTAGGAACTCTAGGACAGGGTTATGTCCACCTCTCACAGGATGTGGTCAAATAGGGGGTGTGGTGACCCCAGGGGTAAGTAGCCCATTGGCTACTTCCCTACACTCCCCAAAACACCCCTGAATGTAGTATTTAGGGGAGCCCCTGGTACCAGGAAATCAGATTCCTGCTTACCTACGCAGAAGAAGGAAACCTAAGAAATGCAAAAGCAAAGCCACAGGAAGAAGCACCTGACTTGCCCCCAGCCCTGCTAGCCAGTCTGAAGTTCCCACTGATTTGTGCCAAAGTCTACTAGTTTGGAAAGCTGCTGTGCCACCAAAAACCTGGGAGGCCTGCCTGCCTTCCACAAAAACCCAGGAACTCCCGTGGAGCAGCAGAGCTGCTTTTCTGCAGCTTGCAGGCACCCCAAGACAAATGTGAGGGCTCGGGACCACAGAAAACCTGACACTGGAAAGCACCACTGCACCCATGCCGCTTAACCAAGGTTGAAGTGGGTCAACTGTGCCAAGGTGGTACCCCAGCCCTCCAGAGACAAAGCCCACCTTGGACTTGTCTGCTGTGGACTCAAGGACGCCACCTGCAGCCTTTGATTCTGGTCCCCTCAACCGTGAGTGCTCCCATCGGAGAAAACCTTACGCCTCAGGACACCTCTGCACCCGTTGCCCCTGGCCCATGGAGAAGAAGACCAAAGGTGTCCCTTCGTCCCCAAGCATCTCACAACTTCAACCCACCTGTGATTCTTCCTGACTGACCAGACTGATCCCCATTGACTAACATTGGGTACCAGTTGGCGTACTACACCTCTGCGTCCGGCCATCCCAGTGCTGCCTGGAGTGACTTGCTGGTGTGATCCTGACCCCTGCCCAATAGTTACCTTACGTCCAGGAGATTGGTCCCATAAATCACTATACTATACCTGAATGCTGTAATTGTTTTTCTCACCATAGGATAACATTGCAGCTTTTCAGAAATTGCACTGTCATTTTTTCAAAACTGTAAAGATTTTTCTTGCAACACGTACTTACCTGAACGTATTGATTCTGATGCTAAAACATATATAAAAATACTTATGTTTGTAAATTGGTGTGGATTTCCTTCTTGAGTTGTGTGCCTCATTTATTAACTATGTGTGTGTATTTGCGTATATCTCACACTCCTTTCTGATAAGCCTAAGGCTGCTTGACCACGCTACCCTTTAAAAGAGCAACTTGGGATTGTTAAAGCAAGCCCCTGTCCACTAGTAAGGGAACCCCTGGACTCTTCCCACGATATATCTAATTTTGATACATCATGTAAATAGCCAGCTTCCTACACTCCTCCATTGCCAAAGAAAAAAGTCAGGAGGGGTTGGGTTCCAAGGCCTGGCTGCTGTTCCAGCCAAAGCCTCAAACTATTTTATTGGCTGTAATTCCTGGACAGTAAAATCTGTCCTGGTATTCCTGTGCCTGGGAAAACCGGATACAGGAACACTAGTAGGCTGTTTGAACATTGAAAATATGCATACTAGGTAGTTAGCACTAAAAAGTATAGAGGCTTATAGAAATAGTAAAAAGAATACTGCCATCCTAAGCTTGACAAAAGCACCTAAGTAGTGAAGGATATCTACTGAAAATTGGGCTGGTACAAGGCTTCTTTACAACATCTGGGTGGGCTACCTAAATGACACTAAACCTTGCTGAGCTATGCCTAAAACAGACAATACCCATAATGGTTATTTTCAGGATGGTTTGTGGGGCTTCCGTCTTTAAATGTCATCTATAAAGCTGTGCCAAGCGGTTACTTCTATCGCACATACTTTTTATAAGCAGTTCTAGGGAGAAATAATTAAATAATCAAACACTACAGAGCCTGGCACAGTTCTCAAGACTGGGCAAGTGATATATTTTCCCTGCAAGAAAATTGTATGGTACTCCCTAATCACTATTTTCACAACTTTTCTCAGTCCATCAAGCCCTACACACTCCTCTTATCGTCCAGAGTATTGTGGGGTTTCCCTTTGTCCTCTATGGCAGTCAAGGTCCATGAAGCCATATCAGATAATCACTCACATGACATTAATGAAACAAAATGACTATTACCTCTTGGGTCCACTTCCTCACTGAGGTGATCCACCTCCCAGATAGGCACTTCCTAGCTATTTGAAAACCTCAATTTATCCTTGTCCTTGAAAGGACCCCTAAAAGGACCATTTATACCATCATCTCGTCCATACATTTTGTTGGGCCATGCACTTATCATAGCAGTTACAGAGATGCTATTGCTGGCTCTGCATATGGATGGTCTGTATCACGAGGCACTTGTCTATGATCTCATCTAATCTCAGTTGATTAGCAGTATGAGTGCTGAATGCTTGCTGTAAAAGCTATAGAATGGCATCCACGGTTGCACTAGTGTTTGTAGAAGCAACACTGCTTTGTTTTATTTTGCGTCAATATTAGTGCTCATCAAACACTGTGGGAGCCAGCCCGAAGCCTGAAGAATACAGGATCTCTAGGTGGAATTTGTTCCTTGTCTTTTTTGTTGGCTGTGCTGGAGCAGGTATTCACACGGAAAAGGGGAAAACACCACAAATAAGAGAGAAGTGATTTCCTCCTCTACCGAGTTGCTGATAACCGTTCCAAATTAGCTTCTTAAGACTATGAAGAAAACATTAGGAGGGGGTGTCATAGGCTTCCCCATGAACACACGTGAACTATTTCATTCTGTCCGGATGCAAATACGAAGGAAATATTAAGGGAACGTTTATCAAAATCTTCTACAAAATAAAATAAATGTTTATTTATGAAACTAGGGGATTCTGTACCATCATTGTCATCCTTACTGTGATATTCTGTTCACAAGGAAAGTCACCAATCTGGAAAGTGGACTTGGAGCAGGTCTTGAATTACTCAGGAAAAAATATGAGTTTTCAAAAGGGAGAAGAAGCCCCTTGAACCAGTGAGATATTGTTCAGGCAGTTTTACAGACGCTCCAATCCCAGACAACACTCTCACATTTTATCAAAGATTTATATATCTAGGAATCTGTTGCATCCTAGTTGCAGTTATATAGGGGCATATTTATGAAAAGTGGCACTGCACCTAGTGCAGCGCCACTTTTCTTGTGCCCCTTAGCGGCCGCCTAACGCCACCATGGTAGCACCGTATTCATAATACAGCGCACCATGGCGGTAGATAGGGTGACTAGCGTCATAATTTGTGGCGCTAGTCCGGCACTTTGCAGGACTAGCATCACAAATTATGATGCCAATCCTGCAAAGCACCCAGAGGCCCATTGTTATCAATGGAAGCCTCTTTTTAACACCTGCACTTAGCAGGCGTTAAAAAATGCAGATATAAATGGCACAAAGGAATCCCATAGATTCCTTTGCACCATCTTTAAGACCCCCACCACCAGAACGCCCGCCCCTTTCATACATTATGCCTGGTGCAGGCACAATGTGGAGCAAGGGGTTACAAAGTGGCTTTTTGCACCACTTTGTAAATATGGTGCGTGGGAAATGCCACCTTAACTCCACAATTGCATCATAATAAATGCAGCAAATGTGGCACAAGGTGGCTCTAGGGCCTCATGAATATGCCCCATATTGTTTCACTCACCTGATGCTAAAGGTGCTGAAGTGGATGGGTAGCATGCTACTCCCTGGAAAACTTTGCATGGGAGAGTGCGTGTTAACAATGTGGCCTATGTGAGTAGTGTTTCAATGTTGACCATCAAGACCACATTCGAGTTCTTATAGTCTTTTGTCACTTTGCCTTCATGTGAGCAAAAGCATAAAGGAGTGAGAAATGCAACACTTAAGTATTATATGCTAGTGTATGGATGGGTAGAAAATGTGTGAGTGTCATAGGTGTATGAAGGTAATTGGTAGGAAGCCTATACGTAATGGGTGTAGGAACAACTTCTGTGAAAAGACATGGCTGCACACGCATACCTACTGTATTCGGAGTGGACAGTGCCATATGATTTAAAACCACATTGAGCATGGAACAAAGAAACTGGTCAGAGGTAAGGGGTGGTACCTTTGGGAAGTACAATTTGCCATCAACTATGATATATGTTCTAAAACACACGAGCAGCAGACAGACAACCTATAACAGTTGGTTTGTACTAATAGGTATGATGCACACTCTGAGAACACTACCAAAGAGACACTCGGAGCAGCCCATGACATTAGATATTATGTGTTAGAAATGGGGTTTTTGGTTGGCAGTTAGGTTGCCCTCTGGCCAAGCAAGAACCCTCACTCTAGTCAGGGTAAGTCACACACAATCCAAAATCAGCCTGTGCTCACCCTCCGGTAGCTTGGCACGAGCAGTCAGGCTTAACTTAGAAGGCAATGTGTAAAGCATTTGTGCAATAAATCATACAACACCATAGCATAACACCACAAAAATACACCACACAGTATTTAGAAAAATATATAATATTTATCTGGGTATCTTCAGGTCAAAACGATCAAAGTTGCAATATGAATTTGTAAAGATATCACTGAAAAGTGATATAAAGTGTCTTAAGTCTTTAGAAAGTAAACAGAGTCTCTTTCAAACACAAAGTACCTGGTTTCTGGTGGAAAATCTCCTCAGAGGGCCACAAAGGAAGAGGTGCGTGGAAAAAGGGTGTGTGCGTCGATTTCTCCCCAGCACACACGGACTTGCGTCGTTATTTTCCACACGGGGAAGTCGGGCGTCGTTTTCCGGCGCGCGGACAGTCTCTTTCTGTGGGTCGCGGGGATTACCAGATGTCCCGGGTCTGTGCGTGGATTTTCCTGCTTGTTTTCCGGCTGCGCGTCGTTCTGCGGGGCTGTGCGTCGAAGTTTCGATCTCACGGCAGGCGTCGCGTCGATTTCTCCTGCGGAGTCGGGCGGCGTTGTCCTTGCGAGGCCGTGCGTCAAAGTTTTGATCTCACGGCAGGCGTCGCGTCGATTTCTCCTGCGGAGTCGGGCGGCGTTGTCCTTGCGAGGCCGTGCGTCAAAGTTTTGATCTCACGGCAGGCGTCGCATCGATTTCTCCCGGGAAGTCGGGCGGCGTTGTCCTTGCGAGGCCGTGCGTCAAAGTTTCGGTCGTCCCGAAGGCGTCGCGTAGATCAGCGTCGGTGTGCGGCGTTTTTCTTGCCGCGGAACAAGCTGTGCGTCGAAAAGTTCGGCGCACGGAGCGTCCAAGAGGAAGAGTGAAGTCTTTTTGGTCCTGAGACTTCAGGGAACAGGAGGCAAGCTCTATCCAAGCCCTTGGAGAGCACTTTTACAGCCAGGCAAGAGTTCAGCAAGGCAGCAGGCCAAAAGCAAGGCAGCAGTCCTTTGTAGAAAAGCAGACAGGTGAGTCCTTTGAGCAGCCAGGCAGTTCTTCTTGGCAGGATGTAGTTTCTGGTTCAGGTTTCTTCTCCAGCAAGTGTCTGATGAGGTAGGGCAGAGGCCCTGTTTTATACTAAGTTGTGCCTTTGAAGTGGGGGTGACTTCAAAGAGTCTCTAAGAAATGCACCAAGTTCCCTTTCAGCTCAATCCTGTCTGCCAGAGTCCCAGTAGGGGGTGTGGCAGTCCTTTGTGTGAGGGCAGGCCCTCCACCCTCCCAGCCCAGGAAGACCCATTCAAAATGCAGATGTATGCAAGTGAGGCTGAGTACCCTGTGTTTGGGGTGTGTCTGAGTGAATGCACAAGGAGCTGTCAACTAAACCTAGCCAGACGTGGATTGAAGGGCACAACAAGATTTTAGTGCAAAGAAATGCTCACTTTCTAAAAGTGGCATTTCTAGAATAGTAATATTAAATCCGACTTCACCAGTCAGCAGGATTTTGTATTACCATTCTGGCCATACTAAATATGACCTTCCTGCTCCTTTCAGATCAGCAGCTGCCACTTCAACAGTGTATGAGGGCAGCCCCAATGTTAGCCTATGAAAGGAGCAGGCCTCACAGTAGTGTAAAAACGAATTTAGGAGTTTCACACTACCAGGACATATAACTACACAGGTACATGTCCTGCCTTTTACCTACACAGCACCCTGCTCTAGGGGTTACCTAGGGCACACATTAGGGATGACTTATATGTAGTAAAAGGGGAGTTCTAGGCTTGGCAAGTACTTTTAAATGCCAAGTCGAAGTGGCAGTGAAACTGCACACACAGGCCTTGCAATGGCAGGCCTGAGACAGGGTTAAGGGGCTACTGAGGTGGGTGGCACAACCAGTGCTGCAGGCCCACTAGTAGCATTTAATCTACCTGCCCTAGGCACATGTAGTGCACTCTACCAGGGACTTACAAGTAAATTAAATAGTCAATCATGGATAAACCAATCAGTAGTACAATTTACCCAGAGAGCATATGCACTTTAGCACTGGTTAGCAGTGGTAAAGTGCCCAGAGGTCAAAAGCCAACAACAACAGGTCCGAAAAAATAGGAGGAAGGAGGCAAAAAGTTTGGGGATGTCCCTGTCAAAAAGCCAGGTCCAACATGACCCCCTACCAGCCTAAAGCCAGGGGAGAACAATCACTATCCTGATGTACTTCCCTGTTTGAGGCGACAGAACAAGGACCCAGGCCCACAACAGCAGGGGCATGCTCCAGTTCTTCGCCTTCCTGACTCCAATTGGATCACTCTGTCCATACTCTCAGGGCCCACTAAGCCAACCCATGGGGAACCTTTCTCCTTACCTGCGGATCCCATCTGTGCAGCACCTAACCTTACTTTGCTCACAGATGTATCCCAGGAGCAGGATAGTACCACCATGACCAACACAGTGGTGTTGCCCACTCTACCCCTGGGGTGTGACACTTGTCCCCTCCCCAGGGATAACTCTGTCCACCCGGACAGCAAGCCACAGTGATTACTGACAGCTGCCAGGGATGAGAGCCAGGCCCCAGGCCTCTCAAAGCTCTCCAACCACTGTGGCTGTGGAGAGTGGGAGGCGGTAGCCCCAGGTGCTGGGCACCCTTTAACCACTCTCCCTTCCACCAGGTCAGGGATGACAGCCTGAACCTGGTCCTCCCCTCTGGGGCTTTGTACCCTCCCTCCTGGAGCGGTACCTCCAGAGTCCAACATGGTCAGGGTGCTTACAGAAGTCACCCTGTACCATTCCTCCACCAGTGCAGGGCTGTTAACCTGCAACTGGCCCTCCAACCTGGGGCCTGTACCTTCAGGTTGGACTAGGGCCCGGGGTGAGGCTTCCCTCCCCCTGCCCTCCCTTCTGGGGTCCAGCACCCTCCAACTAGGAGTGGCCTCCTCAGAAGACAACATGGTAGGGGCACTGTTATCAGTAGCCCCTCCCTCCAGGTCCGGGGGGACACCCTGAACCTGGTCTTCCAGCCCAGGGTCTGTACCCTCAGACTGGATCACTGCCTGGCAAACCAGGACTTCCTGGGAGGCACACCTACCCCCCACCAGGTCAGAGTTTAACCTCTGCACCTGACCATTCAACTCAGAGTCACCACCCTGAAGTTGAACAATTGCCTGGCACGCCAGGACTTCCTGGACGGCACACTGACCCTCCACCAGGTCAGAGTCTAACCTCTGCACCTGACCATTCAACTCAGAGTCACCACCCTGAAGTTGAACAATTGCCTGGCACGCCAGGACTTCCTGGAGGGCACACTGACCCTCCACCAGGTCAGAGTTTAACCTCTGAACTTGGCCATTCAACTCAGAGTCACCACCCTGAAGTTGAACAATTGCCTGGCACGCCAGGACTTCCTGGAGGGCACACTGACCCTCCACCAGGTCAGAGTTTAACCTCTAAACTGGGCCATTCAACTCAGAGTCACCACCCTGAAGTTGAACAATTGCCTGGCGCACCAGGACTTTCTGGGAGGCACACCTACCTCCCACCAGGTCAGAGTTTAACCTCTGAGCCTGGTTCCCCAACCCAGGGTCACCACCCTGAGGTTGGGCAATTGCCTGGCACGCCAGGACTTTCTGGGGGGCACACCTACCCCCCCACCAGGTCAGAGTTTAACCTCTGAACCTGGTCATCCAACCCAGAGTCAACACCCTGAGGTTGGACAATTGCCTGGCACAGCAGGGCTTCTTGGGAGGCACACCTACCTCCCACCAGGTCAGAGTTTATCCTCTGAACCTGGGTATCCAACCCAGAGTCACCACCCTGAGGTTGAACAATTGCCTGGCACGCCAGGACTTTCTGGGGGGCACACCTACCCCCCACCAGGTCAGAGTTTAACCTCTGAACCCGGTTATCCAACCCAGAGTCAGCACTCTGAGGTTGAACAATTGCCTGGCACGCCAGGACTTTCTGGGGGGCACACCTACCCCCCACCAGGTCAGAGTTTAACCTCTGAACCCGGTTATCCAACCCAGAGTCAGCACTCTGAGGTTGGACCACTGCCTGGTACACCAGGACTTTTTGGGGGGCACGCCTACCCCCCAACAGGTCAGAGCTTATCCCCTGAACCTGGTTAGCCAACCCAGAGTCACCACCCTGAGGTTGAACCATTGCCTGGCAGGCCAGGACTTCCAGGGAGGCACACCTACCTCCCACCAGGTCAGAGTTTAACCTCTGAGCCTGGTTCCCCAACCCAGGGTTACCACCCTGAGGTTGGGCAATTGCCTGGCACGCCAGGACTTTCTGGGGGGCACACCTACCCCCCACCAGGTCAGAGTTTAACCTCTGAACCTGGTCATCCAACCCAGAGTCAACACCCTGAGGTTGGACAATTGCCTGGCACAGCAGGGCTTCTTGGGAGGCACACCTACCTCCCACCAGGTCAGAGTTTAACCTCTGAACCTGGGTATCCAACCCAGAGTCACCACCCTGAGGTTGAACAATTGCCTGGCACGCCAGGACTTTCTGGGGGGCACACCTACCCCCCACCAGGTCAGAGTTTAACCTCTGAACCCGGTTATCCAACCCAGAGTCAGCACTCTGAGGTTGAACAATTGCCTGGCACGCCAGGACTTTCTGGGGGGCACACGTACCCCCCACCAGGTCAGAGTTTAACCTCTGAACCCGGTTATCCAACCCAGAGTCAGCACTCTGAGGTTGGACCACTGCCTGGTACACCAGGACTTTCTGGGGGGCACGCCTACCCCCCAACAGGTCAGAGCTTATCCCCTGAACCTGGTTAGCCAACCCAGAGTCACCACCCTGAGGTTGAACCATTGCCTGGCAGGCCAGGACTTCCAGGGAGGCACACCTACCTCCCACCAGGTCAGAGTTTAACCTCTGAGCCTGGTTCCCCAACCCAGGGTCACCACCCTGAGGTTGGGCAATTGCCTGGCACGCCAGGACTTTCTGGGGGGCACACCTACCCCCCACCAGGTCAGAGTTTAACCTCTGAACCTGGTCATCCAACCCAGAGTCAACACCCTGAGGTTGGACAATTGCCTGGCACAGCAGGACTTCTTGGGAGGCACATCTACCTCCCACCAGGTCAGAGTTTAACCTCTGAACCTGGGTATCCAACCCAGAGTCACCACCCTGAGGTTGAATCTTTGCCTGGCATGCCAGGACTTCCTGGGGGGCACTCTCACCCCCCACAAGGGACACACCGTCCCCAAGGGCCACACAAGAGTCTGGTTGGCGCAGGTCTCCCGACCTCTGCCCATCCGGCAGAGTCTGGGTTTCCCCCAAACCAGAAACGGTTTCACCTGGGGCATTCCTGGGGGACTCTGCTCTCAGAGCTGTCCCCTGACTCTCAAGGTCCTCCACTGGGGTCTGCAACCCCCTCTCAACCCTATGTCTGGACTTCTGCACCCCCTTACTAGGAGGGGTACTGCCAGACACCAGAACTGTTGGGATGCTGGCTACAGTCACCCCCCCAAGTTCTTCTGACACTGCGGGGCTTCCCTCAAAAGGTGGCCCTACGGTACAGGCTAGGCTTCCCTCCTGGTGTTCCCTCATGGAACCCTCTAGGACCTGGGACCTACCTGGGACACTACAATCCTCTCCCACCACACTCGGTTGGGAACCACCCAGACCACTCCCTTCAGGAGCACCCCCAAATGCCTCTTCAGACTCTCTGGTACTAACCCAGAAGTCTGCCTCCATTGTAAGTTCCCTGGGGTCAGAGAACTCACACTCCACCTGGTGTTGGCGTAGCTCTGGAAAATAAGGACCAGACATATGCTCTCCAGCAATTACATCACTCTGCCCTTCACATGTATTAACCACAGTACTCTTCACCCAACCACCCAGTAACTCAACCTTGGAAAAGCACTCTACTTCACCCTCCTGAGACTGGTGAGACAGTATCTGTCTGTCCCTGACACTCAACCCAAACTCTTCTGGGATGTCTCTACACTCTATATCCAGGACGTCCACCAGGGGGGAACCCTTTTCTCTGTCACTCTCTGCTAGAGTCAGTAAGGTGTCCCTCCCCCCAGTAGGAATATGACTCCCTGTGCCAGTTCCCCAATCCTTCTCAGGGACCCTGTGCATAACGGGAACTACCTCATACCCTTGAACTGCCTGGGGTGTGTCAACTCCCTTCTTCAAGTTGGGCACCACATCTCTGGGCTTGTGCCCTTCTTCAGCAGTACTAGATGCAAGATTTTTGCTGCCACCATCTGAACTGGACTCAGCCCTTCCGGCCTCCAGTTTCAGCTCTTTACAGCTCAGCTCTTGAGCTGCAATCTTTTCTTCTTCCAGGGCTAAGAGTCTTTTTGCCTCAACCTCTGCAAGATACTCCTCTAATTGTTGCTCCTGTCGCCTTTGACTTCGGAGCCATTCATCTATTTCTGGGTCACTGTCCAACTCTGAGTAGTCTTCCTCCTCATCTGAGTAGTCTTCCTCCTCATGTGCGTAGTCCTCCTCCTCCTCTGAGGGGTACTTAGTCATTTGGTTTCTTGCTGCCTCTCTCTCTGCCCATCTTTCCTCCCCCCAGACTATGTAGTGATGGAGCATCTCCGCTTTAGTAGATCTCCTTGCTACAGGAAGGCCCCATTGTCTGCAAAGCTTCCTTAGGTCAGCCTTAGTGAGGTGGTCAGTACGGACAAAGAATGAGTAGGTACACAATCCCATTTTGATAAGATCTTATCAGCAAAAACCAAAATCCAAAGTCCAAAATATCAATAGTATATCCAGGAGGACATCAGAGAACCAAGAGCCAAAAAAGATGAAAAATCAAGTTGACCTTCAACTGTGGGTAGGTAGTGAAATACTTAGCTACTGTATGTCACTGCACAAACACAAGTCCTATCCTCACCGCTGATCACCAATGTTAGAAATGGGGTTTTTGGTTGGCAGTTAGGTTGCCCTCTGTCCAAGCAAGAACCCTCACTCTAGTCAGGGTAAGTCACACACAATCCAAAATCAGCCTGTGCTCACCCTCCGGTAGCTTGGCATGAGCAGTCAGGCTTAACTTAGAAGGCAATGTGTAAAGCATTTGTGCAATAAATCATACAACACCATAGCATAACACCACAAAAATACACCACACAGTATTTAGAAAAATATATAATATTTATCTGGGTATCTTCAGGTCAAAACGATCAAAGTTGCAATATGAATTTGTAAAGATATCACTGAAAAGTGATATAAAGTGTCTTAAGTCTTCAGAAAGTAAACAGAGTCTCTTTCAAACACAAAGTACCTGGTTTCTGGTGGAAAATCTCCTCAGAGGGCCACAAAGGAAGAGGTGCGTGGAAAAAGGGTGTGTGCGTCGATTTCTCCCCAGCACACACGGACTTGCGTCGTTATTTTCCACACGGGTAAGTCGGGCGTCGTTTTCCGGCGCGCGGACAGTCTCTTTCTGTGGGTCGCAAGAATTACCAGATGTCCCGGGTCTGTGCGTGGATTTTCCTGCTTGTTTTCCGGCTGCGCGTCGTTCTGCGGGGCTGTGCGTCGAAGTTTCGATCTCACGGCAGGCGTCGCGTCGATTTCTCCTGCGGAGTCGGGCGGCGTTGTCCTTGCGAGGCCGTGCGTCAAAGTTTTGATCTCACGGCAGGCGTTGCGTCGATTTCTCCTGCGGAGTCGGGCGGCGTTGTCCTTGCGAGGCCGTGCGTCAAAGTTTTGATCTCACGGCATGCGTCGTGTCGATTTCTCCCGGGAAGTCGGGCGGCGTTGTCCTTGCGAGGCCGTGCGTCAAAGTTTCGGTCGTCCCGAAGGCGTCGCGTTGATCAGCGTCGGTGTGCGGCGTTTTTCTTGCCGCGGAACAAGCTGGGCGTCGAAAAGTTCGACGCACGGAGCGTCCAAGAGGAAGAGTGAAGTCTTTTTGGTCCTGAGACTTCAGGGAACAGGAGGCAAGCTCTATCCAAGCCCTTGGAGAGCACTTTTACAGCCAGGCAAGAGTTCAGCAAGGCAGCAGGCCAACAGCAAGGCAGCAGTCCTTTGTAGAAAAGCAGACAGGTGAGTCCTTTGAGCAGCCAGGCAGTTCTTCTTGGCAGGATGTAGTTTCTGGTTCAGGTTTCTTCTCCAGCAAGTGTCTGATGAGGTAGGGCAGAGGCCCTGTTTTATACTAAGTTGTGCCTTTGAAGTGGGGGTGACTTCAAAGAGTCTCTAAGAAATGCACCAAGTTCCCTTTCAGCTCAATCCTGTCTGCCAGAGTCCCAGTAGGGGGTGTGGCAATCCTTTGTGTGAGGGCAGGCCCTCCACCCTCCCAGCCCAGGAAGACCCATTCAAAATGCAGATGTATGCAAGTGAGGCTGAGTACCCTGTGTTTGGGGTGTGTCTGAGTGAATGCACAAGGAGCTGTCAACTAAACCTAGCCAGACGTGGATTGAAGGGCACAACAAGATTTTAGTGCAAAGAAATGCTCACTTTCTAAAAGTGGCATTTCTAGAATAGTAATATTAAATCCGACTTCACCAGTCAGCAGGATTTTGTATTACCATTCTGGCCATACTAAATATGACCTTCCTGCTCCTTTCAGATCAGCAGCTGCCACTTCAACAGTGTATGAGGGCAGCCCCAATGTTAGCCTATGAAAGGAGCAGGCCTCACAGTAGTGTAAAAACGAATTTAGGAGTTTCACACTACCAGGACATATAACTACACAGGTACATGTCCTGCCTTTTACCTACACAGCACCCTGCTCTAGGGGTTACCTAGGGCACACATTAGGGATGACTTATATGTAGTAAAAGGGGAGTTCTAGGCTTGGCAAGTACTTTTAAATGCCAAGTCGAAGTGGCAGTGAAACTGCACACACAGGCCTTGCAATGGCAGGCCCGAGACAGTGTTAAGGGGCTACTGAGGTGGGTGGCACAACCAGTGCTGCAGGCCCACTAGTAGCATTTAATCTACCTGCCCTAGGCACATGTAGTGCACTCTACCAGGGACTTACAAGTAAATTAAATAGTCAATCATGGATAAACCAATCAGTAGTACAATTTACCCAGAGAGCATATGCACTTTAGCACTGGTTAGCAGTGGTAAAGTGCCCAGAGGTCAAAAGCCAACAACAACAGGTCAGAAAAAATAGGAGGAAGGAGGCAAAAAGTTTGGGGATGTCCCTGTCAAAAAGCCAGGTCCAACATGATGCAACCAGCCATAGCATATATCTTGATAGATCCACAATGAAAAGATTTACTGGCATACTAAAGTGTGCTAAAGGTATCCTTTATTGATGGGTAGTGCAAGAACAGGTTCACACACTGTCATCCGATGTGAAACCTTAGGATGACCTTCACTTTATACACTGAATCAAAACCAGTACTAATTCCACTTCCCATAATTATTAACATGTACGTAAAAAAATCAAAATGAGTCTTGTATTTTGTCGAAATTATTCAGCATTTATCTTCAGCCTCTTATGAAAATGAGCTTCTTTATGCATTTTCTCTCCATATTTGTCAACATGTGTTTCACCCAGAAAAGTGTGGGCTTTTAAGACTACTAATTAGAGGGGAAAGTCACTTGGAGAACAGTTAACCAACATTAACGCACACACTATTATTCTGGTCCTGTTTCCTAGTATGAGTGGTGCATAGAGTTCCTTGGTGCAGCAGGGAGCCACCCAGATGAATGGCATAATACAACCAGCCAGCCATAATACATGCTCTGGTGGATCTACCGTGGAGAGAGAGAGAGAAGCAAGCATGATAATGAAAAGGCCTCATAGAAGATGTAAGTACCCTGAGTCCTGTTGTGAGTTTACGATCCAGAAGGAGCAGAGAAGCAGATGCTATACTAAGTAGAGATCGAAACAACCATTACAAACCTATCTTCCAAGGTATCAGCAGCAGGAGGATTCACAAAGCCAAAAGAGCCAGTAGGTTGCAAACTTTCTGTTAAAGACTTATGTTGATGCATGAATCTGCCAATGTGTACGTAAACTCATTCCACCTAGATCTCTCAATAGCTTGTGAAATATTTGCTTGGACATTTCCTTGGCCATGTGTTTTAATCATCAAATTACATCTGCTTTAGGTTCACGCCTCCGCCATGCACAGTTTTTTCGTTAAGAATTTTACTGAAAATATTAAATTTATATTATCAATGATGTTATCAAAGATGTCATGAGTGTCCTAATTTGTAGGATAATTAGCAGTGCATGGTGAGGGTGACAGTTATACTTACCTTAGAGCACAAGTTATAGTTACTTGGGATAACTTCTATGGTTTTGTACGTTTAAAATGTGAGCCTAACTATTACGTCCCTGTAACCTTTGTTTTTTAAAGTGAATTTCTATGGTTCTTTAAATTCTATTTCCTAACTATAACGTCACTGTAACCTTTGTTTTTTTTCAGTGAATTTCTATGTTTTTTATAACATATAGCAATTTTCATTACTATACTTGAATCCAACAATGGCGGCAGTTGGCCACAAGGCCTTCAGCCAACCCCTTATAAGCACCCAACCTTGCGCCGTGCACGGCCTTCGCCTGTGTGCAGCATGAGTTGCCCGCTAGGGCTTGCCTGCAACCAGTCCCTGTGGCCAGCACCCTAACCACCCAACCCTACTCTGCACATAGCCCTTTGGCGGTGTGCATCAGGAGTTGACCGCAGCCCATCTCTCTATGTGTGAGAATGGGTGTAAGAAGGTGTATCTGGGAGGGGAGTGGCTGTGAGAGTGTCTGGGTGTGCAAGTGCGTACATCAGTGTTTTAGTGGGTGCATCAGTGTGTGCACAGGTCTGCAAGTGGGGACATGGGGGTGCCAGTGGGTCTGTGAGTGGGTGTGTAACTGTCTGAGTGAGTCTGTGAGTGGCTGTGTGGGGGCCAGCTGGGGCTGTGACTGGGTGCACGAAGGTCTGAGTGCATCTGTGAGTGGGCGTGTGAGTGTCTGAGTGGTCTGTAAGTGGGTGCATAAGTGTCTGAGTAGGTGTGTGAGTGGGAGGAAGAGATTGAAAGTGAGATAGAGAGAGAGAGAGAAATAGAGTGAGAGGGAGACAGAGCTTTTTAGGCTTTGATGTATGCTATACTTAGAATGAGATATTTATGCACAATTTTAAAAGAAAAATGTATTTGTCATTTAAAAAGAGTGAGATCACCTTTTATATGACCCTCAAACATTTTTACTTAAAAAAAAAGAGGGAAGTGAGACCAGCTGGACTTGACTCCTCAAGGTCTGTGACCTTCACACTGAGCTATTCATGTTTTTTTAAAGATTTTATTTTTAGCCCTTTATGGGCTATCTGGGACCATGGGGGAAGCCTCAAGGCCTCCCCCGCAGTCCCATTGCTTCAGCAAGCACAGAGCTGCTTTAAGCAAACCTTTCAGCAAAAGCCTTTTACCACTCCAGGCACGGTATTGCAGCTTTGGATTGGTAAAGTACCATCCAAGCCTTCCTAGAAAGAATAAAATCAGTCCCTGCACATGGACACATGTTGCGATCTCATTTGAGCTCATCAGTGAGACATAACTTTATCTAGACACATCAGAGCACTCGGAATAAGTCAACACAATACAATTTTCAGGCTTAGAGTGCAACATAAATTAAGCAAAAAAAAGAAGTAGGGAACTCTGGGTAGTTCCCAAGTTTTAGTTAGAGAGGAGCTCCTTAATATGGAGCACTCTACAACACCACTGCCACTCTAAAACTCTTCACCTTTAATGCCTAGTTGATAGTGCCACACAAATGTAATAATGCTTTTTGCAATGTATATGGTTTTGGATTAAATGTATCGTATATTGTAAGTAAAGATGAATTTTGTTATACACAATTTGTTCACAAAATATTTTTGAGTATTAGAGCTCCATTATGTCATATTATATCATGAAGACAATTTTGTAAGTAACAAGGGAGGCTGAACAAAACATAATGACAACTATTGTGCCATGATATTTTCATCAAGATTCTTTGCTTAATAATATTACCAGACAAAAAGTATCCTGCTACATTTCTTCAAATTGTTCTCTATTTATTTATTAATTGGTGTATAGGTTTATGAAGCAGAAATCATCCCAAGAGGTGTCAGATCACTTTACAAGAGCAAAAATGATATTTCACCCTAACATCAACAGGTGTTACAATTGGAAATAATATTCTTGGCAGAAGTAAATTTAAAAGAGAGATTTCAACAAATTATGATACCATATTGTGCTTCCTCTTCAAAGTAGGCCATCCATAAAATTAAAACATAAATAAATGATGGCTATAGAGAATACGTACATATAGAAGATAAGAGTTTGACTGCGGAACCAAGGGCCAGATGTATGAAGTAGTTTTTCAAGTCTCAATCGGCGAGTCAGGCCGTTTTGCAACTTGAAAAATGCTATTAGGGATGTACAGACCCATTTTTGCGATTCGGTAATCTATTTACCAAATCTCAAAAAGGGTTTGAGAGTCGCAATTAGGAAGGGGTGTTCCCTTCCTAATTGCGGGTCGCATTCCCATGTATGATTGTTTTATTACCGTGAATGCGGTCACAAAACAATCTCAGTTACCACCAGTTTCAAACTGGTGATAACACATTCGCAAACTGGAAGGGGTCCCATGGGACCCCTTCCCCTTTGTGAATGGCAGCTAAAATATTTTTTCAGAGCAGGCAGTGGTCCCATGGACCACTGCCTGTTCTGAAAAAATGAAAAGAAAACTTTTCATTTTTTGTTTTAGAAATGCATCTCGTTTTCCTTTAAGGAAAACGGGCTGTATTTAAAAAAAAACTGCTTTATTTAAAAGCTGTCACAGACATGGTGGTCTGCTGTCTCCAGCAGGCCGCCATCCATGTGAGGATGGCCATTCCCAAGGGGCTCGCAAATTGTGACCTACCTCATGAATATTCATTAGGTAGGTAATTTGCGACCCCATTGGGAATCGCAAACAGTGTCATTGACACTGTTGTACATCAGGTTTTGGGACTCGCAAATTGCGAGTCGCAAAACCTGAATTTCGTACTTGTGGCCCCAACAGTTTTAGATATGCACTCACTTTAGGAGATACCTTACTGTCATAAGATGTTTTAGCTCCTTTTTGAACATCTAAAAAAGGCATATTATATTCATTTATTTTATGTTCAACAAACATTTCTGCAATAGGAAAACCAAAAATAAGTTACTATTTTTGGAGATTCTCAATTCACTTTTACCTGCTCCATTAAGATCTAAGGGATCCTAAATTTCATTATGGTATGAACACCCAAAGATGAGTTTTTTATTTTTACATTGAGTCACTATCGCTGTGATCAAAACATTACAGATGAAATGTCAGGCAATTGTCTTTGAGTTTTCAACAAGAAGGGTGATTGCTGACAGCGAACCTAGGATCTCTCTACAATGGCAAGAGGCATGTGCATCTCCAAACACCACCCAGTAGAAAAGCAGCAAAATGAAGGTCTTAATTTAGACAGGGTTTGGCTTAAATCTGCAAGCATTTACTCTTTTGTTCTTCCTTTATTTAATGTTGCTTGCTGAGAATATCACCATTTATGTAAAGATAATAAAGTATGGTAGAGCTTTGAAACTGTGCAGTCTTCTAGTTCCAAGCAACCACTGGGTATAGGCATTCAAGATATGAATTGTGCCGCTAGGTATGAATGTAGACTTAGAAACATCTAATCCACCAAGACACATCACATCAATGTTTACTTTTAACTATGTTTGCTTTCACATTTAAACAAACATTAACCTGCAAGTAAATGCTTAAGACAGTGTATCTTAGCCTTTTGTTGGCTTTCTTTGAAGAAGTAGGACTACTTATGTTTCATGTATAAACAGTAGCTATGAATTAGATCACAATTGGAAAATGACGGCGCCCTTCAGACTGCAGCACTTGTATAGAATCTTCAATGACTATGCAAAGTGTAAAACACTTAAGCAAAATTAAAGTCCAGATTAATAGGACTGTATCGTTTTCATTGGAAAAAACTTTTTAAATATAAAAATATGTGTTTTGTTGCCTTTCCCCTGCAGTTGAGCAAATATATCTGAATACTTATACCTCTAACAAATCACCCTTAAAGACTTTGCTCAATATTGTTATACAATGTTGCTAATTATAGGGTCAGACTCATAAGATTTATCTATGCACAGTCATGTTTTACTTCTGAACTAAGTGAAAATTACAAAAAACATGGATCAGTCTGCGGTGGTGGTCCAGAATGTGATTAAATTGGCAACTACATTTGTGCATTTCATAATCAAGGGAGTTATACATGATCTGTTACTGCAAAAAGGGTCCTGAGCATTGTTTTTTCAAATTTCTTGTTGGACAACTTTAGTAGGTGTCTGCCCAGGTTTGACGATGAACAACCATCCCCCCCTTTGTCTCCTGCACCTCAGTCAGACAAGTATATTCTTTGATAACTATGGTCACAATGAAATGTGAGGTAATGTCCTTGTGCCCCAATCACTATCAGTAAATTATTTATTAGACCTCAATTACAACTCATTTCCTAGGTCTAGTTTACATTACAAAGCAGTTTTTACAACTAATTGTGTCTTACTCCAAGCTTAGGTATGGCTTACTCGTTCCTTCCCTGGAGCAAGACATGCTCAGTACACAAGGCTCCCTAGCACTAACCGAGATCCCACTCTGGAGTATGTTTTTGCCCTCACCTCTTAGTCTCAAGTCTCCACTAAGCATGATGGTCTGAGGACTACACCCCACCCCGGATTGTGTAGTGAATGAAATTAGGATAGAGTTGTACACACACACAGGGCCTGATTCACAGAGGTAAACTTAAACTTCTGTGTAAGTTAACGATTGTTTGGTATTCCCAAAGGGATTTACGAGTAGTATCTTTACGGGAGAGTTTCTGCACATAAAAAGATAGGACTGTTGCATCTTTTTATTGGCGGAGACATACCAAACAATAACACAAAAGTGTAAGTTTACCTTCGTGAATCAGGCCCATAGTATTCACCAGATCAGCAAATGCAATAATGATGATGTTGGGTGGTAGCAGTAGGCAAATGATGTAACCCAACCTTAGTGCCTTTAGGATCAGCAACAGCTGCTCACTACTGTGCACAAAAGCATCCACAGAAGGGAACTGAAATGCATTCTAATTTCTGATGCACAGTATCCCATCAGATCTACAAGAATCATACATTTCTGATATTCCATTTTGAAAGAAAAATCCTCTTGTAGAAGCCGATCCATGGTCAGGGGCCCTATCAAACAAAACTGACAAACATATAATATGAATTGCACTGAACTTACAGCATGCACACTACCTCAAGGAATTTAGGGCCATAATTACAAGAAAGTGGCATATCACTAGTGATGCACCACTTTTCTTGCGGCCCCCTAACACCACCATGGTAGCACCGTATTTACAATACGGCGCATCATGGTGCATGTTTGGGCAATAGTGTCATTTGTTTACACTGTTGTAATGCTATACTGGATTAGTGTAAAAGAATTACACTAACCCAGAATAGTGTTAAGAGGCCAATTGAAATCAATGGGAGCCTCCTTTTAACGCCTGCTTTCAGCATGCGTTAAAAATGGCGCTAGAAATAGCGCAATGGAATCTTGTAGATTCCATTGTGCCATGTTTAGCGACCCTCTAATGAGGGAATGCCCCCTTTGCATACATCATGCATATATTATTCATGATGTGGCGCAAATGGTTTACAAGGTGGTGCAACCCAAGCTAGCGCCACCTTGTAAATATGGCGCTATGGTAGTGGCCTGTTAGCGTCACATTTTGGCAAAAGTTTTGCTGCATATGTGGCGCTAAGGGGCGCAAGAGCCTTGTAAATCTGGCCCTTAGTCTCTTGGTGCAGGTTTTAAGTAAATGTCCATGATACAGAAGAGGTAAGCTTTCTGTTATTTGGTATACATGTAAGTACTGAATATGCCTAACCTCTGCTGGTGGAGTATTCTAGAATCATGGCTCTTGAAAGGAGAAAGTATTACTCAGAAGTCAGTTTGAGGACAAGAGGACGACACAGTCCAATTTAAATGGAATGATTTTGGTTGTCTGCACTCAGTGCTGCCCCCGAATCAGGTGCTTTAGGCCCACGTAGAGGAGGAGCTGCCTTACTCAAGTTGTGAGTAGAGAAGCACCAACAACAACAGCTCTGTTTTCTGGAGATATTGAAGTGTGTGCTTCAGCTTATATATTTGGTACATTACTTATATATTTGGTATACTTGCTAGCATTTGTGAAGCAGCTCCACGTTTTTTGGGTATGACCAACTTATGAAAGTACTGTGTACTACCTCAGCAATATTTAACTGAATTGAAAACTTTTAAATATACCTAACTGAGCTTACAATACGTGTCAAATGACTCACCCAATACACAAATCTAGAAAATAAAAATTCTTTGAAGTGAGGCAGGCACACTTGAAGAGCTTAAAAAAATATTAAGAAAGTGTGAGCAAAAAGATAATTTACCAGGAGAACGAGTGGCAGCTTGGAAGCAATTGAGTGAGTCACTAATTACCAAATTTTCCATCAAAAAAGTCTCCCAATTTCGGTCATAGTGGCAAACAACAAACTTAAGAGTAGCAGAACAGAAAAGCCATGGTATAATAATGCACCGCGTTATCAGAAAAATCAAGTCTCATCTGATAATGTACAGCTATTTGAACTAAGATCCAAATACAAGAAAAATTGCTGGATGGCAAAACAGAGATGCCATGAGGACTTGTGGACCAAGCTAGTCATGTCTAACAAACAGAAAAATAATAAAAAGTTCTGGGAACTGATAAACGGATTAAATCAGGGAAATAATCGACACATGAACGCAGGCATCGATGCAGCTACATGGTAAGCCCACATACAAACAATGTTCTCACTTGCAGAGCACCATGAGAAGGAGGAGGCCATTAAGGCAGCTGGTAACTTAGGTAAGACGAATTTTGGCTTCAGAGTGACAACGCAGACCGATCTATCCCTATCAGATAACAAACTAAAACATGCGTTAATAAATATAGATATAGAAAAGCTGACTAGTCTTATTAAGAAACTAAAACTGGAAGGGGCAGCTGGACAAAATGGTATTCCAAATGCCATTTTTAGAGGGGACCCCTCATACTGGGCTCACTATCTGGCACTGCTTTTTAACAACCTCCAGGGCACTACAGGGTTACCAGAAGCATGGAAAGGTAGCATTATCCATTCGATATACAAATCAGGAAATCCAGCAACTCCCTCAAATTATAGGCTAATAGCCCGATAGACATGGAAGCAAAACTCTATGCAGACTGTCTACTGCAACAACTTGCAGAATGGATTTATGACAGACATCTAATGCCACAATGCCAGACAGGCTTTAGAGTAGGCATGGGAGCTATCATCAACCTGGCTGCCCTGGCCCTGCTGGGAAACAAAGCTGGACTAAAGAACAAATGGCTATTTGCGTGTTTTATTGACCTTAAGGCAGCTTTTGATTGTGTACCAAGGCTCAGTCTATGGGAGAAACTCAAAGGCTGGGGCTTACCCTGCAGCCTTCTTAATGCAATGATGGATTTGTATAGGGGCACTTGGCCGCAAGTAAAAATCGGAGAGGGCAGCCACCTTACTAACAGAATATCAACAGCAAAAAGATTAAAACAAGGGTGTGTACTGGCTCCCACACTTTTCAACTTATATCTTGCAGACCTAGCAGAGGCCCTCGCACCAGTAAATAGTCATTCACCAATACTGGCCAGGAAAGGAACAGCATGGTTACAATACGCAGACAGCAGAGTTTTATTCAGTCAAACACCAGTCGGACTACAGCATAGTATGGATGCATTTCACATATATATAACAAAGCAAGGTCTGGAACTGAATTTGAGTAAAACAAAAGTTGTCCGCCTGGTCGATAAGAAATTTTAATCTGTTTCATGGTACTTAAACGGAACCCGGGTGGAGGTCGCCCCCAAATATAAATACCTGACATTTACTCTGGATCGCCTCTTGTCTTTCAACTCACAGCTTGGTGTTGCTCAGGCCAAAGCCCACTCATTGACCTATGGCTTCAAAGTACTAAAACAAGAATTGAACTGCCCATCATACACTCACCTACTTTCGGTCATGGCAGCAAAGCTAATCCCTTCCGTCACCTATGGCGCTGAAATTATGCTGGGGAAGGAGGCAGTTTTTTTCAATCGAGTCCAGACGAAAGCCTATAAATCGTTTTTTCGGATTCGCATCCAGCATCTACAGCCCAGGTATGCTTAGAATTGGGTTTAAAAAACTACGAACATCTGAGTAAATGTGCCTTCATCAAATTATGCTGAAGAATGCGTGCAGCAGAGAATGATACCATTAACAATCTATGTTGGATTGAAATTCAAAAGCAACAGCGTTATAACGAAGAAGGCACTTGGGGTCACCACCTAAACAATTGCATAAATGTGCTAGGTTTGCGAGACGCTTGGGAGTGGAGCCTGGGTAAACATAAACTGGCAAGAAGACAGCATGCATGGACTGTTTTAACATCATATAAAACTTTACAGGCTCAGGAATGTCAAACAGCATCCTTCAACCAGTCATTGAAACATCGGTTTATGCTTTTTCGATTCGGGTTGATGGAAACAAAAGACATGGTCCCTTCATGGAGACGGCAAGTACAGACACATCTTTGCCAACTGAGTGGGTATAGATTAGAATCATTAGAACACTTTTTTTGCGTGTGCCCGGCTTTACTAGCACTCAGGAAATTGTGTTTGGAAAATATCCTTAGGTCATTAAATATTCGCTCATGTAGGCCTGCCATTATTAGTTGGCTTAGCGGTTTCTCAGTCCCATTTTCTTGTTGAGGGACCAAATTTATGGTACAGGCCCAAAAAGGACTAGGGAATAAACTCTAGTAAGCCAAGAGTGCATGGTTTATTAATTGGTGTTAGAAACGTTTTAAACGGCCAATTGCAGCCAAAAATTAGCTATAGGAATGGGTTAAGGAAATGTATTTTAAGCAATTAACAGTGCCGCCGCAATATGGGAGTAAAAAAAACGATTAAGAACAAGGCTGCAATTAGTGGAACAGATTTTAAAGACGTATAATTTAAAATCATGATAAAGGATATAGATACGATTTAGTGTTAACTATTTAAGGATACTCCCTGAAATTTATTTTTAGCTATTAATAGTGCAGCTGCAATATGGGAGTAAGAAAACTGATTAAGAACAAGGTTGAAATTAGCAGAGCAGGTTTTTATGACATATAATTTAATATTATGATATGATTTCGTTTTTAAATAAGCAAATCATGTCTTTAAGAGATTTTAATTTATCTAGTGAGTTATTAAGTATTTATATTGGATGTACGCTTGAATTGTGATGGTTTTAAAACCTTGTCGATAAACTTCTTCTTCTCCTTCTTCGAAGTGAGAACATGTATTTTTCAGGATCTCAGCCAATTTAGAAAGTGTTTAAATCCCTGTGAAAGACTTGAGCAATCCTTTGCCTGATCCTACACCACGACACAGCAAACGACAATCAAGACATTGTGCTTCCCTGCCCTCGAATACCCGAATTGAGCTAGGTCTCACAGAAGCTCACACAACGAACTCTAAAAAAGTGAGGAAAAAAGGGAGAGCCGCAGAGCAGATGATTGACCACCTTCAAAATTATAGGACCATATAGTGCCTGCCTGACATATTACTTGCTGCTGACATTCTCCTAACTGGGGGACTAGTTGCTAGTCGAGTAGTAGACCTCCCACTTTACTCTTAAGTTCTACAATTTTTGATATTCAGCCAGGACAATGTTCTATAGTGGAAATCCTAGCATTTCGGTTCCAAAAGATGGGACCAGGTACTTTGTCACTTACAGGTTGCTTTCACTGGAGTTAATCCTGTTAACATTGTTTTGGGGGACACAGTCTCTGCTTAACCCTCCTCCTGGAATATTTACAATGGCTTATCTCTTGAAAGGCTGCCCCCATTCCACCATACCACACCTTACAGTTACTATATATAGTGTTGGGGGTTTAAATTACCCAACAAAGAGGAAATCTCTTCTCCATGAACTCATAGCTCTGAACACAGATGTAGCCCTTCTATAAGAGAGCCACCTGCTTCCTAAAGATCACTCCCCCCTCAATCTAGTATCCTCCCATCACAAATGTTTTCCTCTTCAAGAAGTAAGACTGCTATGGGTTGGCATCCTTTTGAGAAGGGGCTGTGGATTTCAAATTAAAGATTATCGAAAGGATATAGAGGGCAGGTGGGTGGCAATATGCAGCATGCTTAGGGGCAAGCTCCTCACATTTGTTTCGATATACTACCCCAACCAGGGCCAAAAGCATTTTTTGCTCTAAGTTTTATGTCCTTTACTAGAATAAGCTGAAGACTATGCTGTATTGGGGTAGGAGGCCTAAACCTGATTATGAATGGATAATTGGATAGAGCACAGCACACACAAGGGGAATGGTGGCACATTATTGGCAAGGGAACTTTCTCTTGAAGAATTAGACTTGGTCAGTAGACCAAGATGGCATTATAGACACCCATTAGATGGGCACTATTCCCATTTTTCGGCTGCCCACATATGCTATGCACAAGTGGACCACATCCTCCTAGACAAGAAGTTGCTCCTAGATTTTCAGAGACCTTTAACTATTTCTAACCATGGTACAGTCTCCTGCACACTAGGGCCCACATTTATACTTTCTTTGCGCTGAATTAGCGTCATTTTAATCCATCGCAAACTAAGGGCCAGATGTAGCAAAACGCCAATTTGCGAGGTGCAAAGTGCGAGTCCATGCGACTCGCAATTTGCACCTCGCAAATTGGTATGCAGTACGGTGTCTCAGACACCGACTGCAACTCGCTATGGGGTCGCAATGACCCACCTCATGAATATTCATGAGGTGGGTCGCAAATTGCGGCCCCATAGCGAGTATAGGCACTCGCAAACATGGAGGCCTGCTGTAGTCAGCAGACCTCCATGTTCGTGACTGCTTTTAAATAAAGCAGTTTTTTTTTTCTCTTTGCAGCCCGTTTTCCTTAAAGGAAAACGAGCTGCAAATAGAAAAAAATACCGAAACCTTTTGTTTCGTTTTTTTTCAGAGCAGGCAGTGGTCCATAGGACCACTGCCTGCTCTGAAAAAATAATTTTGTGAGCATTCACAAAGGGGAAGGGGTCCCGTGGGGACCCCTTCCCCTTTGCGAATGAGTTACCATCCACTTCAAGTGGATGGTAACTGCGAGTTGATTTGCGACCGCTTTCGCGGTCACAAATCAACTTAAATCGCGGTGCGAGTCGCAAATAGGAAGGGAACACCCCTTCCTATTTGCGAGTCGGAAACACATTTTGCGAGTCGGTTCCGACTCGCAAAATGTGTTTCTGCATCGCTTGAGGGCTTTTGCACCTCGCAAACGGCGTTTTTCGCCGTTTGCGAGGTGCAAAAGCCTACCTACATCTGGCCCTTAACTCCATATTTATATTTTGATGCTAGCCCCGTCTAGCATCAAAATATTGGAGTTAAAGTCATTTTTTGGATGCGTGAAACCACCGTGCGTCATTGAGATGCAAGGCAGGCGTTCCCGTCCAAAAAACAACTCAAAGCCCTTACTGCCTTATTTATCCTCCTGTGCAAAAGTTGTGCACGGGGAGGCGGGCCTAAATAAAGGCACTTAGCCTGCTTAGTGCCATTATTTAATGTCTGGGTCAGGGCAGGCGTTAGGGGACATGTGGACCCATTTCCATGGTCAAACACCATGGAAAGAGCCCACAGGTGCCCACCCCAAGCCCCAGGAATACCCACAACAGAGGGACACCAGAGGATGGGGGACCTCATCCCAGGTAAGTATAGGTAAGTAGAGGTAAGTATTTTAAAAAAAAATGTAAAGTGCCATTGGGGTCCTGAAATGGGCCCCCTACATGGCACTGGGTGCAATGGCCATGCCCAGGGGACCCTTGTGCCCTGTGCTGGCCATTGGGGTGGTGGGCATGACTCCTGTTTTCTATAAGACAGGAGTCATGTGGTATGGATGGTTTTGCGTCAGGAAATGACGGTAGGCTGGTTAAAGGCATTTTTTTGCTTCTAACCAGCCTGGTGTCATTTTTTGGTACAAAACCTCCTTCCCCCATAGCGCCACCCACACCTGGCTACATCAGTTTCCCAGATGCTAGCCCACCCTTTGCGCCGGCTTGTGGGAGTCCATAAAGTTGCCGCCCTATTGGTGCTCTGGAATAACGCAAACTGGCGCTATACTTTTTGACGCAGAACTGCGTTTGCGCAGTATTGAGTCAAAAAATATAAATATGTGTCTAGTTTTCTAGCTGGTTCCAGCCAGGCAAAGAGGCACATGGCACCTTAGTTAAGCACTACTACGAGACCCAGTTGTCATCAATAACATTGATAAATGCGTTAAAGAATATATAACACAATGGGGAGGTGCGTGCCAGCACACTCTCGGAAGCACTAAGGCAGTTCTTGATTGTGGACGGGGCTTCTAAGCTAAGGCTGCTAGACTTCAGACAATGAAAGAAGCACTCTCTCTCCAGAGAAGAGTTAAAGGATGCAGAGGAAGCTCATAAAGTAATGCAATCCCAGAAAAGGGTAACATCCCTGCAAGGGCAGATTTGACTCTCAGAAACAGATAGAGCTAACTATATGTTGACTAAACTTGACTGCAGTTGTTACAAATTCAGCAACAAACTAAGCAAAAGTCTGGCTAACCTCCTCAGAATAAGAATGACCAAAAGGTTCATACCAGAAGTCAGAGACAGGAAAGGAATAATGTGCTCAGGAGAGATTGGTAAAATGTATTACTTCATGAATGGCACACCATCAGAGATCAGCTCAGTGGAGAAATTTAGAGGGGTCTGGTGGCGGGATATCATGCGACCCGGGTGAGAGATGAACTAAATGAGAGAATGGAGAATAGATTCCTATAGAATGAGGCACAAGGCAAGGCTGTCCACTCTCATTTTTGTTATGACTCACCCAGAGAATGCGTAATAACCAGCTAATCCGAGGGGTACGCTTTGCCAGCACTTTGCCAACAGCTAAGGTAACAATGTTTGTGTACAACATATTGGTCTCCTATGAAATCGCTACCGCCTCTTATAAAAGGACTGGACAAGTTCCAAAAAGCGTCTGGCTTCAAGTTAAAGTGATCCAAACCCACGAGTCTAAATATTTCTACTTCCTGGGCACTGATGAAACTGTAACACCCTTGTGATGGTCAAATCCAACAATTTGATACCTGGGCTTAGCACTACGGAGAACCATAGCAAATACCTAAAGACTCAAACCTTCTGAAGACTGGCTGAAGGCCTCTCTAAAAACAGAACTCAATAGATAGTGAAACAAAACTCTTTGCTGGCTAGGACGAGTAGCAGCCCTCAAAATGTCCCTACTCCCTAAAGTGTTATATATTTTCTAAACACTCTCCCACCATATTCTGAAAGATTATATAGAAGACCTCCAACTCAAGAAGACTTGAAGTATGAAAAATGAAGGGCTAGTCAATAGCAATGATTGTTGGGCATTAAACAGAGAGGTATAGGGGAAGCCAATTTTCTTAAATTCTTCTCCTTCAACTTCACCAGGTTCTCTTTGTCGCCTCAGTCAGCTTTATAAAATGGCAACTGAATGAACGAAAATGTTTTAAATCTGAACTCCAATAAAATGAAGATCTTGCTGGGAGTGAGAACATGACGCAATCAACCCAACCTTCCCCCGTTCATAGCAAATCCCCATTCCTTCATATATGTTAGGCTAGATCACTGAAGCATGCTGTGCCTGGGTTCAACTGCCTACTTCCTACTGCCTTGATAAGATGCAGCAGATTTGAAATTTTGTGATCAGGCTTGTTTGTAATATAAGGAAACTTGACTAGATCATTGAAGCCAAAACATGTTCCAACTTATTGTTTTTCGTTTGTCATGCATTGCTCATTGCAGCTTCTATAACTTTTCCCCACTGTTATTACGCAGAGATTTAAACCTTACCTTTCATACAGGACTCTTTGTTAATATAATGGATCCACTATTGCCAGCCCTGATTCAAAACTATAAAATGCTTCACCACTCTACATTTATTTCATACATGACAATCGTCTATTCTACATACATGTGCTTGCCACCAAGCAGTACGTTTGAGCCCAAATAAAGATCAGATTGAATGTGTATGGGATAAGACAAGAGAAAACAAGACAAGTTAAGAGCCCACCAGGGAACTCTTCAACCAACCTATTATGACACTTCCCTCTACCCCTCTCAGGAATGCATACTTAAAATGTAAGGAGTACAAAAGCGAAAGGCTAAACACAAAGGAAAAAAATATTTATTTTTGAGATTCTCTACTTTAAAAATATAAGCTGTTATTAAACACAATTATGTAATGCAAACAAGACACTCATCTTAACTACAGTACTTTACCTTTTCTTAAAATATCAAATGTTCAGGTACAATCCATTTCTCTTAACATATATAAATTCATCTAAAAAGCAAAATGCTAATTCCAGCTACCAGTTTATCCAATGTCCATAAATGTATACTCCCACGGGGAGGCCTGCTTTATCATGGTAGGTAATAGTTTGCTAGCAGATTATTCAATACAGAGTGTTTACAGTAGGAATACCTGAAATGATTACAATAGTTTTTTCACTGACAATAATAAGGTCTTGAACTCACTGCTAACAATAATACTGACCAATGTCATCTACCTAGTCCTGACCTAGAGTTTAACTAGACATGTAGATGTTTGCAGAGCCAGGTAAACGGACTCCTCACATTCGTTATTTATATGATAATCAGGAGTATGTGGGATACCATCACTTCTATCAGATTGGTTTAAGTGATTTACATATTAAGGGTGTGTACTGGACATGCAAATTAAAGGAAGTGTTACAATACACCATATTCTGCAGTTTCGATCTGCTTTTTGGACCTATCGTCTAACATCAGCATATTTACTCTGATTTTTGCAACTGTCAACTTTGCACAGGGAGCTAGCATGACTAAGGAAATAGGGTCAGATGTACGAATATTTCATTTTACAAGTCTCTAATTGCGAGTCATTGTGCATCACAATTAGATAGGGTGACCAGGATTATAAAGTAAAAAACCAAGATATTCCATAAAGATAGAAAAAGGATGACAGTTTTACTTCAACCAAGCGCACAGAATGACAATGCTCATCAGAATAAAATTAAAACAGAGGCACTAAGAACATAAAATGCAATATTTAAAGCCAATATCATACCTTCTAATTAAATTGCTTTCTTATACCAGCTGCTAACAATCCCTCCTGTGGAAAACATAAATAGGCACCTCCAACCGTTTTCAGTCGACCCTCTCCCAAAATCGGACATGAGCTAAACTTCCCTAAATGTGCTGGGACAACTAGTGAAAAACCAGGACTGTCCAGCGAATCCGGGATGCCTCGTCACTCACAAAATAGGAATGGTACATCGTACCTGGCCTATTTTGCGGTCGCAAACGGCGATCTTCTCCTATTGCAACCTCAAAAAGGCATTGTACTTTGGGCCCATAATGTGGTCTTTCCCCTGGAAGTTTGACAGTACTGTGCCATTTAATAGAAAAAAAATATGCAAGTCTAGACCAATTGCCAGCTGACAGAATTATCTTACATTATGTCTGTATTTTGGGTAAAATACTTTATTTGACCATTTTGCATTGTCAGAAGCTCAATCACGTGCCATGAGTTCCCGGCACTCTCTACGTGGAAAGTCTAGGCACAGTGACCTCTACTTGCAGAATTAGTTATTTCCATCAGAACAGCCATAATTGAAGAGTTACCTTTGTTCTTTAGGATCTTTTTCTTAAATATATACAATACAAAAACCAAATGGTTTGAGACTCAAACGACAAGCACTGTATCCTCAAACTGCACTTTATAGCAGAAAGGTAATCCTGCATTTATAAGGGTGCTGCTTCTACAAGAAAACAAAGCTCCCTTACCAATATGATGTACACCAATTGTCGAAACCTTCATTTTGACCAACATGAGTATGGAAACCTTCATCGCCCACAACACAGATATCATTGGACAGGGACAACTCCAAACACTCCAACCTACAGTCTTCAGGATACCTAAGCATAATAATTGCAGAGATCATCCCTTTAAGCTAAATCATTTTATATCACAAACCATGCAATCTGGAACCAGAACCACAATCTCAAAGCTACCCCAAACCTATTGCCATTCTCCAAAGCACCAACTTGTGGATACTCATGAAAGTTGCACAGCAGATTGTACAGACCATTCCTAGCCTCTGATGTGCCAAACATCTCAAGCATTCACTTGCTCTCTGTTGTTGGATGTGTCTACAAGAGGTATGTAAAAGGCAACTGCAAGACTGATACATTTTATATCCCCATTTAATAAAGTGTGTACCTTTATCAGACAAGCAAGCAGAACACACTGGAGCGCCACGTTGATGGGCCCCATGCGCCCAAATCTTTTAGAACATTAGCTTCTCTTTATATTACAGATGAGGCAAACATTTGAACGATCATTTGACCACAAACTGCCAAAGATGAAAATTCTGCATATACACATTCTTTCGGTTATTGTGGTAACAAAAACATCTGGAAAGCAATATCAGATAAAAAAGGCAAAACTTGTAAAGACGGCACACTTACAGTTCATCAATAGATTAACATAATTGATTCAATTCATTAAGTTTAAAAGGGACACGAACTTTAAATAATCCAATCTCTTTTACTAGCTGCTTGGGCTGCTTGCTTCCATAAAGCTAGTCCACAAACCAGCTTTTAAATAGCAGAGCTTCCATTTCAATATCCACCCACTGAGTCCTCCACTACCTGATCAACAGTGAAATATCATCTCATTCTATATGTTATCATTCATCACCTTGGCTGGACCAGCATTATTGTTTTAATCAGTTTATTTGGAACCTGAGAATCTTCTCAGGTTCTTCTAACATTTTATCTTTGGTGCTGCACTTTTAGAGACTTTTAAGTGTTTCTAATCACATGTAATGTTAAATCTAGTAAATATTACTATTCTATGCATTTTAAGAGAACGTTCAAATGCATATACTAAAATTGCCACAAGCAATTTCAGGGCCACCTCGAAGCTTTGTTACCCACATCATTGATGACTATACTCTAAAATGTAAGTAAAATTTGTTGATTTGGGGCATGGATGTTCATGATAAATATGATCTTTAACACTACATGATTCAGTAACGAATCATATCATTTTCACTGAAAATACATTCCTGTAGTTTTAAATATTTTTTAAACTATTTTATGGATTACAGACGTTGATGTCCTCCTCTGATGTCCTCCTCTGTCATCAATCGCCTTAATATGTGTGTGAGTGTATATCTTGTTAAATTATCAATAAATATGTATCAATATCCTATGGGTCTCTCAGGGCCAGAACTTGTCTGATGGGACCTTGCGCACAATCTCAGGATCAAAACAAGTTCCTTCCCTGATCTTGCTGACCATTCTGCTCTGCCTAATTCATACAAAACACTACTAAAGGACACCAAAGAAACGTTTCTATGAAAGTCTCATTACCTTCCTTTGGCCCTAATGCAGATGGCTTTCCTACTTGTATTTAGCTCAATTAACCCCATATCTTGTTCTCCCTTTCTTCTCTCTTGCCGTCTATGTTCATTATTTCATATTTTAAAAAATCACCTTCTACAATCGCCTTTCTCCACTTCAGCAGGTCACTCACCACCATCTCTGTTTGGTCCCTCCACTCCCTCTTCATTTTTTGTCAATTTCTCCTACCACCCCATCTCTCCCCTCTGTTTTTGGCTAATGTAACACTAGCTGTGCAGCTGGTGCACCATACATACCATCCCAATTCTTCATGGTTGTCCTTGACGCCTACCACACCTCCTGGGTCTCTTTAAACTACTTTTACCCTCTGACACTTACCTGGCATTTACATTTGCTGTCACTCTCCCTTTGCTCAAAAAGCTCAGGATTTTCCCACCCAGTCTCAGTTTACAAGAGAATATTAGTTACATGAGAAAATTGCATTACACGCACACAAAATAATGACCAATGAAAATGCAACTACTAGTATGAAGCATGTATGTTTCGACAATGTGAAAAAAATAGGAAAATGAAATAAAATAAATTAAAACATATGTAAATCCATGTGTATGTTCCACATTTCTTTTATATTTCTTTGTCATCAATAATGTTCAATTTACCTGAGATTATCAAGAACTGCTGCAACTGCATAAACCTACACATCAGATATTCTACAATAATTTATATGATTACTAGGCTTGGGCAAAGTTTAAATTATGTGTAATTTATAAATCCCTGCAATTTACACCGTTACACCAATTTGCATAATTACGCACCATTTGCAGTAAAGGAATTACCATGAACATGTCATTCCCAGTAAAAATGTAGCATGAGTGCATAAAAACAATAGAACTGGAGTGGTTTTTGTTCACTGTGCTTTTCTTTGCACCTTTTTCAAAGTAAAATTCTTTCTCACATTACAAATTGACACAAGGCTGCATTCCATACTAAAATATAGAGAAAGAAACAAATATACATTATATGTAATTCTGCATAAATTGGCCAGTTTGTTTGCGTAATTACATCAAAGAAAATTACGCAAATTTTGCACACCTCTAAGGATTATTTACCATCAGCTTGGTACTTTACATTCATTTGCAAGCTCCACCGACTGACCAACATCCTATACAACATTTACTCAAGGAGTGCACGCTTGCCTAACTTTAAGAAGTGGTTGAATTGAATAACCTTCTAACATATAATGTATGGTTCAAAGTATAGTTTTATGTAAAATCAAGAGTGCTAAATCTTACAGACGTGTGGGTTTATTATACATGTATTTGATACTATAAAAGTGCATCAGGAAAGTTATTTTTCAGACTGTGGAACCAGCAAGGTAATAGTAAGCCATTTACTTGAAGGTATGGGAATCTATGAGCTGGATTGTCTGATTAGAATTTTTGGGAAATCTCCCTCTGCCCATAAAAAAGAGTGAAGGCAATGTCAAACATCTGGCATTTCATATCTTGCCCTTAGCACAGTGTGTGTTTAAACTAAGTATTGAAAGTACAGTCACACCCCAGAGGGTAGGCAGTAAGCAGGTTTCAGGTACATCCTTGATATCCATTATGGGATACTGTTGTCAAAGGAGTTACAGAAGGAACAAGTGGGAGGAGGAGAAGTAGTGAAAATAAGAAATCACCGTTGCACGCATCTTTTCTATTTTCCTCATGCACCATGGGAACTATTCATATCACTGGCGACCAAAGTGGCCATTTTATCAAAAAATGAAACAAAGGCCCTTTAGATGTGGCCAGGTGGAAGATGTCACTCTTATTTTAGCCTTGACTCACCAAAGAGTGGTAGCCTGGGTTTGGACGGATCGACAGTAGCCACTTGCACTCCTTCCGGAATTTGGTGCTGGAGTGGAGCGAGCTTCATCCCTCTGTCCTTCCCTGAGGATGAGGAGGAGGAGGAGTGTTCAGTGTGCTTACTGGGTATTACAGGTGGCACTTCTGGTGGCTCCCCACCTGCCCTGGAGAATCCACGCAAAGACAAGGTCTCGGGGTCCCCGAGTCGTGATAGTGAGTGCTGGATGGCAGGTAAACGGGGTAGGCCCGAGCCTGAGGTTTGGGGGAGCTGCTGAGGCATCTTCAACAGCTATCTGAATCTTTGCTGTGCTGCTGAAGAAATCAAGAGAAGGGAAAAATAAACTCAGCCATTTTGAGACATTTCACAGAGCAACACACTTGAAAACAGACCAATAAGTCATGACTTTCGATCTGTCACAGGTATAATGACTGTACTTGACAAAGCAAGGATGATTCAGCTTAATATTTCCATTGCACTTCAATGGACTGGATAATTATTTTATACAGGTGCCTGTCACTTTAGAAAACTGGACACTGATTGGCCATGCTGGAAAGTAACCATCCATTGAGGGCCAAAGAAGGGTCAGATCTTCTAAGTGGTGTCACACAATAGCTGTGATATCTCCAACTCTATTAAATTCACACTCATCACATCTTGCACGTTAAGTGACAGAAAATTAATGCATTTGCACTTTCAGGGATTGATATGTGACACACAGTGTATAATAAAAATAATGTAAAATATAATATAAAAATGGAATGACAATGAAATAAGTGGACATCAAATATTAAGACGAGATATTTAATGACAGCAGCAAGATAAATTTAAAATATATTAACACATATATACTTAGTATAGTCTTTGTATTTAACCACTAGGTGGTGATTCACTAAAAACCAATCACTGCAAACTGGCACAGGCATATGCCTATCACTTGTACAGATTAACTTATTTTTATGATTGGAAAAAATGAAAGATGTGTGCATTTGCAGTACTCATCCCACTAACACTCCCTGAGAACACTTGAGGTCTCTACGCCAGGAGTTCACTTATGACAGCAGAAACGTCTGCCTACCTGTCAGACGTTTTGTTGCTGGAAGTGCAGTCAGCAAATGGAAAGACCAAAGAAATCAGAATCACAGGTCCAGTGGCTGATTTGTAAAAGTATTTTGTAGTCACATAGTCTGGGAGTTGCAAAATCGCAGGGATTCTGATAGCAAAATAAATTCTTGCAATGTATAAAAGGCTTTTTACGAGCCAGGAAAAGCATTTTGCGGCCCCTTTCAAACCACACACAGATGTGGACTGCCCCAGCGGGCATCACTCCTACTTGCAGTGCTTAATTTCTAAAATAAAGAGTTCTGGTGGCCAAAACGCTGATAAGAAAACCCGCAGCTGGCACTGTTAAATGTCATTCAGCCGAATACCAAGTCCTAAACCACCCCAGGCCATTGGCAGACACTACCTTCCGCTTTATCTCACTGCTGCAGGTCACTGCTTTCTCCACTTTGCCAGCTTTTTCCCCCTCTTGTTCTCAGGAAATAACTGATGAGGAAAAATAAGTCCCAGTACCAAAAAATTAGTGGCATTTGCAACCACTGGTTTAAATGGAGCAAGCCTATGTGCAGGACACAGTAGTTTGTGGCTGCAATTGCAGCTGCAAATTGTTTATTAATGACCCCCGAGTTCAACTGGTAACTGATTTTCAAAGGAAGTGCTGTCCCCATGAGACAGATTACTGTTTGGAATTGTCTTGAGCACCCTTGGATGGAGCAGTGATCTAGGGGATATCTGCATGCACTACTTGATCTCTTCCAATCATGACAATTATTTGTGTTTTAAGCAGTAGCTGTTGCTTTGAGGGGCACTGATTTCCTTTAAAAAAATCTTGATATGCTGGGAACTGGAACAACTGGATGAGGTGTTCTGTAGCTCCCAGGCCTCCATCTGTGCATTCTCAGACATCTGCACATTGTCACAAATTGTGACTTGCCTCATTAATATTCATGAAGCAAGAGATTTTGCGACACTCTATGAATATATCATTTGTGAAGCAACTGATTAGTACATCACCCACATTGCAAAATGCAGCGCAGGTCGCACAATCTAGTGCTCACTTTGACCCACTTCCTGTGACCTCCGATAATACATCAGGCTCCAGGATCTTGGGAAATTGTGATTTATTTTCAGTTCACGAGCACCAGAGTACAATTGTAAGTAAGCAAGTAGGAATAGTGGCGTTATTTGCAACAGCTGTATGCACGCTGAACTTAAACTCTTCCTGTCAATGCTGCGCCATTACTGCATTAGGCGAGGCGTTTTGTTAGTCGGCCACCATGGTTTGGCAGCATCCTTCTACAGTGGAGTGCTGATTTACATTTAAAAGCAATCAAAACATTTTTAAAGAGTTTCGAGTGAAATGTACTCGCACTCACATCATTTCCAAATTATCCTTAATCTTTTAAAGCAGTTCCGTTATGCTTCGCCAGTCCTAACATGCCTTTGTGTTTCTGAGGTACGTGACCAAACAAATAAATAAATAAACACGTTTTGGCACTTGGGGGACGATATCCCCTCTTTCAGAGAGGTACGTGTTCGTTCCGTTGGCGTGAGGGTTGGGTTGGGGGGTGCTCTGCAAGTCCAAAGCACGTTCACGTCTTGCGAGTTTGAGACCAACGGAGGGAAAATGTTCTTTTGATATCTATGTGCCGTGACATTATCCCGAAAAGGCTCTGCCCATTCTCCGAACACCCCCCCACCCCACCCGTGTAGACAAACCACCGTGGCACAAAACAGCCAGTTTGGGAGGGGGTGCAGCGTCCTGGTCCCAAACAGCACAAGTCTCGCGTCACGTAGGGAAGGCAGGCGCCTCGCCAGCCCAGCTTGTAACACCCTGTTAAAACTCGAATGAAAGTTTATCTCACTTTCTCATTGCATCGGTTCCCAGCTCGAGAGCCACTAACACGTCAGAATCAATAAAGAGCATCCGACGCCCCCTCCGGAGCACAGCAGAGTAGCACATTCTTTAATCTTAGGTATTTAGTAGTCGCCTGCCCAATATAATGAAATAGATTATAGGTTAGTCCACCCCATTGCTGTACCGTAGGTGGGATGCTTCGGAGGAGGGTCCAGCCACAAAGCAGTAGCTCGCGAGGCTCCTCAGGCGCCTTGTGTCCTGCGCATCCCCCGAGGTCTGCGCTCCGTATTGCTTCTTCACTCGGTCTCTCAGTTCTCTCTGTGCCCGGTGTTGTTTCTCTTCATTGAACGAGGCAAGGTTGCCAAAGGCAACAGCAGGCTCTTAAATCTCCTTTCAACAACTCTTCTTGCCAGGACTGAGCCTGCAAGGAGCGCGCCAGACACCCTGGGGAGACACAGCCTTGATTAGCAACATTCAGACGCATGGCCCATACTTAGCTGGAACAATAAATAAACTAAACAGGCCCATACTTAGCTGGAACAATAAATAAACAAATATATATATATATATATATATATATATATATATATATATATATATATATATATATATATATATATATATATATAGTAATACTACAAGAATGTAAAGTCAAATTGTGTTTTAAATTAAATTTTGGGCCAACATAATTATAATATTGAAATGCCCAGACACACCCCAGACAAAAGCAGGGTTAGAACTGTCTGATGGAACACACTTAGAAGTGCAAAATACCTTTTTACAATGATCCATACACATATACATTTAGCTATTTTACATAGAACCAACAATGTATAGCAATACAAACATAACTCTTCTCGTCGCCAGATATGTGTGGCACCTGAAAATCTCTGTTCCAGGTGAACTTTGTTGTTGTGTTTTTTAAGTCCGCTCTCGATTTCCCTCCTCTCCTTTTTGTAGATATTTCGCGCGCTATTAATCATTCCACTGGTGCCTGCTTTTCATATCAGGCTTTCATTTTTATGAAGCTGTGTGTAGACACTTCAAGCGCCATCACATTTTTGGTAGAGGCCGGGGGCTTCTTGAACACGAATACACAGTGCGATACTTAACAAAGGGCTCCCCGTGGGGGGCATTTGTGTGTACAGTTTTATGTGTCAGCTCCCTGTGAGGTCAGCTCTAACGTCTATTGTGCTGCCAGAAAGCCATAGTTTAGAATCCGGTCAGACAGGACCTGCAGGATTTGTATAGGGTACTGGGTGACAAGGCACCACAATTGGCCTTGCTATTCTACACACCTAAAATGAATCTTACCAGCACAAAGACGGCCCTAATTGATTGTGCTTAAAAATACTGCTCCAGCCCAACTTAGCAAACAAAGAGATAAAGACGAACGAGTCACTTGTTTTGTGTTGTTTTCAGGAAGCTGCGGAAGCAATGAAGATCGAGGAGCTGGTGTAATCTTCAGCAGAACAGAACTGAGAACGACACCTTTAGGGCTCCACATAACCCTTAACTCTCCTGATTCTTATTACTTGCCAATCACTGAGCACAGACTACAAACTTGAGAAATAACAAGAGCTATGACATAGTAACAGCCCCCTGTGGGTAACTATGACAGCCATGACAAGGTCAGGCAAAGCTTCACAAAGTTTTACCACCCCCTTTTAAAAACACATCAAAAGGAGACGCCCCTCCCACAATTCTCTCGAAATGCCCAAACACATTGACAACTGAGACAAAAGGAACACAGATTAAAAACAGGAAAATATCACTGAAATTAGTTTCAGCTAATAAAACAAACCGTGTTAAACCAGGCTCCCCCAGAGAACCACTCACTACTGTACCTTCACTTCCATTCACATCAGAACTACTGATCACTGGACTTTCTCAACTCCACCGCTACCTGTTCAACCATGCCACTCGCCCATGTTAAATTTTCAGATCCTGATTATATTGAACGCAAACTCTCTGATGTAACGCCTCGAAAGACTTGCGTTTTCTCAGATCATGCAGTCCTATCTTTATTCCTAATGTGCATATCATCAAGCTTTACAATAGGTTTCCAAGTCCTCTCACTTCTCATAGGAATCCACTAACATGGTTTCCATCTTTTTATTTTGTGAAATTTAATTTTCACTTATTTGCCAGGTAAAACTCTAACTAAACCCACAGATTTCACCTATCAACATTAGTTTTGTGTTGACATATGTCACACACTTAGGGAAGACACTTTCTGATCACAACCCCATAGAAATCACTTTATTTCGGGGGTGAGTGCGGACCCCAATACCCACCTGGCGTCAGCAGCCGACCCTCCTGGAAGATGTAGCTTTTAAGGAGACACTAGCCACTACCATTGATACTTATTTAACTGACAATTATGGTACATCCTCTTCCCCACTAGTGGAGTGGAGGCCTTCAAGGTTGTAATTTGTGGGTCTTCCATTGGTGCAGTGGTGGGAGCAAGGCAGGAGATTGTGAGAGAGCTTACACAACTGGAGGATAGGTTGGGCCCCCTAAAATCGAAGGCGTGCGATGACCCAGAAGCTGCAGGAGCGCTGCAGGAGGCTCATATTGTTTATGCTGAGCTGTTGGAGTGCCTCCGCCTCATAGACCATAAGGCCTATGCCCAGAAACTGCACACAGAGGCAAACAAAACGGGAACATTGCTATCTTGCCTGATTGACTCCGATATGATATCCACACCCATTCTATCCATTCGGGACCCAGTTCATGGCTTGCTCAATACCCAACAGACTATTAACAGGGTTTTCTGTGATTTCTGTGCTCCCCTATAGAGAGCTCCACCCTCCCAGGACCCTGCAGCTGTTGCTGCATTCTTGCAACAGGCAACACTACCCAGAATATCAGCAGACAGGAGGGAAACCTTACGTGCGCCTATTTCAGCGAGAGAAATATTTGGAGGCCATGAGGGAACTGGCCAGAAAAAAACACTGGAATTGGAAGGCTCCCGATAAAATTTTACTCTACATACACCTCTATGTTCGTGCCATATTTAGAAAAGTTCTATAACTCCTCCTTAGAGGAGAGTTTGCTTCCTCCCTCTACTAGGAAGGCAGTGGTGATATCGCTGTTGAAGCTTGTAGACTGCCTGAGGAGCTTACTTCATACCGACTCCTCTCCCTCTTAAATATGGAATATAAGATCTTGAGTAGGATCCCTGCCCGCAGACATCTCCCACTGCTCCAGCAGCTGCTACATTGGTATCTGTGTGGCTTTGTGCCTCGTTGCAATGCTTTGCTGAATATTCGTCGATTGTTCCATGTCATGACCACATCCCGTGATTATTACCCATTTTGCAGTTTGCTTCTCATTGGATGTTCGCCAAGCCTTTGGCACCCTGGGATGGGATATTATGTTAGCAGCACTAGCCCACTATGGAATCCTGCAGGGGTATATCCAATGGGTCGTCCTCTTGTATACGGGCCCAACGCCAGAGCCAGGACAGGATCTCATCTTTCAACTGCATATCAGGTTGTACGTGGGACTATATAGGTTGCCCCTTGTTGGCGCTCTTATTTGAGCTAACATAGCACATTTGTCAGAAGTCTGATGGATGGGGTATACCGGTGGGCCAGGCGCTGCACTCTGTGTCCTTGACGCAGATGTCATGATCCTTTAACTTCGAGATCTCCGTACTGGGTCAAGGGACATACTCAACCTATTGACATCCTTTGGGGCACTTTCTGGTCTCCATATCAATATCGAAAAGTCCTGCCCTTTTCAGTTTGTTAATAATCTTTAGGCCCAGCTTTGTGCTCCAGCGAGGGGGCTCTACCTGTTGCTGCTCACACATTTCATTACCTGGGTATTCAAATCTATCGAGATTCGAAGGACTTTTTTTAAGGTAACCTTGTGAGGGCGATCAATTCACCTAAATCGTGAATTACCTTTGGGTCGCTTTGCCCTTGTCGGGTGCAGGCTATTTGGCCCTGGCAAAAATGGCTATGCTACCACACCTTCTGTACTATTTTGTGAATCTTCCAGTGCTAGTACCAGAATGGGTGTTCCACTTGTTAAATACTTTTTGGGGGGAACACGCCTGGGGTACTGGATGCCATAGGGTTGGTCTTAATAAATTACAGCTTTCCATGACTAAAGTGGACAGGGGACCGACTTTAAGGTGTATTGCATAGTTGGGCAATTGTAATGGTTGCCATTTTGGCGAGCGGGTCACAATTTGTCGGAGATAGGTTACACACTGGGCCAGATCAACCGCAGTAAACTCAATAGATTGATATGCCCCGGTGTAAACCCCCTACGGCCATGTCCTCTACTGCTTCAGGTAGCCCTTGCCTACTGAAAACTAGCATTGAGATGAACTGCAGTCACCTCTTCCTATGCACCGAATATTCCTTTATGTGGTCTCCAGATCTCCTTGGGAATGCTTACGGTGAGTCGTACAGCCAAGTGGGAGCAAGAAGGGGTGTCAACAGTAAGATCGCTATTTCAGGATGGTACACTATTGCCCCTTGCAGACTTTGTGCACGGGCTCCCCACAACATTATTTTTGTCACATGCCAGCATAGTGTGATGCGTGCGACAGCTTAGGGTCCCTAATGAGAGTGAACCCAGCATGCATGAACTGCTTCAGGTAGCGCACATCATGGGGAATGGGAGACATCTTGTGCACTTGTTCTACCGTGGACTTAGGGCACACCTGGATGTATCGCTAATGACTTTAAAACAGACTTGGAAAACAGACTTCATTCAAGGAATCTCTGATAAAGACTGGGCACAAATAGTTGAAAATCCCAAACGAGTCCCCGGCAATTCCAGATTTAAATGTATCCAGTTTTCTATTCTGCACAGGGCATATATAACCACATAAGCTTGCTAAGATGTACCCCGCCGCCTCCTCTGGGTGCCCCTGTTGTAAGGCTCTGGAAACCAACGTCTTAGATATGATGTGGACTTGTGCCCATTTTCCCAATACTGGGCAGAAGTAGCATTGGCCTTGTCAGATGTAATGGAGTTGCATCGGCACAGTGTCTTCTTGGCCTCAATCCATGGCCGCGAGGTTCCAGGGTGATATTGCGCTTTGCGGTTCTGGCCTTATTATTAGCGAAGAGGCTGAGAACGTGACAATGGAAATCCCCGATAGTCCAGATGCTGCGCAAATGGTGAGACGAGGTGGTCCACTGGAGGCTTGCCAAGAGTGATGCTCTTCGTAGTGAGGAATACCTCGGTCTGCCCAAAAAAGCTATCTCCCTGGCATGGGATGCTCTTTTAGAGGTGTTTAAAGTGCATCACATGGAGCTGATTAACCAACCTTTGCTCATATTGTACGACAATCCTGATGCATAAGCTGCTTTGTTGGCAACCCCGTGCACCCAGTGGGTCAGTCGTTGATGCTGTGGGCACCCTGTCGGATGATGTTTATGATAACAGTTTAGGTGGGTCCCCTCTCTATCCCCGCCTGATCAGGCATGGTATTATTTTTTGTTTTCACGCATGTTTATATCACTATATTGATGCATATTTGAATGTCATATCTTAGGTGACACGGTCAATAGGTTGGGGGGAGAGAGGAATATAGTTTTTTGCTGCTTAGTTTGCAATATCACAATATATCTTGCATTAATTATGAGTCGTCTGGGGCTATGTGTAATGACATATGCTTCATTGCTGTTATTTCTGTGTCAGCTGTTGTCATCAGCGATGTCACGTTTTAACAACATGCAATAAACTGTGTGTTAAAAAAATAATTATTTTTGTGTGTATGATGCTATTTCTTTCTCAGCCCAACCTTCTCTGATACCCACTCCAGTTTTATTTACTCATCTATTCCAGCATTAGCAATGTGTTCACTGTAAAGTGCCAAGTCGCCTTTAGTGGTATGAGTTGTATTGCATAAAAATATACACATACATACACATGAGCTTGTGCCCCATTGTAAACTGGCCACATTGAATTTTACCAGTGTTAGGATGTAAACAATTCCTATGTAACTGCACTATTTGATGACATATTTCTCTCTATTTAAACGTACTGACAGGTTTTAACTGACTATGATCTTTGGTTATTCACTTGGCTCCTTCGACCTGGCCATCAGTGCAAGGTCCTAACTGCAGCATTTGCACAGATTAAATTGCATGATCTATCATAAGGTCAACCATATCTTCTGTAGACAATTGTACTTCACAGTCTCTGATAATGCCCGCTTGCATCTGCTTTGAGGAATAATTCAGATGAACTATCACATGTCTTTTCTTTACTTGGAAAAGCAACTGCTGGAGCGTCACGTTGCAGCTACTTACTCACATACTACAGCATCAACTTCCAACAGCCACGAAGGGAGAACTATGGTTAGTTAGATAGTAACTCTCCTTAAGAGGAATGCAACTATTTAGCACAACTACCACCATACTATCAATTGCTGGTCAATAGACATTATGAAGTAATTTTCTGGCCCTTGTGTGTCAACTAAGTCAATAGCACACTTAGAGGGTCATTCTGACCCTGGCGGCCACCGACCACGGGAGCACCGCCAACAGGCTGGCGGTGCTCCAATGAGCATTCTGACCGCGGCGGTTCAGCCGCGGTCAGAAGCGGAAAGTCAGCGGTCTCCCGCTGACTTTCCGCTGCTCTTTGGAATCCTCCATGGCTGCGGAGCGCGCTCCGCAGCCATGAGGATTCTGACCCCCCCTACCGCCATCCAGTTCATGGCGGGAAAGCCGCCATGAACAGGATGGCGGTAGGGGGGGTCGCGGGGCCCCTGGGGGCCCCTGCCGTGCCCATGCCAATGGCATGGGCACGGCAGGGGCCCCCGTAAGAGGGCCCCGAAAAGTATTTCAGTGTCTGCCTTGCAGACACTGAAATACGCGACGGGTGCCACTGCACCCGTCGCACCTTCCCACTCCGCCGGCTCGATTACGAGCCGGCATCCTCGTGGGAAGGTCGTTTTCCCCTGGGCTGGCGGGCGGTTTTACTGGAACCGCCCGCCAGCCCAGGGGAAAACTCGTAATACCCGCCGCGGTCTTTTGACCGCGGCGCGGTAATTTGGAGGGCGGGATCCTGGCGGGCGGCCTCCGCCGCCCGCCAGGGTCATAATGAGGCCCTTAATATCAGACATGGAAGAACTTTTTAGGCTGGCCAATTGTTATTTTTACTTTTCAAAAGGTATCAAGTTTGGTTCCAAGTTCTTTTTATTAGGTCATCAAATAACATAAACTGCTTTATCCTTACCAACATCACGACCACCGTGCAACTGTTCTCCCATTATTCTCTTGAAATCACTGAATCTGTGACACCCAGGGGGCCACCACACACTTACAATGAGACCTATTCATTCTGACAGTGCCTGTAGGAAAGTACCATCTTGCCTGGCATGTTACCCCCATTTTTCACATGTATGTAAGTTTGTTTTTTCCTGTCTCACTGGGATCCTACTAGCCAGGACTCCAGTGCTCATAGTTTGTGGCCTGAATGTGTGTACCTGTGTAGTGACTAACTGTGTCACTGAGGCTCTGCAAACCAGAACCTTAGTGCTTATGCTCTCTCTGCCTTTAGAATTGTCACTATATGCTAGTGACCATTTTTACCAATTCTAATAGGCACACTGGAACACCCTTATAATTCCCTAGTATATGGTACCTAGGTACCCAGGGTATTGGGGTTCCAGGAGATCCCTATGGGCTGCAGCATTTCTTTTGCCACCCATAGGGAGCTCAGACAAATCTTACACAGGACTGCCACTGCAGCCTGAGTGAAATAACACACACGTTATTTCACAGCCATTTTACACTGCACTTAAGTAACTTGTAAGTCACCTATATGTCTAACCCTCACTTATAGAAGGTTAGGTGCAAAGTTACTAAGTGTGAGGGCACTATGGACCCCGAGTACTGCCAAACCAGCTCTCTGGGGTTTTCTCTGCAGCTACGCTGCTGCCAAACCACAGACAGTGCTCTTCCCTCCTGGGGTCTGGGCAGCCCAGTCCCAGGAAGGCAGAACAAAGAATTTCCTCTGAGAGAGGGTGTTACACCCTTTCCCTTTGGAAATAGGTGTTAAGGGCTGGGGAGGAGTAGCCTCCCCCAGCCTCTGGAAATGCTTTGAAAGGCACAGATGGTGCCCTCCTTGCATAAGCCAGTCTACACCGGTTCAGGGAACCCCCAGTCCCTGCTCTGGTGCGAAACTGGACAGAGGAAAGGGGAGTGACCACTACCCTGTCCATCACCACCCCTGGGGTGGTGCCCAGAGCTCATCCAGTGTGTCCCAGACCTCTGCCATCTTGAATCCAGAGGTGTGAGGGCACAATGGAGGCCTCTGAGTGGCCAGTGCCAGCAGGTGATGTCAGAGACCCCTCCTGATAGGTGCTTACCTCAGTAGGTGGCCAATCCTCCTCTGAGGGTCTCTCCTGTGGGCTTTTCCTCAGATAACGACTTGCAAGAATTCACTAGAGTTCCTCTGCATCTCCTTCTTTGACTTCTGCCAAGGATCGACCGCTGACTGCTCCAGGACGCCTGCAAAACTGCAACAAAGTAGCAAGAAGACTACCAGTGACATTGTAGCGCCTAATCCTGCCGGCTTTCTCAACTGTTTCCTGGTGGTGCATGCTCTGGGGGCTGTCTGCCTTCACCCTGCACTGGAAGCCAAGAAGAAATCTCCTGTGGGTCGACGGAATCTTCCCCCTGCTCCAGCAGGCACCAAACTTCAGTGTCTCTGGTACTCTGGGACCCCTCTCATCCTGACAAGCATGGCCCCTGGGACACAAGTGGTGGACCCAAATGACCCAGACTGTCCAGTGGTCCAACTGTCCAAATTTGGAGGAGGTAAGTCCTTGCCTCCCCTCTCCAGACAGTAATCCTGTGTACTATGTGAACTGCAGCTGCTAGGGCTTCTGTGCACTTTTGCAAGGAATCCTTCATGCACAGCCTAGCCCAGGCCCCCAGCACTCCGTCCTGCATTGCTCAACTCACTGAGCTGACCACTGGCTTCGTGGGACCCTCTTTTTTAGTGTTTAGACAACAGCTGTGCTCAGTTTTCTTGAAACCATGTTCAAGTACTTCTGCGGGTGCTGCCTTCTTGTGCATGGGCTCTCTGTATTGCTAAGGGCCCCCTCTGTCTCCTCTTCCAAGTGGCGACCTCCTGGTCCTTCCAGGGTCCAAGCAGCACCCTTTTTCTTCCACTGTGACCTTTGCAGCTAGCAAGGCTTGTTTGCGGTCTTTCTCCAAAGAAGCAATGCCGCATCCTCCTGCACTTCATGGGACATCTTTTGCACAAAGGAGAAGTTCCTGGCATCTTTCGTTGTTGCAGAATCTTCAGCTTCTTCCATCCAGAGGCAGACATTTTGCACATTCATCTGTGGTTTAGTGGGCTCCTGCCCCCCCCTGGACACTTTTACGACTCTTTGACTTAGTCCCCTTCCTTTGCAGGTCTTCAGCTCCAGGAATCCATCTTCAGTGTTTTGCAGTCTATTGTGGTCTTTGCAGAATCTCCTATCACAAGTTTAGTGTGTTTCTCTTGAAAGTAGTATCACTGTACTCCTACTTTTCAGGGTCTTGGGGTGGGGTATCTTGGACACCCTTAGTGTTTTCCTACACTCCCAGCGACCCTCTACACACGACACTAGGCCAGGGGTCCCTAAGTGGTTTGCATTCCACTTTCTTAGTATATGGTTTGTGTTGCCCCCTAGGCCTATTGCATCCTATTGTATTCTACAGTGTTTGCACTATTTTTCTAACTGTTTACTTACCTGATTTTAGGTTTGTGTGTATATTTTGTGTATTTTACTTACCTCCTAAGGGAGATATTTTTGGCACATTGTCACTAAAATAAAGTACCTTTATTTTTAGTAACTCTGAGTATTGTGTTTCTTATGATATAGTGCTATATGATATAAGTGGTGTGGTAGGAGCTTTGCATGTCTCCTAGTTCAGCCTAAGCTGCTCTGCTATAGCTACCTCTATCAGCCTAAGCTGCTAGAACACTACTAATCTACTAATAAGGGATAACTGGACCTGGCACAAGGTGTAAGTACCATCAGGTACCCACTATAAGCTAGGCCAGCCTCCAACAGTGCCTGCTGGCCCCTTGGCTTACACATTCTTGCCAACTGGCATGTATTCATATGGTTGTATATCAGAATATTGTGGACTTTTTTATCGTGCAAGACTATCCTAGCCAGATTATCGACATCCAAAATATTTGCAAGTTAAGTAGAAATACGTTATTATCGATGTACCAATCTTAACTGTACCTCACATACCTTGAAAATATGTATATCATCAAGTCATCACATAGCGGGAGCTACATCGGGAGCCATTAGCTCACAGGTAAGTTCAGAGTCTTTTACCTCACAGATGTTTACCTCATAAGGAAGTTAATTTTTCTAAAGTTTTACGGCACCTAACTTTAACATTTCAAATGTATATATGAGTATACAGTAAGTAGTTATAGTTAGGACATAGGGCCTGATTCTAACTTTGGAGGACGGTGTTAAACCGTCCCAAAAGTGGCGGATATACCACCTACCGTATTACGAGTCCATTATATCCTATGGAACTCGTAATACGGTAGGTGGTATATCCGCCACTTTTGGGACGGTTTAACACCGTCCTCCAAAGTTAGAATCAGGCCCATAGTTTTAATAGGAAAAGTGTGTTTTGTTTTGCCAATGACGTTCGCGCCGTTTGACAAATTTGTGCGCCACTTTTGAAAGTTTTGGGGTGATCCATTAAAAGAGTGCCAAGAAAAAGGGGAGCTATCAAAACGCTTTTTACCCATGTGATTGGCATCGGTATTTTTAGATACAAATACAGCCAGAACTGCTGGACGGAATTACACCAAATTTGGCAGAAAGCTAGCGTTTGGTACGGAAAGCGTGCTTTTTGTGATTTGGTGTAAATCCGTTCAGTAGTTTAGGAGATATTTAAAGTAAAAAAATATAGATATCTAGGGACGCGGATCCTTCGCAGATCTGACAGTCCTTGTGCTGATATCTGATTAGCTGCCAACACTTCAACTAGGAAGTTTTGGCAGCCACTTTGGGATTTGGACTCAGCTGAGTTCCAAAAAATAAAGAAAAAGGGGCAGTGTAGGAATACCCTGACCCCCTAGGCCTGGTGATGGGGTTGCCTGGGCCAAAATCAATTTTTAAAAACATTTACGGGGTGAAATTTGCAGCAGATCTGCGAATCTCGGTGAAAATTTTGTAAAAAGCTCAATCTCCCACGCTTGTTTCTCTTTCAGCCCCCAGGTGGGCCAGGTCCCAGGGGCATATTTAAATATTAAACAGGGGGAGAAGGGTGCATGTGACCCCAATACTTAAGTCCAGGTTGGAGCCTAGGGACACCACCTCCCCTGGGCTTTATCTGTAAAATTAGGAGGAGGAGGGCCACATGGCCCCTGTCCGTAGATCTTTAAAAGCCCCGGGGACCACCACCACACTGGGTCTTTGCCTGCTAATAGGAGAGGGGCCACACAGACCCCCTCCTGATATCACAATTGCCCTGGGGACCACCACTTTATATTAAAAATGAGAGAAGGGGGCGTGCGCTGTACACTTTTAAGGCCCTAGGGACCACCATCAAAGTAAGTAATAGGGGGGCTGTGGTGACGGGGCTTGCAAAGTAAATAGTAAGGGGGGCATGGAGAAACCCCTCCTGCTTTAAAAATTGCCTGGGGACTGCCACCTCCCCAGGGCATACTATAAACAAAAAGGGGGAGGGGGCCATGCAGCACCCACTCCCGGGCAATATTCGACTCAGGGGACCACCACCTCCCCATGGCATGGGCAATATATAAGTGAGAGGGGGGTCTCGTGGCCCCCATACCAGGCTGTGTTTTGCCCCTGTGGACCACCAGCCCCCCGTGGCTGGCCAACCGCCGCCACGCATGGCCAAAGGCCATGCGTTGCAGGGGTTGGACGTGCATGGCCGAAGGCCTTGCATGGCATTGAGTTGGATGCTATGAGAAGGGTTGGCCTGCGGCGAGCCCTGCAGCCAACCCCTGCACAGCCAGGGCGGTTCGTGTCACGAGGTTGCATGCCCACGGGGTTGTGGGCAGCGAGGGTTGGATAAATGTAAGATGATTTAATACCTTGCACCCTTGCCATGCACTGCTACTTACCCTACATATTGCATCAGTAATGACAGCTTCTTGACATGATTCATAATATAACTTCAACATTTCCAAAGAAATATTGCTGACAAAACTGTGCATGATGGGGGCACACGTTGTATATACCTTGGGGCATGAGTTATAGTGCTTGAAATAAGTCTATCTATAACATCTGAATTTCTATGGTTTTGTGCGTATAAATTCAGAACCTAACTCTAACGTCTCTCTAATCTTTGTTTTTTTCAGTGAATTTCTAACTTTTTAAAATTCTATTTCCTAACTATTTTCTCACTTTATCGTTACTGTAACTTTTTTTTAAAAGTAAATACATAAACACAAACACACACTCACACACACACACACACACACACACATATAAATATAAATATACACATATATTGGCCCTGCTCTTTTGCTACCACCCACTGCATCACTAGTTACCCTCCTCAATAATTACTTAATTCAAATGTAATATACATTCATAGGTAGCAATAATTGAAATGTACAGTTTTTGGAGTCTCATTAATAATATTTCACAAATTATTCCTTATTTTGACTACACAATTTTAAGATACAATCCTTTTCATTACAATTTTGCTACAAAAATACACAATTTTATAATTAATCCTTAATACATTCTAATGTTAGGAACCCTGAGAAAGTCAAATATGTCTCCATACCTTATTACATCCAATTTAGTCCATTCAAACATCCATCTTGACCGGTACAGCCACAGCCAACACATGCTTTAAGGTAATAGGCTGATTCTTCAGGGTAGGAAAATTGCATCATCTAAACAGCTGCACCGTAGCAACTCATATAAGAGGTATACTCAGTATCTTGTCCCGTGACAAATGTTTGGGAACATATGTTAACTGTTTTCAAAGATTCAATTATACTCCCAAAACTGTATAATTTAAATTATTGCTTCCTACAAATGTGTATTGTATTTGGATATAAATACATATATGTGTAGGTATATATAAATGTGTGTGCACTACTATCTATCTATCTATAACACACAGTGGCGCTCACCACTATGTAATTATATTGAGGACCTAGTTACCGTAGGAAGAGTGTTTTTTGGTTTGCTAATAACTTTGTTGCCATTTGAAGAATATTCACAAAACTATCCCAAAAATATTCTTCCATCTAAGCTCCCTTCTTAAAAATTTCAGGGTTATCCATTAAGCAGGGCCCGAGAAAAAAGGAAGGTCCCAAAAGACTATTTTACAATGCAATTTCCATAGGGGCCTCCCTGGGGCTAAATAAAAAAAAAAATTTTTTTTGGGTTGCCGCGATCCCCTTGAGCTCTCGTGGCAGCTACCTAGACAGCTGCTCCTGAATGAGTCCCACGGAAGTGCAGGAGCTGTGCTGGCTCCCACTGGAGTCCTGCACCATCGGAAAAAAAAAAAAAAGGGAGGAGGCTTGAGAGTCTGTTGTGGGTTAGCTATGTATAGATGGTTTCCTTGCAGCTACCCTGGTTGGCTCTGCAGCCTTTGGCTGTGAGTAGCAGGGGGTGAGTGCCAGCAGGCATCAGGTGCAAGGCCCTGAGGCCAGCCCTATGAAGCGCATTTTCAAAGACTCTGCAGGGAGTTGTGTAACTGTGGGGGTTGGATGAGGGCCTGAGCGGGCGGGCGGTGGCTGCCCACAGGGAGCCAAAGGCCATGCGTTGCGGTGGTAGCAACAGTTTTATATGGCAATATAATATTACTTTATGTTACAAATGAAAAAACTAAAAATTCAATGAAAAAACTAAGACTAAAGTGACTTTATAGCTAGGTATGATAATATCATCTTACTTTGCATGAAAACACATTCACTGAAAAAACAAAAGTTAAAGGGATGTCATATTTACGTGCAAATGTCAGTTTACTTTTAATGTTTTAAACTAAAAAAAAAACTCCATAGCCTTTAGAGTGTAGGAAAACTTAAGCCAAGGAAACCTTTAGAGTGTAGGAGAGCTTAAGTCAAGTATAACCTCAATTGCTTCACAATCTGTTTCCACCCAGTATGCAACACCATGCTGTTTGAATACTTGTGCATGTTGATCCATTAAACCTACATTTTTAAGTTCCCCCAACACTCAACCTTTGCTACTCTCATTCCTATCTATCATAACCACCATTCTCATGATCTATGCTTTGCATATCTTTAAACAGTGTTCCTAGCTTTTAATGAGCCGAAGAATGTACTATCACTGTATAATTTGGGCATATCAGTTTTGTGGTCTATCACACCCTGTTCCTAAAACCACAATGTAGTAAGTAAGGGCTACTCAGCCTCAACCGTGAGGCTGGGGGTCAGTTGCCTCTAATGTCCCTACATCTGTCTTATTATGGCTCTGCAAACTGGGCTCACTACAATGCTTTTTGGGCTTGATGCTCAGTTAGCAAGGGCAAGCAGTCACAGGCTTCTCAAGATAATCAATGCTACACACTACAAGTAACAAAGCACAGTAGTCCCATACCCATCAGTCTCCTCAGTGTCCACCTTGTGCTGCCGAGAACTTTGTGGCATGCGTCCTCTCTCCAAAAAGCAGCGGCATGCCAGCAGGCAGTTTTAGAGTTACCTTAGTCACTGGTCAGTGTTTGGCAGATGCTGGTTCAAGAAGCAAAACTCCTGAGCCAGTGTGTCTGGATCAGGTGGTGACTGGCTCTAAATGTAGTAGTTGGGACTCTCGCTTGGAGCAACTGGACTTCAGATGAAGCTCCTGACAGGGAATTATGACACTAGGCAGTCGCAGTCCCATTCAGGCTGGTCACAACTTAAGTAGTTGCAGTCCTGCACTAGTAAGACAAGTTAAGACACCTGCAGCCCTCACACAGGCCGAAGGGCAACATGCAGTCACAGCTCCAACCAGACCTCAGCAATCGTGTCGTTGCCAAGTTGCTGTTCTTGCCTAGAGCGGTTGGGAGACGCTAGGGGTCCTCTGATGCTCAGGTCTTCCTGGATCACTCTCCAGCAGTCTGTTCTTCTGGGTGCCACACAGCCACCAGAGACATGCTACATCACACTTCTTCCTGGACAAGGTATCCAGGATCCTTTGCTCGCTCAGCAGGCAAGCATGCTTCTAGGTGCTTCAGGACTGGTACACAGCTTCTCCAGCAAGAGTTGTAAACTTTAGGTGATGTCCCCTCACCTCTGGTAGATTCGCTGTCAGGCAAACACCAGTCCTAGGTGCAGAGCAGCTCTCTGAGTGCTCTTCAGAGTAGCCCCTATCCCAGCCATAGAGGAATTAGAACTGAAACATCAAAGTGGGTCAGTGAATCCCACTGTTACACACAACTGGAAGACATGAGATGTGGATTCACTGTCTGAAACTGTAGAACTGGTTTAGAGTGGTTCTCCTTTCAAGTGCCCTTTCCTGGCTGTGTTCCCCACCCAGCATTTGTGTAAGGGATGCTCCTCACTGCAGAATCATCTCAGTCCAAAGGCATCCACAAGAGAGGCACAAAGATTTCCAAGGGTTCTGCACCAGGCTGTCATTGCCCTCAACCCAACTGAAGGTGTAATCATGGGAAGACCGAAGGGCAGGTTTCACCTAAAGGTTTCTTCAACTTTCACAACAGAGTCTGCAGTCCTATCCCTCACCACTACCATCCATCAAATGGCATTGTTCAGAAAGACCAGTCAGCAGTTCCTTCCCAACAACATCATAGAATATTCAATGGAATCCTGACTCCTCTTCTCTCACTTCAGTGTCTTGGTCTCCCCCCAGCTGCAGAAATGTGAGCAGTACCCTTCCACTGACTGGGAGTACAGTCCTCACCTCCATCTTATGCAAGGCTAGGCCAGTGGTATCCATAATGTATCTCACTCACATTACTATGGCTTCCTCACACACACAATGGATGTGTCATGCAGGCCACACCTTGTTTAATATTCACTGTGGATGTTAACACAAAGAGCTGGGAATCCACATAGAAGCTGAACTTCACATAAGCGGCCAGTATGACTTCACTCAAGTGACATATAAAAAGGTCTGGGCACAGTGTTGATTATCAAAACATGGTATGGAACCACCACTGCTCTATGTACTAAACCCATAACAGGGACAATAGTCCACTGTCAACAAATGAAGGCATGCTTGGTGCACCCCTCCAGATCACAGGACAAATACAGGACATACTCATAGTCAGGGACAGGCCTAGCCCTCTGCGCACATGCTAGATTGGTGTGGCACCAGGGCCGAAAACTAAAAGTTTTGATATTAGATACAAACAGTTGGGCACTCAGTGCAGGGGAGCACACCCCTTTACTCTGCAGGGGACATTCGAATCCCAACATTGTGGTACTAAGTTGATGAAACTACACAGTACAGATAAAAACTCAGAATGTAGATCGGATAGGGAGATGGGTGTCACTACAGCAGGAAGTGGACAGTCTGTTACACTAGCCAGTGCACGAAGCTCCAACTCACAAAATCATACTGTAAATGTATGCCTGTTTGGCAAACTAGCTGTGACGCAGAGCTGCTTGATAATCAGTTTGGATGGACAAGTTGCTCAAGCTATCACTGACCAATTAGCAAAATACCAAGCCAATGCTAGACCTAAGGTTAAAGACACATGTCTCATATTAATGCACAGCCTTGAGCTTCTTGATGATGGGTACAAAATGTACTCTATGAGTCCATTAGTCACATTTGTTTCAGCTTTTTATTCAGGATTCTCATGCTTGAATCACTTCCTAACCTCCAAAGAATTTCTTAAGAACCCTAATAAGATACTCTTCACTTCCCATCATCTTTTAGGTAGCTCATTGTTGATGGTGACCTCACATAAAGGACCTTGCCTCAACCCAACGATCCCCACTAAATGGGCGTTCTACCGTTAACTGTTAAAAGATCTGGGGTTTGTTTCCCATTATACTATCAAAGGAGAGTAGGATTTAGCGCCAATGTTGGGTTAAGTGATGTGTAAACTGGTGTTGATGTGGCATGGGATGCCTTTAAGGCTGAAATGCAGGATATATTTACTCTGACTGCCCTTAGGAGATATGCTACAACTCTGGGGGAAATACAGAATTACAAGAATAACTACAAGGGCTGCAATTGTATTATATTGTCTTTTGTCATTTAAATGTTGTTTTGCTATCCTTTGTGAGGCACCAAAACACTTTCTGGATGGTCAAGTAACCACATATGCTCAAGCATAATAATTGGTGGCAATGAAGATAGGACCAGCCTTGCTGAAATGTGATCGCAAATGGCCAAACGTTCCTAAACATCTTTTACATCACTCTAGAAGAAAGGCATTATTACAACTTGCTACTTTCACCAGAACTACTTCTACAATTTGCAAGACTAGCAATGGCATATTTGAAGTTTTGGAGAACTTTTATGCTGGTTTGTTCTCTGAACCACTTAATTCTGGCCATTCTCTTTATGAATCAGTTTATCCAAAATATTGTACTTCTAAAACTGAATTGCAGATGCTGGGAGAAGAAATAAGGCTTGCAGAGTTCTTGGTTGTGTTACATGAAATGTAAAGTGGGATTGCTGCAGAGCCTTGTGTCTTCCTAGGGCCAGGCTGGGATGGCATGTGCCACATTTGCCACTTGTATGGTTGCTGGCTGGAAACTTCCACATCTACACATCAGGCTCAGCTAAGTTGTGTCAGAGGAGAGACAGCAGTCGCAAGGCCGTAGCAATCAACAGAGCAGCAGGTTCAGTGGTGCTGGGCACGAACCAGTGAAGGGCACACATCACTCCAATTAGTGACTGTTTTTTGTACTATGCAATCGGGGGTGCAGGCCCAATATTTTTGCTTATATTATGACCAATGGTGCCCTTGAAACAGCCCTGCGTGTAAGCAATTATACTGGAGAATTTTCTGTTTGAACTGTGTGGTAATAACGGAGGACAGCAGGTGAAATGAAAACCAGTTCTTATTTTAAGTAAAATCCCCAACAGCAGAAGAGATGACCCACGGAGGTGGTGGTCAGAGCTGAACTGCTGTGGCATTCAAATAATCCATTCTAAATAAGAACTGAACAACAAAGAACACGGAATGGGGGCTTATGCAGCATGACATGAGTGAGCACGAGCAATCAACATCTACATTACTTAGAACATATTTCCTCCCTCCAATAAAACAAGGAAAAACAAAACAAAAAGCTGAAGGAAAAGGAGAGGAACAAACAACGAAAAAAAAAACTTATCCTACAATATCATCATCAGATCTTTTTGACAGTACACTTTCCCTCTTGGGACAACCATTATGAACATCAACATTTACATAATTTTACAATTTATCATGAAAAGTAGACAAAGTGGTGGTTTCAATGATTTCAAAGTCAGAATCAATTTGTGTCTCATTGTTACCACCAGTACCTGCTTCTAAAAGAGATTTCTTCATAGTAAAGACACCATCTGAAAGAGAAGAAAATTGTGAAGAAACTAGTACAGTCATCATCCAAACTTAGATCAACAGTGTGGTCAATGTAAACTTTTAACAAGTCATCCTTGCCGTCCCTATGAACTTTTACCACCCTGTTCAAACTCCACCAAGACCGATTATTTAATTTTAACGATGTCTTACCTACCCATGCAACCTTGAATGTTTTGAAAAACTTAGATCACCCTTTTTTGTACATGATAAGGGAGTTTTATGTGAACGCAATCACCCAACTGCACCTTGGAATTGACCATAACCTTATCTGTTTTTACTATCTTGCTCTTGCCTTTCACCACCTTATACATTTTTTTGATAACTAAAATGGGAACACTCTTTCTTAAGCCATGGAGGAAATAGATCAGTGTATGAAATGCATCCCTTGAGCAAGGAAAAGACAAACAATCCACCACTCAATTAGTAGATCCTTGAACATGAATAGTTCTAAAATTGTATTTCTATATTTTAGTTAAAAACCTAATGAAGCGAGGAGACACTCTACTTGTACCATTGCTGTTGAGTAGGGCCAACAAAGGTTTGTGATCAGTTTTAATGGTAAATTCCCCACCCAAAAGGTATGTTTTGAAATGTTCCACAGCCCACGTGCATGCTAAGACCTCCCTTTCTAATGTGGAGTATTTACTCTCAGATGATGATAAGGATCTTGATGCAAAGGGTAGTGTATTTTCTGTCATTTTTCCTTTCCTAGTAAGCATAGTCCCCAAACCTTCAGAGCTGGCCTCCACATACATTGGGCAGCGCACCTTTTGATTAAAGGGTGATAATGGTGAAGCCTCAATTATTAATTTTTTAATCAACTCATACCCTTCGTGGTGTTCCCTTAACCATGTGAACTTCACTCCTTTTTAAGGAGATTCCTGAGCAGAAGCGCTAAGTGAGAACATGTACACACAAATCACAAATACAATTCACATAATCCCAAGAAAGATCTTAATTGATCTTTGTCAGAAGGAACACTCATTTTTTTAATGGCCTGTAACATACAAGACTTGGGAGATATACCCTTAGATGAAATAGTATGACCTAAATACTCAACTTTCTGAGTTATAAACGTACAACATCATACCCCTATCTTGTAACACTTCTAGTACCTTTGATCAACGCTCATTATGCAAGTCTATGGAATCAGCAAAGATAAGGATATCGTCCTTGAATACCATGACCCCAGCCATGTTTTTGACTAGAATAAACATCAACCTTTGAAACACGAATGCGGCAAAGGCCACCCCAAATGGCATGTGCGTATATCTAAAGGCACCATCAGGGGTAATGACCGTGGTGTGATGTCTACATTCTTCATCTAAAACAATCTGATGGTATGCAGATTTGAGATCCAACAAAGTAAAATACTTTTCTCCACTCAACTGCGCAAATATTTCTTCTATTTTTGGCAAGGGATGACAGTCAATGATTATTTGTTTGTTTAACAATCTCAAATCTGCACATAATCTGAGTGAGCCACTCTTTTTCTTAACTAAAACAATGGGAGAAAGCCATTCGGAGGAGTCAACGGGTTTGATCACACTTTCATCCAACAATCATTTGAGCAACAAACTAAGATCTTTTCTCACACTAAGAGGAAAATCTCTTAACTTGTGTCTCACTGGAAAAGCTTATTTTTTTAACTTTATCTTGTGAGAAAATCCTTTAAGCATGCCCGATTCCTTCCTGAAATTTTTTTTGTATTGTGTAATGGTCTTCTCTATACCTTGGTCTATGGCCATGCAGTACAGTGGAACGTCAGAGGATTGATCCAAAATAATACCAAGATTACCCAGATTCCTCCATCCTAAAACATGCTTACCTTTCACCACAAAGATTTTTCCTACTATCGTACAATTATCATATGAAATAGAGGCCACAAAAAAACCTAACATATTAATGCGAGCTTGGCTTTAACCATCTGCTTTAATGTCAATGTTTTCCAGCATCCTTCTGCGCCAATGTTTCTTGAAGAAAACTTCAGATACAATGGAAAATGGTGAACTAGAATCCACAAGCATCGAAGTCTTGACACCACCTATATGAACTTCACATCTGGGAGGTACTCAAAATTGTTTATCTACTCCAGTAGAAAGAACAGCATAGTGATCTGTATTCTCCACACCCACCATCAAAATATCATTTTCGCACTCTTTACTGATTTGTTCTTGAGCCTTATCTTCTTCAATAAAATTTACTCTATGATGAGATCTGCATACCAAAGAAAAATGTATTGTTTTACTGCACACAATTTTTTGAAATGGTAGGACAAGTAGATTTGTTAACTTGTGTGGCAGATCCACACCTAAAACATTTACTTTTGTTACCCAGTGGTTTGTTGACACCCCCCTTATGGATTTATTCTTGTTGAAATTGCGAACTGCCACCTCCATATGATAATCCTTATCATCATTCAATAACTTACATGAATGTGTAGACCTTTCTAGGCCTTTAGCCACTTCAACAACTTCCTTCAACAAAGGATTTTTGTGACGTAAAAGTTGATGTTTAATCTTTTTGTTATAGCAGGGCATAATCACTTGGTCATGGATATACTGTTCAGCAATAGAACCAAAATCACACGTGGCAGCAAGAATGCGAAGCACAGCTATATATGCTGCAACAGGCTCAGAAGCAAGCTGATTACGTGAATACAAATTTAAACATTCCATTACAATGTTCAGTTCCACAGTATAATGTAGTCTTAGCCTATCAAGAGCTTCATTAAATACATCATAGCCTCTCTCTCTCTTCTCCAACTTCCTCGTGAAATTACAGCAGGCACAGGGGTTGCTTTAGGAGGAAGAGGAAGAAAAGAGAGATGAGAGGCAGTGGAAGAGGAGAGCTGGGCTTGTTTGAACATGTTTACCAGGTTTCTTTTGGTTCCAAGGCCGACCCTGCTTGTTTTCAATATTTGGCTGACAGAGAAAGGGGCATCATTCTGGAAGTCTGTTTTAAGCTTAGAGGCTTTTGGGAAATTCATTAAAATACAGACATGAATGAGCTGCTTGGTCACAATTTATGTATCTATAATTGGTACTCTAGGTGATTGATCAAATAGATTATATCAAATGATTAGTCTCCCTAAACTGCTTTATTTACTCCATTATATCTCATTGTGTATCAGCATGCAAATGTTGAACAAGCAATGGCAAAACCAATAGGGCTGGCCATAGCAAGCTAGTGGGATAGTTAACGTTTTTTTTTTGTATAACAAGCATAAGCCACAAAAATAAAAGTAAAAAATATATATCATACCGAAACTCAAAATGGTGGCTGCATGCTTGCAATCAAATTTTAAATAAAAAAGAAATCCTTTTTAGTTTTAATGCACATCACAAGAAAATGTCTTAAAGGTGCAAAGAAAATGTATTTTTGACTTTGAATTACTGTAACCTGAAGGCATACTTTAAACACATAGAATTAATTACAAAAATTAAATGGATAAAGGAAGGGAAGATAAAAGCAAGGTAAAGTATTGGGCAGCAAGCCCTGGGACTGAAGTGCACTTCTTTTAAGAGGAAAGTGCTTATTTAATCTAGCATTTTTTGTAGTTATTTGTTACAAAGTAGTCCATAACGAATACATGATAAAAGAGCACGAGGTCCTATAATGTACAAACAGGATGGACAAACACACAACAAATCATGTGACAACGCAATTCATGAACACAATATAAAGTGCAGGTCGAAAAAGAAGAAACGTGTAAAATGCAAGCAATACAATCAATTTGTGTTGTACAGGATGAAAACTAAGTTTTTATGTAAGGCTGGCAAAAAGTGCAGGTAATAAAGTACATTGGCATAGTAGAAGTGTAGAAGAAAGAGCCCTGTGATGCGGAGCACCCAGGGTGTCGTTCCAGTCTGATGCTGAAGCAAATGGCACAGCTTAACAACTGAATACTTAACTGGCAATATATAATTTTTTGCCTCTTCCCATTTGTATCCGGTGTCCAGCTTACCTAAACTGTAGAGTATGCACCCCCAGCATTTTCCCAAATTGCCATCTGGTATATGCTTCTTGGAATACTTTAGTTCTTTGCATTTTAACCTCCCAGTGGTCCAGGGAAGGATTCTCCATTTTTGCAGTATTAGGCTGCGTGTTACTGCAATGCCAATATACACCAGCCACTGAACGTTTTTATTGGCTTTCCACACAATGTAAGAGGAGCCGAATAATGAAAGTGTGGTTTCGGGGGATATAAAAAAATGCGTGGTATCTGTGAGTGCCTGGAATACTTTCTCCCAGAAATCAAGAAGAGCTGGACATGTAAACAAAAGATGGGACCAGTCTCCTGCCCCATCTACCTGACAGCGAAAGCATTGATGGGGGATTGCAATGACCATCTTGTATACTCTGTGAGGGGTGTACTATGCCAACCACCTGGACAAGAAAGCCATTCTTTTAAAATTTGCTTCCTGCAAAGATTTCTTACCCTGTTTAGCGATATAAGTCCACTCGCCCTTGGTGATTGTACAATCGGTGGTATGGAGAATTTGGCCAGAAATCATCTATCAAGAGAGACTTATACCCTCATTACGAGTTTGGCAGTCCCAACACGGGACCCCCAAACTCACGGGGAGGACTTCACCACCATAGTGGTGACGTTCCCCCCGAGGGTATTACAATGTTCCCACCAGGCTGACTGACAGGAACATTATAATATGCGTTCCCACCGGGCTGACTGGTGGGAACAGTGTTAGGATATTGGCCTCGGCTCCCTTAATGTGGTCAAGCCAAAATATCCTAACACTGCAGCACCCTCGGACAGCAGACAGTGCACATTCTGATGGTGCTAGGAAGGATGCCCCCCAGCACTTCCTTTCCGCCAGCCTTTTCATGGCTGGCTGGCGGAAAGAGGGTTTGTAATCAACCAGGTGGTGCTGAGTTCAGCACTACCATCACTGATTGCAAGCCTGACCACCGTCATGCCGTCAAGAACAATGTTCCCGGCGGGGACGGCAGTCCTTTGGTGGCCCCACCGCCAAAGTAGTAATTTGAAGGTCAGACCGCCAAAGCTGCGGTGGTCCGACTGCCACCATGAGGTTGGCAGTCTTATGACTGTCAAACTCATTATGAGACCCTTAGTATTCTTGCACAGACCCTGATACCAGTTCTTCACATCTGCTAATTTACTTTTATGTAAAAGGTGCATCATTGTATGATGTTCTAGAGCATGAAGCAACTTTTATCTCGTTTTCTTTGGAAGTTTAGCTACTTTTAAAAAAGATGGCTGATTGACTGTTGACTCATTGGGCATACTAGCCAGGATAGAATTATCAAACGTATCTGCATCTACCGTTAGTCGGGCAATATTATCTAAAAGATCAGAATTATAATATGTTTGATAATGTGGTGGAGCAAGTCCATCTAGTCTTATCTAGTTTCAGTACTGCTATTTTTTTTAGGACTGCTTATTATTCCATATCAATTTTTTAAATCGTTGGTTGAGTTCCTTAAAATACAACCCATTAGTTATAATAGGGAGCGTAGTCAATAAAAATAGCACCAGTGGAAGAATTTACATCTTTTTCAAATCCACCCTGCCTATTAATGATAGAGGAAGAGAGCTCTGTCTGTCTAAAAGTGTTCTGATCTTGTGAAAGGTCGCTTTTTAATTTAAATCAAGCAATTAAGAATAATTGTTTGTTACGTGAATGCCAAGATACCTGATGAATCATTGAGGTGAATATTGATACTGAAAATTTCGAGGGAGATCAATAAGGGATTAATTTAACAGTAGCGTTTAACATGCTCTGAATATTTGCTGTGTCAGGTTTAAGTAAAATATAATGTATTTGGCAAAGAGCTTGATTTTGGACATCCCAATTAATGGTGGGATTATTGTTGCATCGTTGCAAATTCTAATTGCTAGTGGTTCAATAAAGATAGCGAACAGTACTGGGGACATTCGGTAGCCCTGGCGAGTACCCCAATTAGGTTTTTGCCACCCATGTGTCTTTGAAGTTAACAATCACTTTAGTCACTTCACCTTGATAGAGACTCCATAGCAATTGTTCAGGAAAGCCACATTTCCTAAGAATAAAAAACACTACGCCCCAGTCGACCAAATCAAATGCTTTTTTGCATCCATTATTAAGATGGCAGCCTTGTCCTCATTGCAAAGTAATCGATTGCTTGAATTAATAAAACTAGTTTTCACATATATTTGCCTGCATAGTAAATAACGCACTGGCCCCTGTGCATTAGACTACTGGCGAGTAGAATAATGCGTAAAGTCTGAATTTTCGTAAACAGTTTCAAATCGGAATTCAGGAGACTGATTGGTCTGTAGGAATTAGTATCGGTGGCACTCTTATATTTTTTAAGGAAGTTAACAATTATTGATTCCTTAAAGGATTGGGGGATAGCCTTCCGAGTCCTAAACTGATTAAACAAATTGACTAAGAAGGGTAGCAACACTTTGGCAAAAGTCTTGAGCACTTCCTTTGGGATACCATCTCTGCTGCAGGCCTTACAATTTGGCACGCTTTTAAGAGCACACATTGCCTTGACGACCTGTATTTCTTCTAAGACTGCCTCCCTTTGTTCTCTTGCCACTTGCAGCAGTGTAAGGGTCTGAAAGAACTGCTCTAGTCTAAGTTTTGCGACATCCTCCATTTTTTCATAAACGTTGCGATAATGCTGAAAAAAGACCTCTGCAATCTCGCTGCTTTCATCCACTAAAAGATGGGTGTCTGGGTTTTTGATCTCCTATCATCTGTTTATTCTTTCTCAGCCTAGGGGATCAGACAAGAAACTTACAGATATGCTGATTTTCAAAGCTTTTGCTGGAAAGCCTGATGACTATGAATCTTTTCAATTAAGAAGAAAACATGCAGCTCCTTTTTAGCTGTGGCAAGTTCCTCTTTTCTCGCCTTTATATTCTCAATGGACATGTTTATATTAGCAGCAGTATTGATGACGCAGAAAAAGAAGGACTAACAAATATTCATATATTATGTAACCAAAATCATATAAGGTAGTGTGATTTTAGCGAAGAAAAATAATGTACATGGGAAATTGTGCCCACGGGGTAGTTCGCCATTATTATAAACGGGCTTAATTAATCATGAAGAATTGACAAATGTAGTAATCCGTCATAATTGCAAATGTATTCTATGATTTTCTTGTTGAAACTGTTATATGCTTAGCTTAAATTTAGCAGAGGCTTTGGCCTAGTTGCCTGGTCTCAAATTTTAACTGCGTGGTTCTACTTGCATTAACAAAGACATTATTTTACTTTAAGGCTGTATTTTTCCAGTAGAGATGACTAATACATTTATCTCAAGGTTTCGTGCTAGGCTGGTTTCATCCCTTTGATGCAAGGTCAGCTCCTGCAGGTGCAGACAATAAGGGCACTAAGATAAAATTAATTGGCAAACTTTGTTGCAACTTGTGTTCCAAGGCTCCAAGGACGATGTATGTAAAAATGAGTACTAGGAGAAAGATACAATTCATTGGTCAAATTGAAGCCACCCTATGAACCCTCCAATGGAAGACCCTGAAGAATTTGGAATGTTTCTTACTTAAACCCACTGGACAAAGAGAAGTCAGCCATTTTTCCTTGATGCCATCTTTGAAGCCAAATGCCAGACGCCATCTTAGACAACATCTTGATGCCCTTTTCTCTATTCCAGCGAAAGAGACTTTGAGAATTCTCACCCTAGAGACTTTAACTTTAATTTGCCCTGTCTTGCCCATGCAGTAACTTTTACCCCATCTTCCTTGCAGCAGCAAGGAAACTTGCTTTAACTTTGCCCCCTTTAAAATCTGCCCCATGCTGATCGAACCGGTACCCGAAGGACGAAGACTTTTCTTGAATGCTAATTGTATTTGGTAAATATGAAAGAATAATTGTATTATGCATTGTGTTTTCCTTCCTAGGTACCAACTGCTTATTTTGATAGGGCCCAAGCTAGGATTTTTCTAAATTTGTGTTGACTAAATTCGTTTTGCATGAAGCCCCACATGCCAATGCTAATTAGAGGTATTCACTTGATGCACCATGCTAAATTGAAATCTTGTTATGCTGACCGATGTATGCAATTAGTCAAATTCAATTGCTTATATTAGTGATTTGCATTGCTATAACCGAGTGTATTATAATCCAGATTTTGCGAAGATTAAGTTTCTTCCGCCGCTATGGACAGATAGTGATGTTAGTATACAGATATCATTTGATTTTGAGACTCACATATATCATGCTAGCTTTGTTAATATAGGGAAATAAATTCTTTAACTTCTAATAAACTGGTGTGGTTATTCATGACTGAAAGGTCATGGTGCGTCAAAATACTGATTGTTATTGATTTCTAATGTGTCGCTTGATCTATTGATTTAGTATTGGGTATTGATTACAATGGTTATTGATTATTGATTTGAGTGATCCGACTATTCTTGGATGAGGAGAGCCCAACTCGGTTAAAAGGTTCACCGACCTCCAGCGTGTCCAAGTACAAGTAATTTATAAGGGCTGGACGCGCTACCAGTAGATGGTAGCAGAGATTGATGGTTTCGCCCTTTGGGACCCCATCCGAACAATAGACGGAGTCAAGTTAGAATTTTCTTTGATAAAACAAGTTGGAGAGATGATGATGCCCTAAATCCCCAATGACTTTCCCGGAATCTCGGAGCTTGCGAATGGAGGAAATGGAGGTGTGAGAATGTTTTCGGCGTTTCTAGTGACGGTATGAGTGAAGTTAGGGTTTCGCGCTTGCACAGCTTATGCCGCAAATGAATTGTGAAGTTTGTGAGGATTTTTAGGGGGTTACGAACTCCAATCAAAATTTTAGAGGAGTGATACTCCAAAGTGTGAGAGTAGGGAAGTCGTCGAACTTCATATGTGTGTAGCGCTTTGTGCAGGAAAAATTGTCCACGTGGTTGTTGTTGTTGAGACGGGCCCTGCGAGGTCAAGAGACTCCGGAGTATGTTGAAAAGTGTATAAGACACTTGATTGATGTTGTAATCTGTTCGGTTTAATAGGTTGATAGGGCGTGGTCAACAAGTCAGTATGAATATTGAGGCATGAAAGAAAATTTTCGACTTTGAGATTTGACGAATTCTAAGGCGCGCTAGAATAGTTCATTGATCAGTTGAGAGTAAAATTTGCGGGTCAAATTTTGCTTGCGAAAGTGGGAAACCGAGAAAGATGGAATAACTGCTGAGGCTAGTGAAAAATCCCTAAGGTTTCTGAAGCGATTGTATTACCCTTCCTGTAGTAAACCAACAGATTTGTTTTCTTCTTTTTGGTTAGTGCTCGCGATATATTGCAGAAATTAGTTTTGAGTGAAGCTGAATGAAGGAGGACAAGCCGCAAGACTTTGTCAGCCGCAGTGTGTGGGTGTGACGTCACTAGGAGCCATGCTGGGATAGGTTGGTTGGCGAGAAGGGTCGCGCACGGATTGGACGCAGTCCGTGAAGCGCAATTGGTGGGGAAAGGCAAGCAAAGAGTATTCCGGGAGTTAAAGTCACTTATTGATTACATTTTAAGGAAATAAAAGACAGAAAGATGAAATTTTTCAAAGCGCTTAAGAGTGCCTTGAGGGGAGATGTATATATTAAAGCAAATGTAGGAGAAGAAACACCGCCTGAGGGTACACCAGCTTACATCGTGATTGAAGAAAAGGGTGTCACACCATGTCTTTGGTTAAAGCAATGGTGTAAATTAACAGAAAAGCATGGAAGTGTAGCGTTCCCTACCCATGGGTCGTTTAATCTAAGAGTTTTGGAGAATCTAAGATTTGCGCTATACGACATGAAAGTACCTCCAAGACCAGCACAATTTGAAGCATTAGCAATTTGGGAATTAATGGCTAGAAGGCAACAACAAAAGAAATTTGAGACAAGAGTGAAAAAAGTAGAAAAGACACTAGCGGATGCTAGATGGGATAGTACTCAAAAGGTTTGGAGATCAGATGTATTGCAGGGAATTAAATTGTTTCCAGCAATTACTGACGAAGCAGAGACGGAAGGGAGGAAAGCTACCTATAAAACAAACAGGAGTCAGTCCAGAGATAGAGAAAACAACAGAAATTCGAAAAGGTCAGACGAGTCAGACGATGAGGAGTTCATTATGCAGTTGCTAAATGATCGCCCACCACCATATGTGGAAAGCGAAAATGGCCCAAGCACTAGTACTGCCCCTCCAGAACCAATACAGGGTACTGTAACACCGAATTTGAGAATATCGCAGAGGCAAAGTAGTCCCGACACGCCTTTTACACCACAAATACCACAAGTTCAGAGAATATATCCTGACGTGCCGAAATTGAAACCTGTCAATGATTATCAGCCACAGGTTCAAAGGCGCTACTGTGATGAGCATAATTTGGAAATGACTTCTAGTTTAATGGTACAGGGAGGACAGAATTACCAAACTCCGACATTGATTCAAGCCGAATCAACACAAATTTTGATGCCTCAAAAGCAGATGCAAGAAGTGCCGAAGTACACTCAAATAGCAGAAAACCAGTTAGACATGCCAGCAATGATGAACCATAATGTGGGAATTAACATGCCACAGAATTCGGGGAACAGACAGAATCCAGGCGCAATATCTCTGCCTATCACTGTAGGTCCGCCAGTACCATTGTATATACAGGCAAAGCCGAATGTATGCGACCAAGGGGTAATGACACAAAATGAGACAGGAAGGAGATGCATAGAAAATACTCCAGAAACAACTCCGGTAGGAACACTGCCAAATAGATCTGGGTCCTTGTTGGAATTCAGTCCAATTCCAATTTGTGCTCCGTCAACTGTGGTAAGGTCAAATCTACCACTAGTATATGCCACTAACCTCAAAAACAGAAACGTTACAGAAACCATCAGTAGCAGTCGATGTAGGTGCTACATTGATGGGACTGAAAGCGCAACAGCTAACACAATGGTTGAACAGCCTGAACTCCCAACAGAGTACACCCAGCGGGAAGGGAGAAGAGTACTTGAATAAAATAAGATTGGGCATGGAAGCAGACGAACTAGTAGAGGGAACGATGGGTTTGAACAGGTTAGAATCATACACAGAAGAAGAGCTGAGATACATGTGCCCTAGAATTACAAGAGAAGTAAGCAGCATACATAAGAAGTTACAAGAAATTGCGGACAGAAACAAGATCAATATAGGTAAGACCAAACACTTGAGCAGATGTTACAGGTTAGACTTTGAGACAAAAGATTTTGAACACATGAGATCTGCAGGGATGAAAACACACCTTAAAGAGATACTGCAAAGCGCGCAGATCTGGAGATGTTTAGACAAATGGGAGAGCAGGTGGGTTAAGAAAAAGGACAAAAGGAAAGAAAGTACCCCAGATCGGAATGAGAAAGCACAACATAATGATGATCTGATAACCATGTTGCCAATGAGAGAAACAGCAGGGGGAAAACTTGTACATGTACCGTGGCACAGGTGCGATATTCAATCCTTTACGGATGGTTTCCCTAAATTAAGAGAGAAACCGATCGAATGGTATCAACAAACAGATAGATTTGTGAAACTTGCAAAATGTCTTTGGGAAGACCTGAATACTTTATTCGAAATTGTGGTTCCGGCAGATTTGTGGGAAGATTGTAAAAGGGCTGTAGGTTGGCCTACAAGTGAACCAGAAAGAGATAGGGACACAGGTGCACCATCGCCTACGGTAATGAGTTTATACCACAAGGTGATTGAGCATTTGAAAACAAAGGTTGCGTCGAAAAATGTGGATTGGCAGAGAATTGACAGAACGGCACAAGAAGTTAAAGAGTCAATATAAGGGTACTGTGAGAGATTGTTGAAAGCATTTAAAAATTATAGTGGCACGGAGACGATTGAGGCGAAGGACATGCTCCATTATGTGTTCAGATTTGTGGAGGGTTGAGACCCGAGATTAGCCAGATGATTAAAATGCATTTGATTTGTTGGCAGTCAAAGTTGATCGATGAGGTGTTGAATTATGCAAAATACTGCAGTGATGAGATTGAGACGAAGCAGAAAAAGTTGAAGGAAAAAGTGATGGTGATGCAGCTTAGAGCAGCTCAGACAGGTTTGCAAGGTTTTCAACAACAGTTGCCGCAGCAGCAACAGCAGGGAAATACTATGTTTCAGCCACAGATGAGAGGCAGAGGCCGAGGAGGTTTTGTGAATAATGGTCCTGATTTAAATACGAATGTGATTCCAAATGGCATACAGGCAATGAAGAAGGTGATGCCATGTCACACGTGTGGAATCGTCGGGCATTGGAAACGGAAGTGCCCAATGTTGGTGCAGGAAGGTGTAGGTCAGCAAAACAATGATGTCAATTCATTTCAGAATATGAGAGGACCGAAAATGAGAGGTCCAAATCCAAATTTTCAAAATAATGTGAATCAGATGCAGGGTTTACAACCCGTACAATCACAGCAGGTGCAAATGCCCCGTGTACAGATGGCACAGTTGCAGCCAATGCAACAGCAGTTTCCTATGGTACCTAATCAGCAAATGCAAATACCCTTGGCACCAATGAATCAGCAACAAGTAATGCTTCCTCAACAGGTCACGGGTCAAGGAATGAATCAAAATGACACAGTACACCAATTCCCGTTACACAGTGAGAATGGAATAAACAATGTATGGGAGAGTGAAAGTTCAGATGAGGAGGGAAATTGTATGCTTGCAGCATATTTGGAAGTTGATCAAAAGGGACCATCTGTGGAAGGAAGAGTTATGGGTCACAGCGTTTCATTTCTGGTTGACACAGGAGCTACACGCTCTACAGTCAGAAGCATCGAAGTACCAAATTTGCCACTTTCAGGGAGAACAGTTCAGGTAGTGGGAGTAGCAAGTAGGTATCTGACAAACCCAATTACAGAGCCAGTGCAAGTTAGAATTGGTAACTTTCAAGGGTCACATTAATTTTTGGTATGTGACTCAAGCCCAATATCACTATTAGGGAGAGATTTATTGTGAAATTGGGATGCTCGATTATGTGCTCAAATGATGGAATCAAAATTCAGACGAACAGTGATGAGGAAGAAGAGGACAGTTTAGGAGGGGACGAAGTGGAAACTGTCGATGAAGAGTATCCCCTGATTACTGTTTATCCAATGCTCACTGAAGCAGATATTCCTGCTGAGTTACAGGAAATAGTTTAAAAAGAAGTGTGGGATATGACAGGGAAAGAAGTAGGATTGGTCAAAGGAGTAGAACCAGTGAAAGTGACCGTAAAACCCAATGTAAATTTTCCCCAGACACCACAATACCACATGTCGCAAGACACCCTCATGAAAGTCGCCCAACTCATTGATGAGTTTGTGAAACAGGGAGTACTGAAAGAAGTGCTAAGTAGTCCATGTAATTCACCAATCATGGGATTAATAAAACCGAGTGGAAGAGTCCGAATTGTTCAAGATTTGAGAAAAATAAATGACATAATAGTCAAATGCTGTCCTGTGGTGCCAAATCCAGCTGTGATAATGTTTCAAATTCCATGTGATGCAGAGTGGTTCTCAGTCATCGATTTGTCAAATTACAATGCTTTTCTGTGCCTCTTCATGAGGACAGCCAATATCTCTTTTGTTTCAAATTCCTGGACAGAGTCTACAGTTGGTGTCGAATTCCTCAAGGGTTTTCGGAGTCACCATCAATTTTCAATCAGATTCTGAAGAAAGATTTGGAATCATTGGAATTACCCTTTGAATCAACCTTGGTACAGTATATTGACGATTTACTGATCGCATCCAAGACAGAAAATGACTATATGGTTGACACTATTGCTCTGTTGAACCATTTGGGAAGAAATGGACACAAAGTGTCCCCTTCGAAATTACAATTCTGCCAGAAGAAAGTGAAATATTTGGGTCACCAAATAGAAAAAGGGTCGAGAAGAATCATGAAAGAAAGAATAACAAGTGTACTTCAAATGAGTCCACCCAAAACGAGAAAAGAGGTGAGAAAGTTTTTGGGAATGGTAAGCTACTGTCGCCAATGGATTCCCAATTTCTCAACTCTAGCCAAACCTTTACTGAAACTGACCCAGAAAGATGCGCTGGATGAAATAGTGTTGAAAAGAGATGAAATGGATGCTATTATTGAATTAAAGGAATGCATGTGCAGAGCTCCAGATTTAGGTATGCCTGATTACACGAAGCCTTTCACATTGTTTTGTCATGAACGTGATGCATGTTCATTGTCCGTCTTGACTCAAGCCCATGGTGGCGTAAACAGACCAGTAGCATATTTTTCAGCTACTTTGGATCCGGTCGCAGCAGCACTGCCAGGGTGCTTGCGTGCCGTAGCTGGAGTTGGTATCAGCTTAAATCAGAGTGAAGGAATAGTGATGGGACATCCTTTAACAGTCATGGTCCCTCACTCAGTCGAGATACTTTTGACACGTTCCCGAACACAGCACATGACCGGTGCTAGGCTTACAAGGTACGAGACAATAATTTTGGGTTCACCTAATGTGCAGCTGAAGAGGTGCACTATGTTGAATCCAGCAACCTTGTTTCCCAGTGAAAATGTCAAAATTGAGAACGCTGAAGACATCGAGCACGACTGTCTTCAGGTGACTGAATTTTGTACAAAACCAAGACCTGATATCAACGACACCCGATTGGAAGAAAATGATCAAATTATTTTTGTTGATGGTTCATGTTTAAGAGATGCACTAGGGATATTGAAAACAGGATATGCTGTATGTACAATAACAGGTGTTCTGGAAGCATCTTGGCTTCAGGGAGTTTATTCTGCACAGGTAGCAGAACTAGTAGCCCTCACTAGAGCTTGTCAACTTTCCGCATTAATGAAAGTCACCATTTACACTGACAGTCAGTACGGATCTGGAATAGTGCATGATTTTGGACAATTGTGGTCACAGAGAGGCTTCATGACCTCTTCAGGATCACCAGTAAAGAATGGTGAAAGAATAAGAGAATTGTTATACGCCATCCAGTTACCAGGGGAAGTAGCATGGTAAAATGCAGTGCACACTCGAAATCACAGGACTTCGTTTCTTTGGGAAACGGATATGCAGATCAAGTCGCAAGACTTGCATATTGCTCAGAGACGAATGGAATATGATAAATGAGCCAGAACTTGAACCAAGTGAAGCCTTTGCTCTAAAGGTTGTAGATACAATCGAAGAATTGAAATTCCTACAGAATAATGTCAGTAAGGATGAGAAGCTCTTGTGGAGCAAATTACAATGCATAAAGAAACCAGATGATTTGTGGGTTTCAAGTAAAGGGAGATTGGTTCTACCAGATAGTCTTTTAACGCAATTGGCCAGATTGTATCATGGACAAGCCCACCTTGGTAGGGATGCCATGAATAGATTATTCAAAATTGATTGGTTCAATCCCAAATTCCGTCAAGTTGCTGAAGCAGTTTGCCATCGTTGCGTCATTTGCCAACAAATGAACGCAGGGAAGGGAACAGTAGTAAATTTGAGCCACATTGGAAGAGCAGGTGGGCCATTCAGCAGGATGCAAATGGATTTCATTGAGATGCCTATGCATGCAGGCTTGAAGTATGTGTTGGTGATTGTGTGTATTTTTAGTCATTGGATTGAAGCATACTGTTAGAAATGGGGTCTTTGGTTGACAGTCAGGTTACCCCCTGTTCAAGCAAGGACCCTCACTCTAGTTAGGATAAAAGAGAATCACCCTCAGCTAACCCCTGCTTACCCCCTTGGTAGCTTGGCAGAGCAGTAGGCTTAACCTCAGAGTGCTGGGCGTAAAGTATTTGTACCAACACACACAGTAACTTAATGAAAACACTACAAAATGACACAACACCAGTTTAGAAAAATAGGAAATATTTATCTAGACAAAACAAGACCAAAACGACAAAAATCCAACATACACAAGTCAAGTTATGATTTTTAAAAGGTTTAAAATAAAAAGAGTCTTTAGGTAGTTGTAACAACACACTAGCGCTGCTAGCGTGTAAATGTACCTGGTTTGCGTAAAAAATAACCCCGCACGGGCGGTGTGCGTCGAAAGTAACCCGGCACGGGTATATGCGTCGAAAACAGCTCGGCTCGGCGAGGCGCGTCGAAAAAGCCAGCCACGCGACGGTCCGAAGTCCCGCGGCGCTGGTTGCGATCTCTCAGCCTTCGTCAGCGATGCTGCGCGTCGTTTCTCCTGCTCCGGGCGTCGATTCTCCGGTCGCGTTTCCAGCGGCGTCGTTTCTCAGCTGCGGAGCCGGCGTCGCGTCGTTTTCTCAGCCGCGATCGGATTCGCGTCGATCTTTTCTCCGCACGGTGCGCGGTGCGTGTATTTTTGTCCTTAGGCTGCCAGCCTCTCCTTTCAGGGTCCCAGGAACTGGAAGGGCACCACAGAGCAGAGTAGGGGTCTCTCCAGAGACTCCAGGTGCTGGCAGGAAGAAGTCTTTGCTATCCCTGAGACTTCAATAACAGGAGGCAAGCTCTACATCAAGCCCTTGGAGATTTCTTCTTCAAGATGGAAGGCACACAAAGTCCAGTCTTTGCCCTCTTACTCAGGCAGAAGCAGCACTGCAGGAAAGCTCCACAAAGCACAGTCACAGGCAGGGCAGCACTTGTTCCTCAGCGATCAGCTCTTCTCCAGGCAGAGGTTCCTCTTGATTCCAGAAGTGTTTCTAAAGTTTGTAAGTTTGGGTGCCCTTCTTATACCCATTTTAGTCTTTGAAGTCACCTTCCTTCAAAGGGGACTCACACCTTCTTGTGAAATCCTGCCTTGCCCAGGCAAGGCCTCAGACACACACCAGGGGGCTGGAGACAGCATTGTCAGAGGCAGGCACAGTCCTTTCAGATGAGAGTGACCACTCCACCCCTCCCTCCTAGCAGAGATGGCTAATCAGGAAATGCAGATCACACCCCAGCTCCCTTTGTGTCACTGTCTGGTGTGAGGTGAAAAACAACCCAACTGTCAAACTGACCCAGACAGGGAATCCACAAACAAGGCAGAGTCACAGAATGGTTTAAGCAAGAAAATGCTCACTTTCTAAAAGTGGCATTTCCAAACGCACAATCTCAAAATCAACTTTACTAAAAGATGTATTTTTAAATTGTGAGTTCAGGGATCCCAAACTCCACATGTCCATCTACTCTCTAGGGGAATCTACACTTTAATCATATTTAAAGGTAGCCCCCATATTATCCTATGAGAGAGACAGACCTTGCAACAGTGAAAACGAAATTGGCAGTATTTCACTGTCAGGACATATAAACCACATTACTATATGTCCTACCTTATCCATACACTGCACCCTGCCCTTGGGGCTACCTAGGGCCTACCTTAGGGGTGCCTTACATGTAAGAAAAGGGAAGGTTTAGGCCTGGCAAGTGGATACACTTGCCAAGTCGAATTTACAGTGTAAGAATACACACACAGACACTGCAGTGGCAGGTCTGAGACATGATTACAGAGCTACTTATGTGGGTGGCACAACCAGTGCTGCAGGCCCACTAGTAGCATTTGATTTACAGGCCCTGGCACCTCTAGTGCACCTTACTAGGGACTTACTAGTAAATCAAATATGCCAATCATGGATAAACCACTTACATACAATTTAAACAGGAGAGCATATGCACTTTAGCACTGGTTAGCAGTGGTAAAGTGCTCAGAGTTGAAAAGCCAACAGCAACATGTCAGAAAAACATAGGAGGCAGGAGGCGAAAAAGACTGGGGATGACCCTGCATAAGCAAAAGTCCAACACGACCCCCTACCAGCCTAAAGCCAGGGGAGAACAATCAATACCTTGATGTACTTCCCTGATTGGGGCGATAGAACAGGGACCCAGGCCCACAACAGCAGGGGCATGCTCCAGTTCTACGCCTTCCTGACTCCAGTTGGATCCCTCTGTCCATACTCTCAGGGCCCACTAGGCTAACCCATGGGGAACCCTTCTCCACATCTACAGACACCATCTGTGCAACACCTAACTTTACTTTGCTCACAGAGGTACTGCAATGGGCAGATAGTACCACCAGGGCCAACACAGTGGTGTTGCCCACTCCACCCCCGGGGTGTGACTCTCGTCCTCCCCCCCCCAGGGGCAACTCTGTCCACCAGGACAGTAAGCCACAGTGGCCCCAGACAACTGTCAGGGATGAGAGCCCGACCTCAGGCCTCTCTAACCACTGTGACTGTGGAGAGTGGGGGGTGGTAGCCCCAGGTGCCTGGCACCCTTTGACCACTCTCTCTTCCACCAGGTCAGGGATGACAACCTGACCCTGGTCCTCCCCTCTGGGGCTCTGTACCCTCCCTGCAGAAGCGGCACCCCCAGAGTCCAAAACTGTCAGGGTGCTTGTAGAAGCAGTCCTGCACAATTCTTCCATCAGTGCAGGGATGTTAACCTGCAACTGATCCTCCAACCTGGGGTCTGTACCTTCAGGTTGGACCAGGGCCAGGGGTAAGGCTTCCCTCCCCCTGCCCTCTCTTCTGGGGTCCTGAACCACCCAACTAGGAGCGGCCCCCCCAGAAGACAACATGGTAGGGGTACTGTTAGCAGTAGCCCCTTCCTCCAGGTCAGGGGGGACACCCTTAACCTGGCCTCCCAATCCAGGGTCTGTACCCACAGACTGGATCACTGCCTGGCAAACCAGGGCTTCCTGGGGGGCATACCTACCCCCTACCAGGTCAGAGTTTACCCTCTGAACCTGGTCATCCAACCCAGGGTCACCACCCTGCGGTTGAACCACTGCCTGGCACACCAGGACTTCCTTGGGAGCACACTTACCCCCCATCAGGTCAGAGTTTACCCCCTGAACCTGATCATTCAACCCAGAGTCACCACCCTGCGGTTGAACCATTGCCTGGCACACCAGGACTTCCAGGGGGGCACACTTACCCCCCTCAAGGGACACACTGTCCCGAAGGGCCACACAAGAGTCTGGCTGGCGCAGGTCTCCTGACCTCTGCCCATCTGACAGAGTCTGGATTCCCCCCAACCCAGAAATGGTCTCACCAAGGTCATTCATGGGGGGCTCTGCTCTCAGAGCTGACCCCTGACCCTCCAGGTTCTCCACTGGGGTCCGCAACCCCCTCTCAACCCTCTGTCTGGACTTCTGCACCCCCCCACTAGGAGTGGTACTGCCAGACACCAGAACTGGTGGGACGCTGGCTACAGCCGCCCCCCCAAGTTCTCCTGACACTGTGGGGTCTCCCTCAACAGATGGCCCTATGGTACAGGCTAGGCTCCCCTCCTGGGGTTCCCGCAGGGAACCCTCCAGGACCTGGGACCGGATCTCGGGCACCTTGGGCCTCAACCCATCCCCATTCCCTCTCCTCTGAGACTGGACATGGGGTCCCTCACCCATCCCACTACACTGGGACCTACCTGGGACACTACAATCCTTCCCTACCTCACCTGGTTGGGAACTACCTAGACCACTCCTCTCAGGAGCACCCCCAAATGCCTCTTCAGACTCTCTGGTACTCACCCAGAAGTCTGCCTCCCTTGTAAGCTCCCTGGGGTCAGAGAACTCACACTCCACCTGGTGTTGGCATAGCTCTGAAACATAAGGACTAGACATATGCTCTCCAGCAATTACATCACTCAGCCCCTCACATGAATTAACCAAAGTACCCTTCACCCAACCATCCAGTGACTCTGCCTTGACAAAGTACCCCACATCACCCTCCTGAGACTGGTGAGACAGTACCTGACTGTCCCTGACACTCAACCCACACTCTTCTGGGATGTTTTCACACTCCATAACCAGGACTTCTACCTGGGGGGAACCCCTCTCCCTGTCACTCTCAACTAGAGTCAGTAGAGTGTCCCTCCCACCGGTAGGAATATGACTCCCCATGCCAGTTCCCCAATCCACCTCAGGGACCCTGTGCATCACTGGAGCTACCTCATACCCCTGAACCTCCTGGCGTGTGTTAACTCCCTCCTTCAAGTAGGGCACCACCTCTCTGGGCATGTGTACTTCGGCAGCATCACTGGATATACAATTGTTGCTGCCACCATTCCAGCTGGACTCAGCCCTCATGACTTCCAGCTCTTTCAATTTAAGCTCGTAAGCATAAATCATTTTTTTAATCTCTAAGTCCCTCCTCCTTTCTTCCAACTTCTTGAATCGGCGAGCCCTGTCTGCCCGTCTGTCCTGTAACTCTTCAGGAGTCAGACCCTTGGGTGACACCCTGCTATCCCTCCTGGGGACCCTCCCCCCAGGCGTAACAGGTACCTCCACTACACCACTGTGTATCCTCTGCACTTCCCCACCCACATTCTCCTCCTCTGTGTGCCCTCCAGCCTTCTTGATTGTCTCCCCGGCCCTCTGTGCCTGTTGCAGCTCCCCCTCCCTGGTGGAGCTCTCAGTGGGACAGTCAAGATCTTTAAGGAACTGTTTCAATTGAGCAACTGAGTACTCCTTCAGTTTCTCCATTTCAAACACAGCTCCAGCTGTTGCATCTCCAGATTGAGACATGATGGTCACAAGTGCAAAGTTTCAAAGGCAGAAAAAAAATAATTTCCCAATGAAGTAAAAGGGATCAGCAAAATCATGGAAGTAGAATAAAACGAGTCCTTAAGAGAAAAATCAAAAGATCACCAAACAAGTAGTATGTGGTCACGTAGTGGTCTGAGATCAAAACAGTAGTGTACACTTAATTACTGTATGTCAAGTACAAATACAAGTCCAAATCCCGACCGCTGGTCACCAATGTTAGAAATGGGGTCTTTGGTTGACAGTCAGGTTACCCCCTGTTCAAGCAAGGACCCTCACTCTAGTTAGGATAAAAGAGAATCACCCTCAGCTAACCCCTGCTTACCCCCTTGGTAGCTTGGCAGAGCAGTAGGCTTAACCTCAGAGTGCTGGGCGTAAAGTATTTGTACCAACACACACAGTAACTTAATGAAAACACTACAAAATGACACAACACCAGTTTAGAAAAATAGGAAATATTTATCTAGACAAAACAAGACCAAAACGACAAAAATCCAACATACACAAGTCAAGTTATGATTTTTAAAAGGTTTAAAATAAAAAGAGTCTTTAGGTAGTTGTAACAACACACTAGCGCTGCTAGCGTGTAAATGTACCTGGTTTGCGTCAAAAATAACCCCGCACGGGCGGTGTGCGTCGAAAGTAACCCGGCACGGGTATATGCGTCGAAAACAGCTCGGCTCGGCGAGGCGCGTCGAAAAAGCCAGCCACGCGACGGTCCGAAGTCCCGCGGCGCTGGTTGCGATCTCTCAGCCTTCGTCAGCGATGCTGCGCGTCGTTTCTCCTGCTCCGGGCGTCGATTCTCCGGTCGCGTTTCCAGCGGCGTCGTTTCTCAGCTGCGGAGCCGGCGTCGCGTCGTTTTCTCAGCCGCGATCGGATTCGCGTCGATCTTTTCTCCGCACGGTGCGCGGTGCGTGTATTTTTGTCCTTAGGCTGCCAGCCTCTCCTTTCAGGGTCCCAGGAACTGGAAGGGCACCACAGAGCAGAGTAGGGGTCTCTCCAGAGACTCCAGGTGCTGGCAGGAAGAAGTCTTTGCTATCCCTGAGACTTCAATAACAGGAGGCAAGCTCTACATCAAGCCCTTGGAGATTTCTTCTTCAAGATGGAAGGCACACAAAGTCCAGTCTTTGCCCTCTTACTCAGGCAGAAGCAGCACTGCAGGAAAGCTCCACAAAGCACAGTCACAGGCAGGGCAGCACTTGTTCCTCAGCGATCAGCTCTTCTCCAGGCAGAGGTTCCTCTTGATTCCAGAAGTGTTTCTAAAGTTTGTAAGTTTGGGTGCCCTTCTTATACCCATTTTAGTCTTTGAAGTCACCTTCCTTCAAAGGGGACTCACACCTTCTTGTGAAATCCTGCCTTGCCCAGGCAAGGCCTCAGACACACACCAGGGGGCTGGAGACAGCATTGTCAGAGGCAGGCACAGTCCTTTCAGATGAGAGTGACCACTCCACCCCTCCCTCCTAGCAGAGATGGCTAATCAGGAAATGCAGATCACACCCCAGCTCCCTTTGTGTCACTGTCTGGTGTGAGGTGAAAAACAACCCAACTGTCAAACTGACCCAGACAGGGAATCCACAAACAAGGCAGAGTCACAGAATGGTTTAAGCAAGAAAATGCTCACTTTCTAAAAGTGGCATTTCCAAACGCACAATCTCAAAATCAACTTTACTAAAAGATGTATTTTTAAATTGTGAGTTCAGGGATCCCAAACTCCACATGTCCATCTACTCTCTAGGGGAATCTACACTTTAATCATATTTAAAGGTAGCCCCCATATTATCCTATGAGAGAGACAGACCTTGCAACAGTGAAAACGAAATTGGCAGTATTTCACTGTCAGGACATATAAACCACATTACTATATGTCCTACCTTATCCATACACTGCACCCTGCCCTTGGGGCTACCTAGGGCCTACCTTAGGGGTGCCTTACATGTAAGAAAAGGGAAGGTTTAGGCCTGGCAAGTGGATACACTTGCCAAGTCGAATTTACAGTGTAAGAATACACACACAGACACTGCAGTGGCAGGTCTGAGACATGATTACAGAGCTACTTATGTGGGTGGCACAACCAGTGCTGCAGGCCCACTAGTAGCATTTGATTTACAGGCCCTGGCACCTCTAGTGCACCTTACTAGGGACTTACTAGTAAATCAAATATGCCAATCATGGATAAACCACTTACATACAATTTAAACAGGAGAGCATATGCACTTTAGCACTGGTTAGCAGTGGTAAAGTGCTCAGAGTTGAAAAGCCAACAGCAACATGTCAGAAAAACATAGGAGGCAGGAGGCGAAAAAGACTGGGGATGACCCTGCATAAGCAAAAGTCCAACACATACCCTACATGCAGAAATGACAGTCGCTAAACTACTCTTGAGAGAACTAATACCACGTTTCGGATTCCCGATCTCGTTAGAATCAGATAGGGGAAGTCACTTCAATAACGAAGTAATAAAATTATTGTGCGCAGCACTGAACATTGAGCAAAAATTGCATTGTAGCTACCGCCCTGAAGCATCAGGACTAGTGGAGCAAATGAATGGCACATTGAAGTCGAGGATGGCGAAAATATGTGCATCAACAAACTTGAAATGGTCTGACGCACTGCCTTTGGTGTTAATGTCAATGAGAAACACACTTGATAGAAAAACTGGAAAGTCACCGCATGAGATCCTCATGGGCAGAGCCATGAGACTCCCAGCAGTCCCTGCAAATGCACTTGTAAATATTACCGATGATATGGTATTGGACTACTGCAAAGGTCTAGCTGATGTGGTCCGCTCTTTTTCTCACCAGGTGGAGGCAACCACCTTGCCACCGATCCAAGGTCCAGGACACGCCCTGAAAGCAGGTGACTGGGTCGTGGTAAAGAAACACGTGAGGAAGTCGTGTCTAGAACCCCGTTGGAAAGGATCTTTCCAAGTGATTCTGACAACTAACACCGCTGTGAAATGTGCTGGAGTTTCCAACTGGATACATGCCAGTCACACGAAAAGGGTGACATGCCCCACAGATGTTGAAGCGCTGAAATCACCTGCGACTGACAAGAGAGTACCAGGCACCGAGACAGGACAAAGAGAACCTGGAGGCGAACAAACAGAAATAGAGGAAGGGGAAATATTTTCTGAGGAAGAAACAGCTGATCCATTTGAGGAGAACCGAGGAGAAGCCTCAGGAAGTGACGAAGATCCCAAATGTGACAAAGAGCCTGCGACAGGTGAAGGACCAGGAGAGCCTGATCAGAGGAGGGCTTTCCCAGAAGAAGACGATACAGGAAAAGAAAAGGAAAACCTGATTGACCTCCTAGGGGGAGAAGACAAGACAGGACAGAGTGAAATTGTTCAAACTCTTCCAGAACCGGTTGCAGGTCCATCAGGTGAAAACAGTGTGAAACGGAGACAAAGCATATCGCCAGTGAAATTAAGGACTAAAGAAGTATTAAATGAAAGTGAAGGGCCAAAGTTGAAGGAGAAAAGAAAAGAAGTGTCTGCTGCTATAATATCACCAAGTGAAGAAAAAGACACAGCCAAAGAACAAGACGTCAGCAAGAGAGAGAATCAAAAGGAGATGCAAAATTGAAAAGGAAAAGAATACCGAGCAGAAGATATTCTGGTCCGGAGTGGGCATACAGAGCCACTAACGATTGGTCAGACGAATTCCTATCTCTCAGTCTTGAGAATGACACTTTGGTACCTGAAAAGTAAAATTCCACAAACATTACCGAATAAGACATTGACAACCTGATTGACTTTGAAACCGATTTTGAGACAAAGCTGCTAAACCGATAAGAGACTAAGCTGCTAAAAGAAAACAGTGTGAACATTGAGCTCGTTCAGCTTTATATATATCTGCAAATTTGATTTGATAAAGTGTCTTCAACTTTCTGATTCTACATAGATCATGCCAGGCAGTACCACAAAGGGACATAAAATGAAGTGTTGTAAATACATGTGTATATGTCTAATAACTGCATGCATACTAATAATTATAGCAATAGTTCTTGGAATGCATGGGAAGAATGAGAGAGACGCGAGCAAATGATACTTCTACTTCTAAACCTACTACTGAAATAACTCCTTTGCAGAAGCTCGAACAAGATGAGAAACACTTACACGACAAGAAAGAACTGTCCTCATACGTTTTCTATCGCTTGCTGAATGAGTATGTTGAGACAATGGATGCGAAAGATTGTTATGTGTGCACACAAATACCTACTTCAGTAAAGGAAGGAGTGACATATCATAGCATGCCTCTTACGTATGGAATTTCATGTAGTTTATTAATGACCAGATTTTATGGCCAGGAGTATATTCACTACTTTTATTCCAATCTTGATGTTGTATTTGCATATATCCCCATAATTGAGTACTTGAGTAAAGTAGCAAGAGATTATTATATAAAGTTAATTAGGGGTTTCTTTGAGCCGTTGTCACCTTTTCACACAGCTTACGCTCACAGAGAAAACCTTACATGCTTGCTTTCACCGCTAGAGAAAAGTTTTTTAGATCACACTGACGATAGGAGGAAGGTGGGGAAGGAGAAATTAGAAAGGGAATTACACAAAAGGACATCTGTAGATAACTATGCTTCTGCCGCGATAAAGACACCAGGGAAATTAGCTTTAGATGCAATACACGTAGGGAGGCTTTGTATATATAGACCTAAATCATATTATGACACAATCTTTGTGGGAACGAGTGAATGTAAACATACGTTTTTGTTTCAAGCTAAATGGACGTTCATGTTGAATGGCCTAGACCCAGTTATTCCAGGGGTATATTATATTTGCGGACTTAACGCCTATTATCGTCTTCCAAAAGGATGGTATGGGAGATGTTATTTGGGAATAGTATTTCCAAAGATTTATCAACTAGACGACTTAAAGAAATTTCCGAAGCTGTCTGAATCACATCATGTTCAGAAAAGGGAGACAGCTTCTGGTGTGGTAGGAGATATATTTGGAGCAATGATTCCTTCAGTAGGAGTCATATTGAATTCAATTAAAATACGAAAGTTGTCTACTATTGTGGATAACATGTTGACAAAGTTCTCAGGAGCTATAATCCTGATGGATGCTGAACTTGCTGCAGAAAGAGCTATGACTCTTCAAAATCGGCTTGCTTTGGACATTATTTTAGCAAAGGATGGCGGCATTTGCAAAATGCTTAGTGCACGTCACTGTTGTTCTTATATTCCAGACAACAGTGGGCAAATTAGAAAAATGCTTACAAATTTAACTAACAAGAGTGCAGATTTGAAGGAATTGAAAGAACCAGGAGTATGGGAAAAGGTTGGAAAAGGATTTGCTTCCGTGGGAAATTGGCTCAGCAACATTTGGAACGGACTATTACTGAAAATAGTAAAAGGAATATTAATAGTATTAATTTGTTTATTAGGTATTTGGGGAATACGGAAAGCCATTAAAATATTGAAAACAAGAAACAAAAGGAGAAGAGAAGAGAAAGAACAAAATAAAATGGTAGAAATATACAGAGAAAAATCAAAGGGAACCAAAAGGAAGAGGGAATTGACTGAAGTGCCAAATTACTAAAACAGAATTTTAATGAAATAAAATTTGTGGGAAGATTTGATGTGATGACATAATTAGTCATCAGAGGAGGGATTGATGACGCAGAAAAAGAAGGACTAACAAATATCCATATATTATGTAACCAAAATCGTATAAGGTAGTGTGATTTTAGCGAAGAAAAATAATGTACGTGGGAAATTGTGCCCACGGGGTAGTTCGCCATTATTATAAACGGGCTTAATTAATCATGAAGAATTGACAAATGTAGTAATCCGTCATAATTGCAAATGTATTCTATGATTTTCTTGTTGAAACTGTTATATGCTTAGCTTAAATTTAGCAGAGGCTTTGGCCTAGTTGCCTGGTCTCAAATTTTAACTGCGTGGTTCTACTTGCATTAACAAAGACATTATTTTACTTTAAGGCTGTATTTTTCCAGTAGAGATGACTAATACATTTATCTCAAGGTTTCGTGCTAGGCTGGTTTCATCCCTTTGATGCAAGGTCAGCTCCTGCAGGTGCAGACAATAAAGGCACTAAGATAAAATTAATTGGCAAACTTTGTTGCAACTTGTGTTCCAAGGCTCCAAGGACGATGTATGTAAAAATGAGTACTAGGAGAAAGATACAATTCATTGGTCAAATTGAAGCCACCCTATGAACCCTCCAATAGAAGACCCTGAAGAATTTGGAATGTTTCTTACTTAAACCCACTGGACAAAGAGAAGTCAGCCATTTTTCCTTGATCTCATTTTTGAAGCCAAATGCCAGACGCCATCTTAGACGACATCCTGATACCCTTTTCTCTATTCCAGAGAAATAGACTTTGAGAATTCTCACCCTAGAGACTTTAACTTTAATTTGCCCCGTCTTGCCCATGCAGTAACTTTTACCCCATCTTCCTTGCTGCAGCAAGGAAACTTGCTTTAACTTTGCCCCCTTTAAAATCTGCCCCATGCTGATCGAACCGGTACCTGAAGGACGAAGACTTTTCTTGAATGCTGATTGTATTTGGTAAATATGAAAGGATAATTGTATTATGCATTGTGTTTTCCTTCCTAGGTACCAACTGCTTATTTTGATAGGGCCCAAGCTAGGAGTTTTCTAAATTTGTGTTGACTAAATTCGTTTTGCCTGAAGCCCCACATGCCAATGCTAATTAGAGGTTAGTTGAGGTATTCACTTGATGCACCATGCTAAATTGAAATCTTGTTATGCTGACCGATGTATGCAATTAGTCAAATTCAATTGCTTATATTAGTGATTTGCATTGCTATAACTGAGTGTATTATAATCCAGATTTTGCGAAGATTACGTTTCTTCCGCCGCTATGTACAGATAGTAATGTTCGTATACATATATCATTTGATTTTGAGACTCACATATATCATGCTAGCTTTGTTAATATAGGGAAATAAATTCATTAACTTCTAATAAACTGGTGTGGTTATTCATGACTGAAAGGTCATGGTGCGTCAAAATACTGATTGTTATTGATTTCTAATGTGTCGCTTGATCTATTGATTAAGTATTGGGTATTGATTACAATGGTTATTGATTATTGATTTGAGTGATCCGACTATTCTTGGACAAGGAGAGCCCAACTCGGTTAAAAGGTTCACCGACCTCCAGCGTGTCCAAGTACAAGTAATTTATAAGGGCTGGACGCGCTAACAGTATCCACCACTGCTTGCATCAATCAGACTACAGCATTATACTCTGTGTTTTTGGGCCTGGTAGGCTACAACATGTCCGCAAAAGGTGACCATGAAGGCCTCCCATACCATTACATCATGAGCGGTGTCTCGATTGTTCTTGAAATACTTGTTGACAAAAGAGCTAGTATTTTCTAGCAAGATGGAATGTGAAAGTAGAGTAAGATTGAATTGCCATCTGGGTCGGTCTTTTGGCTTGGTGATTAGCTGAGATCGGATCAAAGTTATAGAGTCATCAGAGAATGCATTAGCCCAGATGCTGGTTGCATGGCACTAAATTGACCTTGTGATAAGAAAAAAATCTAGTTGAGAGAATTGTTGCGAATAACAAGTACATTGCTTGAGCTGCAGATGCTCCACACGCTATGGGTCTATTAGTGAAAAATCATGCTTTAACGCAGTAAGGACATTAAGCGTACAAGGCTTTAGCTGTTTTTTTTTTTACCCTATTAGAAGTATCGAGGCCAAGATCTCTAATGAAGTGAAAATTGCCCCCATATAATTAGGCCTTCGGCAGCCATTTCTAGATTGCAATGGCGGCTGGTGGAATTTTAAAGTGATGGGGCATAAGAGCAATGAGTTAATTTTTTCGCATCCTTGAGCAAATCCAGCAGAGTTAACATCTTTTTTCACAGAGCTTGTATCTTGGTGCTTTCCCACAACCTACCCTAATGTGAACATTAATTTTGAGGTATTAAAAAAAAAAGATTAGTACACAGTAAAAGCAACTTACCTCAGATTTTTTCTGAGGAGTGTGGGTTAAGACAGTGAGAGGCAAGGGCTAAAAAAAGATCTGTCAGTGGCGACCAGTGGCACTGAGTTAGCAAACACTTTAGTGGGGGAGGAGGCCCAGAGACAGCCTACGGGTTAAGGATGCATGAATTCACAGGGACACCAGGTATTAAACTACGCTATAACAGCTCGAGTTTCAAAGAAACAGCAGCTACTCACCATTTTGTTCCCCCTTATACTTTTGTAGAAAGAAAGTGGTGCTCATAAGATTTGTGGCATTGAGTGCTACTGATATGAGCGTGACACAGACTCACTCAACTGACTTCACAGCAGAGCTACCCATTTGTGAGGTGTGCTGATGTGAATGGTTTCTCCTGGGATCAGAAACTGAGAAGCTGGTATTTATACAGGAAATAATCACACTGAAGCTTACCATCCATGATGGGAAAGAGCCCAAGGCTCTGCAGGCTTGCTGGTGAACTGTATTTACTTTCCAGCTGCCCATTTTCTCTGCCCTGGAATAGACAAGCACCTTTCACCTTACCCCCTCACATTCCCCAATGACCGGAAAATCTGCCACCTGTTGTAAACTGGCACCAGTCAACGTAGACCAGTTTCACTCTTCACTTTATTTTTACTTTTTTAATTTCTGTAGCATACCTACCATTCGCAGCTGATGATATGCTCTAAAGAGATACATGAGGCGCAGGAGCATACACAGTGTATCATTTTAAAGCACGTGACAAGGCCACACAGAGTCATGAGTAAAATATATTTCTAGCTGACGCTTCGAGAATTTTTATTTTTATTAAGGACATGGAGGCGAGGATTATGCTTCTCTTTCTTTACTGAGTAAAAACACAGCAGCCGATAACATTTAAGAAAACTTTAAAGTACATATTCCATGAGCCCAAGCCCAATGTCTCATCCAGTCATATAGCCTCCTTGCTGTATAAATGTCACAACAGTCCTTCCTCTTTCTTTTAAAATATCAACAAATAATGCATGCACAGCCTGAGTCCAAGAAAACTTCTTGTAACACCGACATGTCTGCCGCGACGGCGAAATCACACACAGTCGCCACAGGAATCCTTCCTTGGAACTGGAATGGACCATTTACCAATAGGTTCTCAATCTGATTCATGTAGATTTGTTATCTGCTCTTAATGAAAAACAACAGAAGTTTATGAGTACTTATTAAAAAACAGAATGACAAATCAATCATGTGTGGATAATTTCATTGGGACAGCAAAGTTGATTTCTTATACATTGAAAACTTTATAACTACTTGAAATTACATAAAAAAATCTCTAACCTCATAGTTCTTATGGGTGGGATAATCCTCGCCTCCGTGTCCTTAATACAATCTAAAATTCTTGACGCATTAGCTAGAATTTGTTTTATTCTATGGCAGGACCGCAGCCATCGGATTATGCTAGTTTAAAGTTGATCCACTACTCTCAATGCCACATCAACAATCAGTTTATGATAAACCACTTAAAAGTAGAACCAGAAGACCAATCTGCCACGGCCATAATATCTTCCAGTAGGAGCCAGTAGAAAAAGCCCTAGATGCCATGACTCCACAGAGTATGCCCCAAAGAGTGACACATGAATTCCAGTCTCTCCAAGCAACCATTTAACCCAACGAGCTAAAGTTGCAGAAGAGACTGGGCGGAAAGGTGTTTGCAAAGAAATGAGTAACAGCTTGGCGAAGCACAAACGTACAATCTTCATAAGCTTTGAGGCATTAAACCACACACAATTTTTCATTATGGTAAAAGCTAGGTAGCTAACGCAATGGAATGCAGCTTTAATATGTCTGGAGATAGTGAAAAACACTCCTGAGGGAGTAAGTACTCTACCTGTAATATCTAGTCTCTTCACATTCGATACTCATCTACAGGATATCAGACCTAAAAGGACTGTCAACTTTGCCGAAAACTGATTATGAGAAAGGTCCTCATTTGCAGGCCAATCTTAAATGAATCTCAACACCACATCAACGTCCCACAAAACAGAACATTTGGGTTGAGAGGGGGTGAACCATTCTAATACCACAATGAAGTTTACAAACCAGAGGATGTTCACCCACTGGTTTACCATCCAAATGCAGATGACCTGCAGAGAGACCTGAACGAAAATTATTAAGAGTTCTGTAAGCCAAGCCTTGGCTATCTAAGTCTGACAAAAAAATTACAATTACATGAATTCCTATCCCCATGGAATCTACACTCCGTTCACTGTACCAATGAACCCATCTTTGCCAGGCTGCCTTGTATCGTTTATGAGTAGCAGGAGCCCAAGATTGGAACAGGAAGAACATTGCATTTTCCGAACCTTCTGGCACTTGCTAGCGTCTCCTGAAAGGCTCCATGCCATGAGGGATAATAAGCCCTGAACAAAAAACAGACGGGGAAGACCCATTGGATCAGAGAGATTAGTCGGGAAGGATTTAATTCGAACTGGGCTGTCGCACTATTAAGGACATTGCAATTGGAAACCAAGATTGGGCCTTCCAACATGGGGTCACTAAGATCACCTCTGACGATGTACTTGAGAGAGGGGAGAAACGCATAGAGGATCTCCGTCAACCAAGAATGGGGGAAGGCGTCTGTACTTGCTGCTAGAGGATCCGACCTCCAACTAAAAAAGTTTGACAGAGGAGTTTTTAGGCAAGAGGCGAGCAGGTCTATTGTGAATGAACCCCATCACCGACTCAGTGCCTGGAAGACCAGGGGGTGATGGCTCCAATCGCTGGCATTGCACAGGAAATGAGAGTGACCTGGAGTACACTCCGGCATGACTGATATCTGGTGTCTGAGACAATAATGCCACAAGTCTTTCGCAATCTCAACTAGAAGACGTGATTTTGTTACCCCCAGGCAATTTATGTATCGTACTGCTGACACATTGTCCATTCTGAGAATACAACAATTCACTTTGCGGGGAGAAAGGGATGGAATCACAAAAGCTCCCGCTAACAACTTGATGCTATTGATGTGATAACAAATTTCCTCCTCCAACTATCTGCCCCCTGTTTCCACCGAGCCACAATGAGCCCCTCAGCCCCAACAACTGTCAGCTAACTCTATGATCACCTCCAGGACTACCATTTAATGCATCCATGTGATCCAGCCACCAGGACATCTCCGTCCTGGCTTCCTCTGACAACACTATCTGTTCTGAATACAATAGCCCCTTCCGAAGATGCATGATCTTCAGACATTGAAGGGCCCGACAGTGAAGAGGCCCTAGAAATATAGTCTTGATGGACGATGCTAGTAGGCCCACAAGACGAACAAAAATCCTCTCCTCAACTCTATCTTAATGGAAGCTCGCTTCGCAAGTGGTAATTGAAGTTGAGCTCTGACTGAGACTGTCTGAAAATCTAAGCACTCGATGGTCTGAGAAGGAGATGTACTCAACTTCTCCAAGATGATGGCAAAACAAGGTCTTGAAGCAGTTGAACTACCCATGTGAGATGTAGAAGGATCATTTCTTTGCTCTGACCCATGATAGGGATGGTGCTGAGGTAAATGATCAATCTCACCTCTCGCTCCCTGAAATATTGAACGATTGGACAAAGCAACTTGGTGAAACATCAAGGAGCTGAGGAAAAACCAAAAGGAAGGGTTGTAAACTCATACCATTGTAGCCACCATTGATATTGGAGAAACCTCTGATGAGGGGCGCAGACAGGAACTATGAGATTGGCGTCTTTGAGATCGAGATTCACCATTGAATCGCCTTCTAGTAAAGGATCTCTGAGTAAGTGTACGCCTTCCATTTTGAAATGACAATACCTGATCCAAGAATTGAAAAATGTGAGGTTCAGAAGCAGGTGGGATCCCCCGCCTTTCTTCTGTACCAAAAAGATTGTGCTGATAAATCCCTGAGGATGTGGCGAAGTCTATGGACCCTTTCTGAAGTAAAGACATCTCATCGTCTATGAAACTGCTATCTGCTTTGGAAAAAAGGAGAGGGTTGGGAGGATTTCCTTGAATGGGGGTGGAGTAAAATTCCAGGTTGAAACCCTGAACCGTCTGCAACACCCAAGACCCTTGTGTAATGCTCTCCCATTGTCTACATAAAACTGTATCCTTCCCTTCAAAATGATCTCTGATGAGGGAATGATGTTCACCTGTAAATGTTGCATCAGAGGCGTTGGTTCCTCCACGATAGGTGCCTCTGTGTGCCCAGCCATGGTCTCTATATTGCGCAGGGTAGAAATTGAAGAGACTATGAGAGACTCCTCTACTTCTCTGTGAAGCCCCTCTGGAGGAGTGGTAGAATCTGTGGCCTGGTGCCCGACCTTGAGAGCGTCCGTCCCTGGCAAAAAAGGCCACTACTAAATACCTTCTTCATAGATGTCTGTGCCTCATCAAGGGCAGAGAAAGTGGTCACATATTTGTCGAGGTCTTCAACTAATTTATCGCTGAATAATAAACCACTGGCTAAAGAGCCCACCTCCGTAGATGCCAAATCTGCCACTTTCGGGTCGATGCACATGAGAAATGATTTATGGTGCTCTGTTGCCATTGTGCAGTTGGCGTTTCTGAGAAGGCATAAACCCCTCTGAGCCCATTCAAGAATCACTTTTGGGTCCAAATGGGTATTGGAGTCCTTTGCTTGGACCACAAGGTCGAGGATCTTCATCAAAGGACTGGAAAAGTCCAAACATTTATCTTGGCATCCATGCCATGCATGGTTCAGACCATTCTGGGGGGTCTTTTGTGAAAATTTTAAGGAATGTCCCCATGCTGGGGTCTAATTCAGGCATGTCTGCCACTTTACAGAGGAGGGATGGGCAAGGGCACTCCGATTTGAGGATATCCTTGAGTTTGCGCTCAAAGCCCTTGCGCGGTCTATCTTGCGCATAGTGTGCCACCTCCATACAAGGAACCCATTCAGTAGAGCGCGGATGGATAAGATTCTCCAATTCAAACAACAGATTTTGCCCACTGGGTGTCGGAAAATCAGTCGCAACATGATGAGATTTGCGTTTTTGCTTGGAAGACAGTTGCTACTCTTTGTGTGTGTGCTCTGAATCAGAGGAGGAAGAGGATGGCACTTAGGACTCATCCTGTGATTGAGGAACTGAAAAGATCCCAGAAGGGCCTTGCGGAGCAGAGCTCTCGTATTCGTGGTCTCTGAGCACAGAGGCTGCCATTTGCGCCAAAATATCAGCTGAGAAAGGGACCCCCCCGATGAGGACCTTTGGTAAAAATCAGAATCATTAGCCAATAAATTCTGGGTAAACTGTGGCAGCTGGGACCACCCATTAATTTGTGTTTGCCATATCTGACTAGTGGCTAGGTAAAAGGCTTGAGGGCCTTAATTAGAGCCTTGTTCACAGAATCTTGCACAAGGTTAACCAGTTCTTCCATCAACCTCTCTTTCATTTAGTGTTCATAAGGCACCTAAGTCATATCCTGAAAGGAATCCTCCTCATCAGCATACTATGCCGTATTAGTAGAAGAGCACGAGGAGGGGAAGAGGCTCCAGGGGCGGAATAACAGCTCCAATTCAGGTATTGTGAATGTGGTAGATACAATTACCATTAGACAGTAATCACTGTCTCAGCAAGACCATAAAATGTGGAGGGAGCCACCTGCTCAATTCCCTGGGCAAAGCTCTACTACACTTATACAGCCCTGCTGGGCATTTCAAGGGACCGTTGCAGTTGCCGGGGTCTCTTTCCCTGCGCACGCACGTACAAAGACCACAAATGAAAGAGGATGCAGTCCTCATTATGGGCAAGAAGCTGTGTAAAGCCTCACTCCCACTCCACTCTGGCAAGCTCTATGGATTTAAAATATGTTAATAGGACTATCATGACAGCAACATTTATACAGCAAGGAGGCTATATGATTGGATGAGGCATTGGGCTTGGGCTCATGGAATATGTACTTTAAAGTTTCTTAAAAGTTATTAGCTGCTGTGTTTTTAGTCAGTAAAGGAAGAAAAGAAGAATCCGAAGCATCCAGTCTGCCATAGAATTGAGTCTCATGACTCTGTGATGTCAGGCACTCTTCCAAAGGCTGCAACCCCTCCCTTTGCCAACTCATCACCGTTTGATGATTTGAGAAAAAGAGGGATTGGTGAGAAGCACCTTCGAATTGACAGGCAGCCCCAGGAGTATAGGGCTGATACTGTACACACCTGTACACACCTGGGGCTGCTGTCAAAATATGGCACTGCCTAGCATCATTACAGGGCGGTCACCAAGGACCACAAGTATTGAAGGCCTGGGATGGCACCATGTCAGCCCCTAGCCTGCTGAAATGTCACACCCATAACTGGCACATGCACACAGACGCATGTGGCCAAGAAAAACTGCCTGACGTCCATTTCACTCCAAGCAGGCAAAGGTAAGTTGGATGGTAATTGCTTTTTGCAATTACCATCCATTGGGCTTGTAAAGCTCGGGCGCAGAATCTCTGCCCATAATCAAAAACTGCCACTGCTAGAATGTGCAATTGTACTAATGGCTCTATGTCATTACTGATAGGGCCATATTAATTGATTAAGGTTAGCAGATTGTCCTTATCGGCCACCTTGATCCACAACCTGTGCCCTTTATCGTACCTAAAAACATAATGTATTTGCCAATCTATTGTATTGGGCAAGAATATTTTTACCCCCCTCACGGCAGTCCCTGCGAAGCATAGAACGGGTGGGAGTATCGCTTAGGAACAAAGGACAAAGGAAAATTATCTTTAAGGTGAGCCTCTTAGAGAAAAATCACTTCTGACTTCAATGTGGGCAACCAACTCATCATGGCATGGTTTTTAAGCATATATATTATCTTGTTAGTGTTGCATGAAGTAATCTTAATGTTTTGTGCCATGCACCAATGCTTAGTCTGAAGTTTTTTCCTAATAGCTACCACTCTTTTTGTAACACCTGTTTTTACCACCTGAACAAATGTATCTAACTGAACCTCAAAAACGAAAAAAATCTTGGTAATGTAACTGCTCATTTTTAGATTGAGCGTAATCGTTTGCCCTTGTGTATACTTTTAGTATATTTCTTATGGCTTGAAGCAATTTCATTTGTTGGTTGCCATGCCCTTAAACATTTCTTGCTTGCTAGTGGTCAGTTCTGCCTTTTTGTCCCTCCTTTTTCTGTTTCAGAGCAGTGACCAACTACAGTATTATTCCACTTTGGTTTCTTTATCTGTTGCTGTGACGGACTATTTTTGTTATTTCTTTGGTCCTCCCTTTTCACTGTGGAAGTTTTAGGCTGGTAGCTGCTTGCATTTTATTGCAGTATTCCGTTCCTCCCACCTCCTCCCATGTCGCTGACATTTGCTTTGGCTTTATTATAGTACTGTCCTCGTTTCCCTCTGGCTCCTAAAATAAGCTTTTTTAGAAAAGAAACACTTGGTCATTTAGCTCACTGCTCACGAAAGCCACAATATGCTCTTTCTGGTAGAATGTAGCTAAACCTAGAAGCAATGATGTGAAACTTGCTTAGCATCTCAAGTCTCTCTCTCCAGCGCCCCTCTCTGCCAGAACTCATGACATCGGCCACGGGGAATTTCTTATCTCCTTTATTGGGGCCATAAATCTTCTCAGACTGCTCTGTTATTGTTACCTTCATTAGAGCTTTGTTGAAATGCGAGGCAAGAAGGCGTGCAAGGCTTTTCATTCTGTTAAAATAAAATAAAATACTTTACCAGCCTTATTTTCCAATTTCTGTTCAGACGTTAATGGTAAGAAAAGGCCAGATCTGAATTTACAATGCCAAAAGCTAAACTCAAGAAAATGCAAAACCTATAGCATTGCAAATGCTTGTTTCTGTTTGTGACCCACCCTGTCCCCAACACCCCACATCCACCCAATTTGAAAGAGAGGTATGCCCACTGTCCTCCCCATCAGCCCAACCTGATTGCTGGGGTGCCCTGACACTGCAACTATGTACGCTCTTGGCGACCTTCCCCCATCTAAGGAATGGTGGGATTCCTTAGTTGTACTAGGAAAGCACTACCCAGCGGAGAGACAGAAGTCACCTGCTTGCTTAGGCCTACTAACTAGAAAGCATTCCATTTTTTCCCAATTGATCTACACATCCAGGCACATCAGGTACCTCTGGGGGGTATGTGGGGGGCTGACAGGCATGCTCTTTGCATGCCCTCAGCAGATAAGTTAGGCCAAAGACCAGGGCCCCACCAGAGCATCTATAATTGGAAAAAAGAAAGTGTCTTAGTGCCTAAGTGCAAATAGTTTTCACAGTAGCACCGCAGATTGATAAAGTGCTCAGTGCAGTATATTTGGGCCAAGTATCCGGGTGGACAGAGACTCAATATTCAAGTATCAATACATACATGTATTAGAAGTATAGTACGATATGATAACACATATATGTACATTGGCAGCACAATACAGCAATATGACAACAAACGTAAAGTGCAAAGTACACATGCAAAGTGTTGGGTGCAAAAAAGTGTCATGTTGGTTTAAAAATACCAATATATGATATACAACAGATGTTGTGCAAAAAGTGTAGAGAGCTAAGTGAAGTATGAAAAGAAGAGTTTCATATCAATATTAAAATATGAAAAGGTATGAAAAAGTGCAAATCGCTGAACTAATCAGCAAGAAAAAGAAACCTAATAAGCCTCACTGCTTTGCCCTTTAACCTAGGACTTTCTGGAGAACAATTTGTGCTTCTTCTAGGGCAACACATAAGTAGGATTTGGCCTTTAAACAAGATTTTCAATTTAGATTACTGGATTATTGAAGCCACGCTCCAGCTGCTTTGAATTGACCAGCCTTATGAAGTCTCTACGTTGGTGAGCTGCCGCCGCAGACATGTCAAAAAAGACCAGGATCTGTGTTTTATCTAGAAGCAGGAAGAACCTCTTTTGAATTGCTTTAGTGAGAATATCCTCCTTAATGCGATAATCTGCAAAACTGACAATAATTGTTCGGGGATACTTTGCATTTGATATGCCTTGAGCTGGGACCCGGTGGGCACGCATGATGGTAAGATCCACCGGGGTGCTCTCGAGGATATGGGTTTTATTTAATGCTTCCATGAACTGGAGTGGGCTGTTGCGCCCCCTCCCCACATTTTCTGCCTCCTCCGGGATCCCCAAAAAATGCAGATTTAATCTTCTTGCGTAATTTTCCATTTCATCTATTTTGTTTTTGGAGGTCAGTAGCTTCTTTTTAATGCTGTCAATGTCTTTATCCCAAGCAAGAGAACGATCCTTGAGATCAGATACCCTCTGATCGACTTCCTTTATTTGCTCTGGTATCTTTTGCATTAGCTCATCTATTTTGTCTAGTCTCTGGTGCAGCACCGCAGTTTCTTGAGCCTGTGAAGCCTTGAAGTCCCCAATTTTGGCCAGAATGGTTTCCAAGAGGAACTTAATTGGTGTGTTATAGAGTGGCTTGCAACAGTTGAACGAGGGCCCTGCATGGGCAGCATAATTGAAACAGTCTCCCTGTCATTTTCTTTCTCAGTCTGAGGTGGTGAGTGCACACTTATCACATCCTGCCTTCGCTGCTCATGCGCTGTTTGTGACTGTGATGAATACCCCGGTGGAGACAAAGCTGGGGCTAGTGCCAAGTGGACTGAGGGCTGGGACAGGGCCTGGGTGAGGTTTTGCACTTCTTTGCCTGAAGGTATCAATACGGGTGCCATTGGGTGTGCTGGAGTTACTTGATCTGGCTAATTGCTCACTACAAACTCTGCAACCTCTAGAGTCGACAGCTGCAGTCTCTGGACACGCCTTCCGGATTTTGGTGAACAATGGATAGTCCTTACACACTTTAGCCATGCCTTTCATACTCTCTGCTGGCCCTGTAGTGCATCCAATTTAGCTGTTTTTGGGACTCAGGAGATTAGCTTAGCCTTTGGCGTGCTGCCTGTGCCCCCGTCACCAAGTGACTTTTAACCTACTAAGCTTGCTCTGTTTTAGCCCATTTATTTTATTATTTCTTTTAAGATGGCTGCCATTGTTTATAGTTATAAAAATGTTTTGATTTGCATTATCAATGCCACTCTTTGAAGGTGTCACTATCAGCGTCATAATCAAGTGATGTACGTAGGTATTCACATCATGTCCCTTTCTAACTTACGTGTGACAGGAACATGATGTCCGCTTGTTGGGGATTGTTTACATAATTGCCGCTACAAGTCTGCCTCCTTATCAGTTGTTTGGGAACATACCTGCGTCAGGGGTACTACATGATCTGTATATTACATCTCACACAAGGTTATCAGAGGGATTATTTACAGATGCCATCTATTCTGAACGTCATCTCGCTGCAGAACTCAGCCTTTGTGTCACCACGGAATCTGACCTAGAGACCTCATTCCAAGACAATGAGAGTTGGGGGGGCGCTTCTCATTGACATGTTACTGGCAGATTAGGTTTATCATACCTAGCTCTCATTAGGTTAGAGATTAGGTTCTCCTTTCTAGGGATATTATATTTCATATTTATGGCAAGATGGTGGGGATCTTTGTATTCACAACTCTCATCTTCACAATTATGCTTCTTTTATTGTTCATTATCCTAATCATTGTAGCTCATGCAATTTACCATAGATTCCAATCTTTCAAATTAACCTATTGAAAACTGTCCTGCATCTCCTCCATTGCCTGTATGTAACTGAAACTTGCTACTAACGTGAGAAAACAATAACTTCTCTTCCTCCACGACTCCCCTGAGATGCCGCAATCTAGAGTCCATGCGTAAGGCTGCCAGAAATCACCTTTTACTGTTTGGGGTTTTGGTGAGGTACTTCTTGTGAGCCAGGAGGGTTGGGCCAACAGTTGCGACTTGTTGTAGGAGTGACTCAGTTGCCTACAAACAAAAGTGCTATCATCACTAAACCATCAGTACCGCCTAGGAGTGAGAGTCCAACTACGACAGCCCCTGGTTGTCTCTCGAGTGGCCCCCATGTTGCATCCAAGCCAGGGTAACTGCCTGCCTCTATGTCACCAGAGTTGAAGCTTAAACTGGTCAGAACTAATCCGGGTGGTATCTCCTCCCCCAGGTCTCAACCAGAAACAAAGACAACATTTGGGGAAATTTCTGCATCGTTGCTCAACATATTTAGCAAAGCTCAAGAGTCACCCAAGACCAAGTCCAAGGCAGCTGTGGCTTTGTAAGTTGCCTCTATGCGATACCACCTTTTCTCTGTGGGCTGCAATTATGAACGTCTGTGCCTCACGTTGTTTGGCTTTTTGGGCAAGAGGTGTTGCACCGTGGCTAGGGTTCCTCCTCCTCTAGAGTGTAATTGCTGCATAATAACCCTTCCTGGCAATACACAGACCCAGAAAGTTGTATATCCCTAACACTGTCGCAGATGTATCGCAGCCACAGGTGCCTGCTCCTCTAGAGTGTAATTGCTGCATCATGACCCTTCCTGGCAGTGCACAGTCCTAGAAAGTCGTCAGTCCCCAGCGCTGTTGAAGTTGTCTCGCAGCTACCTTAAACATCTCATTCAGGTGCAGGTTCTGCCTTGTCCTGCTTTGTGTTGGCCTTGGGGTATAGGAGTTCTGAATAACAAACATATAGCAATTGGTCCTAAAAGTGTGATGGTGCAGTGCAAATGATCAAGTGAATAGATAGCATGCAATTGCAAGATCCATGTGGTAAGGCGTAATAATAATAATAATAATAATAATAATAATAATACGCATTACCCCACGGATCTTCGGACAGAGGTGGTGATTTAGCTCAGTTGGTAACTCGCTCAGCAGCAAATTGCAACTTACATACCGGCTCATTTATGTAACAGGTTATTTTGCTATTTATACATTGATTGATAGATGATTTTTTCATCCTCAGGTGTCTCCTGCATAAACATTTAAATCCTGATGATGACTCTTGTCTAAGTTATTGTATACTGTGGGTCAAAACATCAACAACTTTTGCACTGGACTGATTTTTAAATTTGATTGAGGATTTCAACACTCTTATTTTGAGTGCTGTTTGTTCCATCTATGTTTCCTTATCAGTCACCTATACATATTTGCATCTTGTATAGCACTTGCACAATATCTATTCACTTGATGACTTGCACTGCGCCTTCACACTTTTAGGAGCATCAGCTATATGTTTGTTGTTCAGAACCAAAATAAGTTTTTGATGTGTACAAGTTACCTTCCTGATAAATATATTTTTTTAAGTGTAACTTATCTACTGAAAGTTTATTGATAACTATTGCTTTGGAAGTCTAGAGTTATACTTCCCCTTTCAGGACCATTTGTGTTTTTGACAATTGTCATGTCCAGGTCCTAAGGTTACAGGGTAGCCTCATTTTCTTTGCAAAAGCAAGAAAGAGTTAGCTTGCTCTTGTGTCAATGCCAGTGCACACTGGTAGAACAAAGGATCCCAGAGTGCCAGTGCTTCGGAAGTGCTGTTGGAAGGTAAATCATTTCACACTCTGTCCACACGGCTGCAGAAATGCCGACCGCGCTCCCCCGGAAGCAGAACCTAGAGTGTCGTCTCACGTCATCCTGTGATGAAGCAGAAAATGAAGGTTTTCATTTATTGACGCTTAAACGTAGTGCTGCAATAATCATGTGTGACTTTAACCAAACTAATAAAGATTGTACGGGGACAAAATGTGCCCTCAGAGTAGTTTGCCAACATTTATAAGCGTGCTTTATATAACGTGGTGTATTAGAATTGCATTAATCCAACATAATCATAAACGTGAGCTACGATTTGCTTGTTTGAAATGCTTTAGCTTAGCATTACTTTAGTGCAGGCTTCGGCCTAGTTGCCTGGTCTCACGGTTTAGATGCTCGTATTTTTCCAATGTGCTAATAAACGTGTATTTTTGCTTGAAGCTGTACTTTTCCACTGAGATCGTTCACATGCTTATCTTAAGGTTTCGTGCCAGCCTGGCATACTTCTCTCTTTACTCCAAGGTCAATCTGCAGGTGCGGACAATGGAAGCTCTGAAAGTGAGTTAATTGGCATAAAATGTTGCAACTTGCGTACTCGTCTCCAAGGATAATGTATGCTTAAGTAAAAGCTTGAGAACTGTTGTTTTTGATTGGACAATTTGAAGCTAACCTATGAACCCTCCAATGGAAGACCCTACTGGATTTGAACTGTTGTCTATTTAAACCAGGTGCACGAGAAGAAAGTAGCCATTACCAGCTATTGCCCGACATCGCGTCATTCCGTAGCTATTATGGCCCACTTTGCTGCGACGCCATTTTGAAAGAGACTTTGATGCTTTCTCTAATCGAGAGAAAGAGCCTTTAAATGATTCTTGCCCTAGAGACTTTAACTTTAATCCCTTGCATGAAGTAGTAGTTTTACCTTGCCGCCGTGAGGCAATTGCCCCGTCCACCTTGCCCCTTTGCCCCGTCCCATGCTGATCGAGAAACGGTACCTGTGAGACGAAGACTTCCTTGTATGCTGATCGTAATTGGTAAATATGAAAGGAAATTGTAAAATTGCATTGTGTTCCTTTTAGGTAACCAACTGCTGATTTTGATAAGATCCCTAGTTAGGAGTTTTTCTAAATTAATGTTGCTAAATTGTTTTGCATGAAGTCCCACATGCCAATGCTAATTTGAGGTTAGATGAGGATTCCTTTTGTTGCACGATGCAATTTGAGACCTTGCTATGCTGACCAATGTATGCAATTAGCCCATTACAGATGATAGTTCTAGTGATTTGCATTGCTATTATCGAATGCCTTGTTATTCAAATGCTGCATAGATTGCATCTGTTTCGCCGTTATGGACAGCTATTAATGTTCATTTACGTTTATCATTTGGTGTTGAGACACATCTATATCGTGCTAGCTTTGTTAATGTAGGGAAATAAATTTACTAACTTTGAATAAACTGGTGTGGTTATTCCTGACTGAAAGGTCAGGGTTCGCCGAAATGTATTCTGGATTAATTGTTAAGTGTTATGTTGATCAGGGTATTGCTTATGTTCGTTATTGATTATTGGTTTGATTAAATTGACCGATATAGAGTAAGGAGAGTCCCACTTAGTCAAAAGATTCATCGGCCTAAAGAGAGTCCAAAATACAGGTAAATTATTAATACGGACCGCTCTATCAGTAGATGGTAGCAGAGGACGGTTTCGTCTTTTGGGACCCCGTACTCTTAAAGTACATGGTGTTGAATTAACGGTTATGCCCTTTGAGACCCCATTCGAGAAGTTGAATTAGATTTTTTTGGGTAAAATAGATTGACAGAATGATGATGGGCTAGGTCCACCGCGACTTTCCCGGGATCTCGGAGCTTGCGAATGGAGAGAATGGAGGTGTGGAATCGGCGTTGGCGGTACTAGTGATGGTATGAGTGAAGTTAGGATTTTGCGCTTGCACAGCTTATTGCCGCAGATTGTGTGAAAAGGTCGCGAGGATTTTAGAGAATAGCGGAGGTGCGACTCCGAGTGTAGAAGTAGAGAAGTCGTCGAACTTCATAGAAAATAGCGGAGGTGCGACTCCGAGTGTGAGAGTAGGGAAGTCGTCGAACTTCATGTGCGTGTGGCGCTTTGTGCAGAAAAAGGTCCACGTGGTTGTTGTTGTTGAGACGGGCCCTGCGAGGTCAAGAGACTCCGGAGTATGTTGTTTTATGTTGTGGTCTGGGCGGTTTAGTAGGTTGATCGGGCGTGGTCAACGAGTCGGTACGTGTGTTAAGGGAGTGAAAGAAACTTCGACTTCGGGCTTTGACAAAATTCTAAGTGCACTAGAATAGATCATTGACAAGTTGAGAGTAGGTCTGCGGGTCAGATTTGCTTGCGAAAGTGGGGACCGAGAAAGATGGAATAACTGCCGAGGCTAGTGAAAAGTCCCTAAGGTCCTGAAGCGACTGTGTTACCCTTCCTGTAGTAAACCGACAGATCTGTTTTAGTTTTTGGTAGCTCGCGATACATGCAAGAAGTTGTTACGAGAGGAGCTGAGTGAAGGAGGACTAGCCGCGAGGCTTTGTCAGCCGCAGTGTGTGTGAATGTGACGTCACTAGGAGCCGCGCTGGGATAGGTTGGTTGCAGAGAAGGGTCGCGCACGGATTGGACGCAGTCTGTAGGACTCGATTGGAAGGGGAAAGGCAAGCGAAGAGTATTCCGGGAATTAAAGTCACCTATTGATTACAAACTTTGTGAAATAGAAGACGAGAAAATGAAATTTTTTAAAGCATTAAGGAGTGCGATGAAGGGGGAGTCTTACATTAAAGCGAGCGTAGGAGAAGAGACGCCGCCCGAAGGCACACCAGCTTACATTGTAATGGAGGAAAAGGGGGTAGCTCCGTGCCTTTGGCTAAAGCAATGGCACAAGCTGACAGAGAAACATGGGAGCGTAGCGTTCCCGATACATGGGACATTCAATATAAGGATACTAGAGAATTTGAGATTTGCGATGTATGACATGAAGGTACCTCCAAGGCCAGCACAGTTTGAGGCTCTAGCAATTTGGGAACTAATGGCTAGACAGCAGCAGCAAAATAAGTTCGAGACTAGGATAAGGAAGGTAGAAAAGACACTAGCGGACGCTAGGTGGGATAATGCACAGAAGGTGTGGAGGTCAGACGTATTGCAGGGGATAAAATTGTTTCCCGCAATTACTAAGGAAGAAGAGGAGACAGGTAAGAAAGCTACCTGTAAGACAAACAGGAGGTGTTCCAAGGATAGAGAGGACGAGGAAAAGTTGAGAAGAGAAGAGGAGTTAGAGGATGAGGAGTTAATCATGCAATTGCTGAACGACCGTCCACCACCTTATGCGGAGAGTGGACAAGGTCCAAGTACCAGTTCTGCCCCTCCGGCACCGGTACAGAACAGTGAAACTCAGAGTTCAGGAGCATCATCGGGATCTAAGGACCCGAGTTTACTGTTCACCCCGCAGATACCGCAGGTTAGGAGAATATATCCAGATGTGCCCATGTTGAAACCAGCAGAAAATTATCAGCCGCAGATCCCAAGGTACTACAGCAGTGACAATAGTACGGGAATGATTCTAGATCCAGCCACAATGGGAGGACAGAATGGTCACAACCCGACAATGGCACAAGCTGAATCAACCCAGTTTTTGATGCCTCAAAAGCAGATGCAGGGGGGAAACGCACATGCTCAGATGACGGGGAGTCAGATGGGCATGCCGGCAATGATGACCCATAGTGTGGGAATGAACATGTCTCAGAACATGGGGAATGCACAGAACCCAGATGCGATATCACTACCCATTACTGTAGGTCCACCGGTACCTTTGTACAGTCAGCCTAACTTAGGTGTGAGCGGTCAGGGATCAATGCTGCAGAATGGGACAGAAAGGAGGTGCATAGAAAACACTCCAGGGATAACTCCGATAGCGGCTCAGCCAACTGGATCTGGGTCCTTGATGGAGTTTAGTCCCATATGCGCTCAGTCAACACTGGTGAGGTCGAGCCCCCCACTGATAATACCTCTAACATCGAACACTGAAAAGTTGCCGCAACCATCAATGGCAGTCGATGTGAATGCTACACTGATGGGGTTGAATGCGCAACAGCTGACACAGTGGTTCAACAGTCTGAATTCCACACAAAGCTCAGCCAGTGGGAAGGGAGAAGACTATCTGAATAGGGTCAGGTTGAACATGGAAGCACAAGAATTGGTGGAAGGGACTATGGGTGTGAATAGGTTAGAGTCCTACTCGGAAGAAGAGCTGAGGTATCTATGTCCCAGGATTACGAGAGAAGTGAACAAGGTACATAAAAGCTTGCAAGAAATAGCTGACAAAAACGGGGTTGATATAGACAAGATGAAACACTTGAGCAGGAGCTACAGGTTGGATTTCGGGACCACAGATTTTGAACACATGAGGTCAGCAGACATGAAGGCGCACCTTAGAGAATTGTTGCAGAGTGCACAAGTGTGGAGGTGCTTAGACAAATGGGAAAGCAGATGGGTAAAGAGAAAGGAAAAGAGGAAAGACAGTGTCCCAGAGCTAAACGAGAAGAGACCACAGAGTAGTGATGCAGTAACCATGTTACCAATGAGGGAGACAGCAGAGGGAAAATTAATACATGTACCTTGGCATAGAAGCGACATTCAGTCTTTTACGGATGATTTTCCCAAACTGAGAGAGAAGCCGATCGAATGGTATCAACAGACTGACAGGTTTGTGAAGCTTGCAAAATGTCTCTGGGAAGACCTGAACACTCTCTTTGAGATTGTGGTTCCAGCAGACTTATGGGAGGATTGCAAAAGAGCTGTAGGTTGGCCGACAAGTGAACCGGAGAGAGACAGGGATACGGGTGCACCATCACCTATGGTGATGAGCTTGTACTATAAGGTGATTGAGCATTTGAAGACGAAGGTTGCCGCAAAAAATGTGGATTGGCAGAAAATAGATCGAACGGCCCAAGAGGCTAAAGAGTCGATTCACAGTTACTATGAGAGGTTGTTGAAGGCGTTCAAGAACTACAGTGGCACGGAAACAATAGAGGCGAAGGACATGCTTCATTTTGTGTTCAGATTTGTGGAAGGGCTGAGACCAGAGATAAGTCAGATGATAAAGTCGCATTTGATTTGTTGGCAATCGAAACCGATTGATGAGGTGTTGAATTATGCGAAATACTGTAGCGACGAAATTGAAGTGAAACAGAAAAGGTTGAAGGAGAAAGTGATGATGATGCAACTTAAAGCAGCTCAGACAGGTCTACAAGGTTTGCAAGGGTTGCAAGGGTTTCAACAACAGGTACCGCAACCGCAGCCGCAGTTGCAGGGAAACATGGCGTTTCAGCCACAGGCGAGAGGCAGAGGCAGAGGAGGTTTTGTGAATAATGGTCCGGATTTGAACACTGTTGTGAATGGTGTGCAGGCAATGAAGAAGGTGATGCCGTGTCACGTGTGCGGAATTGTCGGTCATTGGAAACGCGAGTGCCCAATGATGGTGCAGGAAGGTGCAGGTGTTGGTCAGCAAAACAATGATGTCAATGCATTTCAGACAATGAGGGGACCGAAAATGAGAGGTCCAAACCCAAATTTTCAGACCGTAAATCAGTTGCAGGGATTACAACCTATGCAGCCGCAGCAGATGCAGATGCCTCGTATGCAGGTGACGCAAATGCAGCCAATGCAACAGCAGTTTCCCATGGTACCTAATCAGCAAATGCAAATACCCTTGGCACCAATGAGTCAGCAGCAAGTGATGGTTCCTCCACAGGTCTCGGGTCAGGTAATGAGTACAAATGGCACCGTACAACAGTTCCCACTACACAGTGAGAGTGGAATAAACAATGTGTGGGAGAGTGAAAGTTCAGGAGAAGAAGGAGATTGTGTGCTTGCAGCATCCTTGGAAGTTGATCAAAAGGGTCCGTACGTGGAGGGAAGAGTAATGGGTCATCGTGTCTCATTCCTGGTTGACACAGGAGCAACACGTTCAACTGTTAAGAGCATTGAAGTACCAAATTTGCCACTCTCAGGGAGGACAGTTCAAGTGGTGGGAGTAGCAAACAGGCACCTGACGAACCCAATAACAGATCCGGTACCAGTCAGCATTGGTAACTATCAAGGGTTACACCAATTTGTGGTATGTGACTCAAGCCCGATAGCACTGTTAGGGAGAGACTTGTTGTGCAAATTGGGTTGTTCGATTATGTGTTCGAACGAGGGAATAAAAATTCAGACGAGCAGTGATGGGGAAGAAGAGGACAGTGCAGAGGGGGATGAGATGGAAACTGTCGATGAAGATTATCCTCTGATTTGTCTGTTCCCGATGCTAACTGAAGAAGATATTCCAGCTGAATTACGGGAAACAGTCGGAAAGGAAGTGTGGGATATGACAGGGAAAGAGGTGGGATTGATGAAAGGAGTGGAACCAGTGAAAGTGACTGTAAAGCCCAATGCAACTTTTCCCCAGACCCCACAATACCACATGGTACAAGACACCCTCATGAAAGTTGCCCAACTTATTGACGAATTTGTAAAGCAGGGAGTACTGAAAGAAGTGTTGAGCAGTCCATGTAATTCACCAATCATGGGACTAATAAAGCCGAGTGGAAAGGTCCGAATTGTGCAGGACTTGAGGAAAATAAATGACATCATAGTCAAGTGTTGCCCTGTCGTACCCAATCCAGCTGTGATAATGTTTCAAGTCCCTTGCGATGCCGAGTGGTTCTCAGTCATCGACTTGTCACAAGCATTCTTTTCGGTGCCTCTTCATGAGGACAGCCAATTCCTCTTTTGTTTCAAATTCTTAGACAGAGTGTACAGTTGGTGTCGAATTCCTCAAGGGTTTTCTGAGTCACCGTCAATCTTCAATCAGATTCTAAAGAAAGACTTGGAAGCATTAGAATTGCCATTCGAGTCAACTCTAGTACAGTACATTGATGACTTACTGATTGCATCAAAGACAGAAAGTGGCTGCATAGCCGATACCATTGCTCTGTTGAACCATTTGGGAAGGAATGGACATAAGGTGTCTCCTTCCAAATTGCAGTTCTGTCAGAGGAAAGTGAAATACTTGGGTCACCAGATAGAGAAAGGGTCACGGAGAATAATGAAGGAAAGAATAACAAGTGTACTTCAAATGAGTCCACCAAAGACAAGGAGGGAGGTGAGGAAGTTTTTGGGAATGGTGGGCTATTGTCGCCAGTGGATTCCCAACTTCTCGACTCTAGCAAAGCCTTTACTGAAATTGACCCAGAAGGACGCATTGGATGAAATTGAGCTGAAAGGAGACGAGATGGATGCTTTCATTGAGTTGAAAGAGTGCATGTGCAGGGCTCCAGCTTTAGGTATGCCTGACTACACAAAGCCTTTCACATTGTTTTGTCATGAACGTGATGCATGTTCTTTGTCTGTCTTGACCCAAGCCCATGGTGGCATAAACAGACCAGTAGCGTATTTTTCAGCTATTTTGGATCCGGTCGCAGCAGCACTTCCAGGGTGTTTGCGCGCCGTAGCAGCAGTTGGTATCAGCCTCACTCAGAGTGAAGGAATAGTGATGGGACACCCAGTAACAGTCATGGTCCCTCACTCAGTTGAGATACTTTTGACCCGCTCCCGAACGCAACACATGACTGGAGCAAGACTCACAAGGTATGAAACGATAATTCTGGGCTCACCGAATGTGCAGCTGAAAAGGTGCACTACGTTGAATCCAGCAACCTTGCTCCCTGGAGAAAATGCTGAAATTGAGAACGCTGAAGACGTCGAGCATGACTGCCTTCAGGTGACTGAATTTTGCACAAAACCTCGACCTGACATTAAGGATACTAAGCTTGATGAAAATGACCAAATTGTTTTCGTTGATGGTTCATGTCTAAGAGATGGGATGGGAATTTTGAAAGCAGGATATGCTGTATGTACTGTAACAGGTGTCTTGGAAGCGGGGTGGCTTCAAGGAGTCTATTCTGCACAAGTAGCAGAACTTGTAGCCCTTACAAGAGCATGTCAACTGTCTGCATTGATGAAAGTCACCATTTACACTGATAGTCAGTACGGGTTTGGGATTGTGCATGACTTTGGACAACTATGGTCACAGAGAGGTTTCCTGACTTCTTCAGGATCCCCAGTGAAAAACGGGGAGAGAATAAGGGAATTGTTACACGCCATTCAAATGCCAGCCGAAGTTGCAGTGGTAAAGTGTAGTGCTCATACGAAAGGACAAGACTATGTTTCTCTGGGAAATGCATATGCGGATCAAGTCGCAAGATTTTGTGCCTTGAACTGTATATTACTCAGAGATGAATGGAATTCGATAAATGAACCAGAACTCGAACCAGCTGAAGCATTTGCCTTGAAGGTCGTAGATACAATAGATGAATTAAAAGCATTACAGAATAACGTCAGGGAGGATGAAAGAGATTCCTGGATTAAATCACAATGTATAAAGAGACCAGACGAGTTATGGGTTTCAAATGAGGGAAAATTTGTTTTGCCAAATAGTCTCTTATCACAGCTTGCGCGGTTCTATCATGGGCAAGCTCACCTAGGGAGAGATGCCATGATAAGATTGTTCAAAACTGATTGGTTTAACCCCAGATTTCGTCAAGCTGCAGAAGCAGTTTGCCATCGATGTGTCACTTGCCAGCAGATGAACCCAGGAAAGGGAACAGTTGTGAACGCGAGCCACATTGGCAGGGCCAGCGGCCCGTTTAGTCGAATGCAGATGGACTTCATTGAGATGCCTGTGCGTGGAGGTCTGAAGTATGTGTTGGTGATTGTGTGCATTTTTAGTCACTGGATTGAGGCATACCCCACACGTAGAAATGACAGCCTTACAGTTGCAAAGCTATTGTTGAGGGAGTTAATACCACGTTTCGGATTCCCGATCTCTTTAGAATCAGATAGGGGAAGTCACTTCAATAACGAGGTGATAAAGTTACTTTGCGAAGCGCTGAACATTGAGCAAAAGCTACATTGTAGCTATCGCCCTGAAGCATCAGGACTGGTGGAGCAGATGAATGGTACACTGAAATCAAGAATGGCGAAAATATGTGCATCGACAAATTTGAAATGGCCTGACGCATTGCCCTTAGTGCTAATGTCAATGAGAAACACCCCTGATAGAAAGACTGGATTGTCTCCGCACGAAATTCTCATGGGCAGGGCTATGAGACTTCCTGCAGTTCCCGCAAACGCGCTTTTGAATATTACAGATGATATGGTGTTAGACTACTGCAAGGGTCTGGCTGACGTGGTTCGCTCTTTCTCTCACCAGGTGGAAGCGACCACCTTGCCACCGATCCAAGGTCCAGGACACACACTGAAAGCAGGAGACTGGGTCGTGGTAAAGAAGCACGTGAGAAAGTCGTGTCTGGAACCCCGTTGGAAAGGCCCTTTCCAAGTGATCCTGACGACAACTACCGCTGTGAAGTGTGCGGGGGTTCCCAACTGGATTCACGCCAGTCACACAAAGAAAGTGTTGTGTCCCACAGATGAGGAAGTTGAAGCGCTAAAACTGCCAGTGCCTGATAAAACAGTGCTGAGTGCTGAGACAGAGCAAAACCGAACTGAAAGCGAACAGGCAGGAATGGAAGAGAGAGAGATATTCTCTGAGGACGAAGAGACCAACTCACTTGGGGAAGACCAAGGAGAAAGTTCAGACAGCGACGAAGCAGCTGAAGGTGACAGAGAGCCTGAAGCAGCTGAGGGTAGCAAAGAGCCTGAAGCAGCTGAAGGTGACAAAGAACCTGAAGCAGCTGAAAGTGATAAAGAGCCTGAAGAAAGTAACGGTGACGAAGGGCTCGAAAAAGGTGAAAAGGCAGGAGAGCCTGATCAGAGGAGGGCTTTCCCAGAAGCAGACGATACAGAAAAAGAAAAAGAGAACGTGATTGATTCCCCAGAAGGAGGGGACAAGGCAGAACAGAACGAAAAGGTTCAAGCTTCCTCAGAAAAGATCGCAGGTCCATCAAATGGACATGGTGCAAAGAGGAGACTAAGTATATCACCAACAAAACAAAGGACTGAAGAAAGTTTGAACGACGGAGAAAGGCCAAAAGTGAAAGAGAAAAGAAAAGAAGTAACTGTCGTTGTACCATCCCTGAGTGAAGAAAAAGACTTGACAAAAGTGGAAAGTACCAGCGAAGCAGAATCGAAAAGAGAAGCAAAATTGAAAAGGAAAAGGATACCGAACAGAAGATATTCCGGTCCTGAATGGGCATATGTAGTTCATGACGATTGGACTGACGAGTTTGTATCTCTTAGCCTCGAGAACGAAGAAGAAGAGATACCAATAGAAAAGAAAAGTTTTATGGACTCTGTCGATTGAAAGGGTAATAAATGATATTGCTTGCTACAATCCAACGTGATACAAACAACCAGCTGAGACATTGCTAAACCGGATGAGACTTTTGCTGAACTGATAAAAGACTGAGTTATTGCCGAATTGAGACAAATGCTGCTAACCGATAAGTGACTGGCCTCCTGAAGAAGACGGTGTGAACATTGCGCTCGTTCAGCTTTGTAACTGAATTGCTAAATAGTTTCTTTATAGGTGCTTCTAGCTCTCTGATTCTATACAGATCATGACGCAAAACAGTAGAAAGAAATATTGTAAATATGCGTGTATAGGCTTGATAATTGCATGTGTACTAATAATAATGGCAATAGTGCTTACAATGCATGGAAAGGGTGAAGATGAGAGAATTGATGCTTCTACTTTTGCTCCTGTTACTGTCACTGAACTAACTGCACTGAAAAGACTAGAATTAGATGAGAGGCACTTGCATGATAAGAAAGAGCTTTCATATAATGTTTTCTATCGCTTGCTAACAGAATATGTTGAGACTATGGCTGCAAAAGATTGTTATGTGTGTACACAGATACCGACATCAGTAAAGGAAGGGGTGACTTATCACCACATGCCTCTTACATACGGGATTACATGTAGTATAGTAATGTCTAGATTTTATGGTCAAACTAACATACAGTATTTTTACTCAAATTATGATGTTACCTTTGCCTATGTTCCTATAATAGCGCAGCTAAGCCAGATTGCTAAAGATTGGGATGCTAAAATAATGAGGGAATTTTTCGAGCCAATGCAACCTTTTGAAACGGCTCACGCTCATAGGGAAAACCTTACCTGCTCGCTCTCTGCAGTAGAAATAAGCTTTTTAGATCGCACAGATGATAGAAGGGCACAAATGAAGGCGAAATTAGAAAAAGAGCTACATAAGAGGACTTCAGTAGACAATTATGATTTTGCCGCAATAAAGACACAAGGGAGAATAGCTTTAGATGCTTGGCATGTAGGGAAATTTTGTATATATCGAGGTGAATCTTATTATGATAACATTTTCGTAGGAGCGAGTGAGTGTAAACATACGTTTATCTTTAAGGCCAAATGGACATTCATGATGAACGGACTTGACCCTGTCATTCCAGGTGTATATTACATTTGTGGGTATAATGCCTATTATCGTCTTCCAAAGGGATGGTGGGGGAGATGTTATTTGGGTATAGTGTTCCCAAAGGTTTATCAACTGGATGACCTATCGATGATTCAAAAGACATCTGGATCCCATCGTATCCAGAAAAGAGAGACCGCAGCTGCTGTGGTAGGAGATATATTTGGAGCCATGATCCCTTCATTAGGAGTTGTGTTGAATTCCATCAAAATAAGAAAGTTGTCTACTATAGTGGATAACATGTTGACAAAGTTTTCAGGTGCTATAATCCTGATAGATGCTGAACTTGCAGCGGAAAGAGCTATGACTCTTCAAAACAGGCTTGCCTTAGACATTCTTTTAGCAAAGGATGGCGGCGTTTGCAAAATGCTTGGTGCACGACACTGTTGTACGTATATTCCAGATAACAGTGTGAAAATTAAAACTATGCTTGCTAATTTAACAAAAGAGAGTGCAGATTTGAAGGAACTGAAAGAACCAGGAGTGTGGGAGAAGGTTGGAAAAGGACTTGCTTCAGTGGGAAATTGGATTGGGGGAATTTGGAATGGAATATTACTAAAAATAATACAGGGAATACTAATAGTACTGATTTGCATATTTGGAATTTGGGGAATAATAATGATTATGGAAAGAATTAAAAGAAGGAAGGAAGAGAAAATGATGAAAAGAATGGCAGAAGAATACAAAGCGAAAACTAGGGGAATTAAAAGGAAAAGAGAACTGACAGAATTTTAATGGAATAAAATTTGTGGGAATAGTTTGTGTGATGACAAGTAGTCATCAGAGGAGGGATTGATGAAGCAGAAAATGAAGGTTTTCATTTATTGACGCTTAAACGTAGTGCTGCAATAATCATGTGTGACTTTAACCAAACTAATAAAGATTGTACGGGGACAAAATGTGCCCTCAGAGTAGTTTGCCAACATTTATAAGCGTGCTTTATATAACGTGGTGTATTAGAATTGCATTAATCCAACATAATCATAAACGTGAGCTACGATTTGCTTGTTTGAAATGCTTTAGCTTAGCATTACTTTAGTGCAGGCTTCGGCCTAGTTGCCTGGTCTCACGGTTTAGATGCTCGTATTTTTCCAATGTGCTAATAAACGTGTATTTTTGCTTGAAGCTGTACTTTTCCACTGAGATCGTTCACATGCTTATCTTAAGGTTTCGTGCCAGCCTGGCATACTTCTCTCTTTACTCCAAGGTCAATCTGCAGGTGCGGACAATGGAAGCTCTGAAAGTGAGTTAATTGGCATAAAATGTTGCAACTTGCGTACTCGTCTCCAAGGATAATGTATGCTTAAGTAAAAGCTTGAGAACTGTTGTTTTTGATTGGACAATTTGAAGCTAACCTATGAACCCTCCAATGGAAGACCCTACTGGATTTGAACTGTTGTCTATTTAAACCAGGTGCACGAGAAGAAAGTAGCCATTACCAGCTATTGCCCGACATCGCGCCATTCCGTAGCTATTATGGCCCACTTTGCTGCGACGCCATTTTGAAAGAGACTTTGATGCTTTCTCTAATCGAGAGAAAGAGACTTTAAATGATTCTTGCCCTAGAGACTTTAACTTTAATCCCTTGCATGAAGTAGTAGTTTTACCTTGCCGCCGTGAGGCAATTGCCCCGTCCACCTTGCCCCTTTGCCCCGTCCCATGCTGATCGAGAAACGGTACCTGTGAGACGAAGACTTCCTTGTATGCTGATCGTAATTGGTAAATATGAAAGGAAATTGTAAAATTGCATTGTGTTCCTTTTAGGTAACCAACTGCTGATTTTGATAAGATCCCTAGTTAGGAGTTTTTCTAAATTAATGTTGCTAAATTGTTTTGCATGAAGTCCCACATGCCAATGCTAATTTGAGGTTAGATGAGGATTCCTTTTGTTGCACGATGCAATTTGAGACCTTGCTATGCTGACCAATGTATGCAATTAGCCCATTACAGATGATAGTTCTAGTGATTTGCATTGCTATTATCGAATGCCTTGTTATTCAAATGCTGCATAGATTGCATCTGTTTCGCCGTTATGGACAGCTATTAATGTTCATTTACGTTTATCATTTGGTGTTGAGACACATCTATATCGTGCTAGCTTTGTTAATATAGGGAAATAAATTTACTAACTTTGAATAAACTGGTGTGGTTATTCCTGACTGAAAGGTCAGGGTTCGCCGAAATGTATTCTGGATTAATTGTTAAGTGTTATGTTGATCAGGGTATTGCTTATGTTCGTTATTGATTATTGGTTTGATTAAATTGACCGATATAGAGTAAGGAGAGTCCCACTTAGTCAAAAGATTCATCGGCCTAAAGAGCGTCCAAAATACAGGTAAATTATTAATACGGACCGCTCTATCACCTGTGAGGGGGGAGGTCTGAGCGTGTCAGCAGCGAGGCATGTGGAGTCCCGCTGTCGATCGTGCGCTGACCTGCTATATGCTGTGGTGAGTGGAAGAAAAATGTGAATGACAGTTATCCAGAACAATGGGTGACGGAGCCGACTCAAAGTCCCTCTATTTATGTATATACATATATATGTATTTTATTTATATTTTTTATTGTATAAGGCTGGTGAAAAAGGTGAGTTGTCCCTAGGTCAGATGTAAACATTGAGGTGGGAGTCATTGCCTTTTGCTGGAGCAATGACAATGCCAGATTCTCTCAGAAATGATTGTACCAGCATGGCAAAGCAGTTGTCCTTTCAATGCCTCGTGTTCATTTGTACTAGTGGGTGACAAAGCTCCATAATATACAAATCTTTCTGGTACCACATAGATCTCAAGAGTCCTACTTCGTATACTTGCAGAATTGAATCCATTTGGCTGACCTAAACAGATATGCATTTCGTTTTAATTCTCCAAATGTTTTTTTTTTAAATATAAGATATAAAGTGGCACATACTATTTTTTAAGGTGTGGTAAGGCACTAAAAACGTCTGAACTGCTCACAATGCTTGAAATCATTACCTTAGGGGGAAAGAGGCGTTTCTGTATTAACAGGATGAAAGGCTGCTAGTCTAACTAGTTCAACGGGTCGTCAGAGTGAGGAGTTTCCGAAGCCCGATGGTCAGTTAACGGCGATTGCAAAACTTTAAATTCAAACATATAACATGTTTAATGCGTAACAAAGGCCCCCCGGCGGCAGGCCTCTGACTGGGTCCAGGTGGGAGGGGGCCCCCTCCCGGTACTTTGCAGGGTGCCCTCTCAAGTTTCGTTACGCCACTGGTCTAATGATGGTATGTACACAGTGGTCCAACCACTTTTTTTTGTACATATCATTCACCCAAATGTCGCCGTACCCCATCACACCTCTGTACAGTCTGCGACATACACCACTGACGTAATAAGAGGGCTTTATGAAAACCTGAACTTGAGACTTCCTGACAAAAGGGCCTAAAGCCAATGACAGAAAAGCCCGAAACGTTAATCAGATATTTTGATTTGTGTGACGTTTAATTAATGATGTACACAATCGCTTCAGTCAAAACCCCCCAAGCATGAGTATTAATCATTACATTATGTCTGCTACAAACCAGTAAAGCTGAAAAGGATTAATTTGAGTAACTTCTTTTTTTGCCTGAAATGCTTTAACCGTTTTACAATAGTGTTCGTACATGTTGTCTCATGCCTAGTTGGTGGCCTAGCAAGGGTGTCAAGGGGACTCAGACAACCCTGGAAAACTGGCCATCCTGCCCGTGACTAAGAAGAAAGAGCAGCAATTTGGATAGACTGAGCCCCTCACCAACGGGCCCCATGAGCACTTGGCATTGTTTGTAACAGCATGTCAGTAATAGAAAGGCCCCGCCAGCACCCAGCTTATGTGCGGGTCATTTAATATCCCTCAGGTGAAAGGACTCCTCCCCTGCAGCGTTTGATCAATGGCTTACCTGATGGGCGTCATGGCAACAGCAGCAGATACAGTTACATTCACTTTACAGAGCTCCACCTGAATCAATTTCTGGAAGTGGATCAGAGAATTCTTACTAACACAAACATGAGGGGAGGTGTGATTTCCTTCTCAGCTCTGGTACTTCTATTTAACCTTTCATGTTACTCTATTACATTTTTCACAGTACGTGCAACAAGGCCTATGCAGACACTTTTACATTACCCACTGCACAGCAAACCTTCAACCATCACACACATATGCCACAACAAACATCTCAGTAAGATGGCAATCACTGGGCACACAACACAAGAAAGGGATACAGAGCCTTCTACTGCACTGAATGAAATACAATAAAACAGTGCTCACTCAGCACACAGCACATCAAGCACTAAAATATGACAAGGACAGACAAGGACCGACACAACACACAACAGAGCTACACATAACAGCAATTCTGACTCCTCGTCATGTCCGCTCAAATTGCGACTCGGGAAGTATCTACCCCTGAGCAGCAAAACTATGTAAAACTTCAACTTTAGAATTAGAGATGAGAGAAACTATAGGACCTTGCCCCCGCAAATTTCCTCACAGTTTTTTAGACCACTACAAACTTCATGAATTATCAAAGCATGAAAAGTTTAAAAATGAAAATAGTAAAGACAATGACTGCAAGTTGGTTTCGTGGTAGAAAACAGTGGAAATCTACTTTCAGAAGAAGTCAAAGACATTAAAGGTATTTTGTGCTTATTTTCTCAAATGTATGTTTTAGTGCAGCAAACCTTATGTGATGAAAGTAGTGTGAAGTTCAAAAACCTCACAATTACACATGGTGAAAAAGTGGTGAATTTCTCCAGCTTCACCAGTGGACTTGTACTTTCGCACCCTCCTATTCAGGATGTGACGTGGCCTCCGCTCAGAATGCAGATGACAAGCGCCCCTCCCTCAGAATGTGAACCCCTATTTAGCAAAACTATGCACAGCACAGCTCATTAAGAAAAATGAATATGTGTGGGGGTCTCTAGCGTGGAGTTGACAAAGAAGTGTAACTAAGAATCTTTTCCAAGAGGTGTGGCCTATGTAATTAAGATCATGGCTTAAAACGTGTCAAATAAAAAAAAAGGTCTTTACAAAGCATGCGACCTAACCAGTATTTGGAGCCATTTGTGACTTTTCTCTTTTTGCAGCCAGATATACAACACGACAATGGACATACGCCTAAAACAATGCAGGCAAGACCTATTGCCTTTGCTAGTGCCTGTCAGCAGTATAAAATAAATGAGTAACAACAATGATTGAATTGTGAATAATGAAGGTTGAAAATATTTTAATTCTGAAAATACGAAATGGTGGACTAAATAAACATCACGAACGTCTGTGCAAGAAGTAGTGGCCTTTGGGGTGTCTCAATTATTCTCGTTCTCCCCTTCACCCTACTTTGCACTGCAGACTCTCACTGTTAGGAAATATGATATCTTTCTCCAGACACCATTCTGAAATCATCTCACTTCATCTCATTACGCTTCAGCACCACCTTTTCACATACTACCGTGCATCTTCTCCACTTAACCAACCCCTCACACACACACATAGTCCAACCACTCACTCACTTTTAAGAACTAGATTTTATTTTCCAATGGCACTGTCAATTTCTCATCAAATCGCAATTACAATTAGAATATATGTTGCTATTGTGTGTGCTCACCAGATAGGCCAAGATATGGATGTGCTTGTAGTCTGAACGCCCATATATCCTGACAAGGACCGGGAAGAACTTTTGCGGCCTTCAACCTGAATTTCAGAGCTCCAAATAGTGCCATGTCATAAATACTCACACACAAGTTGAACCCATCCAGAGGCCTAGATGTGCATTTACAGTATGTGCTGTAGAAGCGTTATATGTCGCATGGAAAAAAACTTTAGAAACACAATAGCTGGAAGAAAAGCAATTACTCTTAGTTTAAGCAAGGAGTAAAACCTGTGCAATTAAATCAGGGACTGCAACTGACATGGATTACTTTAAAGGTTTCTGTAGTCATTGCTGAGAAATGTATCAGTGCTTTTGACTGTTAAAGTTGAGGGCCTGAAAAAGGCACCCTTTTAAAAATGAGTTTTTAATTACCCACCCGTCCCAATTAAAACACTGCAAAAGCCCATCCCCACCGGACTCCATTCGATACTGGGAGTGTGACTACATCCACAACATATATGATATTCATGCTCAAACCACAACAAACTACAGTCACCTCTTGAAGTAGTTGAAGCCACAAATGAAGAAAATATAAACGAAACAATACGATGTCACACAGTACTGTGCTTGAAACCATCACCTGTGCATTGTCACACCAAAAACCCAACCTGGAACAAAACTTACAGCAGGATTTTCTCACAAGATTCTAGGAAGAGAAGATGTAAAGCAATATAGCATATTTCGTGTATAGCATCTGCTCACTGATTACTTGAAGTCTCAGGGATAGGTGTACACAGCCTTTTTTGCTGTTTCAAATGATTCAAAGGATTCGATTTGCAGAATCTGGCCATTTGTGGCTGCGAAAAGGCTTTTCTGTACCTACAAATCACAAACTGTGATTCAAAAACATGTTACCGAATCCCAGTTGGGGTTTGTGACCAAAGATCCGAATCCAAATCGGTATTTGGAAGGGGCGTGTTTAGGGCATTCCTTCCAAATATTGATTTGCATTGGTATGTATTAATATTTTGCAACCAAATTCCAGCCGAAAAGCAATAGTCTTTTACCACACTGCTGTAACTTCAAGAACCTTCCTCCCTATCCAGCATTAGTCATCCAAAAAAGTGCCTCAACCCCCACCTCAACTAAAGTGCTCTCTATCATCTGAGAGAATGAAAGAATAGTCCTAAATCCATCATACCAAACTCAGCAAGGTCCCTGGTCCTACCACACAGATATGCCTGTCAATGAACAGAGGTGTTAACCAATGTTGCTAATGTCTACAGTGTAGAAGGTCACACATTATATTGTGGCATTATTTCTTAATGGCATTTGGGCCAGCAGCCACATGATCCACAATGAGAGGAATGATGTAGAAAGAGGGGGATAATGAGTAATTAAGGTGGGAAGTATGAGGTAGTGGTAGGTGGCCAAAGGTGGGCGAGGTAGAATGTTTGTGTATACCACAAGTGGGAGCTATATGAGAGAGAGGGAAGGGGAGCTAGCAGGCAAAAGAGCCGTGTCAGTGAAAGGTGGGAGTGGAAAGTGTATGAGGAGATGAAGGAGGAATTGTGGTAGGTGAGCAAGAGAGGTGGCGAGAAAAGGAGATGGGTGAGGGAGTAGAATGGGAGAAGGCTAGGAAGTGAGGGGAGCTAACTGAGTAAAAGCTATGGTATGTATTCTAGAGAAGGACAGGGTTGGGTGGGTAAGCGAGTGGGGCAGCATTAGGACTACTAGGGGATCCTGGAATTATGTGGTGGAATAAAGAAAGAAAGAGTTGTTGTTCGATGTTAGGTAGTTGCAAGAGGGAAGAAGAGGAGAGGGAAATGATGAAGGAAGGGAGAGAGTAATTGCTATGAGTAGGGCAGAAATTGTTTCGCAGGTTGGAGGGGCAAACTATTGAAGGCACTTTACACTTAGACCAGTGAAGAAAATGTGTTTATGTTAGGCGGTAACATTTATATGATGGGTAGTGGATTGGAGGGTGGATAGGAGGTTGATGTAAGTGAGGAAGGAACACGTGGAGCCTCTACCAGTTTGTGAAGAGCCAATGGGAAAGATGCAGGATGGGGATGTGCTTCTGTTTGCTATGGAGTTATTTTGGTCCGCTGTCTAAACAAGTAACTCTGACCTGTCTATTAGCTTTTTCGTGGATGGTATTTTTGTGATTAGGAAAGCATTGCTAGTTCTCCAAGCCTCTACAGCCTAGTATCTGGGGGGTTTGTTTTGGAGGAATTCCGGGTCAGTGCTGTGGAAAGCACTGTATGTGGAGCATAGTGCGTTGAATTTCATCCATTGTTTAATTGGTAGCCTGTGTAGAGCATGTAGTCCAAGAGATCTTTAAACTCTGGTATTGATAAGTAGGATCAGTCTGCTGGTGCATTTTCTACCATCTGAAATTCTCCTTGCAAGATGGGCAGAGAGGGCATTTGTGTAGTAAAGGTATGAAAAGATTCATACAATCACCACCTGCAGCTTTTAGGGGTACACCAAGTAGAGAAGAATGCCCTAGTGTATAGAGCTGGAAAGCATGTTTGAATTACCTGGTTTATGTGTGGTTCCTGAATGAGGTCAGAGTTAATGGTTATACCCAGGTTGTAAACTAGTTTTGAAGGTTGGGGCAAAAGTCTAGGCTATTTGCCAGGGCAGTGGTTTAAGAAACTTGGTTAGGTTACCACAGACCAGGATCTCAGTTTTATCAGGGCTAAGTTTGAGATGATTTCTCAACATCCAGAACTTAATCTTAAGCAGACAGACATGGACAACATGATTGTTAGAGGGCGGGTATTTCTATGCCTCGAGTTAATAAATGTGTTATTGCCATAGTTGAAGCACAACATACCAAGGTAGTGGATTTAGGGAGCTGTAAGGTGATAGTGACAACGTCTTAGGGATGATTGCATCAGTGGACTCCGCTACTTATTTAGCTGCATTCAGTTTGGAAGGGTGGCATGTGTACTGGCATGTGTACTGTCTAAGTTTTGTCTGAAAGTAAGAATAAGAAAAAGGTGAGTGCAGAGCTGACTTTCAGTCTGTTAGGAAGGATGTGAAGGTTCACTGTGTCAAAGACTGCACATAGATCCAGAAGAATGATGTTCCCAGTGTTATCGTTAACTTTCTTTAGGACATCTCAAACTGGTAGAAGTACAGTTTCTGTCCATCTTGTTGTTCAGAAGTTCACTTGGGCTGGGTCTTGAAAAGGCTGGAATTCCAAGTGTTGTGTCAATTGGTTGAACGTGACAGTCAATTATTTTAGCCAACTACAGGGCCACATCTGTAGTTCTTGATATTGGATATGTCTGATGATGTTTTTTTCAAGATGGCTTTTATTTGGGGCTCTTTAAATTGGCCAGGGACTAACTGTTCTCAAAGATACTAAAGGAGGAAGGAGAGGAAAACTTATGAAATGGGAACATAGCACAGTGATGCATTTGAATGCTGTGGGTGAGCGGGAAAATCTGTTTGATTGAATTTGCTTGGTAAGAGTAAATTCTAATATTGACTCTAGGTTTCTCAAGGTCTGGTTGGTAAGGCATTTCCCAAAGGTGCATGGTTGGGAATTATGATTGTTGTGTGAGTGAGACGAGGGTTTGATTGTCAGCTCTTAGCGTATACGTTGGTTGACATGCTGAACATGAGCTGTTAAATTGCTTGACCAACGTGTTGCATAATTCCTGAATGGTATAGTTTCAGAATAGTCAGTCTTTACTATTGTACTACCATAGAATCGTAGCAAAAATATCAATGACCAAATATCAACATGGTAAGTATATATAAATAAAGATAGGATGACTATACTTTACTCCACATAAATATACCATAATGCATTATGGTAGATAATATCAAACAGTCCAAAGTCTAATACACAATCTCCTGAGAAGTTGGTGTGTTGCCTGAAAAGGATGTTTTGTTGTGAAATTCGCTGATCATTTTGAATAGCTCCTTTTGAAGGAGGGTGGTGTGATCTGTTAGTGTGGTGCGATTTTTTGCATTATCTGTTGTGTCTCGGAGGCCATTAATCAGAAGTACAATTTATCATGATAACATACCATTTCCTTTGTCATAACTGCTTAGCTCTCTTTAGTTTGTAGAGTACAGGAAAGAAACGTTTAAATCATTGCTTCTTTAGAGAATATTTCCGGTTCATTCTAGGAGTCACTCTGTCAAGGTCTGCAGATATCCATTTCTAGATGGAGTTTAAGTAGTTAGTGGGGCTGGTATTGTCAGGAATGCCTGGATAAGAGTGGTTCAGTGTAGCAGGGATGAAGGGATGAAGGGGAGGTCAATGTTTTTTTTCAGTTCCTAGAGGTAGTTCGTCCATGTATTTGTGTTTAGGGAGTTTTCATAGGGTATGTGATTGTAAATTCCCCAGGGAGTGGTCATCCCATGGTAGTGGTGATGGGAGGAACTACTGCTAGGAGGTTGTCAGAGATGAAAACTGAGTCAAGTATTTGTTTCGAAGTTTCTAGGCTGCTTGACCAGTTGTTTCAGTTGTAGGCTTTCTAAGCTACTTGTTAAGGAGTTGGAATACGTGTGTCTAGTCTGTCAAACTGATGTCAAAGTCACACACTATAATGAAAAATGGGTGTTAGAAATGGGGTCTTTGGTTGGCAGTCACGTTACCCCCTGTCCAAGCAAGGACCCTCATTCTAGTCAGGGTAAGTCACACTCAATCCAAATTATCCTGTGCCCACCCTCTGGTAGCTTGGCACTGAGCAGTCGGGCTTAACTTAGAAAGCAATGTGTAAAGTACTTGTGCAATATATCATACAATACCACAATATAAGACCACAAAAATACACCACACAGTGTTTAGAAAAATATATAATATCTATCTGGATAAATGCAGGTCAAAACGATTAAAGATGAAATAAGCAAATGTAGGGGTATTACTGAAAGTGATATCAAGGGTCTATAGAGTTAAAATATTACTGTAAAAGCAAAAAAAAGTGTCTTAAGTTCTCCTAGAAACAACAAGTGTCTCTTTCAGGGCAAAGTACATGGTTTGCGTTGAAAAATCCTTACAAGGGACCGCAGAGGAGGAGATGCGTGGAAAATGGTGAGTGTGTGTTGGTTACGCCCCTTCGCACACATACTTGCGTCGTTATTTTCCACGTGGGGAAGACGTCGCAGTGATTTCCGGCGTGCGGACTTGTATCCTCTTCGGGCTGCGGGGTTTTCAGACGCCCCGGGGACAATGCGTGGAATCCTGGGCTTGCGGAGCGAAGTCACAGCGGCTGCGTCGATTCCGGTAGGTGATGCGTGGAATTTTCTTCTGCGCGGCAGACGCTGCGTCGATTCCTCTCAAGAAGTCGGGCAGAGTCGTTCTGAGTCGGCTTGCATCGATCCAGTAGGGCTATGTGTTGAAGTTCCTGTCACGTCGCTGGCGCTGCATCGTTCCGGATTCGGAGTGCAGTGAATTTTTCACAGCGAGCAGGCTGTGCGTCATTCTTGGTAGGCAGTGCGTCGAATTTTCGCCGCAAGGGGATTTCAGCTGCAGGAGAGAAGTCTTTTTGGTCCTGAGACTTCAGGGAACAGGAGGCAAGCTCTATCCAAGCCCTTGGAGAGCACTTCTGCAGTAGAGCAAGACAGCAGGGCAACAGTAAGGCAGCAGTCCTCTTCAGAAAGCAGTCAGGTGAGTCCTTTAGGCAGCCAGGCAGTTCTTCTTGTCAGGGTGCAGGTTCTGGTTCAGGTTTCTTCTCCAGGAAGTGTTTGAGGTGGTAGGGCAGAGGCCCTGTTTTTATACCAAAATGTGCCTTTGACGTGGGGGAGACTTCAAAGAGTGGCTTAGAAGTGCACCAGGTGCCCTTTCAGTTCAGTCCTGTCTGCCAGGGTCCCAGTAGGGTGTGTGGCAGTCCTTTGTGTGAGAGCAGGCCCTCCACCCTCCCAGCCCAGGAAGACCCATTCAAAATGAAGATGTATGCAAGTGAGGCTGAGTATCCTGTGTTTGGGGTGTGTCTGAGTGAATGCACAAGGAGCTGTCAACTAAACCCAACCAGATGTGGATTGTAAGGCACAGAAAGATTTAAGTGCAGAGAAATGCTCACTTTCTAAAGGTGGCATTTCTAAAATAGTAATATTAAATCCAACTTCACCAGTCAGCAGGAGTTTGTATCACCATTCTGGCCATACTAAATATGACCTTCCTACTCCTTTCAGATCAGCAGCTACCACTCAAACAATGTATGAGGGCAGCCCAAATGTTAGCCTATGAAGGGAGCAGGCCTCACAGTAGTGTAAAAACTATTTTAGGAGTTTTACACTACCAGAACATGTAAACTACACCCGAGGGGTTACCTTGGGCACAGCTTAGGGGTGACTTATATGTAGAAAAAGGGGATTTTTAGGCTTGGCCAGTACTTTTAAATGCCAAGTCGAATTGGCAGTGAAACTGCACACACAGGCCTTGCAATGGCAGACCTGAGACAAGGGGCTACTGAAGTGGGTGGCACAATCAGTGCTGCTGGCCCACTAGTAGCTTTTAATCTACAGGCCCTGGGCACATATAGTGCACTCTACTAGGGACTTATAAGTAAATTAAATAGCCCAATTGGGTGTGATCCAATGTTACCATGTTTAAAGGGAGAGAGCATATATATTTTAGCACTGGTTAGCAATGGTAAAGAGCGCAGAGTCTAAAAGCCAGCAAAAACAGTATCTCAAAAGTGGAGGGAGGGAGGCAGGCAAAAAGTTAGGGGTGACCACCCTAAGGCTGTCATGTCTAACAATGGGTATTTGGAGGTGATATTCACTCTAGGGCCATTGAGTGTTTCTGTTGATGTATGGTTGTAAGAGGGTGGTCTCATAAGCAAAAGAAGAAATGAGAAGATTGTGTTGCTTAAAACTGAGCATGGCAGAGAAAGTAATTTGAAGTCTACAGTGATGTTTGGGTAGCTTTTGAAAGAAATGCGTTCTTTGTGGAGCAATGTCACTGGTCCTCCTTTCTGTTTTGTTCATTTTTAGAAAATTATTTGTATGGGATAGGCATGGCTTTGTGGATGATGGTAGCACAGTTACCTGAGAGCTAGGTTTTGGTTAGGAATAGGAGGCCAATGTTTTCTGGAGCGACAAGGTTGAAGATATCAGTCCAGTGTTTTTAGGGAATGCGGGTGTTAAGCGGCATGGATATAGTGGATGATTTTTCTTTTACGACTGAGGACAGTGAATGAGATTTCACAGACTGAAGATGTTTGTTCAGGGTGGGTGACGTGCTAGTGTATGAGAATGTACGTTAGTGTGGGCATAGTGAATTCGGGTTCCTGTAGGCAACGTTGTCGTGAATTTCTTCCCATCCTTATTGCCAAAGTAATAGAGCAGCTCTGAGACAGATGTATGTAAAAACATTCTTCTTAAGAATTACAGTTTCGAAAGTTATTATAATACACCTATATTCAAAATTTCTTCCTTGCTGCCTTTTTGTTTAGCAAAGTGTCACACCTGTATGGTGAACATTTTAAATCTCACAAATTGTCTCAAAATTAAATCTCAACATTTTCTAAAGGCTTAAATTTACATAAACTAATTTTCTATCCTCTATGGTTTTGTAAATCAATATGAAACGTAAATAAAACATTTCAATTTAAGTTAGACAAGACTTAAGGTATTTTCACTCTTCCTCTGATGCAGCAGGCTTCCTCGGACACTTCGCGATACCATCCCTTCTATATAGAACGCTCACAGTCAGTGCTTAATTTGAGCTGGTGTTTTCCGGTGCGGTGCACCGGCACTCTCTTTTGAGAGCCGTGCACTTATTCTTCTGCCTCAAGCATTTCTTGTGAGAAAAAAGACACGTGAAAAACAGAGGAAGAGAAAACTGAAAAAAGCCTCACAAAGGGAGGAAACAGAAAGCTGCAAGAGTGAGCTGAAGGGGCAGGCGTGGCTGTAAATTATGCTGCCTCGGTATTTCGTGCACGCACATTTAATTGCAAAAGGCCGCGAGTTTCGGAGGAGAGCTCTGGGCACCGGCACGTTTTTATTTACAAATTAAGCACTGCTCAGAGGCCTATCTTGCACAGCATCACCAACAACATTAGTACTCCATACATCATTATCTATGCAGAAATAAAAAAAGACAGAGCAGATTTTTGAAGGATTCTGGTAGGAACATCTGTCTCATTTTGCAAACAAAGAGAAAATAACAATTCTTAAACCCAAAATATAAATGCAGGGATTACCTACCTTGACAACTAGAGTAGATAGAATCTAGCAGACTGCCAGGTAGTAGGGTTGGTTTAGAGCTCAGCGTTTGAAGGTTAAAGATAGTTAAAAGTTCCTTAAACTTCAAGGTTAGCACTGACTGATTTTTAAATCATAGATTAAGGTCCCCAGAGGTATTACTGTTACCTTTTCATAGGATACATAATATTAATTTCTTCTACCTGGTAGACGTTTTAAGGCATGATGTGACAGTAAGTGGAGACTGATACATTATTATGAAGTGTTCAGTGCAGTTTTCAAATTTGAAACAAAGAGGCAGTCATTCATAGCGTCAGTGGAAAAAGGCTTAATTGCAATTGAAAAGGAGTGGGCTGCAGAACATCTTTCATTCGTTCCTTCGCCTGCCTTTCAAAATTTCCTTAATTTTGTAGGTAAATGCTTTACGTTTGTCCCACCTTAAGGCTGCTTTGTTACCACCTTAGAGACTGACCATGTTACATGGATTATTGCCCTACCTGCCAGATACCTTAGTGTTGTGCACTACTTTTTTCTATTGCCTCGCCGCTTCGCGCTGCGTAGCTGTATGTTGTTTCTTCCTCTTCCTTGTTTTGAGCATGCCGCTGTTTCTTTGCGGTGTCTGCGCACAAAGGCTGCAAGCTGGAGGGGGCTCTTTTTAATTTATTTAATAATTGTTTTAAAAAAGGTTCATAGACCGCAACCTCGATTGGTGGAGGGCTTTACATGACGTAAAGTTTCATATAGCGTGAACTCGATTGAGGGTCGATTTACATGACCATGTGAAGTTTCATATAGCGTGACCTCGATCTGAGGAGCTCTTTAAATTAGTGCCACTTAACAAGTTAAGAAGTTCAAAACTACACAAACTGGAGCATTTAACACAGAAAAAACACAGATATTCTCCAAGTGGCTTTCCTGGCACAGCAGAAGAGCTGATTATACAATATTTACTGCACTCAGTAAACTCGTCTCATTATGCTTTGCAGGGCATTTCTTTTTCAACATGTGTTTGCCCATAACTCAGCCAGTGATGCTCCTACGACAATGGGACCACCACCAAAGCATTCAGCACAATGTGCTCTTTCTGTTTAGGTCATCACTGGGTCCCTAGACTAGGTTGGGGGTACCCCAAAATAGTAACCTCTTCCACAATTCAATGTCTTTTTAAGCTCCCTCATGGCTGGAATTTTTATTTTACAGCTGGGAGTAGTTAGGGGCTTGTTTGTATAGTACTGCAGTACACCTGCTAGGCCTGAAAATGTGTAAGGCACTACGCCCTCTTGAGACTACAGATATGGTTATACTGCATTACTTTATGCCATTCTATTTTCACTGTGACACTGGTTTCAAGTTAGCCTGGCTGATGAGGGGTGATCAGCCAGGCTAACTTGATCCCTGGACCGGAAACAAGCAGTCTCAGGATGCTTGGCAGCACGGGTCAAGACTGATTTGCATATGGCTGGGTCCAAACTGGGGTGGCATGGTGAGCTAAAGAATTGATGGATTTAATCCAGATCTGTGACTGGGGGTGAGTGTCTGAAAAGTTTCAGCACTCCGTCCATCATCTTGTTGTGTTGCTAGGCTCTGGTAATAATACATAAAAAATACATATATAGAAAAAAAGTAGGACAAAGAGCATAAGAGACTCATGAGCACTTTTAGTGTAGTGCAATTCTTTATGCCTCTATGATAAATGATTTAGTATCTGCATGTCTTTTTGACTGTGAGACCTTTCTTTCTTTCTAATTTATTTGTGCAGGCAGCATTGCTATAATATCACAACAGGGTGGGATTACCCAAGATCCTGGGCTGTCTTCTTATTGGTTTGTAGGTGATGTACTGCAGCCTTGGTGCAAGATGGGCCTAGATATCGACGATGGCAATACCCTTTCCTCTGTGCCCACCTCAGAATTATGGTTTATAAGGATAACGACAATGGAATTGAGACATCACTCGATGAGCATGGACTACAGTTTGTGATTCCACTGAATCATTGTTCAGATCAATAACCTTTTCTAAGAAACCAGGGGAAAGATTTAAGAGCTCCTAGCTTCTCCTTGTGCTACATTAGTGTAATTGTTTGACGCTGATTTGGCACAATGAGGCCAAAATCACAGCGCCAAATTTATAAAGTGGTGCAATGCATGCATTGCGCCACTTTGTAACCCCTTGCGCTACATTATGCCTGCGCCATAAATCTAAATGATTTCTTTGCTTCATTTTTATAGCACTTTAAACACCTGCTCAGAACAGGCGTTAAAAGGAGGCACATTATTGTTTACAATGGGCCTCAAGAGGCTTTGCAGGATTAGCATCAACATATTTGATGCTAATCCTGCAACACTCCGAACTAGTGTCAAAGATTTTGACGCTAGTCCCCCATATCAGGCCCCAGGTACTATAATTGTTTACTGCTCCGATAGAAGTGTACAATACATACTGCTTTATATTGTGTCTGGCTGTTTATGATTAACAAAGGTAGAAGGTGTAAGGCATTACCTGGAGCCAGTTTAGAGCGAGAAGTATTGTAATCGAAATACATCTAAGTGGCAACCCCCTTTCTCAAGGAAAATCTGCCCCGTGTCACTCAAGATCACTGGTTAAACGTTCAAAGATCCATTACATTCAAAAGAGAAAATAACTCAATTATTTAGCTAATACTCAGTTAAGCGCACCAGAATAATACAGCATTTTTACTTCAGTACTAAGGATGCAGGTAGGGAAAATCTGTGTACCATGTTTACAAGAACACAGGCCACTGGATGTTGGTGCAACTTGAGATAATATGTGATAAAATTCAGATTTTTACTGCTATATAACATGAACTCCTGCTACCCATGTCTGCCCCTACTTTGCATCCATAAGCTGGCATATGGGGCATTTGTTCTAGTTTGCTGAGACTGACTTAAATATAGCAATGATGTAAAGGATAAACAAAACTCTAATAAATAAATCATTTTCGATTTGGCTTTTATCCATAGTGTATTGCGCAGTACTCTGCAATTCTTATGCTCTGTATCAGTGTTGCTAGTACTAGGATGGTAGCACTGTCTTGTTTTCTTAAAGAATCCTGGAAACACATTTTCTGTCGCAAGAGCTGCCTATGTCTTTGTTATGAACCTACAACAAGGAGCCGAGGAATGCAAAAAATAATGACATTTTTGCACGGCCCATGACTACAAACCTTCTCAGTTGATTCATCAGAATGGTCCTGAAGTAATCATTAGATAAGTCATTTGGTGCCACAGAAAACATCAAAAATAAATATGTGACTAAGCGTCCAGGGTACTAAGATCCATTCGCAAACTAGGATATGCAGTTCGCACACAGCCTGGTTTGGGGATGGTCATGCAATTTGTGATGCAATCTGTAGCAATAGGCCATATTGCACATTAACAAAGGGTTGCTAACGACCTACCTAATTAATATTAATTAGGCAGGTCAAAATTTGCACCCCCTGTAAATGGGTGCGAAAGCAGAAACAGAGGCACGCAAGGGACATAAGACCATCATCCTTCCGTTTGCTTTCTCAAAAATATTATGGAAAGCAGCCAGTGTCCTTTAAAATAGGAGATGCTGCTTTAAAAATGTTTACTGTTTGGGGACACACCAGGAGGAGCAGGCAGTGGTCCCAGAGACCCCTCTCCCCAAGGCTGCCAGCCATCACACTCCAAGTCAGTAACTTTTTAATCGATCACAACCACAAATGGGGTCATAAACATTGATACATAGCATTGCTCCATTTATGACTCTTGCTAGACCTGACAGCCTTAGGGTGCTCTTACTCCCAACGTTTTGCCTATCTCTTCCATCTTTCTGACCCTATTTGCCCTGGTGTTAGGACTTTGTGCACTTTACCACTGCTAACCATTGTTAAAGTGCCTGTGCTCTCTCTCCTAAACATAGTAATATTGGCTTATCCCCAGAAGGCATATTTATTTATTTATACGTCCCTAGTACAAGGCACATCATGTGCCCAGGGCATGTAAATTAAATGCTACTTGGGCCTGCAGTACTGATTGTGCCACCCACTTAAGTAGCCCTTTAACCATGTCTCGGGGCTTCCCTTGCATATCCTGTGTGTGCAGTTTTACAATGCCATGTTGACCTGGCAAAATAACCTCTTTGTCAGACCCAAACTTTCCCTTTTAATACATATAAGTCACTCCTAAGGTCAATCCTAGGCAACCCAGAGGTCAGAGTGCAATGTATTTAAAAGGCACACCATGTACTGTTAACTTTTACATGTCCTGGTAGTGAAAAACTCCCAAAGACATTCTTTTAACTACAGGGTGGCCTATCTCATAGGATAACATTTATATTACTTCATTAAATCCTATAAGTGTAATTCACAATCTGGAACAGAAAAACGTTCCAAGTTTGGTGTCTCTGGAATCCCAATTTAAAATCACAACTTATGGTGAAGTTGGATTTAAAATTGCAATTCTGTAAATGCCACTTTTAGACAGTTGTCATTTTCTGACTTTAGCCATTTGGTGCCTGCTGTCTTTCTCTGATCACTTGTCTGGGGTGAGTGACAGAAGGGCTTTGTGAATTCCCTCTAGACAGCCACACACAATCGAGCTTAGGAGTAACTTGATGAGCCAAACTGAGTGGATGGGAGTGAGACGCTGGACACAGCCTCACTTATGCCTGAATAGGCTGTGTCCTGTCCCCACACAGAGGGCTGCATAACCCACTGTAGTGAGCCTGGAGCCAGGGCAGGAAGGGCAGGATCTCTGTGCACTTCAAAGGCCTGTATTTGAAGTGGCCCCCACTTCAATAGGCCCAACTGGACTTCTGATACCCCCAGCTCAGTATACTTCTCGACCTGTGAATACTCTGCCAGGGAGAAGAACTGCTGTGGTGCTGAAGGACTGCCACTCTTAAGGACTTCTGCTTTGCTGGACTCCTGCCTTGCTGTGCTGCCCCGCTGCCTGCTTCTCTTCTTGCCTGGGTGAGAAGGACTGGATCTGCATCACTTGAACCCAGAGTTACTCCAAGGGCTAGCTGGCTGGCCTCCTGATTGGAAGTCTTAGGGACATGAAAGGCTTCCATCCACCAGGTTCCTACACCTGGACTCTGCCCTCTGTGAGTCTGTTCTGCCAAGTGGTACCACCCCAGTTGTGGACCATTGGAAGTGGGCCTAAGGTGTTGTTCCAGCAGAACCGACGCATCCTCTGCTGCGGGAGCAGAACCAACCATAGCCGCTGTTGCATGGAACAAAACAGACACATCACCACTACTCCGTGGGTCAGTACCGATGCAACAGATTCACATCGCCACATCTTTGGGCTGGTGTATCACCTTTGGAATCACCACTGTGTGACGCATTCCCTGGCACCAGCTCCTCACATCGCTCATCGACAGCAGCCGTGGCAATGATGCTACAGCTTCGCATTGTAGCCTCGGCGCTCATCAGAACTGACGCATCTCCTCAGCTGTGCAATGCATCCCTGACACCTGCCTTTGCATCTGAAGCCTCATCAATGGGATCCCTAACGACGACCCAACAAGACCTCACACTGCAGCCATGCCGCATCTTGGAACTGACTCATTGCATAAGTTGAGCAGCACATCTATGTTTTGGATCCACACAATGCTCTGCAATCAGGATTTAAGATAGCGCCACTTCTTGATTTTTTGCACTATTTTACAGTTTATTCTTTGAAAATTCACAACGCAGGTTCTACTTATTGGATTTTTGTAGAGTTGGTCTTTTTATTTATTATAAATTCAGGTCTATTTTTCGAACCAGGAGTGGAAGAATTTTGTGTGGTGGTTTCACAGATTTACTGTTAGAAGTGTTGCACAAATACCCTACACGTTGCCTCTAAGTCAAGCCTGACTGCTCTGTGTGAAGCTACCAGAGGGTAAGCACAGGTTAATTTAGGGTTTGCTTGTGTCTTACCATGACTAGGATTGTGGCTGTTGCTTGAACAGTGCTTATACCCCAGTCAACAACCAACCCAATTTCTAACAACCCTCTCTTAATTGCAATTATTTCTAACAACTCTTTCCTAATTGCAATTTAAAATAACTTTCAAACCCCTTTTACGAGACAGAAATGCTTAGTGGACTCTCAAAAGTGGTTTAGTTCAAGGCCCAGCCCTATTTTATGGTCACATAGCCTGTACTTTTTTAAATCACGTGGTTTGAGACTGCAGAATGGTTCAGTACTTCTGGCCCTATACATTTGTCATGAAGATTGTGTTTTCGATTGTACATGCCCATTAAAATCACTGGTGCATTACATTCAAATAGGAACTACATACACAAATCCTAAACACACTATTGTGATACATTTATAAACCCAAGGAGAGGGTCCTATCCCTGTAAACAGACATTTATTTACTCAGTCTTGATCATTTATTGTTTTCATATCCACCAAGCAACATTGAATGTTCACTGACATATGTACATCAGTGTTCACCCTAGATTACATTTTACCAGGAGACTAAGAGAAGAATGTTAAAGGCTACTAGTCCACGTTGTACCATGTCTACAAGGACACAATATTCCAGACTTGTATTTTCTCTTACTAACGATTGTATTCTGGGAGTTTGTCACTGTTAGCCTCAATGAAAATCAATTGGACACAAGTTAATGGTTGTAATTATTTACATGAAGCAAACAAAAACATGGAGTCAGTTGATAAAGTTACTATTAGATTTACATATTCCTTTTCTGATTCCTTTTCCCGTGATTCTGTCACTATGGATTGTGTTCTTTTTAGTAGGGGAAGCGCTGTTGTTGCCGGGAAGGAGGTCAAGGGGCAGGAGCCCTTTAAAAACTGAATCGCGCTCCCGCCGCCGCGGGAAGCGCTGTTGTTGCCGGGAAGGAGGTCAAGGGGCAGGAGCCCTTTAAAAACTGAATCGCGCTCCCGCCGTCGCGGGACGCGCTGTTGTTGCCGGGAAGGAGGTCAAGGGGCAGGAGCCCTTTAAAAACTGAATCGCGCTCCCGCCGCCGCGGGAAGCGCTGTTGTTGCCGGGAAGGAGGTCAAGGGGCAGGAGCCCTTTAAAAACTGAATCGCGCTCCCGCCGCCGCGGGACGCGCTGTTGTTGCCGGGAAGGAGGTCAAGGGGCAGGAGCCCTTTAAAAACTGAATCGCGCTCCCGCCGTCGCGGGACGCGCTGTTGTTGCCGGGAAGGAGGTCAAGGGGCAGGAGCCCTTTAAAAACTGAATCGTGCTCCCCCGTCATTGCCAGGAAGAGGCAGGAAGAGGCAGGGCAGGGCCACCCCCCTGACATCTAGCCAAAGACGTGGTCCACACAGCAAACTTGTCTATGGCTGCCTGAAGGAGATCTTAAGTTCCCCTGCTCGGCGCGTGGGTAGTTCTCCCATAGAGCCCCAGGCCCCATCAAGCACGTGGAAATCTATTAACCCAAACCGGATACTTGCAGGTGCATCCGTGTACTCAGCTGAATTTATCTCAGTTCATCATATAACTGCTTATTGAATTCCGTTTCTTGGAGGGTGGAAGGAGGCGGCACCATTCTTCTTCCCCCAAGGGCAGGAGCCCATAACTCATTATCCGCTCTACGCCTGTCTGTGCCCGATAAGTGGTTGGGCCAGGCTTTATATATATACGTTTGGGCGTCTTACTGTGGTCCTGTCTTTGGGATTTGTTAACAGTAGGGTCTGAGAAGCTTATTAATCACACTATAGTGTCAGTGGCTGGGTCCCAAAGGCCTACACACCCCTATAAGCCGGGGGCCCACTAAAGGCCCCTGTTTTAAAGAATAATGGGCCGTCGACGTGGGGGTGGGTTGGAAGGTAAGCAGCACTCTAACAGAACCTTAGATGGTTTTCTGCAAAAGGCTGTTGGGGAACTTGAAAAAGAAATAGAGTTAGTGCAGCGACGCTTAGCTGCCCCCCCTTCTTCAAGAGCCTAGTTCATGATAGCTCAGCCCCACAGCCCTCCCCGCGTCCAGAATTACAGTCTGTAATGACTACCCCTTTCCCTTCCCCCTCTAAAAATTCCCAGGAGAATCAGGACGAAACCCCAATTGTAATTACCACCCGTGCTGCACCTATTCCGCTGGCCCAGAGTCCCCCAAACGAAGGCCCCCTCACCTTAGCAGATCCCAATACTAAAGGAAAAAGGAAACGAAGGGAACCCGCTTTTAAAAACAAACGATCTAGGACTTTGAGCCCCTCAAACATGGCCCAACCTTCTAATAAGGATACGGTATCAATCCCCTTACACAACACAAATGAGTGTCATACAAATGAGTACACCAGGGATTTCATAAGAGACAAGCTTTCCAAACTATTTCTTCCAATTTTAACCCGCCTCCAATCGATTGAGGACAAATTGGAAAGCCTTATTAATAGCCAGCCACCAAAAATTGCTCCATCCGTAGAAATCCAATCCCATCCCCTTGCCAACCATGACCCCATCACTGCCAACAGACCCACTGGCCAAATAGCAAAAATCCCTTTTTCCTCTTTAAACCAAGATTGGTCCAGCTCCGTCAAAACAGCTAGTATTTTAATGAATAAGCCCCATATGGTTCCAGTTCCCCTTTTAAAAGGAACCGCCACATGGAATAACCCTGTAACTAATCTGGGAGATGGCAACACCACTTGGGATCACCTGCACACAGAACACCAGAAGAGCGACACGTTCAGGGGTCTGTCAGATCCAAAAGTGCTCCATTTGCCACCAGAATCATGTCATTATGTACTCATTATATTGAATGTTCCTGAACTCAAACCTCATTCCACTGAATCTTTTACCGAACTTAAAAACAAGGTTATTCATTGGTTGCACGCGAATGCAGGGTTTGCTTTTTCCATGACACCCTCTATACTGATGGTGAGAAGGGTAGGGTGGGTGGGTTCCCTAGCAAAGATCGGTTCAGGGGACTGCATAGTTATCAACTTCAATTCTCCAGACCTTGTCCAACGGCTCTTTATAAACGCTAACAGACCTTATCCTATAACTGGAAAAGCCTCCCTTTGCAGGTTACAAGTGTTTTATCCACCTCCCACGCCAGTTTGGAGTAGACAACCGCCAACGTTATACGGGGCTTCCCCGGCTATCCACACACAGTCTATCCCTCTATTTGGCCCCAGATGCCCTTCGTCATCTCTTTCTGAAACAGACTGACTAGGAGACGACCTTTCGGAAGTGGCTCCGAGCAATGGTGAGGCTGAGGACATTCACCCTACTGCCCTCAGCATCTCTAATTCTGTTGCCCCTTCGACCTTGGCAGATCCTGTTAACCAGGGATCACCCATAAGCACCACGAGCCAAGTCAGCGAGGAATGTATTCCGTCCCTGTCAATTGTTCCATACATTCTGGTGTCCACCCGCATGTCCAACCTACCTAATTCATATATAGCTGGGGCCACATCCAGCGAGGTTCACATGGCACATAGCGAGAAAGCCACTGGTCCTAATATACCTGAGGAACCAGTATGGTTCCTAGCAGTTCCTCCCCCTGTAGGAAATATCTTCAGAATAAAGCAGGGTCCATAAAAACAGAGGATCTCGATAAGGTACTCAGCTGGAACATAGCAGGGTTGGAAAGCAAATTACAAAGTCCAGGATGGGGCAGTCTTATTGATGATCACCTGATCTGCCTCTTCCAAGAAACGTGGGCATTAGAACCCAAATATAGACTAGGCTTTAAAAGCTATTGGGTTCCAGCACGCAAGTCCTCTTCTGGGAGACCATCGGGAGGGCTGCTTGTGTGGATCAACACTTCTCTTAGGTGCAAGATAGAAGAAATAGACACGGGTTGCCCTGACTTGCAAGTCCTATTAATAATGATTTCTGAAGAGAGACCGTTACTTTTAATTAATATCTATAACAGGAATGTGAGCTCCCACACCGATTCTGATGTCCTGTCCATTTTGGACAGTTTTCTTAAAAACAATCCTTCCTTCTTTGTTTTGATTGGAGGGGATTTTAATGTCACTTTTGAACCTAATCCTCTAGTCCAAGGAATATGCAAAGAAGAGGATGCCCATTGGGGCATCCCTCAGCTAGTCTCCAACAAAAGACCAAGGCTGAATAAATGTGCGCGCTTACTGGCCGACATCATACTAGCCCATGGCCTCCGAGCCTGCAACGGTCGCTCACGCTCGGATGTAAATTTACAAGCTACCTTTAGGTGCGGAGGGCTCAGCAGTCGTATCGATTATATACTTCTTGACATCCGACTGTGGAGCCACATGTTTGATATGAGGGTCCAAAAGCAAATTGAGAGTGATCATGACCCGTTGATTTTATCGACCAGAGGACTTTTTCCTTCGTTTACTGTGCCCTACTCCAAGAACCATGCCTCCCAGCTGGCTCTAACTAATAACAGACGCAACCTAAAATGGGAATCTGTTAATTCTTCCCCTAAACACCTGGCATCTATTTACAACCTGCTTGCCAACCAGATGGAGTGTATGATCCGCCTAAACGAGAACGGGGAGGGTGACAGAGTCTTAGCAGCCCACACTGACTTGTTCCAATCTTTAAAGCATCTTTTCACAAAAAAGTTTCTCATTAATCCTAACAAAAAGCACTGCGCTCCTTGGTTTGACAACTGTTGCAGAGAAGCACAACTGTCTCTCCTGGAAGCAATAAAAGATGGCCATGTTGGGCTGTTAAGAACAGCCAGAAAAGTCTATAAGAAGGAATGTTCTAAGGCATGCAGAAGTTGGGAAGAGGCGAGATGGGTTATTATTTTGGAGACTGCTAAATCCAATGACACATCTAGGTTCTGGAAACTAATAACTGATGACTGTAGCATCTCCCCTGCCGCACCTGGCTCCTCAATTCTCTCAGCATCATGGGTAGAGCACTTTGGGCAACTATATGAAGGGCCTTCTGAAGCATCTTTGTGGGCCCCTGATGCCCCAATAAACCATGAGCCTACCCCGATCACATTCTCTCTAACCGAAACAAGAGCAGCAATAGACTCATTGAAAGGGGGAAAGGCCCCTGGCCCAGACAAGATCCCAGGCGATCTATACAAATCAAGACCAGATATATGGGCACCATATCTCAACCTTATCTGCAATGCTATTGCAGCAGGGGCCCCCGCTCCTCCCACTTGGAAAGGGGCCGAAATAGTACCCATTTTTAAAAAAGGAAATCCGAACATCCCTGCCAATTATCGTCCGATTAGTCTCCTTGATAACTCCCAAAAAATCTATGCTAAGCATCTTTTGCTCCATCTTGAGGAATGGATTATGGAGTCCGAAGCTCTTTCTGACCTACAAGCAGGATTTAGACCTGCAGTGAGTACAGTTGACCAAGCCTTAAGATTCATGTCAATAAAATGGAAGAATGTTGACCTGGGGAGGGGTAATCTCTATGTGGTCTTCATAGACCTCAGAGCCGCATTTGATTTGATCCCCAGGAACCTGCTGTGGTCAACATTATCAAACATGGGAGTGCCATCTGGTCTCCTGAAACTCATTGCTCAACTGCATGAAAATACTTTCGCTCAAATTAGATGTGGCCAGGGGGGTGAGTTGACTGACCCCGTAGCTATTAAAAAAGGAGTTAGACAGGGATGTGTTCTGGCACCCACTCTTTTTTTGCTATATATCAATAATTGCATCCACTACTTAGAGAACTGTATAAATGACTCACCTAAATTGGTTGGGAAAAAAATCCTGTGTCTGCTATATGCAGATGACACAATTTTGATATCTAAATCACCAATGGGAATCCAAAACCTGATCAACCAATTTTGTGTTTTCTGTAGTGACTATGGTCTGGACGTAAACATTAAGAAAATAAAACTCATGATATATAGTACCTCCAAGAAACGCTCGCGCGTTAGCATAGAAATGAACTCGATTCCATTGGAGAAAGTAGAAGAGTTTGACTACTTGGGTTTCAGACTATCGACCACAGGCAAATGGATGGCAGCCATTGACAAAGGGGCTCTCATTATAAGCCAGAGAGGTGGGGCCCTTGTCCGTAGATCGAGAAAGGCTCCGAGTCCCCCCTTGAACATACTTGCAGAGATTTACAATGTACAAATCAGAGCAGCGGCCCTCTATGGAGCGGAACTTTGGGGGTCCCACAAAAACCTTGATACTCTGCAAACCAAGGAAAACCATTTCCTTAGACAGATTGCCCGGCTAGGTACGGGCTCACCAATGACCCCTCTAAGGCTAGACCTAGGTCTAAACAGTATCAAAACCACAGCAGCCTTAAGGCCTCTCTCCTATTGGATTCGCTTATGGAAATCTGTTGAACTCGAACCATATAGGCTGGCTATAAGAGAGCTCATAGCCACCCCCCAGGCGCTGGAGAAAATCCTATGGCTGAAGGAAATTAAATCTGCCTGGGTCAAAATAGGTTTTCCTTCCTACTGGAACTATCCGGATCAAATCCCCGACAATGCAAAGAAACTTGTCACAAAAAGATATTGGGAGAAAGTTAACGAAGACTCCTTGCACCAAAAAGGGGCGGGCAGGCTAACAATGGAATTTCTCCAATTCAAGCACGAGCCCTGGCCTGAGAACTTCTTGAACCTTCCCATGCCTCCGTACGCCCGTGCTTTATATCTCCAACTAAGATATGGTACACTGCCTATTAATGGTTTTACGGCTCACTGGTCATCTAACATCGCTCCAAATGATAGATGTTTCTCTTGCCATAATTGTAAAGAAACAATAGAGCATATACTATTTTTTTGCCCTCTGTATAAAAGTCCCAGAGAGAGGTGGATCATTCCCCTCTGCAAAAATATGTCATTACACGATAGAGCAAACGCCACCAGAATCTGTACATACGACTCATCCTCCGTGGTAGCTATTACAGTTACCAAATTTTTAGCGGAGGCCTGGTACATCTGGCGTAGGCTTATTGTTTCAAAGGGCATGTGAGCCATCCTGACATTAGTCGTCAGAAGGAATCTCAACTGTTATTTTTTTATTTATTTTTTTGCCCCTATTTGAGGATTGACGAGGGCCAGGTCTTACGGGGAAGCAATTGCACACATTGGCATGTTAGGCAGAATTTTATATTCTAGTTTTTATCTCCTTTTATCCTTAATATTTTAGCCATGTCTTATTTATTGTACTTTTTATCCATAATCAAATACTCAGTTTTGTTGATCTTATTGTTATACTGTCCTGATTATTGCTGTTTTTTTTTATTGTTATCTTGTTTTTTTTTTTTTAACAAATACTATTTTATCATGTATGATTGTTATCTTTGTTACTCAGAATGGCCTAGATTTCTAGACCGAATGAACTCAAATAAAATAAAAAAATAGTAGTTAAAACTAAATTCAGTGAATATATTTTGTAATATCCTAGAATGAGCTTGCAGTGAGAACAATGGAAAGGTATGAGGATTGTAATGATGTGACATCAGTAGACTGGCCAAGTGCATCTGAGTTGAAATACATTAATGGTCTGCAACTGTATTATTACACATGTGTAGTCTCACGTAGATCCCAATTATTGCCCTACCCGTGAGGGAATTTTTGTACGTTTATACTAAAATGAGCATTAAAATTAGGTATTCTATGCCTCAGTTCACAGATATAGACTGACATTAAGCTAATACAATTGAAACAAAATTATTACGATGTGTTAAGTATGTTTTGCTGACTTGGGCTAACTAGGCTTCAGTTAGGCCTCAAAGCCATGTTGTCCAAAATGGGTGCTGTTTTAATGAAGTTCATTATGGGTTTATATTTCTCACTTGACACTATGCAGCAAGAAGTGGATTGTTTATTTATGAATAACAATGGTCTCGAAAAACCTGCTAGAAGAAATCCCTATGCAATATTGTCCAATGTCTTTCTGCTGGCATGCTGCATTGCATTCATTCACAAAAGTTCACTGTTGTTTATGCAACTGGTCAGACAATCACTATCCATGTAGTGGGTTAGTGCTAAGGTGATAGGGTATTTGAAGTTTTAAAATGTGAAAACTTTTTTTTTTTTTTAAATGATCAAACCTTGCTAACTTTGCAGTTCTTAATAATTTCTATGTGAGAAAACTGAATTTAAACTATTTGATGTGGCGGTGAGCCATATATCTTTCCTGAGCATTTAGGGATGCTGTACAATTGCTTGCTGATTTTACTGTATAATTGAAAATTAGTATTTCTTAGATTTTTGCCCATTATTATATTATTCTGCATTTGATGGCCTACATGGCGAATGTCTTTATGTAATTCAATGAGATTACTACTGCATCTGAATTGACTATTTCCTGTATTGCACTTTTGAATTTATAATAAAACGTCATGGTTCTTCTAAATTCTAACCTCAGTATTCCTTTTTGAGCCAGTCCTTTTGTATTGACTGTATTTTGAAATGCTGTTTTGAAACTTATGTCTAGGAACACACTATCTCATAGATTTTGAGGTTAATATCGTCCCTGATCCACCCAGTGTTTTGGCGTGCATTTGTAATGCAGTTTTCCTAGGTCCCTGCGCACCCACACCCGCGATTTATGGAATTTCATTTTCCAGCATTTCCTACGTTTACATCCTGCCACATTCTTTAATACAAACTACAAATGTTCCCTTGTAATTGCTAGTCACTGTGAAGCTAGTGGTTTGTAGGGTGGACTCACTGTGAGTCTCAGTCTTCTCGTAATCCCTCTGGAGATCCTGGAAACTTACAAATATGAACAGAGGAAGCTGGGGAAAATCGTGTTGTTGGAGAATGGTGATGATAAAAACCAGAATGAATGTGTGTCAACTTCGAAAGGGTAAGATTGTTGCCCCAAGATACAGAATGTGTATTCTGGATAGAAATAGTACGTAGCCAACAATTAGTATCAAGCTAAGCTTGTACATGAAAGTATAATAAACAGAAGAATCTTCCACTTACCCTACTCTGCATGGGATGTGGCTGTGATGAGGTCAAGTGTCGCCCAGGACACTTGCTCTGATTCCAAGGGCGCCAGCAAGTTCCAGCACAGTGATCAAAAATAAGACAAGCACAAGGAACAAACAGGGGATAATAGACAAATCACAAGAGCAAAGGAGAACTGAAAGGAAACTTAAAGGAGAGAACAAAACAAATGTGAGGACGCGAAGCCAGGAGAATGAACTGTCCAGCACGGAAAGCTAAGGAAACCACCAGATGTTGCCAGGTACAGAGATGATTTCCCTAATGATGTTAAATACACTCTGCCACTGTTGCCCTTGAGGCGACCCTTACTCTACAAAGTCCCACCCCTGCAGTGATTAGCAGTCTTGTTCTAGTTTACCATCATCTTCTCTTCCATAGTTGCAAATCCCAACTCTGTCTTTAATGGGTGACTGGGCAACTAATTTGAGGGGCTTAGCCTTCATGTTTATCCCTGCCCATGAGTTTCAGTGATGCAAATCTGCTGAAAATCAATGTACCATTTTCTAACTCTATTCCTGAAACAAAGTAGAGGGATGGTGTTGATATTTTTTCCTCTGAGAAACTTAACAAGGGGCATGAAGGACTAAAATTGAATGTGAATATCAACATGAAAAAACTCAACTATGAGTAGCAATCATAATAGTCACAAGAATCACTGGCAAAACTGCACAGACATCATGCACAGCTGGTACGGAAAAATGCTCTATAGCCGATGAAGCACCAATGGAAGGACAAGATTTTGAAACAGAGACATCTGCTTTCCTGAGAGTAGCACTGAAAACATCTAATACAAGTGAATGAAAGATCTCCATCTACCAACACCTTCTTTTAGAAATCAGAGGCCCAAGGGATAGGATAGGTTCTGACTAGAGCTTCCCAAAGGCAGGACCAAATCCGCTCCCCAAAAAGGAGATCTGCATCCAATGTGGTAGTAGGTACATGTATGACCTAATATATGAATGGTGTCATGGTCCTTACTACTAAGGAAGAGAGGAATTCTTGGCAGCAGAATGAGATGTTTTATCAGGAAGGAAGAGATAGAATAATGTATACATTTTCTTATTTTGTAACATTAAAGACAGGAAGAGAAGTTTAGGACACTTAGGCCCGTATTTATACTTTTTTTAGCGCCGCATTTGCGCCGCTTTTTGACGCAAAACGGCACAAACCTACAAAATTCAATGGCATTTTACAAGTTTGCGCCATTTTTGCGTCAAAAAACGAAGCAAATGCGGCGCAAAAAAAGTATAAATACGGGCTTTAAACTTTACCCAGTGGTCTTAATCCTCAGTTCATTAGCATCATCGGTGAAAAGAGGAGGATCATTTGTATCTATATTTTAAAATAAAGCATTCATTTCTGCATGGAAAATGTAAAACTACATCTATATATTAACCTACTAGTATACCTTGTGCCACACCATGTTCCAGAAACATGATGCAGTGCAACCAGTACTTCTGAATGGAAAAGACAGCACCCAGAAGGAAAACCCCGTAAAGAGCTGCCAGTTCTAGGTAGTTGTTCACCAACAATCAGGGGTGTGGAACCAGTTCAACGTCTAATACTAGTACTCCATTTGTGAGTACTCTTATCTCTTGCAAAATATCGATGTTCAAGCTCTTGTCTCACTTGATGTTTCTTTTCCTGATGCTAAATAGCAAAGGCGCTCCAAATTTCCAGGGCTTTCCCTGCAGAACCCTGCACAAGGAGCACAAGTAATTATATTCAGAAGACTCCATCAGAACATCTTGGGGGGGGAGTGGGGGATCTGCAAGGCAGAGATAAAAATAGATAGGCAGATTTTAGAGCAGGTGTCTCCAATGAGTAGCTCCTAAGCTACTAGTAGCTCTTGAGCTACCTGTGAGTAGCTCTCCTGTGTGCAGTTCACCCTACAAAAAGAGAAGCTTCTGCCTGGTTGAAATATTATTTATATAACAAAATTTAAAGGCATGTATTTGAGACGAAATTGTGTGTATTTTCAAAATTCAAAAGCTGATGTTTGGAGAAAAATAGTTACATTTTCAAAATGAACTTACATTTATCATTTGAGTTGGAGAGATTTGTTACTCAAATTATTACCCGTGTGCCAGAGGGAGTTCAGCTGTTACTGATTATTACTCATGTAGCTGCATTCCAAGTTTATATTGCTTTTTTTAGTGGATTTTTACTCTACTGCTAGAAGCCCTGCCTAATGCACTGATTTGATCGCTGTTGACAACATTGGATGGGGTTGTCACTATCACATAACTAATGTTAGTAGCTCGGGATGATTTTCATTGAGCATGAGTAGCTCTTATTACAGAAAAGGTTGGAGACAACAGAGGTTTAAGAAGCATGGAAACTGATGGCACAAATCCAACATTCTATATTGGATCCTTCTGCCAATTAAAATAATTTCTGACAATGCCAAACAATTTAGCTGTGGTATGTTGAATGGAGGGTCAACAGTTAGAGTTATATGGAGAAAATGAAAGTCGCTAAAATACTAGTTGCTGATTGTGCCTATGGGAACACATTCAAGGGTCCAAAAGCAATCAGGGGTTACTGAGCTTCATTTGGGCCATTTTTCTCTGCTGTCCTGAGTCATCATTAATTTTAGTTCAAAACTGAGCACCAAGGACACCATTATTATGCTTGACCCTCAAGGTAATGAAGCAGAGTGGTCCAAGGTTTATTCAGGGAGGTGGTGTGTACTGCAGACTCCAAACTCAGCAGAGATAGGAAGAGCACTCAATACCAGTACAAATCTAACCAGTGTTTTTACTTTAAAGTGAAAAAAATAATTTGTTATGCACACTGTTGAATACTACAAAGGAAAACATGAAGGGACATGAAGAAATGTGTCAAGTAAAACAGACGTCGCCCAATAAATAATTTCTGCCTATTTGCTTTACCTATAGTTTTTCAAATACACCGGCCCCTGCCTGAAGAATTGCACAGAAGGGTTTTACAAGCAGTAAGCAACTGCTTGTTGGCCATTACAACGGAGTTTCACAATAAACCATCCCTTGCCTAGATATATTTACAAGAAGAGGGCACACCAGACAGCCAAGCTCCAGCATGATCACAAAGTAGTGAGGCTCCTTGGGCCAAGACAAAACATCAATCATAATCCAGCAACTAGGGGATTTAGCAGAGGATATGGGGTCTACCAGCTGGAGCAGTTTTATTGGTTGAGGTCACTGCTACCAAGAACTGTAGGTGAAGTGCTTGTCCAATGTAGACCTGTGTGACAGTCTAGTGTTGTAATGAAGTCCCTGAGTGATTGGGAGATGGGCTGCAAATGGTGCCCAGGAACCCCTGCTGTCTGAGTGCTTCGGAGCAGAGGTCTCTGCACACCTGGCTCACGGGGCACACAGCGGTGGTTGCACATGGCATGTAGTGTGTCCAGCGACAACGGATCAGGTGGTGTCACTGAAAGATAGAAAGGAGTTCAGACAGCCGCAGAACCTTTTGTCCATATGAATGGGGTCTTCCCCAGGATGCCGCTGTATCCCGCCACAAAGAGTGGAGCTACGGGTGGCTTCCTGGAGCTCAAGTGTACGGCCAACCCACAGTGTTTTCTAAGAGGAAGGTATTAAAGAGAGGGATGCCATGAGCTGACTGAATTGGAGTGTCATGTTGGGGGCGATACTGTTGGGGTTCTCCCAGGCCGGCACTACTTTAGAGGCCACATGGACAAATAGGCTTAGATCTGAGCCTTAGGCAGGCTGCCCCTGGACCAAATGAGTGCTTATCTGGCAGAAGGTTTAACAGCATTGACTGTAATGGCTCCCTGTTGGGGACAAGGAGGTGAGCTGACCAGATGACAATGGAGGCAGTCTGAGTGCCCTCTTACTCTCTTTAAACATGGCGATGGGAGACTGGGGTTTGGCTCTGTGCCCACTGGTAAGGCATCTGAAGGTTCCTTAGATGTGGGAGACTACATTACCTGGATAATGATGCCCCAGAGCTGATTGCACACATTAACATATAGCAATTTTGATAAACCCGAGCATGGCAACCTGCCAAAGATGGCAGTTGAGCTTTGCTGATGCTCCATCAGGGCCCGAACCGCCGTACCCAATCTTGCATTGTTGTGCGGTATCGACCCAGTCACACCCCAGAGCCCTTGGATACGAGCCCTTGGGCTTGTCTGCACCTCCACTCAAATCCTCTTCAGGGCACCATACTGAAGATGGGCCAAATTTGATGCAGGGGGAACTTGGTCGGCTGGCTGCAGAGGGACCCCTGGGCTACTGCACCGTGGGTGAGGTAAAGTAGGTGCACACACCGTGGCGACCCAGAGCCGCCAGGAGGGGCAGTAACGCAGCTGCTCATGGGGGGCAAGTTTGGCCACAAGGGCTGCTAGGGAAATGTTTTGGCCAAGACAGCCGCCCACAGAGGCAGCCCCATCGAGGGTCTACTTGTGCTACTTCCTCAGTTGAAAGGTGAGGCAGGCCATGACTATCCAAATTGGGGGTCGGAAAGCAGCCCAAAGCCCCACCATCTGCTGGAGAGCAAGGTGAGCCCCCAGCGGGTTAGTGCCATTGAGGAGCCCGGGGTGCAAGTGAGGGACAAGGATGGTGCCCTGAAGAGGATTTGAGTGGAGGTGCAGACAAGCCCCAACAGACTACCCTACAAAAGTCACCAACATAGGCCTAGAGTGATATCCCCCTTCCGCCCCTCACCCCTTATGTGACACCGAAAGCTACAGGAGAGCCCAACCTGCACTGCCTGAAGGTAGACCCGTGAGGGCCTGACGTCTGAGACTCCGTGACAATAGTGAACCAGAGGAAAGGGGCACCAGGGTAGCATGGATGAGGTGAGGCCAGGTGTATGAGAGATCATGATCAGTTCCTTGCATTCAGAGCAAGAGGTGAGTGTGTGAGTATAGGTCGAGCCCTGTCCCACTGGTCCTTGAGATGCTGACTGTCGTAGGAGCCCACACTTTCATAGAAGCCCGCACTACACCTTTGACATCACACAGATTGGGGTATGGATCACCGTTCTTGCCACACCTAAGACTTCTGTGAGAGACTTGAGTCGGGAGCTGCCGATGACCTTCCTCGCCCTTGATTGGGGGGTGATGCTGTTAACTGGCCTTGCCATGGTGAAGGGTGGGCAGAGTGATGTCTTCCTCCCAGGCAAAGATTGACCATTTCACAAAATGGGCCACAGAAGTGATGCCCTCTTACATAGGAATACAGTCCCAGAGAGACAAAGCAACAAGGAGATGATCCAACATCTGCAACAACCATATTACACACTATATGAGACTTACCTGAAGCCCTGAAGGGGCACATTGATGAGGTCACTACTGAGGTATCCTTCCTGGGACATGACCTCAGAATGGTAACAGAACTCATGACGGGATGGAAACGTGGGTCTCCTCGCTTGAAGATGAAGTACGCACCTTTAGGCAGGGCTTACGAAAGCTGCGGAAAGCAACACTACAGCCTGAAAAATTTCAAAAGACACAGAGGGCAGATCCTGGCATAACAACTTAACTTCTCCCTGGTGGGTGTCCCAGAAGGCTAGGAGGGCACATGCCTGAGCAATATTTCATACAATGGTTCAAATCCTGGACCCGGTCTATGAATTCTCCCCCTGTTTCATAATAAGGAGAGCCTATAGAGTTCCTCCCCCCCCCCGTTGGAACCATCTAGACCAGTGATTCTGCAGCTGCTCAGTTACTCAGACAGAGATGCTATATTTCAGATGGCACAAGGCTACCAGTCGGTCTTACTAGACTCTTCTCAGAATATGATCTTCGCAGACTACACTTTCCAAGCCCAGGAACATTGGCACACAGCCTGAAGGTGAAAGCCAAACTCTGAAATCAAATACATGTTCCTTTAGCTGTTCCAACTAAAGACCATTCACCAAGGAAAGACTCACTTCTTTGACACCGCAGAATACACCTGGCATTGGGTAGAGTGCTATACTGTTCCTGTTAATCAAGTAGAACTGCACATTTGGTCAGCATGAACTTCAGAATATAGGGACTCAGTCCACATATACCATCAGTACATGCTGACACAACTCTTAGCTAGCTCACACTGCCCCATCTGAACCCCTAACCCTAACAGTGTACCAGATAGTATCAGCAACCTTGAACATGGCTACTCGGACTCCCAAGGAATTCATAGAAACAGATCTACCCTTTCATCATTGCTCTTGCATGCCCATGGTAACACAAGAAAGACACAAAGAAAGAAAGAAACATTTATTGAAACAATTGCATTCTTGTATGGAAAGCATGAGCTGCAATAATTAGGAAGATGAGACAAAGCATGGTAAACAGCATCATAAGAATGGTGAAAAGGATAAACAATTCAACCATGACAACGTTATTGTGGTATGACACTCTTATTTGTAACTACCTTCACTATCAACAGCATAGTGGGAGTACCCTCTCGAGATCCACTGGGATAGCCTAACCCCTCATACCTGGTGTGATGTGCCAAGGAGCTGGTCTGATGAAGTACAGGCGATCAGGCTTTGCAGGGTGGAGGTCAAAGTCAGCAGGGCTGCATCCTCTTCACAGTGCACTGCGTTCCAGGATAATCTTAGCAGAAGTGCTCCTCTGCCGAACTTAATGCAGAGGCTATTGATATAAAACAGTGTTTATATTGCTCTGTGTCAAAGGTGCGGAGCTGATGTATTGATGTTTCTGTAGCTTGGAAGCTGTCCCCAAAGGACAATTATTCTTCCTGGGCCTCGCATTCTGTTCCTAGCCGTGGACAGAGTGTAAGGATTACATGGCAGCATTTACTAGGAATAAGCTGCACATACAGGGGGTCATTCTGACTTTGGCGGGCGGCGGAAGCCGCCCGCCAAAGTCCCGCCGTCAGAATACCGCTGCGCGGTCAAAAGACCGCTGTGGTAATTCTGAGTTTCCCGCTGGGCTGGCGGGCGACCGCCAGAAGGCCGTCCGCCAGCCCAGCGGGAAACCCCCTTCCATGAGGATGCCGGCTCCGAATGGAGCCGGCGGAGTGGAAGGGGTGCGACGGGTGCAGTTGCACCTGTCGCGATTTTCAGTGTCTGCTTGGCAGACACTGAAAATCTTGGCGGGGCCCTGTTAGGGGGCCCCTGCAGTGCCCATGCCAATGGCATGGGCACTGCAGGGGCCCCCAGGGGCCCCACGACACCCGTTACCGCCAGCCAGGTTCTGGCGGTCAAAACCGCCAGAGCCAGGCTGGCGGTAAGGGGGTCGGAATCCCCATGGCGGCGCTGCCTGCAGCGCCGCCATGGAGGATTCCCTAGGGCGGCGGGAAACCGGCGGGACACCGCCGGTTTCCCGTTTCTGACCGCGGCTGTACCGCCGCGGTCAGAATGGCCAAGGATGCACCGCCAGCCTGTTGGCGGTGCATCCGCGGTCCCCGGCCCTGGCGGTTTTTACCGCCAGGGTCGGAATGACCCCCACAGTGTCATCTCAGCACATTGTTGTGTTAATTAAAAAATGTGTAAAAGTTCACCATCTGAGAAAGATGTCAAGTTAAGAATGTGTGTTTCTAAAATTGAGACTCTAAGCAGGCCCCACGTGCATCAACACAAAAGAAGAGACCTCCATAGAAGACCACCATGGATGACCACCCCACAACAGAGCTGGACACATGGAAGGTGATTCCTCCACCCAGGCCCCGATGCCAGTGACGGCCAGGCCAGGTAATGTCAGTCCCATGTAGGGCAGCTGCTGGCAGGAAATCATCGCTGTGTAAGGGAGGGGAACAAATAAACCAGGCCCAACCCATCTGATGAGAGACAATGATCCGGGCTTGCCTGCATCCTCAAAGCCAGGGTAGCCCTGGGTGTCTGGATAATGGCAAGGTGGGGGCTGGGGGAAACTCAGACTATTTTATTCCGGGGGTAGGGAGTGGGGGGTTGTTGCGGCTTTCTGAGGTGATAAATCTCCAGATAGAATCACAATTTAACCAGAGACATGACTGACGCATGAACAATATGTTACAGGTTAATAAGGGGCAGAGAAATGGTGACAGGCCATCTCCTAGTGTTCAATATCTTGGAGTATTGCAAGCTAGGGTGACTGATACTACCTTTGTAGTATGGGGGAGTTAGTAATGGAGGGGTGGCTGCCTCTCACAGTTAGGAAGTTCTAGTTTGAAGTATACAAGGCCATTAGTTGACATGAAAGGCCCCCAAGATGAGGATGTGTGAATTGGGGTACTAGATGAAGGGAGAAGCCCAGGACACATACTCTTAAGAGTGGCCAGACAAACAAGCGGTAACATTGAGAAACATAAAAGGGACACCCAACATGCAGAGGGATGAGACACATCAGTGGAACATCATGTCCAGGAGCGGCTGGAGGTGCGCAGAAGGGGCGGACGGCACGCGGGGGGAATAAAAATAAATTTTATTAAATTAAAAAAAATAGAACTTACCTTCTCTGCTGCCGCGCCGTTCTTATGCTCCTCTGCTCCTCTGCTGCAGGGAGGCACAGGCTCCCAGCCTGCCCTGCTGCCAATCCTTACGCTGCTCAGAGCAGCGTTGGGATTGGCTGGGAGCACCCAGGCTGGGCGCTCCCAGGCAGACTGGCAGCCTGTGCAGACTCTCTCCAGCCCGGCTAATTTGTTGCAGGGCTGGAGAGACCACACTTCGCATGTGTGTTTGGCCGGCCTGAGACGGCCGGCCAAACATACATGCGCAGTAAGGGTGAGTTCTGTGCACTCCCCTACTGCTCGCCACCCCTGTGGACCCACCCATTTAAAAGAAAACGATAATAAACAGAGTTTATTATCATTTTCTTTTAAAGGTTTTGCAGCTGCCTCTGCTGGCAGGGGGTGACGCTCCTCCGCCCTAATGGAGAAGCCGCCCCTGGTCATGTCATGGAACGTTAGCAGTGTCCTTAAGAAGCACTAATGTGGAATGGTGGCACAATATATTAGGAGACAGTCCCCAGACCTGATACTCCTGTAAGAGACACACCTAGCAGGAAACATAATCCAGTGTCTTAATAGACTGCAGTACAGAATACCTTCGCACTCCGGATTCACCAGGGCTTCCAGAGGGGTGTCAATCCTTGCAAAAGAAAACCCTCTTTTCAAACGGACAGAAGCTGGCTTGACCTGCAGGGATAGTATGTGGGGGTCCAGGGCACCAGGGGAGGTACCCATGTGTTCATGTTAAGAATCTATGTGCCCCGTCATTCAACGCCAGTTCTGGATGCTGTGGGGCCTCTCCTTTTGGAAACAGACTCTGACTTACATGTAATGGGTGGAGATTTCAACAAGGTAATGGACAAGCTTATGGACAGATCACATCCAAGCACGGCAGTGATCCCCGCAGAATTAATTTCTTTTTCTCCCGAGCACTAGGACTCCTGGTGTCTGGAGGGCTAAACAACCAATAGACAGACAGCATTTTTCTTCTCTGAGGCCCCCAGGACCTTCTCCTGGCTCGACTAGGTTTTCATCTCAGTGGGTGAATGCCCCTCCCACCTCTCGGCTGAATATCTATGGAGGGGAATCTCAGGTCACACCCCTCTACTGGTAGTGTTTGGGGCTCAGACAGACACTGAGAGGGAAGGGTGGCGCCTTAGTGGCTGGGAGCTTCAGGACAGAGATGTAGTGAGTGATCTGCGATCCGCATCTACCCAATACGTCAAGGACAATATGGAAATGATTCTGTGGAAAGCATAATAGACCGTCCTTCATGACCGGGTTAAAAACATAATAGCCAGGAGAAATCCCAGATACTAGCCCAGTTGGTGCTGCTGGAAACTAACGTTCATAAGACGGAGCAGTCACACATTAGATCAGGCAGCCAGATGATGCTGCTTAGCCTGGAATCCCTGCAAAAGACATGCCATGCCTTGACACCTAAGGCGGCTAAGAAGCACTATCTGGCCTCACTGTAAAACCTCTATGAAGTGAGGGATAAGGCAGGCCGCCTCCTGGCATGGCTCAGCTCACTGAAGTATTCAGCAAGATGGGTGGGAGAGCTCCAGGATGCCACAAATCACAACCAGCAGAGGAATAGCAGACACCTTTGTGACATATTACCAAGCATTATATGCAACAAGACACACCTCCACTGAGACGAATGAAGTGGCATTCTTGGACGAACTCCAGCTGCCAAGGCTTGATGCGTCCAATCAAGACTGCCTTGACCAAGAACTCTCCCTGTAAGAGATGCAACCCGGGAGGCCACCCAGTGGAATTCTCATGGAATCCTGCAAACGAATGCTATCTATACCGGGCCCCCAACTGCTAGCCGGCCACCCACCTGCTAGCCATGTTCAGTGGAATATGAGGCATGGGTGAAACACCTCCCAACCTGAGACAGACAACAATAGCAGTAATCCCAAAACCAGGGAAGCTGGGTCACACATGCACCTCCTACAGGTCCACTTCTTTCTTAAAAACCGAAGACAAGATTCTGACAAAGATTTTGGTGCTTTGGCTGGTAAAGTCATATCCCCCTTAATTCATAGAAACCAAACAGTCTTTCCGCCCTCTGGGGTGACTAGGCAAAACCTCTGTGGCTTGCACAGCTGGCTGGACTATGTGAGGGTCACCTGGGGAGAGCTCTCCTCTCCTTAGATACCAAAAAGGCGTTTGACTCCATTGACTTGGACTTTTTGTTTCAGGTCCTTCAGAGGCTGGGCTTCAGCCCAGGCTACTGCCAGTGAGGGAATCTACTCTACCAAAGGCCGACAGTGAAATCGAAGGTAAACTGCAAATTGTCCCAGGCATTCCCCTTGGTTAGGTGGATCTGTCGTGGGTGCACCCTGTTCCCATTATTGTTCACCCTCTGCATGGAACCCCTAGCATCCTAGGTGAGAATGAGAGGTGATTTAGTAGGTTCTCCAGAAGTGGTGGGTGAGCCACAGAAAATATCATTGTAAATGTACAATATATACTACTCTGTCTGGCTACAAAATCAACTGGGACAAGTCGATCCTATTCTGCATGGGTGAATGAAATGATACAATTCCGATCCCACCCAACATAAGAGTGACATTGGAAGAGTTCTGCTACCTAGGGATCGAAGTAGTAGAGGGTAGTTCCCTATTCCTACAGAAAAATCTAGGGGAGTTCTACCAAGAGTTCCAAGCGGATGTAGCCAGAGACGCCTGCCACTTTCGATATGGGCAGGGCCTCCATACTCATGATGATTATCGTCTTGAAATTTCTGTACATCCTACAAAATGCACTGTGGTCAATCGCTGATGCCTTCTTTGACAAAGCAAATGCCACACTATGCACGCTGCTGTGGGAGGGAGGCATTCCACAAATAGCTTTGTGCATCCTTTAATGCAACATATGCAATGGGAGTATATTACTCCCTGATCTTAGAGCCTGCTCCTGGGCTGCCCAGCTGCAGCCCATAACTGGATGGTGCTTCTCCACCAGAAACGACCTGGCAACAATACTGAAGACAGTCTTGATGAAGGCCCGCTCCTGCCTGCATTACATATATGTGAGAAAACACAGGTACGCCTCCTGGGACCGATAGTGACTTCCCTAGAGGTATGGGGCAAGACAACATCTTATGTGGGAGGGAGGGATGCATTGATGCAGGCCATCCTTCTCTGGTTGGGAGACTGCTTGAAGGAGGTGAGGAATTTGGAGGATTCACAAAATGGGACTTGATAGGCATCCCCACCCTGGGAGACATAGCTGTCAAAGAAGGTATATACTGCTTCAGTAAGTTACAAGCATACTACGACCTTGATCCCTTACAGGAGTTCCACTGCTTTCAAACAGAGGATGCCTTGAAAGCAATAGCTCAGTGGAGAGTAGGATACTGGGGATGAGATGACAGTAAAGATGATCTTGCTAACATAGCACACTTTCACAAATAATAGGCCAGACAACCTACAGTCCCTGAGGAGATGCTGGGTACAGAACACAGATTGAGAGACTGCATTGATGCATCTGTGTGAAGTAGCCATTAAGGCGAGTCTTAGGCTTATCCAGCTGAATGTACTCCATAGGGCGTACTACAACAGAAGTAGACTACGCAGAATAGGTCCCTTCTCCCAACTGTCTGAGGTGTGGGACTGTGGATTCCACCTACATACACACAGTGTGTTCTTGCCCTCCTATCAGCAGCTACTGGAACATGGTAATCGCAGAACTGTCTGAAATTCTGAGAGTACCCATCCCCGAAACCCCACTATTTCTCCTGTTGGGAATCCCGGGTGATGTAGACCTACAGAGGAAACAATTCATTTTTGTATACTGGGATTCATCCTAGCAAAAGAGACATAGCGAAGCACTGGGGAAATCGCCTGGCTCCCCACTATGGAGATGTGGGTAACGGAGATGACTTACTGCATGGAGGTTGAATGAGAGGTATACATAGCAAGAGGCTGCCCTAAAACGTTTGATCAAATATGGAGAAGCCGGAGACAACATTATGGTCTGATTTGGAAAAGTCGGGATTCCCGAATGCCTCTCCAACAGGACACACTAAGTGCACCACTGACTTAAACCTTGACCCTTCGAGCCCTCCCCCCCCCATCAACGACTTGGGCAAATAGTCCTCAGACTGCCATAACTAGGAAGGGAGAGTAGAAGAAGCTGCATTTGTCCCCTGCAGAATGGGTCACGTGAAAAGCATTAAATGATGTATTGTTGTATTTGTCCTGGTGGCATTTTGATAGCTGTTTTATATAAAAGATTACAAAGAAAGTTAAAAAAAAAAATGTGATAAACCCTGTAGTGCTGTGCGTAGACCTGGTGTTAGGACTTAGGGCCTCATTTCATATTTGTCAGAGTTTACTCCTTCAGGGCGATGGAGTAAATTACTCCGTTGCCCTGGCTGAGTAAGCAATTGCCAAATTTAGTAACGACCACCAAGCCAGCAGTCATTTCTGAAGCACTAGCAGGAACCTCCAGCATGGTGATTCCTGTCAATGTTTTTTTTGTAATTTGACGCACGGCTCTGTCAATACAATGGAGTCATTCATCAAACGTATTTTTTTGATTTTCACGAAGGAAAACCCAAAGTGGGATTTTCTTTCTGAAAATAAAATTAAAAAACGCCCCCCTTGCCATAAGAGTTATCCCACATGGCGAAGGTGGCATTAGGCAGTTTTCACTGCCCCTTACTGCTAGGGTTTCCTTGGCAGTGACAGGCAGTGAAAACTGGTCTGCATGTCCGGCAATCTAGTTTAGGTAGGTGGGCAAAGAGGCCAACCTCCAATGGCACTTACACCGTTGAGCCATTAGAGGGGTGTGACCACGATGGAGATAGAGTAGTCTCCTCCATGGTTACACCTAAGGTCCACCCATATTTAAATCAGGCAGTCCATTATGTTGGTGTTAAGGATACTCTATTGCCGTTGCAATGAAGAATGCTTACCATCAATGTATGAAAAGCCTCTTAATCTATAAGAACTTGAACGCAAATCACTGCCTGCAAACGCAAAAGAGTCAAAGGTGGGTTTGGTAGTATGATATTGAGCTGCAGAAGCAGAATGTGAAAACTACCAAATACTCAGTGATGTAGAATACGCAGGCAGTAGTAGCTGAGTGCATCCCCAAACTGCCTAGCAATAAGGAAGCACGATCAAAAGCAGACCAAGCTCGCCTGTGGTCTGAAAAGAAGCATCGGCATAGTGGGGCAAGGAGTTCCAAAGCATCACGTAAACTTCGGTGAATACCTCTTGACCGAGGAATGATCCAAGTGCTAAAACGCTCCTCTTGAGCATGCTAAAAAGCACGGCCACCATAGACAGTAGGATAGGCTCAAAGAACGGACCTAATGAAAGAGAGTTCGGACAGACAGGGCAAGTGCATAGAGCCTGCAGAAAAACACATCTCAGACATAGAAGATGATGTAAATTGAAAGAAGGAAAAACTTGTACAAATGGAAAAGATTCTTCAGCTGCTTAGGGTAAAAGCAATCACCTGGAAGCGCGTTTGCACAGAAATAACATGCACTCTAGGTGTGTCGGAGTCAACAGCTACCAACAAAAGGGAAAACTGTGCAGAGAGATTACTCACTGAACTCTCTGGCAGTGCCTTTCTTCCCAAATAATTGTGGTTGACCAAGCTCGACACTTACTAGTGCTTCACCCGTTTTCAGGAGCAACAGCGCCTCCCATCTTAGTGCAAAGGCTTAATTATAGAGACCTTGATGCTGTGCTTAGACTGGCCAGAGAGAAGCACAACTTAACATCTGAGAGGAGTTCCATCTCCATGTTCTTAGGTTTTACCATAACGATTTAGGATACAAGGTGCAGTTTTCTGTCTGCAGAAGGCTGGAATCCCATATTCTATAACATACCCCACCCGCCTCAGGGAAAATATATGAAATAAATTGTACATGTTTGTTGATCTGCAGCAGGCCTCGACATTTTTTTAAACGATTTTGCCTGAGGAGTCTCTTTGCCGAGGAGGGCAGGATGAAGTTTTCACCTCTCACATAGTGACAACCAGTGATAAACTATAATTGGGTGATACTCCCATTACATTCCTAACTATGGATGGCATGATTATGCAATTCTTGCCTAGTTAAAGAAGTGGCCAGGGGGAAGTTCCTGAGAGAACCTCTCCTGGGATTAGCTACAGAGCTCCTTAGCATATCTCGCTGATCAGTTGACAAGGCTGAAACTGTACAATGGAATGTTACAATGAATCGCTATAGATGTGGATTTATTATCAAATGCTGTCAAAGGTAATCTGGGCTTTACCTCCTAGTGGCCTATCTCTGCTATGAGTTGCAAACCTTGATAATGCATTCAATAGATCAACTGATAAAGTTGTGATTTAGCAATGGAATACTACTACGAACAACTACAGAGGCTTGCTACCAGATGCTAATCTGGGTTTAACCATCTGGTGGCATACATAGCCCTAGCTACCTGTGCTGATACAGTGAAGCCTGATAGTGATCAATAGCTAAGTGGGGGGATAGCTGGAAACTCCAGAAAGCTGATCATCCTGGCCGGCCCTACCAATGAGGAATGTTAATATAGTCCAGATATTTGTGCTACTCCCGAAAGAAACCTAATGATTAATTGAAAATGGCCAATTTGGACTTTGGTGCTGGGAGATGGGGGAAATGGATTCTCTGGCAAGTTAAGGTGGATGGAACTTATTATGTGTTTAATTGTGGTTACAATGCTCATGCCTCACACACATTCCTGAATTGGGCCCTGCACATTCTACACCTGCATAGGGATCACATCAGAATGCACTAGTAGGAGCGACAGGCTGCTTGCGAGCCCCACATATGAAGCTAAAACTACACCTTCTATCTTGAAATATCAGTGGATTAAATCAAAGCAGGCAGCTCACCTGAACAGGCAGAATGTAGACATAGTTCTTCTCCAAGAAATGGCTCTTACCAAAACCACTGAATAAAATTTTGCAAAAAAGTAGAATACATATCACTGCTTCACAGCCTATTCATCGTATACCAGTGAAGTAAATAAAACCTTTTGGAAGGGACTTCAGTTTTGCCCCAGTATAGGTGATTACTGATGCAGAAAAGAGGTGCAGTGTGGCACAGGATTGGGCTCCAGTTCGACAGCTCTTAACTTCTTTCAGGAAATGTGGGCTGCGCGTCTGAGTTTATCACCACCAAGGAAACTATGGAAAGGAGATGTCAATGTAGCTCTAGATCCTCATCTGAGCAAACTGAGTATATGGAGTAGCATCGCTCTGCCACTGTGACAACAATGATGCAGCTGATTAATGCATACAAACACGTTGATGTGTGCCGTAGCAGATACCCCATGACTCAAGGCACAACATTCTACTCACCCTTACACAATACAGGGCCAAGTATAGAGTACTGGCTCAAAACCAAAGATGCACACCCTTGAGTGACATCAATTGACCACATGGCAAGGGCGCTGTCAGATCATGACTCAGTAGGAATAAAAATGGCCATCCTGTCCTCCCAACTGAATGACTGCATGTGGAGGTTTTCAGCTGAGGACCCCCCCTAGATGCAGGTTCAAGGGAGGCAATAAGGACCACAATACAAGATTATTTCGGGATAAACTCAGTGCTCGTACACAGCATAGGCACACTGTGGAAGACAGTGAAGGTGGTCCACAAGAGAGTCTGCATTGCTAAGTAATCAAGCATTTTGAGGCCTCTGTCTGCATACCTAAAACAGCTTGAGCTCGAACTAAGCGCACTGGAAACTGAATATATAAACAAAAACTATCCCAAACATTTTGCAGATATTCAGATCAAGTTGAATGAATACAGGAAAATATTAGGTAGAAAAATCCAGCACTTAGGAAAATATGCAATGGCAAGATTGTATAAAGAAAGGGCGAGTGACTAGGCAGGGCATTAGGGCACCTCAACCACCACCCTTGTGTGGCAAATGGCATACTGCAAATCAAAAACAGTGAAAGCAGCTCTCCCCAAGACACAGAGAGCCTCCTGCTAGAATTCACCAGATCTTACACTAATGTATATGTCTCCTAGTTCTGCACAACTGATAATGATGTTAGTAAATACTTGCAACTGTACTGGCTTGACTGGAAGATGCACATCAGCAGTACCTAGCTACAGCTTCCATGGCCTTTGGCCTGCCTGGGGACTTCTTTAAAAAGCATATTCACATCATAGACTCATACATGCGGATGTTGGGTGGCCGATCACCGTCGCTGTGTGAAGCTTTAATAATAACCCTAAAACCAGGGAAATCTTGAAAACTCCTGAGAATCATACCGCTCTATGGCAGAATAATGACCACAAAAATAGGGCAATACAAAAATCGTGAAAAATGATTGAAGTAAAAAAAACTCAACTTTGCATACTTACAATGTAAAGTACAAGAATATTGACTACAAAAATATTGTGAATCAAAATATTACCATTATATAGGTGTATATTTAAATAAAGGTTAACACTATAATAAATTAAAAATCAGTTTTTGAATGTAATATATTTATAAATATTTATATACATATCAATGTATATATATATATAAATATATATATATACATGTATGTATAAAATAGAAAAAAATAACATTCATAAGATAACATAAGAAAAATAAATTCATACAAATGCACGTAACTATAAAATAACTTTCAAAATTACACAAATACATTATACAATTATAGGTATAAAATACATATATTAATAACTATATTTATGGATAATATACATATTTAATGTAAAGTGTTAGAAAAAATAAAAGACCTTACAATAATTAACAATGGTATAAAATTGAAAAACAAACTGTAATTTTTAAACCTTTAAGATGCACAAAATATGTTTAGAAATATAAACGTAGAGCAAAAAATTAAAACATACTGTTTAAAAGAAAGTAAAACAAAACTTAAAATATATTATATAAATTAATTACAAAAATTATAACCAAAATTCAATCCCAAAGTTTAAAAAGAAATCCAATCTAATAGATGTTAAAAACTACATTCATTCGGGGGGCAAAAAGACTATTTTAACTGCGACCTAACAAAAGTTGTGGAAGTTGCATACATTGATGGGGTCATATCTACTATTCTAATATCACTTTACCAAACATTGGGCAAAATGAAAAGAGTGAGGTGTGAAATTTACAATTATAACTCGGGTCTAGCAAGCATAGTACCCTAACCGATTTTAACAAACATTTGTGAAAGTGCATACATTGATGGAGGCCATAGTTACTACTCTAATTCCAGTCTAACAAACTCTGGGTAAAGCACATTCATGGAGGGTCAGATTTAATATTCTAACTACAGTCTACCAAAAGCTGGGGAAAGTGCATACATTGGGAGCAGAGGTGTTCAGATTTACCATAAACCCCACAACCCAAACTAAATACTGAATACAAATAAACAAATAAATAACATGTAAAATATGTAAATTAATCCTCGATAATTGCAGTGATTGGTTTAGAAAGATTATCAATATTGCCTCACTCTGCAGAGAGTGGGAAGCCAGGAGGAGCACGATGAAAAGTGCTGGGCAAGCATGTGCAAGGCTTCTGCAGGAGGGATTCCATATGGCTGGGAGTCTCTGTGCTTGTTTTGAGAGGGTCCAAAAGCAGTAGCTCGGTGCCATAGTTTCAGTTTGATGGTTTGTGTGCCAGGGAACCATGTGTATGAAGGAGGGGTCAGCACAATCACCTGTAAGTCAGGCGTGCCTGTGTCAAGGGGAGGTTCTCCCTGTGTGGATGGTGTGAAGCATCCCTCCTTCTATATCTGTCTATCAAAAAACAATAAACTTAGGCCTAGAACTATGCAAATTAATGAAAAAATAAATAATTAAGTTTAACTAATATTTAATTAAGAAGGAAATATATAATAAGTATGTATGTAACTCTATATGTGAAGATATATATCTAAAACATGCTAGCTGCCCAAATCCCCAATAAATCCCATAGCCTGAAAAATATAATTAACAATATTTACTTTACAAAATTAATCATTTTGCAATAACCTATATAATAAAGTAAAAACCTAAAGCAATACAATAAAACACCATAATTCAAAACAATATTAAATAACATTTAAACTAAGATATAATAGTAAGATAGCTCAACAATTATATACTTACCCTCATTATTTTGGTTCATAATATTTTGGCCACTATATTGTGGTCTAACAAAATTTTGAGACATTTTTTAGTAGAACATCAATCATACCGCACTCTGTCCACTGGCAGCTACTGCCAATCAAAAGTGGTGGGACGGGGGCTGGAGGGGCAGTGTGTGTCGGAGGGGTCTGTCTAAAAATAAAAAAAAGCTACCTGCCGCTGCTGCTCCCGGTCCCGCTGCCGGCCGCTCCCTCTCCTCCTGGCCGTCACTGGGGCACAGGATCCCAATCCAGACGCTGCTCGAATGCTATACCAAGCATGAGAGAAGTACCAAGATTGGCCTGAGCAGGCTGGTTTGTCACTCGCTCAGGCACAGGGAGCCTGTGCCATTTTTCCAACCCGGCTGTGTAGCACAGCTGGGTTGGAGAAATGTAAGTGTGTATGTCTGTTTGGCTGGCCTAAGACGACCGGCCAAACCGACACTTTCACTTTACAGTGCCCACCACCCCTCCTCCCTATGGCCCCTACCCGCCCTGCCCTACATTCCATGGCTGTCAAGAAGACTGCGATAAATAAAATGATAATAAAATTGTTTTATTATCATTTTATTTGTAATTTCCAGTCTGACTCGGAACGCTGGGGGGGGGTGATGTTTCTCCGCTGTTATGGAGGAGCCGCCCCTGCCTTTGTCCCTAAACAACACATAATAAAATTCTCAATAAAATACTAGTGGATAAATGTCTCCCAATACCCCAAAATATGGCCTATCCTTTTTAAATCCCGATTTATCCCGGGCAGACCCACTGCCCGCAACCTACGAACAGTGTTCTCTCTTCTACACCAGTTATAACCACAACTCAATGCAGTGACATTGTTTGGACACCACAAAATCATCAACTCCTTAGAGTGGAATTTTCTCTTTAGGACTCTTGATAGACTGGGACTGGGTAGTGAATTCTTAGGCTGGACCAATCCCTCTGTGTTGAGACCACTGCCCTGATCAGAGTGAGTGGTGCACTTTTTTAGCCCTTCACAGTTAGCTAGCGCACCAGGCAGGGCTGCCTGCTTTATCCTATTCTTTTTGAGCTCACAGTGGGGTCACTTCTTTACGGGCGCCACTACTGTCACTCAAGGACAGGGATGGAATTTAAATCACACCAGCTCCTCATCTCACTGTTTCCAGATTATTCCTTTGAGAACCAAGATACTTCCTTGTAGCCATAATCATCCTCTAAGAACTCCTCAGATGTAGTTTTCTCACTGGTTTTCAATCAAATAGAACAAATCTCAAATCTCCCCCGACACCTGACTCCCAAAATTGCCACTCTCGTTGGAGTGGAGTGAAACTTCAATTAAGTACCTGGGATGGCCCTTTGGAAGAACAGGTGAGTTACATTTTTCTAAATATCCCTATCTATTGTCCAGACAATTCTTTTGCCACTGACAGAAGGGAAGCAAGCCAGAAAAAGGGGGAACTCATACTGCAAAGCAAGCTGGGCGGAGTTTCTTCCCCTCCTTTTGAATGACACATTATTTGAACACGAGCTTCCTACGCACAATTTGGGACAGCTCGCTGTCCTTTCTCCCATACCTCACGATGGAGACTTGGCCTGGGTACTGATCCTTTTCTATTCAGCTACAAAATAGCAATCCCCTGCCTGAGAATTTACTGCTGCATTTTAAGGCGACTCCGCAGCTAGTCCAAATCAGACTTTTGTTCTTTTTTTTATTTCCCTTTCCATTCTCCCTTGTTTAATCCTAACTCTCCCAATCCATTATGTTTTCTGTGATGTGGTAGTTGATGTAATTTTCTTCCTGTTCTTTGCTATTTAAAGGCGTCAGCCTGGTTGGAAGGTGTGTCACAACAAAGCGGTGCTCCTCCGCTTGTTTTCAGGCCCCCTCCACTTGCTTAGCCTAACTCTTTGCTCTTGGGACTTTCGTGCCTGGATTTGTGTCTCCTGGTTTTCTCAAAGCCTGTGAAGATCAGCAGGGAGGTTTTTTTATGCTTTTGGCATTTTCCACCTGAGAAGGAGGCAGTTTACCGCATGTTCCAGTGCTGGGTGACACTGTGGCTTCTAGAAACAGTCGTCTTTACCTCAGACAGTGAAAGAGCCAGATCTGGATTATGGGTAAGTGTCCAGGCTTCAATACTTGCAGGGGTAAGAAAATACAGTGCATTCGTCATCCTTCCAGCCAAAAGGCAAGTAACTATGCATTGGCGTCATAGATATCACCCCCATGTACCTAGATATGGCTACAATACCTAGATTATTGTAATGACCAGCTGAAAACATATGGCGAGATGCTTCCATGAATGTCCATACAAAGGACATCTGAGAAACCTTACGCACTTTCCTGTTCTTCCTGTCATAAATCAACACCAAATCAACCTTGTCCTCGCCAATGAGAACACTGCGAATCATTGCTATGTCCTTTGCCCAAAGTATGGGGGGGTCAAGAAAGTGCATTTTACTTTTCGGGCAGTGGCACATCTGCTGGGTGTATTTTATTGTAGTTTGCGGGATATGTTCTTCTTAGCCTCAACTGGCCAGAAGGGTACCAACAAACTCCAGGCCAGTATGAAGGATGGTGTGAGCATACTGGTTGTCCTGTTAAGGGCTGACAGGGGCATCCTCAGGGGAAAGGTAGGAGGGGGCCAAAAAGGGTTCTGAAGACCTGTTCCTCCACTTAGGCTTTTCAGCATTGATGATAGTTATAGGTCCTTTCTGCATAGGCCGCTTCTTCCACACTTCCAGCAGCCCTCCCAAAGTAGGTTGGCCTCTGACTGCAAGGCAGATGCAGTACTTCGAGCAGGGTTTTGTCCGAAGTCCATGCACAAGTTCTCTTTACCGGTAAGCTTGGCAGATGACTCCACAAAGCATGTCCCTAACTGGGAATTTAGCCCCGACTCCCTTCCTCTTTCTGCAGGCAGCCTTCAACCCTCTTTGAGGAGTCTTCTCTCAGATTTTTCCCCCACTTGAAAAGGCACACAATCAAAACTCTCACCCAAGTATTTTTTTCCCACACTACAGTGTGGGAGCTTCCACCTATCAATATGAATACGGGCACGATCACGAGCACAGCAAGTAACAGCATTTGTCATCATCTTGGAAAATCCGTTTCTGCGTTGTTCATAATTGGCAGGGGAGCTCCGTCCTCAGACCTGCACACCCACTACAAGATCAGGGCATGCAAGGGGTAATGCCTGCATTTTGCATATTAGCCCTAGACCACTTCATCTGAAACCTTCGTCACCCAATATACTTTCATGTAATATAATTTAATGTCATCAATTCCATTTAATTTAATACATTATTGACTATGGTTAGTACTCGGTTATGTTAAACATAATGATTTAAATGAATTTCATTTAAATTAATTAAGGGTTGGCATTAGGTCTAGGTTTAGTTTGTAAATATGGTTCTGGTGGGGGCATGGCTATGGGCGTCAAGATGGCAGTCGCACTCTAGGAGTGCTCCAGACCCCTCCGTCATCCGCCGTGAGGATCCAAGCCGATTCTGTGCCAATCTCATCCTCACTTGGGCCCCCGCAGGTGAAGGAGTCAGTGCGGCAGAGTGGGGGCCATGACTGGTCCTGTATTCGTGGCGGAGCCGGAGATGGACTCTGCCGCATGAGGCTGGCACCTGCGGCCTACTTTGAGGTCTAGTCGAGCGGGGCGGGCTGCTAGTGAGGTCGCTGCGGCCTCTGGGAGTGGCGCGTCGCGCTTAAGAAGTGGGCCGCCACCTGCCCCGATCAGTGAAATTGCCGTGGACCGCAGCGAAGAGGAAGAGTGGGGCCCCGCCTCTCCGGGCCGTGGCCTGAGGCTCGCACTGCAGCCAGGAGGAGGGTGAGATTTTGGTGGCAGCCGAAGCATGATGCTGGTGCAGCGGGCATGAAGGAGCTGCGGCCTGAACCCAGGGCCCGGCAGGGCTCGCTCCTGCCGGCGGTGGAGGAGTGCCCTGCCTGGCGGCGGGAGTCGGGGTAGCTGGCGGGGCCCTGCGGTGACACTGTGGTTGTCTGTCCCTGCCGGGGCCTCAGAGAGCCCAGACCACGTGTTCCGGAGGGGACCAGAACACCCAGAGAGGGGTGCCAGCAGACTTGGTAGAGCGGGGGGCCCAATGAAACCTCCCCCTGCTGGAACTGAGGCTGCGCGTGGTCGGCGGCGGCCCAGAGGTGACCCGTGGTATAGAGACTGGGGCCCAGTGTGTGCGGGCATTCAAGGAGCGGAGCGACCTGTGGTGGGGCGACCGGCCCCAAGAGGAGCACAGGGACCGAGACAGAGGACGTCTGAAGAGGAGGATCGCCGGTGGCCAGTGAGACCCGGTTGATGGTGAGGCGTGGGCAGGAGCCGGTTGAAATGCCATAGCATGGAGGGGGCAGAGTAGGCTCAGATTCTGCGGAGAACAGGGCTGCCTGCCGTCGGGCCCCTCATTTGCCCACCGGAGAGTGGTCCTTGGGCTACTGGAGGGCAGCCGCTGCGGGTCCTCCACTGCCTTTTTGGTGACTAGATCATTGGAAGGGGCCTAGGTGGCATTGGCGTCACCCCGGACTGATAACCGCAATGGGAAAGGACAAAGCAAGTAAGCAGCCGCCAGCGTCGCAGCAACGCATTGATCAATTGGCCAAACATGCGGCCTCTCGGGCGGCAGGCGATCCGGGACCAGAGGCCTCTGCAGCGGAGGGGGTGAATACGATCCTTCAGGCCATCCAGTTCTCGCTGTTAGCAGTTGAGACCAAGGTCAGTGAAGTGAGGGAGGGTGTGGGCCTGTTGCATCAGGATCTGTGGACAGCAGTGGGTCGAATTAGGGAAGTAGAAGACCGGGCCTCCCATGTGGCGGATGAGCTAGCGGGACTTAGGGCCAAATTTGCTCAGGTGCAGACTCCCACGGGTGAAATCCGCCATAAGGCAGAAGATGCCGAAAACAGTTCCAGGACTAACAACCTGCATTTTGTGGGATTCCCGAAGGGAGCGGAGGCGAGCCACGCAGTGGATTTCCTGGAATGCTGAATCAGGTCATGGGTCCTGGATCAGCGGCTCTCCCCCTGGTTTGCTATAGAGCGTGCCCATAGGGCTTTGGCGCCGCGGTCCCTGCCGGGGGGCCCCCGGCAGCAGATGATTGCACGGTTCCTCAACTTTAAAGACCGGGACGTCATTCTTCGGGAGGTGAGAGCCCACTCAGAGCTTTGCTGGGACAATCACAAGATCCTAATATTCCCAGACTATACCCGTGAGGTGCAGGCCAGGCACCGCTCGTATGAAGGAGTCAAGCAGAAGCTGCAGGCAATGCAACTGATCTACATGCGCCTCAAGGTCCTAATGGACGGGAAATCCTTCTTTTTTGATTCACAAGAGGCTGTTTGGGACTGGCTTACTGAGGAGCATTGAGTGGCCCGGAGGGCCCCCCCCCCCCTGGCCTGGAAGTGGCTTGCCGGTGTCTGGCTCTGCCGTCCACCCCCCCCCCCCCCCGGAGCACAGGGGAGCGGGCGTACCCGGTCCCGCCAGAGAAGGAGGAGGAGCGGCCTGCGTGGCTGGTCGGTGGAAGCTGTTCGATCAAGCCCGACTCCCTCCGGGGGCAGGAGTACATCAGACGGTCCTGAGGTGAAGAGGCCGACACCGGCTACAAAGGGGGAGCGTCTTATCCAATCTCCTTTGCTCTCTTGAGACTGGCCTGTGCGAGTCCCATGCAGCTGGGAGTGCACGGATGTACTCTCCCTTCCGGGCACAGGGCATGGGGTGGCAGAGGGCCGCATTGCAGAACTCCAACTCAATGGAGGGGTCCAGCACTCCACACCTACTATTGACATTCTGTTTTCACAGTTAAGGGCGACAGATGCTTCTGGGGTGGAAGTATGGGGAGGGGGTCAGTTGGGGGTTTCATGGGATTGTTCATCTGCTGTTTTTTTATGGTTGTTTGTGTTATGCTCTCCTGTGACGGTTTAGTTGGTCACAATGGGAAGGTCAGACGGGCACACTTCACACATTACTACTGATTTTTCACTCATGCCAGAGCTGGCCAAGTGGGTCCTCTCCTGGAACATAAATGGGCTCCTGGATAAAATTAAAAGATATGCGTTCTTTAGTACCCTCCACCGCTTTGCTCCGACCATAGTCTTACTCCAGGAGACCCACTTGCTTGGTACTCAGTGCCCAATGCTCATAAGGGGGGATATGACAGGGTCTATTACACAGGTTTCTCCAGGAGCTATAGGGGGTGGCTGTCTTGTTGCACCGTTCTTTGCCTATGGTGGTTGCTGTCTCCCGGTTGGATCCACAGGGACGGTATGTGGTGGTCTCTGGACTTCTCGGTGGACACCCAATCAATATCCTTAGCGTCTATGCTCCTCCAGGTGCGCAGGAATGTTTTCTCGTGACCCTTCGGGATGTGGTGGTGGGGCTTCCTCCGGGCCTAACTATATTGGGGGGGAGGGGACTACAACTCCGTCATGAACCCCGAGATGGATATCACTGGGCCTCTGTCCTCGAGCCGAGTTACTAGGGCGACGGGGCTGCTTAGATGGGTGGAGGGTCTTGGGCTCTGTGATGTGTGGTGGTTATGGCACCCACAATTGCGACAATACACCCACTCGTCGGCAGCGCATCACACGCATCCCAGGATAGACCTCTTTCTTGTGCCAGCCCTTGATGTACCTGAGGTCATGGGGGTGGAGGAGCTCTCCCATGGCATCTCTAACCATGCTCCATTCCTTTTTTGGCTGGATGATATTGACGCGTCAGATGCCCGGTGTGGCGGCTCAACGCATGGTATCTTCAGGATAGCGAGTACGCTCGGGCCATTGGTGACAGGCTCTCTGACTACTTTTCTTTCAATCTTGGATCGGTGCAGTCTCTGGGAACGATCTGGGCTGCTTGCAAAGCCATTCTCAGGGGGCATGCCAAGCATCTTCTTCATGTGTGGGAGCGTGTGCATGAAATGAGGGTGTCGGCGCTTGAGGCTCAGGCAGTGCGTCTGGAGGGACAACTCACCGAGGCCACGCATATGGCTGTTACAAGGAAGCTCGCTTTGGTTAGGGAAGAGATTAGGCACACCACGCTCGAGACAGCGAAGAATATGTGGTGGGCCTCCGCGGCCCGAGTCTACGGGTGGGGGGAGAAAAATGGCAAGCTTCTACACTGGCTTGCAACTGGACCGATGGCAAGCCGAGTCGTTCCTGAGATTGTGGACGGCTGGGGCGCTGTTTCCCAGACGCCGTGCGAGATAGCACAGAGTTTTGCCACCTATTACACAAAGCTCTACGAGGAGCATCCTAGGCCCCAGGTGGAGAGGGAGACCTCTTTGCTGCAGGACGTGTCCTTTCCTAGAGTGGCAGACAGACGGGACCTCGATGAGCCCCTGGGACTCGAGGAGATTGGGGCCGCTATATCGGAGTTGGCGCTGGTGAGACCCCGGGCCCCGATGGTTTCCCTGGCTGAGCTCTACACCAAGTTTCGTGATATCCTCGCTCCCCATTTGCTTGCCATGTTTGAGGAGGCTGAGAAGACCGGGGGGTTTCCCCCAGGTCTAGACCAGGCCAACATAGTGGTGATTCCTAAGACTTGTTGCTCTGAGTACCGCCCCATCTCGCTTCTGAATACTGAGCTCAAGATACTGTCCCTGGTTTTGGCCGTTAGGTTGAAGAAAGTGTTGACCGCACTGGTCCACCCGGATCAATGTGGTTTTCTGCCAGCTATGGTTCTTGTGAGTGCTGGGTTTGGTCCTCGGTTCCGGGTGCTGGTGAGACTCCTCTACTCTAATCCCACGGCCCGAGTGCACATGAAAGGGGCAGTGTCGGACCAGTTTCCCATCCGCAGGGGTACCCGCCAGGGCTGCCCCCTGTCCCTGCTCCTATTCGCACTAGCGATGGAGTTACTTGCGAAATTAATAAGGCAGAACCCTCTAATTGATGGTTGGGCTTGGCCTACCGGGAGGGAGGACCGCATTGCATTATACACAGATGATGTACTCTTGTTCTTGGCTAACCTGGCCAGCAGAGGACCTAGGGTGATGCAGCTGCTGGGGCTGTTTGCAGAGGCGTCAGGTTTGATTATTAACCCCTGTAAATCTCTCCTGGTTCCGTTGAGCCCCATCAGGGACTGTTATGATTGGCAAAGTGCTATTCCTATCCGTCGTAATAGTTTCCGGTATCTGGGGGTGCATATAGCGCTGCTACCTGAGCTGGTCTCTTAATGTGGTGACATTAACTCGCAAATTCAAGGAGGACCTCCAGTGCTGGCGGTCACTGCCTCTCAACATCCTGGGCCGGATAGCCCTGTATAAAATGATGGTGCTTCCCCGGTTCCTATATATGCTTCAGAACTTCCCCTACCACATCCCCAGGCGATGGTTCAGGGAGATGGAGGCGGTCGCGTGACAGTTCCTATGGCACAGCTCGTGCCCTAGACTGGCTTTTCACACCTGCCAGGGTGATATATTTGAAGGGGATCTGGAGATGTCTAACCTCTATCTTTACCACCTTGCGATGCATCTGGTGGTTGTTAATAAATGTTTGGGGGGGGGGGGTTGGTCAGATCCCGCGTACCAGTTGGAACTCTTGACAATGGGCTTTCCCGGTCTATTTGGGATGCTGTACGGTGCCCCCCTGCCGCGTAAAATCCCGAAGGCAACGAGGGTGGCTGCACTGCGAGTGACGGGGTGGTGGCACCGCCTTACTCAACAGACTCCACTGTGGCAGGGATCGTGGCTGGGAGAGGTCTCGGTGCTTCAGGGGTACCACAAATGGGACCTCATAGGTATTTCGCTACTAGGAGATGTGTGGGTGGGTTCCCACATGCGGTCCTTCCAGGAGCTTCAGCAGCATTTTTCGCTCACCCAGTCCCAGTTTCATAAATATTTGCAACTCAGGCATGCATTGCAAGTGCACGTTCAGGCAGGGACGGTTCTCCCTGAGTTTAGCCCTGTTGAGGCCAAGACACTGGTGGGCACCCTGGTTAGAGGGGGTGTGTCGCGTATTTATCACACATTAGTCATTAATTAAGCACAGACACTTGACAAGCTCAGAGAGCGGTGGAAATGGTGGGTGGATCCAATAGAGGATGAGGACCGGAGGGACGCTCTGATGGCCCCACGGACATTGACCTTGACCTCCTGCCCCCGGGTGATGCAGACCTACTTTCTCCACACTGCATATCTAACCCCAGACAGGATGCATAGAGTGGGCCTCCTGCCCAAGGCTAATTGTCCTCGTTGTGCAAGCCCTAGTGCTGACTTCTTTCACATGGTTTGGACTTGCCCCCACATAGCAACCTACTGGCTGGCGGTAGTAAGAGAGATCTCCAGAGTCTTACAGCAAGAGGTCGCCCCGTTACCTATCCGATTGAGGGTTCTTGAGGGGGTAGGGTCCAGCATAGAGGAACAGTCATTTGTGGGGATGGCCTGTTTAGTGGCCAAAAGAGACACTGCAGCAAGTTGAAAAGCAGAAACTGCCCCGGCAGTCGCGAGGTGGCGCCAGGGTGTAGACTGGTGCGCCCAGCAAGAGAAATTGGTTTATGAAGCGAGGGGCTGTCCAGCCAAGCATGATAGAGTATGGGGGAAGTGGATGAGGACCTGGGGAGATTGTGCAGTAGGCATTGCTTCACTGTAAGAATATTGTGTGCCTTGTCTTTGACTACTATGATGGCTCCTAAACGCAAAACTGTGTTATATGCTTTGGACCTGTGCAGTTTGGGTCCGCAGAGTGTAATCGAGATCCATTGGGGTGTATGTTGTGATACAAAACTAATAAAAATCGTTTATCAAAACAAAATATTGTTCTGGTTCCGGTGAAAAATAGGGTTAGGCTATGGATAAATATTTATTTTTAATTTAATTTAAATTAATTAAGGGTTGCAGTACAATATTAGCATTAGCTTAAGGATAAAGGTTTAATTTAACTTAATTTGTATTAATTAAGGGTTAATGGTAGGACTGGAATTCTTGCTAAATAACTAATTAATCAAATTTTTATTTAAATAACTAAGGGTTTGGGTAGGGTTAATGTAAAGCTACATTTGCAAATTAATTTAATTCAAGTTAACTCGTATGTTTTGGTTAGGTTTAGTATTTAATTAAGTATACATATTTCAATTTAATTTAAACGAATTTAGTATTCGTTTTAGTTAACAATATTTAATGCAATTTTGTGTAACCTTAATCAATTAAAATAAATTACAATAATTTATTACTTAAATTTATGGATGCAGTTGTAGGGTTGGGGTAGTGGGTTTGAAGTAGTTGTGAAATACCATAAAAACTACTTGAACTATATAGTGGCTGTGGAAGAAGTGGCATTAATGTACTTGCATCACAAGGTAGTGGTCCTCTAGGTAGTAAGCAATATACAGCCAGAGGTTGAATTTAAACGATGACCAAGTCAGCGAATAGCGCCACCCTGGCTGACTACAACATAGACCACTGTTAGACCCTTGGGAACAATAGCCCAAATTTAAGAAGACCTAGCGCACCGTGTGGGTCCTGAGGGCCCTGCAATCAGTTACAACAGCAGTAGAGCAAATGGAGAAAGTGCCTAACCATCAGATCATCATCTAAGTAATGTGATTCATGCAAAGGAATGAGAACTGATCTTGACAAAGTAGTTGCCTTCCTGTCAGTGCTTCGTCCAACTAATTTTTTTATCATCTTTGTCTGTCATAAGAACAGGTGTATAAACGCACCTCCCAGTAGGTTGCTCCCTGCATTATGATGACTGGTTTCCACCTCTTCCACCTATTGATCAATGCATGTGCACACTAAAAGTTCTCACGCTTTGAGTGAGCTGTGTGGTGACACTACTAGAGGTTTTAACCCCTCATTAAAAGTTTGGCGGTCTCACCACGAGACCACAAAACTTCGAGCACATTACAATGTTCCTACCGGGCTGACCGGCGAGAACATTGCAATACGCCTTCTCGCTGGTCAGTCCTGTGGGAAACGTGCTACAATATAACACCTGGCTCCTTTATGGGAGCCGAGTGCTATATCGTAGCACAGAGGGGGCCGTCCAGCACCCACAAAATGTGCACTGTCTGCTTTGCCCATTCCAACCGCGCTGGGCAGGGGTGCCCCTGCACTGCCCATGCCAAGAGCATGGGCAGTGCAATGGCCCACCTGGGGCCCCTGCACTTGTACTCTTCCAGCCTTTTCATTGTGGGGAAACCACCATGAAAAGGCTGGTGGAGAATAAGGTTGTAATCAGCAGGCGGCGCTCAGTTCAGCGCCACCCTGGCTGACTACAACCAAGACCACCGTTAGCCTGTTGGGAATAATGGCCCAAATTTAAGAAGACCTAGCGCCTCCTTGCCCCACATTAGAGTACATTTTTTTATGCTAATGTGGTTCAATTAGGCCAAATTCGCTGCACCAGATTTACAAAGTGGCGCAATGCATGCATTGCACCACTTTGTAACCCCTTGCACCACATTATGCCAACGCCAGGCATAATGTATGCAAGAGGCCGTTCCCCCGTTAGGAGGACCGCAACATTGGTGCAGCGGAATCTGTGAGATTCCACTGTGCCATTTTTAGCTGCTATTTTTAATGCCTGCTGCTATTTTTAATGCCTGCACAGAGCAAGCGTTAAAAGGGAGCACACCATTATTATTACTGGGCCCCTATGTACTTTGCAGGATTAGCGCCAACATTTTTGCCATTAATCCTGCAATGTACTACAATAGCGTCACAAATTATGATGCTATTGTCCCTAACCTGCACCATGGTGTGCCATATGTTAAATACGGTGCACACGTGGTGGCGATAGGGGGGCGCTAAGGGGTGCAAGAAAAGTGGCTCTGCATATAATGCAGCACCACTTTTCCTAAATTTGGGCCAACGTTCCCGGCGGGGACAGCGGTCCCACGGCTGGTCCACCCGCCAGGGTCATAATTGAGTGGTCAGGCCGTCCGGAGTGTGGCGGTCCTCGGAGGCCCATTTTATGTGCATGCATGTCTTGGGCGAGATGCTGATGGGAGAAATACGTGAAGTGAATAAGGGAGTCTTATCTGTGATGAGATGTTACATGGCCGCGGACATAACTCCAGATTGTTTCCTTCTTGAGCTTTTCTATGTTCGTACGTCAAGATGTTGTGTTTGGTGATGTAATTATTTAATGTCTGGTGACGTCATCATTCCATAGTGAGGGAGGATACAAGCTGCAAAAAGGCTCTGTCAAGACCCAGTGCAGTGCTTTACCTTCTGCCGTATTACATTTTCATCGTAGCTTCATCGGACCCTGCGCCCTTCCGGGACCCGTCATTAGGGACACAGCGACGCTGCCACGAGCCCCCAGGAAACGAAGACATGGTCTCCACGTGACGGAGGTAGTAATTACAGTGTTATGGATACCACAGACAAAGATGCAAGGGAAGCAAGCAGTCAGTTAAATAAGGTGAGGGCAATTGTTAGAAACATTACCAAGTGTTTTAGAATCATTGAAGCAAACAGAATGGATAAGATATGTTGGAATTGCACATAAAAAGAAACATATTTTCACCAGCAGGATTCAGGGGCAGTTTCTGCTTCTGCACCCTGGGTACCATGTTTACCAGACATAAAGCAGAGACCATTTCACTGAATCTGTGTGAAATCAAACAAGGTTTTTGTTTTTTAAAAGTCGCGTATCTCTAACTGCTAATTCAATGTCCTGTGCATTGTCAGTGGGGGCCGAATATGGCCTTTCCTCCTCTGAAGGTAAGAGGGAATTCGGCTTATTTTTTAAACAAACTTTATTGCGTTTGAAATATAATCATCACATGAAATGTATATCTCACAAGTGCATAACAACCCAGGTGAAGTATCAGTGAAATAGAAGCAATGTCCATCATACACCCAAATTAGGACATTGTAGACGTTTTACCGTATTAGTCTGAAAAGAAGTATGTGTACTGTACGTAAGTGCTGAAGTCCGTAATTGTGGATTATTACACATTATTTAACAGATTGAGAAATAAGAGACCATTTAATCACTGAAACCCTCTATCTGTCATCAGAGCCCTGCAGGTCCTGCACATAGATTAGAGACAATTGAAAAGAAGCATGTGTATGTGCATTTCAAACATAGTTATATGGTGATGCCAACACATTTTGACATGGTATCTCAGCGCCTGTGCACTATAGGGACGATAGAGCCCAGTTGAGTGATATAGTGAACACCAGAGGGCACCATATTGTACAGAAAGAGCGCATGTGACACAACGGTAAGAGCAGAGAGGGCTTCATGTTACCAGGGCGGCTCCTGTGTGGGCAAACGGGCGGGGGCGCACAAAAAAACATTACAAATAAAAAAAATAATTAACAAAACTTACCTGACTCACCCCTCCACCACGCCACACTGCGCCACTCCTCGGTCCTCATTCACAGCAGGCACAAGCTCCCAGCCTGCCCTGCGGCCAATCCTATTGATGCTCTCATGCTGCTGGCAGCATGAGAGCAGCATTAAGGTTGGCCGCAGCCCCTTCGCTTGGCGCTCCAAGGCAGACTGGGAGCCTGGGCCTGCTGTCTCCATCCCAGCAACACAGTGCCGGGTTGGAGAGAGCTCAGTGCACGTGTTTGGCTGTCCTGAGACAGCTGGCCAAACACGCATGTGCACTGAGGGTAATGCACACCACTCCCCTCAGTACTAGTCATCCCTACAGCCCCACCCCTTGAAAAATAAAAATGATAATAAACATTGTATATTATCGTTTTTTTTTTTCAATTTGCAGCTGCTGCTGCTGGAGGGGGGAGCGACGCTCCTCCTCCATAGCGGAGGAGCCTCCCTTGCATGTTATATATGTGAGAAGGCAGTTCATTTGTTTTCGGGGAAGGGAGTCTATTCATTGCTGTCCTCTGAAGATTTAAAGGATTCAAGCATGTCCCACATCATTGCAATGGGTCATTTAAACAGGCCATGATATTCTTCCCTGTGCAGGGCATAATTTTCCTCTGTGCCCCATCATATCATTTCCTCTCTCCAGTGAAATCTGGTGGGTGCTGAGGTGGACTTCCATCACATCGTCAGGAGGCATTTCACCAAGAGGAGCGCTAGGTCTGGAAATTTCACCATAACAATAAAACGCTTTGGTCTAGGATACACCCCTAACAGGCTATGCTCAGCTGTTCCCCAGTGGCTTGCCCCAGTAAGTTTGGTTAGAGCGCTCTGAGCGGCTGACTAGTAAGAAAGCGGAAATGGGCAGTTCCATAATGTGTGTAAGAGAGCAGCGTCCTCCGCTTGACAACGCGGAGGCTTCATCTGGTGAAAGTGGAGCATCTAATTCCTCTCTATCTACAGCTGACACCCTGGGTAGTTGTTTCTCGGCAAGAAACGCATCAATTTCTTCGGGGGTCACAGACATAGGGAGCAGCATATAATTTGTTGTAATATTCATGAGAGGCCCCTTTGATATCCAATTGGGTAGTTTTACGGTTGTTTGGGGACAGTGTCACTGACTGAATGGGTGTTTGTGGCAGCGTCGGTTTAATGAAATAGCGATTTACTGGCCTTTTCGCCATCCCTGTGTGCTCTCGGTATGTAAGATGCATAAAGAACAATACATAGGTGGTCATTACAACCCTGGCGGATGGTGTTAAAGTGGGGGTAAGACCGCCAACAGGCCGGCGGTAAAAAATGTGCAATTACGACCGTGGCGGAAACCGCCAACAAAGACAGCCACTTTAACACTCCGACCGCCACGGCGGTACGGACAAACAGCACAGCGGTCACCGGCAACAGACAGGTGGGAGACAATGTACCGCCCACACTATTATGACAGGCCAATCCGCCACCTTTTCCGGGGCGGATTCACCGCGGATAAAAACACGGCGGAAACAGGAATTCCGAAGGGAAAACGCTCACCTCTACACACCCCACGAGGAACGAGGAAACCATGGACCCGGAACTCCAAATTCTACCTGCGATAGTCTTCCTGCTCCTCTACCAGGAGCACGAACGCCGGCGGCGAAGACCACAGTCAGTTCTGCACCTACGACACAGGGAAGGGGGGGGGGCAAAAAACAGGGACACACAAACGCAACACCCCCACTCCCACCCACTACAACACACACACTAATGCACATTAATACATCACAGTTACACCCCCCAACCCCCCTGGAAGAATGCAAAGACAATAGAAAATGAGTGTAACCATTGTAATATATTAAAATCAAGTAGGCAAATATATATATATATATATATATATATATATATATATATATATATATATACACCATTTACAAAATATATACCAAGCATAGTAGTCCAGGTAGTGCTCCAATTAAGTCCGTGGAACACTGGGCCCACATGGTATGGGCGAGGCCCACACAAGATCCCCGACCATGACGGAGAGAACACTGCAGGGGCATCAGAGAGCAACTAAACAGGCACCTCAGAGGGAGGGAAAGGGGGGGCACCTCAGCTGGTTGAGTGCACAACGCCAAATCCACGAGGGGGCCACATGCCCACTGTTCCATCCTGGGGAGTGCAAAGCCACAGTCTCTCAAGTCTCTACAGTGGGTGGCTTGCCCACTGTTCAATCCTGGGAAGTGCAAAGCCACAGTCTCTCAAGTCTCTACAGTGGGTGGCTTGCCCACTGTTCAATCCTGGGGAGTGCAAAGCCACAGTCTCTCAAGTCTCTACAGTGGGTGGCTTGCCCACTGTTCCATCCTGGGGAGTGCAAAGCCACAGTCTCTCAAGTCTCTACAGTGGGTGGCTTGCCCACTGTTCAATCCTGGGGAGTGCAAAGCCACAGTCTCTCAAGTGGATAACAGTCTCCACTGGTTCTGGAGGGGGCCTTGTGCCCAGAGTGCTTCATCCTGCTAAGGACAGAGGTAGTGGATGGATCTCTCCACTGGTTCTGGAGGGGGCATGGTGCCCAGAGTGCTTCATCCTGCTAAGGACCGAGGTAGTGGATGGATCTCTCCTCTGGTTCTGGAGGGGGCATGGTGCCCAGAGTGCTTCATTCTGCCCGTGACGGGCTCAGTAGCGTCAGTGCCCTTGGTGCTCATGGGCCAGCGGTGCTTGAGGCGGCGGTGCCCTGTTCAGCAGTGCTTGAGGTGGCGGTGCCCCGTTCATCGGTGCTTGAGGCGGCGGTGCCCTGTTCAGCGGTGCTTGAGGCGGCGGTGCCCTGTTCAGCGGTGCTTTGAGGCTGCGGTGCCCTGTTCAGCGGTGCTTGAGACGGCGGTCTCCATTGCAGGGACTCAGCTGCTGGCGGTCCTTCATGGCCCAGCGGGGCTTTTGCTGGCGGTCCTTCATGGCCCAGCGGGGCTTTTGCTAGCGGTGGCCTCCTGGGCAGCGGGGCTTTTGCTGGCGGTGGCCTCCTGGGCAGCTGGGCTTGTGCCCTGTTCAGCGGTGCTTGAGGTGGCGGTCTCCATTGCAGGGACTCAGCTGCTGGCGGTCCTTCAAGGCCCAGCGGGGCTTTTGCTGGCGGTCCTTCATGGCCCAGCAGGGCTTTTGCTGGCGGTCCTTCATGGCCCAGCAGGGCTTTTGCTGGCGGTGGCCTCCTGGGCAGCGGGGCTTTTGCTGGCAGTGGCCTCCTGGGTAGCTGGGCTTGTGCTGGCGGTGGCCTCCTGGGCAGCTGGGCTTGTGCTGGCGGTGGCCTCCTGGGCAGCGGGGCTTTTGCTGGCGGTGGCCTCCTGGGCAGCGGGCTGGGGCTGGCGGTCCTGCCCTGGGCAGCTAGGCTGGTGCTGGCGGTCCTGTCCTGGGCAGCTGGGCTGGTGCTGGCGGTCCTGTCCTGGGCAGCTGGGCTGGTGCTGGCGGTCCTGTCCTGGGCAGCTGGGCTGGTGCTGGCAGTGGCCTCCTGGGCAGCGGGGATGATGGCGGTCTTCTCCGCCGTGCTGCTCTTCCCAGACTTGCCGGGTTTCTTGTGGCCCTTCCCCACCTTGGAAGGTGTCACAGCTGACTCCACACTCCCACCGGGACCCCTGGGAGCGGCTTTGGTGGCTGGAGTCTTCCCCCTCTCCCGCCGGGCACTGGCCAACTTCTGACGTTTCACAGGTGGGGGACTGTCTGTGCTGTGGCTCCGTGCCACACTGGCTGCCCTGGTGGACGGTGCACTCCAGATTCCGGTGACTAGAGGCACCACTGGTCCCGGAGATGTTGTGGCTGAGGTGCTAGTTCGGGACCTATGAGACAGACGGGGTGGGGGAGGTGTGGGAAAGAGGTCAACTTTGGACAGGAAAAGTTTTTTTGACACACTGGGAGGGTAGCCTGAGGGGGTTTGGGAGTGGAGGAAGAGGGTGTGGTTGTAGGAGGTGTTCGTTTGCTGACTTTGGGTGAAGGTGCATGCGCTGGAGGCTGTCGTGAGGTGGATGGCTGTTGGGTGGGTGTGTGCCTGCGTTTGTGTATCTTCGGAGGGGGTGTCACAGACACACTGGCAGAGGACACAGGGGACGTGTGAATGGTAGTGGGGGTGGTGACTGCACGTGGGCGGGGTGTGGTGGTGGGCGTGCTGGAGAGGGACGTAGTGGCTGTAGAGGTAGTGCATGCAGGTGTGAGTGTAGACGAGACAGGGAGGTAGGAGGGAGACGAGGAGGAGGGGGACACAGTGGAGGCAGTGGATGTTGGTGTGTCTGCATGTGTGTGATGCTTGCGTGAGTGCCTGTGGGATGTGGGGTGCTTATGTTTGCCTGAGCTTCCCTTGTGTGTTGACGTGTGTGCATGCTGGTCTGTAGGTGTGCTTGGGATAGGCTGAGGTACAGGGGATTGGGTCGGGTGGAGGAAGTTGAAGGGGGGAGGCTAGACACAGGGACAATGGCTGCCATCAGTGCTGAGGCCAGAGTCTGAAAAGCTCGCTGATGGGCCACCTGACCAGAATGAATGCCCTCCAGCGATGCATTGGTTTGTTGCAACTGCCTTTCTACACCCTGGATGGCGTTCAAAATGGTAGACTGCCCAACAGTGAGGGACCTGAGGAGGTCAATGGCCTCCTCACTGAGGGCAGCAGGGGTGACTGGGGCAGGGCCTGAGGTGCCTGGGGCGAAGGTGATGCCCACCCTCCCGGGTAAGTGGGCACGGGGCGAAGGCTGAGGGGCTGCTGGGAGGGCGGTGCTGCAAGGGGGGGTGGCGGTTGTACCTGTAGATGGGGGTGGCACATATGTTGCCGCCACCACAAGGGAGCTCCCATCAGAGGACGAGTCCGTGTCACTGGTCTCAGCTCCTGTCCCCGCCGTGGAGCTCCCCTCGCCCTCCGTCCTACTGGTGAACTCCGAGTCTGTAGTGTGGCCCTCCATGGCCATGTGGGATGCAGCTCCCTCCTGCTCCGGTGCCACTGCTCCTCCGCCTGATGATGCTAATGCACACAAGAACATGGAGACCACAAAAAGGGGGGGACGACAGAAGAAAGACATGTTGAGTGCATGCATTACCGCTACCGTTGGCGGACACGACAGACACAGAAGCCCCCTGCACTACGCCGCGCTCTTGGGCTCCACTGTTCAATTCCTGGGCAATGGCCTACAAGGCTATGGACGACATCTGCACACATAGATGACACAGGGGCATGACTAGGTGTAGTTGTCACTCTACAGAGGTGGGGTGGGGTGCCACATGGCCTGCCTTACGGAGAGACCTTGCCTACGGAACTCGCCCTGGCCTAGGGAAACCCACAGCCCACCTCCCCCACCCAGACCCCTCCACTGCGCGCAAAGTCAGCAGAATGCGAGTGTACTCACCCCCTTGTGGCTGCTGTGATGCCCTCAAGCGCCCATCCAACACCAGGCACGCCACCACCAGGATCCTGAACATCAGGGGGGTCATGGTGCGACGGGCACCCCTCCCACGTTGGGAGGCCTTCCCCAGCTGAGCCTCCGCCGTCTTCTTGCTCCAGCGGCGAATGTCCTCCCATCATTTCCGGCAGTGGGTGCTCCGTCTGTGGTAGACCCCCAGGGTCCGGACGTCCTTGGCGATGGCACGCCAAATATGTTTTCTCTGGTGGGCGCTAACCTACATGATTTGTACAGGGGGAAGAGAAAGTTATTACCAACTGCACCGTCAAAGTGATTGGCCCCCATCCCCACCCTTGCCATGTGGCACATGCACTCACCGTCATTTCATGCACGCCGCACTCTCCCCCCTTCCTTCTTACATCCACCCCTCTCCACACAGGCATAGCCCATACATCATGCTCCCAGTGTACTTACCTGTTTGTCTGGAGGACCGTAGAGTAGCGTGTACTGGGGGAGGACCCCATCCACGAGTTTCTCCAACTCCCCCGATGTGAAGGCAGCGGCCCTTTCCCCAGACACTCGAGCCATTGTCTCTTCCAGACCGAGGTCACAGCAGCACTTGCAGTGTAGGTCCTCTCCTGTCGAAGATCAGGTATCGAGTGATTGAACAGATAGAAAATGTCAGTCACGTCCGCGGCGGTGCGTACCGTCACCACCGGCGTACATTGTCATTGGCTCCTGGGACCCATAGGGTCCAATGTTAACCAATGCAGCATTGTGCCGCGGTCTTCGACCGCCTACCGCGATGGTGTACAACGCCAGCGCAGTTACCTCACATCCCATTGTCCCACTTTACAGGTCAGGCAGCTGCCATTTCAGGGGACCACATGGCTTCATTTTCAACTGTGTCACACATACCTAGGCCTAGACTCAACACACATACAGGCCACTTTTTGAGTATGAATGGTGTTCTGTGTAAGCATTGGGTACGTACCTCTGAGTTGTTTGACTCTGTGCTCGCTGTTGTCCTTCATAGGCATCGTCCGCTGGGACATGTGAGGAGATGGTGGCATCCTCCGGTGTACCGACCGTTGGTGGACCTGTCGACAATGGAGGAAAGACATGTGATAATCACATACAGGCTTGACCGTGCCACAATCCAGGAACTGGATACCCAGTTGGAGCCAGACCTGATGTCAGCTATCCGCCATCCCACAGGAATCCCCCCTCAAGTGCAGGTGCTGTCAGTGCTCCATTTCCTTGCAAGTGGGTCATTTCAAACAACAGTGGCCATAGCATCAGGGATGTCCCAGCCTATGTTTTCCAACGTGTTGTCCAGAGTGTTGTCTGCCCTGCTGAAACACATGCGGAGCTACATCGTTTTCCCTCATGTGGAGGACTTGCCTACAGTGAAAGGTGATTTCTATGCCCTGGGACATATCCCCAACATCATAGGTGCCATTGATGTGACCCATGTGGCTTTGGTCCTCCCCCACAGGAGTAAACAGGTGTACAGAAACCGGAAGAGTTATCATTCAATGAATGTACAGATGGTATGTTTGGCAGACCAGTACATCTCCCATGTGAATGCCATGTTCCCTGGCTCAGTGCATGACGTTTACATCCTGCGGAATAGCAGCATCCTTTATGTGATGGGTCAACTCCAGAGGCACCGTCTGTGGCTATTAGGTGAGCACCTGGAAGCAAGTCAGTGGGAATGGTTGTCTGGGTCTGGGGATAGCCCTACAGGTTACTGTGTGTCTAACAGTTGCCCTCGCCATTTGCAGGTGACTCTGGTTGCTCCAACCTGTCATGGCTACTGACCCCAGTGAGGAATCCCAGGACAAAGGCAGAGGAACGCTACAATGAGGCCCATGGGCGAACTAGGAGGGTGATCGAGCGGACCTTCGGCCTCCTGAAGGCGAGGTTCAGGTGCCTCCATGTGACAGGTGGATCCCTATTCTACTCACCAAAGAAGGTGTGCCAGATCATCGTGGCCTGCTGTATGCTTCACAACTTGGGTTTGCGATGACAGGTGCCCTTTCTGCAGGAGAATGGTCCAGATGGTGGTGTTGTTGCAGCTGTGGAGCCTGTGGACAGTGAAGACGAGGAAGCAGAGGAAGAAAACATGGACAACAGGGACTCAGTGATCCAGCAATATTTCCAGTGAAACACAGGTAAGAATACAAACCTGCCTACTACATGTACTTATACACTACTGCCTCTCTACTGTCTGTCTTTTTCACCCAGTGTATGGTCACTGAGTTGTCACTTTCCCTTACGATTTCACAGATCTGGGTCCCACAGTGTGACATCTGCTTTGGTTCCTCATGGACTAGAGCTGTGTGACATAGGTATGTTGACATTACAAATGAAAGAGCTTTTTGCCACAGTTATTGCTAATACAGTATTCTGAAATCACAGACAGACTCCAGATTGTTTTGTGCTTTAAGGGTGTTTATTTTAGTGCTCAAAATTGGAGGGGTTTGCAAAATGGTGAGGGGTGTTGGTGGAGGAATGTCCATGGCAGAGTCCAGTCTATTAGTCTCACAGGTGCATTGCCCAAATGGGCATAGGAAGTGGAGCTGGGGCAGTTTAAAGATGGACAGGGTGACAAAGTGGGACAGAAGGATGACAATCAGGGTGGCTCATTTCTTGGCGAGGGTCTTGGCATCGTTCTCTGTCTTGATCCTGGATCTCAGGGACGGTTTTTGAGGTGGTTCTCCCTCTGCAGGGGGTGGGGTGCTGGTGTGGTGGTCCTGTGGCGGAGCCTCCTGTCCACTAGCGCCGGCGGAGGTGGTGGGCAGTTCATCGTCCATGCTAGTGTCAGGGGCCCCTTGTAGTGCCACAGTGTCCCTCCTGGTGTTGAGTACTTCCTTCAGCTCCCCTACGATGGTGCCCAGGGTGGAATTGATGGTTCTGAGTTCCTCCCTGAAGCCCATATACTGTTCCTCCTGCAGGCGCTGGGTCTCCTGAAACTTGTCCAGTACCGTTGCCATTGTCTCCTGGGAGTGTTGGTATGCTCCCATGATGGAGGAGAGGGCCTCGTGGAGAGTGGGTTCCCTGGGCCTGTCCGCCCCTTGTCGCACAGCAGCCCTTCCAGTTCCCCTGTGTTCCTGGGCCTCCGTCCCCTGGACCGTGTGCCCACTACCACTGCCCCCAGGTCCCTGTTGTTGTTGGGGTGGTGGGTTAGTCTGGGTTCCCTGTAGTGGTGGACACACTCCTGATTGACGTGTCCTGGGGACGGAGGTATGGGCCCGCTGGGTGGGTGCTGTGCTGGTGTTTCCAGAGGGGGGAAGCTCTGTGGTGGCCTGTGACTGGGTGTGGGGAACCGACTGTCCCGAGGTCCCCGATGGGCCGGGCTGGTCATCTAGATCCAGTTAGACAGAGGTGCTGTCATCACTGTGGGCCTCTTCTGTTGGTGGTGTGGACATGTGTGGACCCTCCTGTCCAGTGACGTTGGGTAGGGGTCCTCAGGGGTATAAAGGCATGATTATTGCATCTGTGTGTGTCAAGGTGTGCAATGGGTGGGTGACCGTGTACCCCAGTGCTAGCGTTCCTGTGTGGGACCTTATGTGATGATGGTTTAGGGGGGTGTATGGGTATGTGCAGTGGGCATGCTTTAGTGATGGGTGTCCATGCTTTGTAGTTGCATGCAGGACTTGGTGTTGGGATGGGTGGTTTGTGATAGTGGGACATTTTTGAGGAGTAGGAGTGATGGGGTGAGTGTGAGGGTGGGGGTATGTGCTGGCATGCAGGTAGGGTGGGGGATGTAATAGTAAAGCTTTGACTTACCAGAGTCCATTCCTCCACCTACTCCTGCGAGGCCCTCAGGATGCAGAATCGGCAAGACCTGCTCCTCCCATGTTGTTAGTTGTGGGGGAGGAGGTGGGGGTCCGCCGCCAGTCCGCTGAACCGCCAGGTGGTGTCTGGAGACCACGGAACGCACCTTCCCCCATAGGTTGTTCCACCTCTTCCTGATGTCCTCCCGATTTCTTGGGTGTTGTCCCACTGCGTTGACCCTGTCCACTATTCTTCGCCATAGCTCCATCTTCCTTGCAATGGAGGTGTGCTGCACCTGTGATCCGAATAGCTGTGGTTCTACCCGGACAATTTCCTCCACCATGACCCTGAGCTCCTCCTCCGAGAACCCGGGGTGTCTTTGCCGTGCCATGGGGGGGTGTAGGTGATGTGTGGGGTGGTGTGTGGGGTGATGAGTGTGCTGATATGTAGTGGGGTGTTGTGTGAGGTGTGTGGAAGTTCTGTGGGTGATGGTGTTGTGTGCCTTGGATGCTAGTGTTGTTGATGGTGGTGTCTCTCTCTGGCTTTCGTTCGTGATTTGTGGTCGTAAGGGTTTGTGGGTGATGTGGGTGTGTGTTTTATAGTGTATTGGGTGTGTGGGAGTGGTGTGTGTATGTGTATCAGGTGTGTGTATTTGGATTTGTCCAATGTGGTGGTGTTTTGGAGATGAGTGTGTATTTTGAGCGCGGCGGTGTGTACCGCCAATGGAATACCGCAGTTGAAAGACCGCCGCGTGGATTCATGTGTCGTGATAGTGTGGGTGTATTTCTGTTGGCGTGACGGTGGAGGTTTTGTTTTCGCCAGTTTATCACTAACCTTTGGTGTGGCGGACTTGTGTGGGTGTCTGAATTTTGGCGGATTCCGAACTGTGGGTCATAAAAGCTGTGGCGGAATTCCGCGGCGGTATGGTGGCGGTCTTCTGCACGGCGGTAAGCGTCTTTTACCACCAATGTTGTAATGAGGGCCATAGTCTTTGAAGGAATTTTACATATTTGATTCTGGCATCCTGTAGGCAGTCAATGAGTGTATTGTTTGTGGCTACCTCTTGTTCTAAGGACCCCAGCCAGTCATCTGTGCATTTAAGATAATTTATGACTGTTTTGTGGGCACCCACCACAGTGTTAATAGACACACCCCTCACCACAACTTTAAATGCTTCACATTTCACCAGGGCCATGAGGCAATATTGGCATTTTCTGCAAAATATGTGTCAATGGTGGTAGCTAGGGTGTCCCTGAAGACTATGGCGGTAGCACCGCTATGAAAAGGCTGGCGGAGAATGAGTGTAGGGGGCCTCAGGGGGGCCCCTGCACTGCCCATGCACTTGACATGGGTAGTGGAGGGGTCCGTCCCCCTGGCCAGCACCCTCGCAATGGTCACTGATATCTTAGCGATTTGGCCCATCAGCATTTCATCCAGTTATTTCAAATTCAAATTTAACATTGTTTTATTGCAGTAACTATTGGTGAAAACTAAACTGAAAAGGTTTAAAACATTTATTTGTCTGGTTAGGGTATTTATAATAGGATACATTTTAGTTTTTCAGTGAGAAACTTTGTCATATTGGACAGAAGTGCTGACATGCCCCAATTCTTAGATCTGGCTTTAGCCAAGATCTTTTGGTTTTGCTCAAATCACATGTATAATATATTTACTTCTAGACGCTTTAAGCTGGAACCTCTTCATCCATTGCTCTGTTATTGTGCCATTCACATTTTTCTTCCACCTCCTACAGCATACAGCATGGGGCAATGACTCATCCCACTTCAGTCACTGTGAGTGACTGCATTTGCTTTTTCACATGGACCACATCCATACACAAAGAAGTTCCATTAAGTGCCAAGGACTACTATGACAAAGATTGCTTTTTGAGACCCCAAAATATTTTTGCCTTCAGCTATATTTTTAGATTGCAGGTTCAACAGCTTCCCCAACAATAAAGTTTTACAAACCCATCACTAAACAAAACAAGCGTTGGTAAAGCCAAAAAAGGCTGGCAGGCAATGCCTGACCGATTGGCTTTGCAAAAGCTTATCATTTCTTACAATTACAGGACTTTTCTTATTATTCAGAATTATAAAGCAGTGCTTCCCAATCGTTTTAGAGCCTTGGCCTAATTTTTAGAGTGACAAACCTTTGCGACCCATCTAGCATTAATGTCCATGAGGCAAGCTATTTTTTAATGTAACTAAAACAGCATTGTATGGTAGCACACTGTCATTTACAGACAGCACATTTTTCATTGAAATTGTCACTAAATTTGCATAGGCTTACAGTTTTACTGATAAAACTATATTGTACACAAATGATAGTGTGTGGAAATCTGGTTTCAGTGAATATTTACCATTTGTGCATCACCAAGGAGCGTGTCTTGATTTGTTTTGATCTTTTAAAATCTTTGTTTACATGACACTTTAGCATTACATAAAATATGCTTTATTCATGCTGCCGTAACTGCTGAATGTGTGCAGTTCATTTACAGGTATTCACAGTCTGTTGTGTGTTACATAAAATTACTTCCTTTCCTTTCACACTTCCTGTAATCCAACAAGATTGCCACATATTTAACTTTACTTTTCTTTCTCTGACTGCAAAGTGAGATGAGTTTGTAAACATCAATCCTCATGTTAAGAAAATAAGCAGCAATTTGTCCCACATAGCCTGACATTTGACCTCTGTCTTTGAAATGTAGCAAATGTGCCAAGATAAATGTAAATGTAAAGTCATCTGTATTTATTGCTTGAACTTATGCGACTTTGCTCTCGACCCACCAATGTGTCACAATTAGACAGTTTGAGAGACACTGTTCCAAAAGGTGTGTATTCTTCAAATCGTTTTTAATGTTTACATTTGGATTGTTTATATTTTGGTACGTAGAAGATACATTTACATTATTTCACACACAATATGACCTTACCCAAGCTTTGTCATTGAAAATTGGATTTATATAGCATTAACTACCTTGGGTGAAGTGCTTTGTGGCAAGTAGCACGCTACTCTGGAACCCAAGCTTGTAGCAGAGTAGTAAAAAATGCAAACAAAATGATGGATTGGGATGCAGACTGAGCGATTGCAGTGGCTGAGAATAATTCAAGAATTCCATCCATCACGTTGTTGTTTTAGCATTTTCCACCCTAAGTGCACCGGGTATGCCCAGACGTGGGTCCCAGGCTCACTGTGCCACTGGATTCAAGCTAGCCTGGCTGATGAAGGGTGATCCCAGGATGCTTGTTTCCGGTCCAGGGAGGACCTGGCGTGGTAGTTCGGGCTGGACTGTTCCCATCACCTGGAAGGAAACCATAAGTATAGTGTGTGTAATGCAGGGAGTAACATGGCTGCAAACCACAGAAGGCTCCCTTACTGTCACTCCAGCCACCTGTCCAGTGTGCACTTACGTAAATACCCTTCTTTGGGAATTCACACATCACCTGGGGGGATGACATATAACAAGTGCATGAAGTACAGGGAGTGACATGACTGCTGGGCCGGGAGGCTCTGTCGCTCCAACTCCAAACGCAAGTCCAAGGTGCATCCGTTCAAATATCCTTGTTCGTTAACTCGCAATGAAAGTAAACTCACCTGGGAGGATGACGTATGTATATTGTGTGTAGTACATGGAGTAACATGACTGTAAATCCCATGAGGGCTGGTCCCTGCCATAATGCATCTGTCTGTGAACTCACAAATGAGGTTTACTCACCCGAGAGGAGCCAAGATACATACCATGGTACACTCTGTGATGTGGTTAACCACCTAGATCAATCTTGAGTAGCTAAGCCAAAATGTAAATATTGTGGACAGGAAGGTCAGCTCTACTTGTGTGAAAAAAACACAAGAACCAAAGGTCTCAAGATGCATCACCTGAATGGTATTGGAGCACACACATTCACAATGCACTGACCACATGTCAACAGTCAACTAGGCCTTAAAAGGACTAAAGCCACACCCTGCCCAAACACTTTTTGTTCCTGCACTGGTGGCAAGATGTAAATCTATGCCCATCCTCCCAAGTGCTAATGAATTCATACATCCTGCAGCTGGTTGGTTGAAATGGAATTGGCATGTTTCACAAATGTCAATACAATTGATACCATGTGTACCTGTCACAAATGGCAAACCTGCAAATCCAGTGTGTACACATGCTTTGCTAAATGTCACTATCAGTTATTGGAGGTAGATATAAAAATAAAGGGGGTTATTCTAACTTTGGAGGAGTGTTAATCCGTCCCAAAAGTGACGGTAAAGTGACGGATATACCACCAGCCGTATTACGAGTTCCATAGGATATAATGGACTCGTAATACGGCTGGTGGTAAATCCGTCACTTTTCCGTCACTTTTGGGACGGATTAACACCTCCTCCAAAGTTAGAATAACCCCCAAAATCTGTAACATTGTATCCATCATATCAACAGGTCTGCCACTGGGGACGCAGAGACCAATGAAGAGACTGCCATTACCATGGATGAAGCCCTCAGTGAGGACAACACTCCTGGATGTCTGGACATTGAGGATGGATCTGGCCCATCAGGGCAACCTGGTCAGACGATATAAGTGAGCCTCACCGTGACCACATCAAGTGGTCCTGTGCTCACTGCTCCACTGGATTCAAGCTAGCCTAGCTGATGAAGGGTGATACCCTGAAACTGGTCCTAGGATGCTTGTTTCCAGTCCAGGGAGGATCTGGCTTGGCGATTCGGGCTGGACTGTTCCCAGGAGGAACAGGGTCAAGACTGATTTGCATATGGCTGGGTCCAAACTGGGGTGGCGTGGTGAGCAAAACAAAATGGATTAAACTCTGCAATCTATGAAATATGGACACATATGTCCAAAAGTGTGTTCTGTGTTAATGATAAGACACACAGAACCCCACCCCCTGAAGTGGAATGAGTCTGCATTTGTATGTGCACATGCCCACACATGGATAGGCTAGACTCTTTCTATACCCACCATGTATCCTCATTAGTTACCCATGTATAATGTTTGAGTTTGTACCCTGACAGTAGCCTGTAGGGACTGTATGCAGAGGACCATTCTCACAGATTATGTTGTTTTGATGCATTCGTGCCTGATGAGTCTACCTTTTAGAAACCAGAGAGATGTGATGTATCACATAGTTTCTCAGATCTCAGTCACATTGCTAGATCATGTCCCAGAAGATGTCAGTTGACCTACCTAGTCAGTTCAGGGCCTGTGTAGGGTGGTGGGTTGGTCTGCAGATTGGGAAGTGTTTCTAGTCATGTCCCTGTACTCAATGGCTAGTATGTGCCACACTTGCGCAGTATGGGCACAACAGAATGTTCTCAGCTTGGTGTACTGACATGTATATGACTCAGACATTTTGGATGAGACTTGTGGACATTAATTATTGTCTTGTCTATTGCACCCATGCAGGTCAATGCCCAGCAGAAGAAAGGGACATGGAGAGCCATCGCCAAGAAGGTGCGTAACCTGGGGGTCAACAGCCGGCGGAGCGCCCACTGTCGCAAGAGGTGGGAGGACCTGAGACGCTGGGCCCAGAAAGTCGTGGAGGCCCAGCTAGGACTGTCCTCCCAAAGTGGGCAGGATGTCTGTTGCACCATGACACCCCTAATGGCCCGCATTCTGGTGGTGGCCTACCCAGACCTTGATGGGCGTTTGAGGGCAGCACAGCAGCCACACAGGGTGAGTACACAGCAAATTCTTGACTGTCCCATTGCCAGGTGATTGAGTGAGGTACTGACTGCTCCCCCTGACAATGAGGGATGAGCCATGTATCACAGAGTAGATGGGAGATTGTTTGTGTTGACATGTCAAGTGTATTAAACTGGTGTGACTTGCCTTTTGTACCTGGGACCTAGGACAAAACTGGGGGAAATCTACAAACTTCTTGCTCTGCAGGGAGCACAAATGGCTGTGTTCAGTGATCATTCACATACTGTTTGTTGTTGTAGTGGGTGTAATTTGTATCTAAGAGATCACTACTTCTACATGTTACAGTCCAAAGGTAAGCAGGTTATGGATCACTGTACTCTGCCATTTGTGTGTGTATTTGTGCACGTAGACATCTGTCACCCAGAAATTACTTATCTTTACTATGTGATAGGTGCTCGTGCTTCATTGCAGTCTGTGATGTGTACGTGTCCATCATACATTGTCAAATGCACATATTTGCAGATACTTACAAATGCATTTACAAAGGAGTTTTTGACACGGAGAGCCGGAGTGAAAAATCAATGACCAAAGGTCTGTTTATTTTTGCTGCAGCAAAGAGGACAGGTTTACCACTGGCATCCCAGGCCCGAAGTAAAGTGTGCTAGCATAAAGCGTTTAACAGTGATATTTATACTCATACATCAAAGGATACATAAAATGTGTAAATAATGATATACGTCATACAGATATTTTAAGGAGTTAATCAGTTTCCACACACCGGTTCCATTCCCAGCTTTGTCCTTGCCTCCCCTCTGCAGCTGCCTGACTCCCCACATTCTTGAGACCCTTCAGAGGATTACGTGGTTCAAAGGTATAGATATCAGCCTTTCCCTCCCCAAAATACCACAGCCGAGGTCAGTTAGTTATTTGAACACACAATTATAATGAGTACAGTGCCCCAGTTAGGGAAAGAAACCAGCTGCAAGCCTATGGCGTGGAACCAGGCTTATTTTACTTAAACAAATATACATAAGATAACATATGTGATAGACAGTGCGTTCAGAGACAACAAAAGCTCAAACTTACACGTGTAAAAGGAACGAAGCAATTCAAAATGGATTCTAACAATCGACCCTTTTTGAGTTTTTTTTCTTCTGAACATAATCAACGTTTGAATAGTTCTAAATTTCCTCATATATGTTGAATTTTACTCCTACTTCCTTGAAATTTGCATTCATGGGGACATAAACAACCGATGGGTATGAGCAACCAGTATCTGTAGTGAGGATAGTGGGGTCAATAGCCATTAGGGAATTTATCTCTTCTCTCTGCATCATAGCTCGATTGGTTTCTAGTATTTTCACTGGCGGAAGTTTACACAATTTTAAACAGGAACAGAGAGCAGGTAAGCACTGTACTAATAAACAACTTAATACAATAGCTATTATTATAAAAAGTATGTCTTTAAACAACCAGCCCCACCCCCCAAACCAAGACCATAACCATGATAAACTCCAATCGCCTCCTTCATATTGGCCCCCCTTTTCAAATACCTGTACTGCTTCTTTTATTTTCCCAATATCCAATTCTGTCTCTGATGACTTGTTGACAAAATAACAGCACTTTTGCTGGTACTGATGTTGGATTAAAACACATACTCCTCCTTGTTGTACTGTAATCAAGTCTAGGGCAAGCCGATTTTGTATCGCCAATTGGGCTGCAGAGTTTATCTCTATCTGTATACTTCCTATGGCCTCCCTGGTGGCATTAAATGCAATAGCTAATTCAGCTGACATATTCATCATTGCCAGTTGTAAATCGAAAATTCCAAATCCTGGAATAAGAACATGTAATACTTGAAATACCCAGTTCTTTCGCTCCTCCAGTATGGGTGTCCCTCGTTTGTACCTATGTGCAAAACTCCCCATGTTAAGGGGCTGGGAAGATGATATATTTGATATCACAGTAATGTTGGGTGCCAAATATGCCAGTGAACATATCCCTTCCCAGTTTAGAGGTAGTACTTTATATGCAGTTCTTCCACATACGAAGTACATGCCTCCCTGGATTTGTGAATTTATAATGCTGTATTTTATTCGGGGCAATCCTACACCCTCTGGGGTGTCATGCTCAGAATTATTGCAATACTTGTAATCCTCCCAGATTGTATTTAGCAATGATACATTTGCCCAGGGTGCAACATATGAACATCTAGCCGTCCAGAGGGGGCCAAGGAAAACCCGGGATAATATTACAGGTGAATTTTTCCCATTTCTATCTTGTTCTCTGGAGGGATCATATAACAATCCTTCTGGATCTACCAGAATCTCATTTTCTCCCACAGTCAGGTTCCAATAATTTACAGTGTAATTTTGATGAGTCCCATTAATTAACGCTGTCCAATTTCTGTCTATTTTCTCCTCTCCTTCAAGATCCCAATTCCCTGTTTTTATCTCAAATAACAAAGTGTAAACACACTGTTCAGGAGGGATCTTTCCCATGTATTTTGCCTCTGGGTTTTGCCCATAAAAATAGGTACCAAAACATATGGGAAACATTTTAAGTGTGGCATTCTCTCCAGGCATCGGGGAGAGCTTGTATTCTGCCTGGGTATTAGGGAGCACCGCACACCTAGGGTACCTTTGATATTCTTGTTGGTCACATCTCCAAGTGGTATTTGGTACAAGACACACTTCCCCTCTTTCATATTCGCTTGGTGATACTGGTACTTCATAAAGGCCTATAGGATCCTCAGGGTGTCTAGACAAGTGCCGGCAAATCCAGCAGTCAGTGAGACTTAATGTCTCCGCTAATTTTCCATGAACCTTTATCAATGGATGTAAGGTAGGATTTTGCAACAATGATGCAACACCACTGGACATTATACATATTAACATAAGGGTCACTAGGTACTTCATTGTTGTTTTGTAGAAATAGTTATAAGGCCACTCTTCCCTATTCTCTAGAGGGATATTTGTCCTGCCAAATGGATATATTTTCATAATTTTATTGTGCTCTCCTCCTTGGTCCTACAACCTTTCTATGATACCGTTTTACTCGTCTCAACCGCCTATGTGTGTTCAAAAATATACCCACACAATTACCAAATATGTAAATGCAAAATATTGATATCACTATACTAATAATCATATACGTATAGATACAGATAAGTAAATTTTACTTCAATGTTCACACCCACTAGGGTTCATCACCGCCGTGCTTTCCACTCTAGCAGTTAGGCTGTACTGGTTGGTCCATGAACAAGTTTTTCAAATACAGGACAATAGATGTTGGCTTGATCCTAGGTCCCTTATCTTCTCCTTTTTGAGTTTTAACTCCTGGTGAGTCTCAACTCCCAGTGAGTAAGTCGCGATACTTCAAAGTTAGTCTTCAGTATAGTTTTGTCAGTTTCGTTCAGTGTCTCAGCAAAAAATGAGGGCGGAGGCCAGCAATTTTCAACCAGATCAGTGATGTGCTTGGGTATTTAAACAGAAAAGGGCACCTTTTTTTTACCGCTGGGACTACAAACCGCACCAACCCTAATGGCTGGCCGCTTCCGTAGAACTGGTACTTGGTTTTTTCTCGCCAGTCATAGAACTGTTAACTCCATTTACCCACTGCTTGAATAGCGTTGCACAAACTGCATCCCACTATGCTTGTGTTCTCGTTGAGATAATTGTTCTAACCAATGTTCTGGTGTCGTTGCACAGGCTAGTCACCCGTGTTCCTGTTCATGCTGAAAATTTAGTCATCACAGTCATTTACAACCTCGTCGCCCAAAGTGTGCGTAACAACAGTGAGGATAGCTCGTTTTAATGCTGGTACATCAATGGCATCGGAAATGCCGGTGGCGGTGAAAGCGGGGAACTGTATTTCATGGAGGCAGGCGTGCCGTATTCTGCTGAGCAAAGGATTCCTTGGCCATTCAGAAGAGACCTCAGTTTGCAATTCCAAGCTAGGAGCTATCAGGGTGATGTAAATGCAGCTTTTCGTAGGGGTCACCACCTTACGCACCTTCAAAATTCTGTTCATTTAGATGGGCGAGGACGCAGGTTGTATCGATGAGTTTGTTGATCTTCAAACAGTAACTCTAAGTCACTGGGCTGCTGTGTCACCTCAGGAGCAGAAGTAGCACTTGAAACCTGTGGATGTGTTTCCTGTCTCCCTACTTCTCTGTAATCAGGAGACAATGGTAATTCTGCTGTTAGAGTACTTTGTAGTGGAATTGGTGCACGCTTACAGTGGCTAGCATGTATCCAGTTTTTCCTTCCTTCCACTTTCACCGCTGTCTGTGTTGCAAGCAGTACCTGGGCTGGCCCCCGCCACCTGGGCTGAAGACTGTTGGTTCTTTGAAAATTCTTTGTCATAAGCCAATCCCCTGGCTTAAAAGGGTGACCAGGGCCTTCAAGAGGAGTCGGTAGGCTGGCCTTGACCTGTTGGTGGATCAAACGCAAATCTTTAGTCAATTGTTTACAGTAATCTACAAACAAAGGATATTGCACTTCAGAAAGCTTCTTTGGTCGTGGTACCCCCCAGATATTGGCTGGCCTCCCCATGACAACTTCATAGGGGGATAATCGTGACTTGCTACTGGCAGTCATCCTGATGGACATTAATGCTAGGGGCAAAGCATCTGGCCATTTTAAGTTGGTCTCAGCACAAATCTTAGCTATTTTGCTCTTCAAGGTGTAATTATACCTTTCTACAAGGCCCGCTGATTGTGGGTGATTTGCAGCATGAAATCGATGTTTGATGTTAAGGGCGGTACAGACCTTCTCCATTACCTCATTAGAAAAATGACTGCCATTGTCACTCCAGACTAATCGTGGCAATGCGTATCTAGGAAAATATTCTTTTAGTAATATTTTGGCGGTAGAGAGGGCACCATTGTCTTTTAATGGGTAGGCCTCTATCCATTTTGAAAACATGCATACTACCACTAACACGTATTTCAGTTTGTTACACGGTTCCATGTGGATAAAATCCATCTGTATAGCTTCAAAGGGGAGATCAGGAGGGGCAAAGTGGCCAGGGGGCGTAGGGGTCCCTTTTCCTGCATTGTGCACTGCACACACCTTACAACTTTTAACCAGGTTATTAGCAGCTTTGGATATCAGAGGATTACTCCAAACATGGTCCAAAGTTGTCTTGATGCCTTGGGCACTGATGTGTGCAGGACTGTGGGCCATAGTAACCATAGCGTGTACATAACAATTAGGTAACATCCATCTTCTTCTGTCTGTGTCATCTGTGTAACAACCCTCACTGTCTAGTCTACCGTTCTTCTCCCACTGTTCCCTTTCCTCTGCTGTTGCTTCTGCTTGAATATCTCTCACACACTGCATGGTATTTTCTAGTACTTCGTTCTGGGGCTCTCCCTTGATGCTACTTTCAACATATGCATTGTCAAATGGTGCTCGTGCTGTTGCTTTCGCTGTAGCATCTGCAAAAGCATTTCCTCGTCCTATATCATCAGTAATTTTTTTGTGGGCACTACACTTAATGATTGCGACCTGACGGGGCAGGCTGAGAGCAGTCAAAAGTGTCACAATCAAGTTGCCATGCTGAATGGTAGTGCCATGTGACGTGATAAAGCCTCTATTCGCCCAGAGTCGCCCAAAATTATGAGCTACTCCAAACGCATATTGGCTATCAGTGTAGATGTTAACACTAAGATGTTCACTTATTTCACAAGCTCTGGTGAGGGCAATTAATTCTGCAGCCTGTGCCGAATTTTGCGGGATTCTATGAGATTCAACCACTGTTTTGACTGTGGTGACGGCATAGGCTGCAGTGGTCGTACCATCTGGTAACTTGAAGCAAGACCCATCTACAAACAGCTCTCCCTGTGGGTCAGATAGGGGAGTGTCTGTTAAGTCTACCCGTCCCTTGGTTTCTTCCTCAGTGGCAAAAATGCAATTATGATCAAATTCCACATTGTCCTGAGGGAGGGGTAGTAACGTAGCTGGGTTCAAGACATTGCACCGCTTTAAAGTAATATTTGGACTGAACAATGTTAATTCGTAACCCGTTAGACGAGCACTGGTGAGGTGCTGCGTCTGTGTCTTGTTTAACAAAATATCAACGGCATGAGGAACCATCACAGTGAGCGGATTGCCACCAACAAACCCTTCACTTTGTTTCACCGCAGCTGCTGCAGAAGCCACTCCTCTAAGACAAGTAGGCAAAGCTTGCGCCACAGTGTCCAAGGTGGAAGAGAAGTATGCACAAGGGCGTTGTCTCCCACCTTGATCCTGTGTCAAAACAGACAATGTACAGCCATGCTTTTCATGCACAAATAAAACAAATGGTTTGCTGTAATCCGGATTACCCAATACAGGAGCAGAGCACATCGCCTTTTTTAAATCTTGAAAAGCCTCCTCACATTTGTCAGTCCAAGGTACAGGAGAGGGCACATCTGAAAGTGTCAGAGCAGTCAATGGTTTTGCTATAAGTGAAAAATTTGGAATCCACTGTCTGCAAAAGGATGTAAATCCCAAAAATGCTCGGACTTCAGAAGGGGTGCGTGGTGCAGTCATTGTATGAACCAGTTTAATTCTGTCTGGATGTAATCTCCTTCCCTCCTTAGAGAGGAGGTGTCCTAGATAGGTGACCTCCTCTCTACAATACTGCAATTTTGGAAGGGACACCTTATGGCCCAGAGGTGCTAAATGATGTAATAATGCAACAGTATCAGTCTTACATTGTGTCATGGAATCTGAGGCAATTAAAATATCATCAATGTACTGCAACAATGCAGAGCCTGAAGGTGGATTGAATTGGTCTAATTGACGTTTAAGACATTGACTATATATGCTCGGGGACTCAACAAATCCCTGAGGAATTCTTGTCATCGCGAATGATCTACCAAAAATCGCGAAGCTAAACAAATATTGAGATTCTTCGGCAATTGGAATGCTGAAGAAAGCATTCTTCAAATCGATTACGGTGAAAAAACACGCAGAGGGTGGAATCATAGTGAAAAGACTATTCATGTCTGGGACCACGGGAAACTGGGGAATTACTATTTTATTAATTTCTCGGAGATCAATAACTAATCGATATACTGTGTTATCAGTAACTGATTGCTCACCATCTAATCTATTAGCATCATTTTGTTTCTTTACAACAGGAAGGATTGGACTGTTACATGGGCTGCTCACTATTTCCTTTATGACACCTGCATGCACAAGATCAGATATGACTGCCTTGAGCCCTTTTTCGCTTGATTTAGGTAATTTGTATTGAGGAACACGAGGTAACCGGGCACCTGGTTTGATTTTTATTACAATAGGGTCGATATCCATAATGCCTACATCATTCTTGCCTTTGGCCCATAAGCGAGGGTCTATTTCCTTAAGCTCTGGGGGTAAGTCGTATTCCTGTGAGAACATGCACCGAGTTGGGGAAACACTATCCATAGTTACATAGACACCATCCATTGAACAGTGAATAACTGCATTTAATTTCTTTAACAAATCTAATGCAAACAAGTTTTCATTGCAACCTGATGTTAAAGAGAGTGGCGTGTGTACTGTAAATGGGCCTACAGTTACTCTCATAGGTGTTGAGATGGGGCTCACCACGGGGATTCCAGAAATCCCAATTGATGTGGTATGAAGCCCAGACAGGGGAGCCCCGGGGACTGCAGAATGTGCAATAGATGTTCTGGTGGCACCAGTATCTAGAAGAAACTTATGGCCCTCTCCTTCGATTTTTACATCAATGTAGGGACCATTCTGATCTACAGGAATACTTACTCACCCCTGGCCCTGTCTGTGGCTGTCCTAATAATTGTAGGTTTCAGAAAAGAAATCATCAGCATAATATTGTCGTTCAAATGCATTGTCAAAAATATTAGTGTTACGCGGGACCTGATTCTCATTCTGCGAATTCTGATCAGTTCTACCTCTTCCTCGTCCTCGTGCATTACCTGCCGCGTTCCCTCTATGAAGTGACATACTTTGTCTTCCTTCCAGTAATGGGCAAGTATCACGCCAATGTCCATCCTGCTTACAGTAGGCACATTGGTTGATATTTAATCGGCGGTCTTGGGGTGGTGCAGATGCACCTCGGCCTCGACCCCTTCCCCGTCCCCTTGGTGGGCCACCCCTTTGCTGAGGGGTTGTATCCCGCTGGGGGTATGCCTGCTGTAATAATACCTTTTTCTTCAATTCTTTTACTGACTTCTCATTCTTTTCTAATTCTTCCTTGTACCTGCTCTCATAGTATTGTGCCATCTGTAAAATCTCTGCCTGTCCCTTCGTCATCCACGAACTCTCTGTTGCTTTTAATTTTTGTGATATTTCAGGTAGAAGGCCATTAACAAAGCGTTCTACAAATAGTGTGACACCTGTTACGGTGGCGAGGTCTTGACCGCTAAAATCTATGAAAGCTTGTTCAATTCTAGTAAAATAATCTGGGACATCTTCACCTATTTTCTGTTTATAAGTGGCAAGTTTTCCCCAATCCACAGTCTGAAGAGGTATAACAGTTTCTAACTTAGTCAATATCCGGTTAGGTAAATCTAAAATATCCTGATGCGGCAGGGTTCCTGGTGCCCTCTGTGCTTCTCGTGCTTCTAAACCCCCCCATGTATTTCCCAAAGTAGGTGCATCATCTACTCTTCTAATTTTATGCCAAACTTCAGGACCCAATAAAACACCCAAAAAATAGTCAATGTCTTTGAGTGTCATGGTTGTGGTGGAAATGGCAGTTCTAAGGTCCCGATAGAATCCAGCTGGATTCTTTCGAGGGTCTGGCAAGTCTTTCTTTATAGCCATTACCTCCTCCCTTTTCCATGGTATATGAACAAATTGGGCCACCGGCACAGGAGCTGGTCGTCCGGCGGCAGCTGCTGCTGCAACTGCAGCTGCAGTGGGCATATCAGGGTGCACTTCCCTCATTGGGTACCCCTTGTCATATATATTGAGAACATCTTCCCTGGCTATGACACAAATGCGTACTCCCTCATTTATGCTGTTACTATCAAGAATACAAGCCACACTGTCCCGCCATAATTGGTATAATTCTTGTTCATAAGGGAGAGGGGTAGAATCTGTAATACAAGACTTCCAATCCCTCTCCAATTTTTCAATCATATACTGTAGTGCTAATTGCTGTCCAAAATGTGACATCTGTTGTATTGTGTCCATAATATCGGTGTGGGTGTAAATAGGATGTGACATCCAGTTCTCTGACTGATTCTTGATAACCCGTTTTTCCCCATCCCCAATAGTGGAACGGGTACTAGGGGGCGAAATCGACTTAATAGGTGTGCTCCATATGGGTGAAAGTGAATGTTTGGCTGTGCACTGCCGGCGTTGTCCATTTGGGGTATTAGGGGCAGGGGACCTTATTGGTAACCTTGCAGTGCTGGCTGGTAGTGGTGGGGCAGGTGGCGGAGGGATTAGGACTTGAGCTATTGGGGTAGCTTGGGCTAGAGGCTGTGGTGGTTGTGGCACATGCTGCTGTAGTGGTGCACCTGGATTTCCCAAATTGTGCCCTTGCCCTTGCTGCTGTTGCTGTGCCCCCATGATAGGTTGGGCTACTGCAGGGGGTGTGTAAGGTGGAGGTGCAGTAGGGCTATTATCTAATAGCTGTAGCATTACCTCATCTTCCTCTAATGCATGTTTGGTTTCTGTTGGCTTTGATACATAACTTCCCTCCACCTGGGCCCTATGGACTCTATCTTCAGATTCAATCCCTTTCTGGGTTTGGGACTGGTGATAAAGGGCGGCCTTCTGCATGATGGTTCTCCTGTTTTCCCTCTCTATCAGTTTATCTGATTTAATTTTTCTTTTATTGGCCTCCATTTCCCATTTTCTGTATACCTCAAACATATGTTGTCTAGCCTTTTTATGAAACAAACATTCCTGTAGGTAGGTTAGTTTCTTTAAATCAAAAGACCCATCCTCTGGCCACTGGAGGTCAGGACAATGTCTAGTATACCTGCGCCATATACTATTATACAAATTATTCTCTAAACCATAATCCTTTAACATGTCCCACCCTGGTGTTCCCTCTTTTGGGATCGGTTGCTTTTTATCTAAACGTGGCGCATGATTTCGGCGAAAACAAAGACATAACCCTTGCCAACATTTCTTATTTCCCATATCTAACCTTTTAAATTTTCAAAAGACAACACACACCAAATTTCAAAATGTAACATGCACCAAAGAAAACCTTTTTCAAATGTGCACCAAAGAAAAAAAAAACTTTTTCAAATATTTACCAACTTACAAATTGCTCCAGGCCTGGGCAAATTACTCAAACAAGAAAAACACGTGTAATACAAATTGTCAAATGGTACCTTGTACAAATGCAAATTTACCAAGAACTAATCATTCCCAAAAATGATAAGTTATCCAAAAACAATTATTCTCTCAAATGCAAGTTAAAGCAGACAAGTAGCCAGCGAGGAACAGTCTTACCTGACTATCTGCTTTTTCCTGGATTTCTCTCCGGCCGCCCGTGTCAGACTAATCAGTCAAGATAAAAACCGATGTTTTCAGGGACTTCGCTGGGACATCATGAGAAAGCGGGGAGAGGCCTGCCCGGTGGATAAGATGCAGCTGCTTTTGAAACTAAGTCTTTGTGCAGGGGCCCCTGGAATCTACACCTCCGGAACGGCGTCCCCCCACTGGCAGCACGTCTCGTGACAGAGCTACTGAAGATATCCACTGGAAGGTCCCTGTTCGGGCGCCAAATTGTCAAATGCACATATTTGCAGATACTTACAAATGCATTTACAAAGGAGTTTTTGACACGGAGAGCCGGAGTGAAAAATCAATGACCAAAGGTCTGTTTATTTTTGCTGCAGCAAAGAGGACAGGTTTACCACTGGCATCCCAGGCCCGAAGTAAAGTGTGCTAGCATAAAGCGTTTAACAGTGATATTTATACTCATACATCAAAGGATACATAAAATGTGTAAATAATGATATACGTCATACAGATATTTTAAGGAGTTAATCAGTTTCCACACACCGGTTCCATTCCCAGCTTTGTCCTTGCCTCCCCTCTGCAGCTGCCTGACTCCCCACATTCTTGGGACCCTTCAGAGGATTACGTGGTTCAAAGGTATAGATATCAGCCTTTCCCTCCCCAAAATACCACAGCTGAGGTCAGTTAGTTATTTGAACACACAATTATAATGAGTACAGTGAGCCAGTTAGGGAAAGAAACCAGCTGCAAGCCTATGGCGTGGAACCAGGCTTATTTTACTTAAACAAATATACATAAGATAACATATGTGATAGACAGTGCGTTCAGAGACAACAAAAGCTCAAACTTACACGTGTAAAAGGAACGAAGCAATTCAAAATGGATTCTAACAACATGTGGCATGACTTACTTGGCTAATTGTTTGCAGGTGTAGCAAAGTACTTTCCCTTGGTAAGTGGGGAATGTCAATTGACAGGATTTGTGTGCCATCACTGCTGCTAACATTCCTTGTGCTTACATGTCTGCATATGTCCCTTTCTCTTTATGAAACATTTGTAAGCTGCAGTTTCATACTTGTTCTACCTATGTTGATAGGATGATGTCTGTTTTCCACCATATATATATGCATGTCAACCTGTTTGTGGAATTGCACATCTACAATGGGGTTACATTTTAACTTGTGCCATAGACAGGAGTGTGTCACCATTGTTTCTTGTCTGACAGATGACTTCATGCCTCATAGTATGTCATTTGTCATCTAGAACTGCAGTAGCTATAAGGGACATGGCAGGTAGGCCCAGAGTGTATAACCACTTAGTGCTTATCTATGCACTTGATGTGGACTCATGTGGAAAAGTGCACTGCACATGTGTAAGGGTTAAGAATTGTGCCCTGACTGTTGGCATGCATCATGGAGTGACTTGCAGTGATGTTGACATAATGTGTTTGGGTACAGTCATTCATCCACAGACAGACACCAGGGTTGCCATGTCTAAGATGTGGATAGTGTTGTTGCTTCTCATTGGGCAACAGGTTGAGGTCCTTCGATCAGTCCTTGCAAGTTCTGTGTATCTCCAACATGCAAAGAACAGATGGTTTGTACGGAAACACTCAGAGGATGTCATTGTAATGGGTGTCAGACATTAGTGCTGACCATCATGGGGCTTGCTGATTCATTGTTTTGTGTATTCTGTAGACATCTCTCCCAGACATTTTGAATCTGACCTCAACAATGTTCCTTTGAATGCCTCATGTGTGGACTATCTGAGTGACATTGATACTACCTCCTTTACTCTGCTGGGACAGACGTCACTTGGTGAAGTGTACATTGTTGATATGTTTCCAGTGTGACATAGGCATTTCCATGTGACCTACTCCAGGTTGTTGTACTTTTGTAAGCAACATTGCAGGATGTCAGGGCATCATTTCTCATTGTTGGTTCATTACATAAGTGCCAGCGAGATGTGTGCATGACCTTGTGTGGGATATGTGGGAGTAGACAATGGGATACTATTCTTTGTCATTAGCAAACGAGGTCTGCTGCATGTGGGTCAGCTTTGAGGGTGAAGAGGTTTCCTAGTTGTTGTATGGTTATTGTGGTTACAAGACTTCAGAAATTGTAGTTGTCTGCGATCCTGATTTTCCTGTGGGCAACTTTAGGAAATCCACATGGCATGCATGCATATTTTATGGCACATGAATGTGCCACTTAGGTGCAAGGTTTTGCTGGGGCCTACTTGATATAATGGTTTTGTTTGTCAAGCAGAGTTGTGGGTCAAGTGGAATTATAGGCATGTGATGACCCGATTCCTCTTTGTCCTTGCAGCATCAGCAAGTGGAGGAGGCAGGGCCAAGCCAAGTAGGGAAGCATCTGGCAACAGGACCTCGGGTGAAGACACCACCGACACAGAGGGACCCAGTGGCCTGGAGGGCGAGGGGAGTGCCACAGGGGAGACCGGATCATCATCGGATTCCTCCTCCAGTGGCCACTCCCTAGTGATGGCTGACCCTTCGGTGCAACCCCCTGTACCATCTTTGTCCACCACCCCCGTCCTATCACCGCCCTCTCTGTTGCTCCCCACCCAGTTGCCCATGTCCACTCACCTAAGAGGGTGGGCATCTCCTTTGCTGCAGGCACCTCCGGTCCAGCCCCCATTACCTTGTTACAATTGCATTCCTGTAAGGCATTCATGGTGCAATGGCTGGCCTACAGAGATCGTTTCAGGCACTGGTCTCCTCACTGATGGCAGCCAGACACCCCCACCTTCCGTCCACCCTCCACCTCCCTCTTCCCAATCCAAATCCTCCCTCCCCTTACCTATCCAAGGCGCACAGACAGATCTACAGACATTCACCCCAACACCCAAAAGTAGCTCACACAAACACAAGCACCACAAAACACACCAACACACACACAGAAACAACATCCACATACAGGCACAACAACACTCCCTACTTCCTACTTCCCTGGACACTCCTACTATCCCCAAGATCACAGACACTACATCAAGCGTACCGACAGGCACAACACCAACAGTCACAGGTACACACAGTACACCCATCAAACCTGCAGACACCACCCCCAGCAGACCCGTAGATGTCCACCACACGCACCACCCCTGCAGACACCACAACTACAGACACACAGACATCCAGCCAACCTGCAGGCACCACCCCAACAGACACACACACATCCGCCACTCCCACATCCCCAGAACCTCCACCTCTCGTGTCCCCAAGACACACAAATGCCCACACTCATCCACCCAGCAGACATCCACTACACACAAGCATACCTCCAATAAGCACGCATCCACAACATCCACACCTACACAATCTACAACCACTCCCTCAACCTTCAAATCCCAACCCCCTTCCGATGATCATCCCTGTGTGCCCCCAAACTTTTTTTGTCTAACTTGACCTTTGGCCTGTTCCACCCCCACCCCAGACCCAGAAGGACCCCACCCAGCACCCAGGCCATCCCTTCCACCTCCAAGGCCTCCCCTGCCCCCCTACAAGTAGCCATACCTCTTCCCAGAAGAAGAAGCCCAACCCTCAAACAGTATCATCTGAATAGGCAACAATTGTGTATTTATGTCGTCAGTTGGAGCCAGATCTGATACCTGAAAACACTAATACAGCATGCATACCACCTATTGTTCACCTGATGGCAGTATTACCCCTCCTTGCCACAGGGTCCTTCCAATATACATTGGTCATATCTGGTGGTATGTCCCAACCTATGTTCAGTGGTGTGTTAAAAGATGTCCTATCAGCAATGATGAAACACACTGACAGCTATATCAGGTTCCCCAGACGTAAGGATTTAGCCAATCTGAAGGCTAACCTCTATGGTTTTGCTCCCCTCCCACATGTTTGCCTATTTTACAGGACAATGTCTGATAATCCTTTCCTTCCGTGGTCTGGAGGTCTACACTTGTAAATGTGATCATTTCCCCAGTATGATTCAATCATGTATGATTTGCTAAGTTTCAGACATATTGAAAGCCTATGCACTAAACAATGTAATAAAACTGCTTTGACAAGACACTTGTATGTATGTGTTTGTGTAGAATGGTTGTAATCCTGAGCTGGACACTGTGTACATGCAACATATCCCTGCTTGCACACGTACCTTGGATCTTCATCATGTATTCCACATGGTCAATGAGTTTGTGACAGGTGAATTTATTGCAATGCTACTACATAAAAATATTGTGACAGAAATAAACAAATATGTAAAGTGAAGAGGTCAGCCATGGTGAATGAAATCATTGGAGTAGATGCCACACCATTGGAAGTCCAAAGTCCAGAGTACTTCTCCTATTGGAAATGGGATGTGGTTCAGGATCAGTCCACAAAGTGTATGTGTGACACATAAAGAAGGACATTAAGGAAGAGGCTTATTACTGGCAGTGGTGGGTTTCTTGCCATCCCGCACCTCCTGGATTCTTGCATGGATGTCCCCGCTTACGAGAGAGGGGGATCAGCTGCTACAGAGGCAGGGGTGTCTGTGGGTGGTTGTGACCCAGGCAAGGTCTCACTTCCTGTGGCTACCGCAGATGTACTTGGGCCTGATGTAGTTGCCCCAAAGGAAGGGGAAGATTGGTTTTGAAAAGCCCTGCTCAGGGTTGTATGGATGTCCCTCGGCACCCCTGTTAGGGAGGCCATGTTGGAATTGTGGGCCTCCATTTGTTTGCACATGCCCAATACATGTCCCTCTGCACCTGCTTAATTTCCCGGAGTTCAGTCAATACCTGCCCCATCATGCCTTGGGACTCCTGATAGACCCCCAAGACTTAGCTGATGGTATCCTGGTTGTGAGTGGCCCCAGTGGTCTCACTCTGCCAGCCCACAGCATCCCTCCCATGGACCTCCCTCCCCACCACCCCCACAAGCCTGTGCCTTTGGCTCAGGGTTCCCTCTCCAACTGGGCCCCGCAACCTCAATGTCAGGAGTGTTGGGTTGGACCTCAGGATCTAGGAATGGTGGGCACAAGATGATGGAAACTGTGCTACGTACACAGGTTGTGGGGCGTGCTGTTGCCTGTGATTTGACGCAACAGGGCTGGGAGGTGTTATGGGCACAGTGAGACTCACTGTTGCCATCTGACCAGGTTGCCAGATGTGCCAAAACCGTCCTCCTCATCCACAAGTCCAGGAGTGTTGTGATCACTGAGGGCTTCATCCAGGGGTGTTATAGTAGTCAGGTCGGTGGACTTGGTCTGCCCAGGTGCTATGCTAGCTCAATCTGTTGAGTAAGAGAGTACATTGTTATTGTTGGAGTGTGCCATCTCCCTCCAGTGGTTTTGTGTCACTGTAAGTGGAGACACTGGACATTCTTAAGTTGTAGGCTAGCCTATATTGCCATGTTACCATGGTATTGGAGTACTTGACATGACATGTGTGAAGCTTGCCTACACTATTGGACTCAAACAGCTCAGTAGATGTGCTGATCAGCTGCAGTTTCCATGAGGGAATGAAAATGACATCTTGCCAACAGTGACGCCAACACAGTGGAGAGACAACATGTGCGTTTGCCAATTCAGAGGCCTAGTTGAGTGTGATACAGGCATTACACACACATGTGTGTAGTGCTGTATCAATGTGTTTGCTGCTGCTACCAATCTGCTGATGCAGCTTATGGCCTTAGGAATACTTCGTGTACACACTTGGTAAGGTGTCATTCCTGTTCTCAATGGTTTAATCTTGGGATACCAGGTCAAAGTTGAGCTAGATAGGCAGACACATCTCTGAATTGAGCATGATCTATATTATGCTCACTCCCAGGTGAGTAAACTTCATTTGAGAGTTCACTAACAGATATATTGGGCAAGTGGACACTGGGCTGGTGGTTGGAGTTAGTGAAACGAAGCCTATTGTGCTTTGCAGTCAGGTTACTCCCTCTACTTCCCAACACTTGACAAATGGTATACTCCCACGTGAGTAAACTTCATTTGAGAGTTCACATACAGATATATTTGGGCATGTGGACACTGGGCTGTTGTTTGGAGTTACAAAAACAGGGCCTTCTGGGAGTTGCAGTCAGGTCACTCCCTCTACTTCCCAACACTTGACAAATGTTGGGCATTACATATCTGTTGCCAGACTTCAATTAGGTTGGAACATACACTTACATGTTGAGCCATACCATAAGTCCTGCGATTATTTTTTGTAATTGAAAAACTTTCAGGCAGCATTCCAACTTATGGCATGTGATGGGCCTTGGTAGCTGTGAAGTTAGGTCCAACAATACACATTGACAGTCTTACATCTCAGATACTCAGATCCTGGGTACTGAATGGTGTTAGAGTCAATGAACGACACAGTAGCAAAGGTGGAGCTGTGAGCATGCATGACATTGCAGTTTAGTGACAGTTTTTGTGTTGTAACTTACAAGACTCCACTCCCCCAGGTTTCCTGTCAAGGCCTCAGGATACCGGATGGCCAAAACTATCTCCTCCAAGGGAAAGACTTGTAATGGGGTTCTGGGAGGGCCACTGCTAATCTTGCTGGCCTCCATCTGTTGCCTGGAGGCCAGGGAATGCACCTTGCCCCTTACAGGCAACAACACACCTCGCCCCCCAACCTGTGAACCTAGCACAGTTCCAACCATCTTGTGCCCTCCAGCCTGGATCCTGAGGTGCAACCCAACACTCCTGACACTGAGGGTCCAAGACCCAGTTGGAGACGGCACTCTGTGCCAAGGATACAAGCTTGTGAGGGTAGTGTGCTTGGGAGGGATGCCATGGGCCTGCAGAGTGAGGCTACTGGGGCTGCTGTCCACAACAATACCATCAGCCACGTCTCAGGGGTTTATTAGGAGTCCCAAGACGTGATGGGTCAGGTGGTAACTGAACTCTGGGAAATGAAGCAGCTGCAGAGGGAAATGATGCAAAAAATGTATGATCACACTTCAAATATATTCACCCTAATGGGGTGCTGAGGGACATCCACAAAACCCTGAGCAGTGCTTTTCAACCACCACCCACCCCTTCCTTTGGGTCAAATAACTCAAGGCCAAGTGCATCTGTAGCAGCTACAGGAAGTGAGGAATATGTTGCATGTACAATGTGTCCAGCACAGGATTACAACTAATACACACCAACACATGCATACAATTTTTTTTATTACATTGTTCAGCACATAGGCCCTCATTATGATATTGGTGGTATTTTTCAAATACCACCCTGTGACACCCGCCAACATACCGCAGCGGAGGCAAACATCTACCTGCCAGATTATGACACACACACACAAAACCGACAGAAACCAGCCACAACCACAAACCCGCCAGACCTAACGAATGCGAAAAAAAACAGGACTAGCATCCATACTGTTACGCCAGCAAAACAACGCCCTCCAAATAATGACCCACAAATCACCACAGCAGACATTCAACGGCGGTAAACCATTGGCGGTGCACACCGCCGCGGCACAAATGGCCACCCAAAACCAAAACAAGCCAACTTTGGCCAGGCCAAACAACCCACACCTGACACACACACACACACCCCACACATCCACCAACAGCACTATAAAACACACCCCACATCACCCATAATCCTTTGCAAACACAAGAAGACCGCAGCACCTTGCCAGGCTAATCCCAGAGATATCTGCACACACACCACAACTACCCATTCATCCGTCATGCACCACACACCACACACCTCACCACATCACTCAACACCCTCTGCACAACAGACATACCACACAACACCCATGTCTCCACAAAGACACCCCTGTTTCACTGATGAGGAGTTGACGTTGATGGTGGAGGAATTAGTCAGGGTAGAGCCACAGCTGTTTGGAGCACAGGTACAGCAGATCTCCATTGCCAGGAAGATGGAGCTATGGTGGAAGATCGTGGACAGTGTGAACGGCGTGGGACAATACCGACACACAAGGGATGACATTCGGAAGAGGTGGAACGACCTATGGGGGAAGGTGCGTACCATTGCAGCAAGGCACCAGCTCGCCATCAGGAGGACTGGCGGTGGACCCCCACCTCTTCCCCCACAGGTGACAGCATGGGAGGAGCAAGTCTTGGCACTACTGCATCCTGAGGGCCTCACTGGAGTAGCCGGAGGACCGGACACTGGTGAGTTACCAATACCAACCTACGACCACCCATACCTGCATGCCATGTCACCCCCTTACCCCTCCATCCCACACAGTGCACCTTCCCAATTACCACATCTAAATGTCTACCCCTGCATGCCAAACCCACTGCAAGCACATCCCTCCCAGCTCTGCATGCACACCCACCAGCAAAGCATGGACAGCATGTAGAACTACCAATCCCACAATCCATCACCATACACTACCAAAGGTGGGAGGACAACACCAATATCACTAGGAAAGGTAGAAATGCGGAATATGTGACAGACAGTTACCCTAACAAATCACTTACATACCCACAGGTGCCCCAGCTAATGTCAGCGTTGAGGAGGTGCCACAGCAACCCAATCCCCCACCAGAAGATGCCCTCAGTGATGACAGCAACTCTAGAGATCTTGATCTGGATGAACTTCCTGGGCCATCTGGGACCACTGGTCAGTCGGCTACCTCATCCCACAGCCAGTGCACCACAGCCCCCTCCCTCAGACTCAAACACCACTGCAGCCCGCCAATGCCCCCAAACCTCTGTCCCCAGGACACGTCAATCAGTAGTGTGCCCACCTGTACAGGGACCCAAGTCGACACCACACAGGCAAGACGATGAAGGTCCTGGTGTAAGTGGGAGTGGGCACACCATTCAGGGGACACAGCCACAGGGGGCCAGGGACAGTCGGAGTACAGCTGTACACCAGGGGGAGGCCAGGCCCATAGAACCGACTGCCCAGGAGGCACTCACAGATGTCCTGGGGGCATACCAACAATCTCAGGGCAGGATGGGTCAGGTGGTCAACATCATGTAGGAGAACCAGTGGCTGCAGGGGGAACACCATCAGGAGGTCATGCAACAACTGCAGGCCTTGAATACCACCATGGCCTCCATTGCAGGGGTGCTGAGTGACATGGCGAACATCATGCGTGAGTACACAATACACCAGCGGGCCCCTTCCACTAGCCAGTGTAGTAACCAGCCCTCCACATCTGCTGCAGCTAGTGGATAGGAGGCCCTGCCACTGGACTCACAGGCCACCAGCACACCTCCCCCTGCAGAAGGTGAAACACCTCACAAATGTTCCCTGTGACCAAAACAGACACCAGAGACAGCTGCCGAGACCAAGACCACCACCAGGAAATGAGCCCCTCCAGAATGTCCACCTTGTGTTTTACTGATTCCCCTTGTTCACTTTGGACTACCATTGCTCCTCTTCTTATGGACTCTGGACCTGTGCTAAAAACAGACTGGGCCACTACACTGGACTTTTCCCAAGCATCCCCCCACTCCATTGCACTTTCCATTGTTTTTTGTTATTCAAATAAACACTCTTGAACACAACTTGAGTAATAGTGCTTTATCAGAGAGAAATGTGCAATGTATTGAACTGTATTGAGCTGCATTATCCTGTGCAAATGTTCTGTAATGTGTGAATCCATCCGACAAATGTGTCTCAGCAGTCTGTAGACATCACATCAGTACACTGTTGTAACATCTGCAATAAGGGAAGACATAGGTGACAGTCAATTGTGATGCAAAGGTAGTGGCTGGTGCAATACAACAGCCACACAGCACTGTACTAAAATGGAGACATGTATAGATCAACAGTCTTACCTGAGTGTCATTGGATGATATGTGTCCTGTTGTCCACATCCTCCTCCTCTTCCTCCTCCTCACTGTCCTCAGTGTCCACTGCTGCCACAGGTGCATTGTCACCCCCCTCCTCCTGCAGATAGGGCACATGGCGTCTGAGGCCCAAATTGTGCAGCATGCAGCAGACCACCACAATTTGGCAGACCTTCTTAGGGGAGTAGCATAGGGATCCACCTGTTAAATGGAAGCACCTGAACCTGGCTTTCAGGAAAATGAAAGTGCATTCCACAGTCCTCCTGGTACGCCCATGTACATCATTGTACCAATTTTCAGCCTCTGTTCTCGGATACCTAACAGGGGTCAATAGCCAGGACAGGTTTGGGTAGCCAGAGTCACCTGGAAGAAGTGAGTGACACCCATTAGCCATGCACACTGGCATGGGGCATGACTCCAGTAGGCATTCACTGACATACATTGGGTGGGGACTCAAACTCACCTATAAGCCACACTCTGTGCCTCTGTAGTCGTGCCATCACCTGTGGGACGCTGCTATTCCTCAAGACATAGGCATCATGCACAGATCCAGGATACTTGGCACTGACGTGGGAGATGTACTGGTCAGCAAGGCACATCATCTGGACATTGAGAGAGTGGAAACTCTTCCTGTTCCTGTACACCTGCTCATTTGCCCTGGGAGGGACTAAGGCAATATGAGTCCCGTCAATGGCCCCAATCACATGTGATATGTGTCCCATTGTGTAGAATCCAGCCTTCAGAGTGGGCAAATCATCAACCTGGGGGAATGCGATGTAGCTGCTCATGTGTTTGAGCAAGGCAGCCAAAACCCTTCCAAGCACAATCAAGAACATTGGCTGTGACATTCCTGCAGCCAAGCCCACAGTCACCTGGAAAGAACCAGTTGCCAGGAAATGGACCACTGACAGTACCTGCACAAGAGGGGGAAGTACTGTGGTGCTACGGATAGCAGGTATCAGATCAGGCTCCAATTGTGCACACAGCTCTGTGATTGTGGCCCTGTCCAGGCGATAGGTGAGTATGATGTGCCAGTCCTCCAGTGTAGCCAAGTCCACAAGGGGTCTGTACACAGGTGCTTACCTCCTCCTCCTATTCCTCCACAGTGATTGGTATCTAAGTGAGCCAAAAGTGAAATGGGTGTGAAATGGGTGTGACCACAGGACCTATGGACACACAACACCACAGTACACCGAGCATGTATGTATATAGGACACTAGAATAGTCTAGGTGTGTACAGTCAACACCAATGACGCATATATAATTTCAAGACATGAGTACTAGCAGTAGGGAATTGCAACCGCCTGTCCTTTATGCAGGGACAGGTGGAAGTGACCTGACTACTCCGGTGTTAGGCGTCATGGCGGAAGGAGGTCTGCACATCTGTGCTATTCCTCATTGGCTAACATAAGGGCTCTGTGGAGTGCAGGAACCAATGATGATCAACGCCGGCAGTGACGGTGTTCATCGCCACAGACGTGACCGCCATTTTCTTTCTACCACTTCACTTGATTCGTGACTTTCCACTCAACAACATCTCCACTGCGTGTTCTGCTGTGACCTGTGTCTGGAACCTGCCATGGTCCGTGCTACAGGGGAAAGGGCCCCAGCCTTCACGTCGGAGGAGTTGGAGGAGCTCGTGGATGGGGTTGTACCCCTGTATGGGCAGTTGTATGGGCCTCCAGGCCAACAGGTGAGTACATCATGGGTACGTTGCATGCGACATGGCTGCATGTATATGTCTGTGTGTGCCAGCAGTGTGTAATTTGGGGGGTATGACTTCAGGCAATGTGAATGCAGAGGTACCGGCCATGTGTGTGTTTGATGAGGGGCAAATGAAGTATATAAGCCATTTGGGTACAGGCTGGATTGTATGGTTCATGGTGTCCTTCTGTCTGTGTTTCCTCTGCAGGTCAGCGCGCATCAGAAGAAGGGGTTATGGCTTGCCATCGCCAAGGACGTGCGAACCCTGGGGGTCCATAGCCGGTGGAGCACCAACTGCAGGAAACGGTGGGAGGACCTGAGGCGCTGGGCCCGAAAGACCGCAGAGGCCCAGCTGGAGACGGCCTCAGAACGAGAGAGGGGTGCCTGTCGGAGCCTGACCGCCCTAATGGCCTGCATACTGGTGGTGGCCAATCCTGAGTTTGATGGGCACTTGAGGGCAGCACAGCAGCCATAAGGGGTTGAGTACAAACTGTGTGGTATTTTGTATATGTTGCCTGCCATGGTGTTTGGGTGCAAGGTTCTAGTCAGTGGATGCCCCACTATGCCAGTTTAGCCATTCCTGTGTGGTCCTGCTTAGCTATGTAGGGTGGTATGCATTTTTTGGAATGCAAGGTGGCTAGCATACCATGGCAGACAGGGCTTAGTTGGTCCCAGCCGGTGTGCAGATGGTAGTGTCTGGGTTCCTTCCTGCTGTAGTACTTAGGCAATGGTTTGTCACTGTGGTCCATAATGCCCAATGTTAGTCCCAGGAAGGGATTGTGATGTGTATGCCATCTGTGCTGTTGTGATTGACCCTGTGCTCCCTTTCTTTTTCCCCACCTTCTCTCCTTTTGTCATCCTGTCCATGTGTGCATTAGCATCATCTGGCGAAGGGTCAGGGGCACTGGCAAGTAAGGGAGCTGAAGCCCAAGGGACCCAGGAGGCAGAGTCCACCGATGCCGAGGGGACCAGTGGGTTGGGGGTGAGGGGAGCACCACGGGGGAGACTGGAGCAACGACTACAGACTCTGATTCCTCCTCTGATGGAAGCTCCCTGGTGGTGGCGGACCCCTCTGGGACCACCCCAGCTACAAGATCTTCTGCCACCCTGTACCAGCACCACCCTCCCACTAGCCCCCCACCCAGTTGCCCGTGCCTGCTCACCCAGGAGGGTGGGCGTCTCCTTCGCCCAGGCACCTTAGGCCCTGCCTCAGTCACCCTTGCTGCCCTCAGTGAGGAGGCTATTGACCTCCTAAGATCCATCTCTGTAGGGCAGTCAACCATAGTGAATGCCATTCAGGGGCTGGCATCCCAGATGCAGCAATGCAGTGCCTTCCTGGAGGGCATTCACGGTGGCTTGGTTGCCCTACAGAGATCGTTTCAGGCTCTGGCCTCCTCTCTGACGGCAGCCAGTGTCCCTGGTTCTTCCGCTCCCCCCTCCAACTACCTGTTCCCAGTCCCATATCCCTCTCCCCCAACCCATCCACACACACACAATCTGACAAGCATGCACACAGAACAACAGACAGGACTCACACAGACAAACCCAGGCACCACACTTCATAACACAAGCACACACACAGCCAACAACCAGATGCACACACAACAACAGCCACTGCCTACATTGTCTGCCCCTCCTCCTCCTCTCTCACAGTCACATCAGCACTCACACCTGCGTGCACTGCATCATCAGTCACAGATCCTGGCACCTGTACAGCCTTGCCCAGAGTCACCACAACAGCAGACACGCAGACATGCACCTCACACACCACATGTGCAGTCACCACCACTACCACCATCACCACTTCATGCAGCCCACCCACCTCACTTGCAGACACCACCACAACATACATCCACAAGTCCTGTTTGTCCTCCTCCACCCTGTCTGCCCCCTCCAAAGACACATAAACGCTCCCACTCAGACACCCAACAGCCATCCACCTCACACATGCACACTATCCATGCACCTGCACCCAAGTCTAGCACACCTCCTCCTCCGACAACCACTCCCACTTCCTCCACTCCCATTCCTCCTTCAACACCCCGCCCCATTGGTCCTAAGAAGCTTTTCCTTTCCCGCTTTGACCTCTTCTCTTCCCCAGCTCCTGTCCTGCACGTAAGAGGAAAGTCCACCCCCAGCCCAGTACCTCCAGCTTCCATTCAACTCCTGCTCCTCCCCCTAAGAGTTCCCCCGCCACTAAGGGGAACAAAAGTGTCACTCTGGTCTCCGTCCAAAGGCCACTCCTCCGCCCTCTACACAGAAGGGCAAGGTCCCACCCCCTCCCAAACCCAAGCCCAAGGACCCTCCTCCCAAGAAACCCCCCAAAACCTCATGCCCCCTGAGGTGTCTGTTTGCCATCTCCATGATGCCCCTGCCCAGTGGAGTGCCTAGGCAGTCAGGAGTCAAGTTGGGTCTTGGACGTTGCCCTGTGGCCTTTAAAAACTTTGGACTGGTCAATTACCCTTTCTGTACATATGCATATATCCCTTTTAACAATTGAGGTCGCTATTACCACCTAATTACAGTGGTTGGACAACAGGTATGTGTCCTGGCTTTCTTTGCTCTTGGGGTATGTTGCTGTTGATTTACTCTACAGATTGTTCTGGGTGTGCGGCATGTGTGTTTGGTGTGTGTTGTGTATGTGTGTGTGTGTCACTCTCCCCTCCCTCCCTTGTGTGCTAGGGGGCAGTACTCACTGTCGTCGTCTTCGTTGGCATTGGTGCTCCTGGACGGCCATCGCGTGGTACAGCATCAGGAAGAATTCCAGTTCAGGTTCCACGGCGGCCGCAGACTCCTCTGTGTCCCTGGAGGTGAGTGTCTCTTTTTATATGATGTGTTTCCGCCAGGCTTTTGGTGGCGATGCTAACACCCCGGAAATCCTGGCGGTCTGCTATGTAATGATTTGGTGGGTGGATCCTTGTCTGCCGCCAGCCTGTAGGTGGCTACCGCTGTGGTCAGTGGCCATACCACACTTGTGGTTGGGGTGGTACTTTGGCTGTCTATGGGAGGGATCACCGCCATGGTCATAATTTGGCGCTCATTAACGCCAGCCTGGCGACGTTACTACTACCGTCGCCTGCGTGGCGGTCACCTGACCGCCGATGTCATAATGAGGCCATAGGCTGTAAAGATGTCAGAAACAGAGAAATTCAGACATCACCATATCAGGCTGTATAGGCCACCAACTATACTGGTAAAGATCCCCAGAACATTGTAGGAATGGACATATAAGACATTGACCTGTTAAATAGGCAAACATGGGTATGGTTGATGTCATCAGCTGAAGTCATATCCCCTAGCTCTCAAAAGGAAGCCCATCTCATATAATGCAACACCTAGACAGATGGCAGTACAACTGTCACTGATCACAGGGTCATTATAATCCAGTGCTACTGCATCTGGTGGTAAGACACAAACAAATGTCAGTGATATGCCACAGGCACTTTGGCCTACAAAGATGAAACACATTAACAGCTGCAAACAGTTCAGACAAAAAGAGTGTTTAGCCAATGTGAAGGGGAGCTGACATGATTTTGGCCTACAACAACATTTGTAATAACCACATGATGACACACATGAAGCAGCATTGCCACCACACAACAACAAATAAGTCCAACGGAGTCTTCTGCACTTCCATCCTATCACTGTACAAGCTCCTCTTGACACAGGTCTTCTACACCCAAAGACTCTGAAATGCCCAAATGAAGATCTCATGGTGAAGGTACCTGAACAAAACAAGGAGTATAGTTATGAAACCAAACATATTACACAAGTCACATAGCAAACGCCTGGAGAACAGAGTCTGTTTGAAAAATCTGACACAAACAAAGCAATATCATCAAAATATGAATGTGTCAAAAGCTTCCTCATCAGACACTCTTTGGCACATCAGACACTCTTTGGCACATTTTACCTGAGCATCAGCTCCCTATTTCCAAAAATATACTCCACACATTATCACAACTACTGTTCATTATACAGTCAAAGTAATGACATCTCAATACATACTTACACTCTTGAGAAGAAGCAGTTGATGAGATCTTGTCACAAGTCAGCTCCTTTCTCTTCACCACCATCATCTCATTTGCCAATTTTAAGGATTCTTACCCGGTGGCACCGGAGGCTCCCCCTCCTCTGGAACGTAAGGGATATTCCTCCACAGGGCGATGTTATGGAGCATACAGAATGCAGCATGCCACGGTGATGTGACACATCTTCCCGGGTGAGTAGAGGAGGGCTCCCCCAGTTTTGTCCAGACAGTGAAATCTGGCCTTCAGGATCTCAAAAGCTAATCCATTGCCTGCAGTGTTCTTCCATGGGCCTTATTGAATCATACTTCCTCTGGCTTAGTTGGATTCCTCAGCGGTGTCAACAACCTAGGACGGTTGGGATATGCTGAGTATCCTGTTTTGGAATGAGGCATAAGTGCCACAATGAGTCACTCCCTTCATGATTGTAGCACCTGACATTGTACACACAAAATCAGGAGAGATGTGACTTACCAACTAGCCAGATCCTCTCTGGTTGCAATTCTGACATCAGCTAGGCTATGGTGCTGTTCCACAGTATAAAGGAATTATGGGCTGAACCTGGAAACCAGGCACAGACATTTGAGATGTAGCGATCTGACAAGCAGACAACTTGCACATTGATAGAATGGAAGTGCTTCCTGCTGCGATAGACTTGTTCGCTGGCCTGTGTGGCACAAATACAATATGGGTGCCATCAATGGCTCCCACCACATGTGGGAGTTGACCAAAACCATTTTCACATTGGCTAAATCCTTAGATCTAGGGAACATGATATAGCTGTCAATGTGTTTCATCATTGCTGATAGCACATCTCTTAGCACACCACTGAACATGGGTAGAGATATACCACCAGATATGGCCACTGTATATTGGAAGGACCATGTGGCCAGGAAGTGTAATATTGCCTTATCTTTAACAATGGGTGGTATGCATGTTGGATTGGTGTTTTCAGGCATCAGATCTTTCTCCAACTGATGACATAAATCCATAATAATTTTCCTATTTAGACAGAACTGTTTGATGATGTGATGTTCTTCCATTGTTTGAAGGTCTGGCAATGGACCTCCCTCTCCCAGGGTACCTATTTGTGGAATTAATTAAATTGGAGGACTAGTCACTGTGTCCACACCAATATACCTGATGAATAGGACCAAAATCATGTGAGAAAGCATTACTGACTGGAAATAAATTACAACCAATACACATCAAAGCTGTCTACTACTCAAGGGCCATATGTGAGTCCCATTGTTGTATACACATGTGACATCACCCAACTACCTCCTCCTCATGTGTCCCTGGAAATGTAACAGTCTGTTCCAACCGCCAAAAATACCATCACCGCCGGTGGATGGTGCACCTCCATAATATGCCATCTGTAGCCAGCCACACACTACATTGGTGATTGTGTAGGAGAACCTACACAACAAGGCTGCTTTAGATTATTTGTGATGATCACACACATGTTGATGTTGTGGCACATTTAACAGGGCCCAATACTGTATTTACAACGGGCAAAATGGCCGATGCCTGACCTAGCTCACGGGACATTAGGAACCGCCCACAACCGCTGGTGGAAGTTGACCACATGGTGGGAGGTCTCAACCGCGTCAGACACAGACATATGCTAATGTTGGTGACCGTGATGGTCATGTGCCAATGGAAGTGCCCGTTGGCGGCGATGCCCATGTACATAGCGTACATGTATGCCGTGTTTTGCGAAGTCACTCACTTGACTCCTGACACTGCTGCCATCAACATCTCCACCACTTCAGCTGCTGTGTGCCGCCTCTGGGAGCAATCATGCCACGTCAAGCAGGTGAAAAGGCACCTGCCTTCTCTCCTGAGGAGCTGGAGAGGCTCATTGAGGAGGTCATTCCCCTGTATGTTCATCTCTATGGCTTACCAGAGGAGCAGGTAAATACTTCTTATGCATTTTGGGCGTATCACTACCGTCTCTCATCCCTGAGCCTCTACAACATTCAGTGTTGTAGCAATGTTGTAGCCAATGACTATTGCCTTTTACTTTTGCAATCTGAGTAGGGTATTCCCAGCAGTACCAATCAAGCCAATGGCCCAGAGGATGAGGGGAGTGCCACAGAGGACACAGGATCAACATATTCATCTTCGGATTCTTCCTACAGTGGCCACTCCCTAGTGGTGGCGGACCCATCAGGACCTGTACTTGTTCCATCCTTGTCCGCCACCTCCAGTTCCATCTCCTCCCTCCCTGTTGCTCCCCACCCAGTAGGCCGTCCATGCTCACCCAAGAGGGTGGGCTTCTCCTTCGCACCAGGCACCTCACCCTCTGCCCCTGTTACCACTGCTGCCCTGAGTGAGGAGGCTATTGACCTCCTGAGAAGTATCACTGTGGGTCAGACTGACATTCTGAATACTATCCAGGTGCAGGGCACCCAGCTTCAGCAGGTGGTGGCGTACCTGGAAGGCATCCATACTGCCATGTCTGGCCTACAGAGATCTTTTCAGGCTCTGGCCTCCTCACTGATGGCAGCCTTCCACTCCCCACAATCCTACCCCAACCACCTACCTCTTCCCCATCTAAAATTCCTCTTCCCCTACCTGACCAAAGCACACACACATCCATACGCAACCACCTCAACATACACAAGCAGCACACATCACAACAGGCACCACAAGACACACCGACATGCAAGCACAGAACAGTCACTTGCACAGACCACCACACCTACCATTCCCACAGACACCACCCCATCCCCACAGACCCACAAACCACACACACCATACCCCCAGATACCACCCCAACACCCACAGACCCACACACACACCATACCCCCAGACACCACCCCAACACCCACAGACCCACACACCACACACACCATACCTCCAGACACCACCCCAACACCCACAGACACAGCCACCACTCCCACCTTAGCTATCCCCTCCACCTCACAGCCCCCCAAGAAATACAAACGGCTACACTCACACATGCAACAGACACCACCCAAACCCAAGCATACTTCAGACACACACACCAGCAGCAACAACACCCACAGCCAAGAGAAGAACTTCCTCAACCTCCCAACCCCTACTCCCTTCTGCAGACCCTACCTGTTTTCCCAAAGAAAGTTTCCTGTTTGACCTTGCCCTTAGCCCTGTGAAGCCCCTTCCAAAACCAAAAACACCCTGTCCACATTCCAACTCATCTCGTCCAAATCCAGGTCCTCCCCTGTCACCCAGAGACTAGCCATACCCCTCCCATCCCAAGAAGAAACCCACCCCTCCCAAAGTTAAGCTCACCCCTCCCAAAACCAAACCCACCCATCCTAAATCCGACCCCTTTCCCTCAAGGGGGATCACTGAGGTGCCTGGCATGGCCACTTGATGCCCCTTCCTGTGGAGGTTCCTATGCTAGTGGCCAGTGAGTCAAGTTGTGGTGCACAGCAGTGCACATGGCCTTCTATTTGTAGACTGGCCGTTGGCCTTAATGCATTTAAAAGTTCTGTTAATAAACCCAAGCTGTTTTTTGGGTACACATTTGTCCTGCCATTACTTTTCTACCTTTTTGCTATTCCTAAGTAATTTGTGACGTATGCCTACATTTGTGTTTGCTTCATCCTGCTTGCTATTCCATTTGCTGTGGTTGGCAAGATCTGATTTTGAGAGCAGTGCTGGTGTCACCCAGGACAAGGGGAGATGTTCAATGGATTAATATCTGGGTGGTAATCCAATTGGGATGTCTTTGCATTGTGTGTTGTTTGATATGGTATCTCATCTTGGCTTGGCCAATGTCAATATGCATTGGATTAGCTTTGTCCCCCTGATGTAGCTTGGAGATTCATATCATGTGTGCAAACTAGAGTTTTGTTTGTCCTCACATGGAGGGTGTTCAATTGTGCTACCTTCCTTTACATTTAACTGACCAGGTGTCCATTTTCATGTGCTTCATCTACATGTGTGACCTATGCTGTTGCTGTTGTAGTTGCTTTCTTGACTTGCACTTACACATTTGGCAGTTAGGCATGTCACTTGGCTAGACTACTGATTGTCCCTGAGATACATGAAGGCCCAGTTCCTATACAAATAGAGTTTTAGTGGCATGTGCAAAGTGAGATGTGTCCCAGGGCACCATACTTTCTGGGATCCCCCTGATGCCACCATCCTTTTTCTGCAGGCAATGTTTACATTGTGAGCATTGTATATTTGTCTCTCAAGATATTGTGTATCCTATTTACCTTCCATTGTCTTGCAATGTGGATGAGATGTGAGGGTCCATTACAGAGATGTTACATGGAAAGGGGTGTTTGGGTTAAATGACACATCCATACATATGTGTCTTCAATATCATGACAGGCCATGGCATGTGAGCAATGTGAGGCTGTCAGTTCATTTAGTAGGTGTGATGTTGATGTGGTGTTGCTGTAGTGTGACATAATGTTATGTACACTTCAGTGTCCCTGAAATTGGGATGTGCAGATGTGTGGTTTTGTGGAGTGTAGCAGTGCAGTCTCAGTGACCTGCCCAAAGGGGGCATCATGGGGCTGTGATTGGGTCATACGTACATCACTGATCCAGGACACATGAGATTATACTTGCTCTTTGGAGCACAGCTACCATACCTGGTCGATGGTGGCACGTTGATTTGTAGTGGTGTTTGGGGAGACGGGTAGGTGTTTGTCTAACTGTCAGTTGCATCCACACCAGCATTGATTTTGGGCTCCATCTATAAGCAGCAGCAGCGGCAGGACATGAAGGATTGGTTCCGTGGCAGCACAGAATGTGTGACGCTGCCTACAGGTGAGTTCCTGCCTTTTATCTCTCCGTTTCTGCCAGCTGGGACGTGTGGTTGAACAGCCACAGTCATATCACCAGAAGGCAACATTTTATCTTTCCGGCGGAAATAGAGGCTCCAACAGCCTCATTGGCCTATCTCGTGGCCGTGGCCGTCTGCACTGCCTGGCGATGCCGGAGGGACCGCAGAGGTCTTTCGTCTATGGAACTGCATGTATCATAATACAGTGGTCCGACCGCCAACCCGATGGTGGTCGGACTGCCGCTGCCATGGAGGTCCACAGACCGCCAAACCCATAATCAGGCCCTTACTCCCTTTACCTCCATACTCCCTTCTCAGATTATGTGTCCAGTCTTCTCCTTCCCCACTCTCACACCACCAACTGAAACAGAGGGACAAGAGTCACCCTCAGTTCAAAACCACGCCACACCTGAGGTAAACATCTGCTTTATGCTGCACTTGCAAGCAAGTTTATGTATAGAAGCATGAGTGGGTCCTGTGACAATAAATGTGTGGAGTCATTAAGAGCAAAGTTGTGACTTTGTACCAATAGCAACCCGGCGGCCAACCTAGTTTACTGTTAACCCATGCTGCTTGCAGACTTCAGTCAGGCTCAATCACATAGCAAGTTAAGCCCAGATGTGATTTCTAAACTTTTGTGCAGTTATTAGAAAATTAAAGCTTTTTTAGATTCTCATTAATTTTGCCTCTCTTGTGAGATCAGCATGAAACATGAAGCGCCTGCACTGGACATAACTTGCTAGCAGCCTGCTAAATTCCATTCAGACTTATTGAACGGTGCTAAGGTTAGCAACAAAAAAACTTTTTGTCTCCCTTTAAGTTTGCCCTGAAGGATCCGCACAAAACTTGATACGCCAGCATTAAACTAAACATGGTAAATGTGTGCTAAATTTCCTGGAGATTGGGCTAAAAGCATCAACGTTATAAGCAAAACAAAAACATCTTTTTAATGTAAACTACAACTTAAAATGGCAGTCAAAATACCTAATTTTACATAAATTCACAAATTCAGGTTGCATGATTGCACAAGTTTTAGACTTAAAAATAGATTTTTTCTCAGAACAAAATAAATCTTAGCCCTCTCTTACACCCTACTACAACAGTGCTCATTATGCCTCTCCATTCCCTACAAATATTTTCCATCACGCTAATTTGTGCAAACATCTGGAGTGAAGGAGAAAAACAAATACTTTCAAAAGTACCAATTCCTTTTCTCTAAACATTCATACTTGATTGACAGAATTTAAGAGTTTTAAGCTCACAAATTCAACTGCTAAAATATCTAGGAAATGTCCACCTACACTTCTTTGTAACCCAGATATCTCAATAACTACTGAACAGATTTACATCAAACCAAAAAAAGATCTGTTGTGAGTAAGGTTTTAGTTTCCTGCCACATTTGGAGTAATCCTATTCAGTATGTTTTGCTGATACCAGAGAGAAAAAAATCCTATGGAAACTACTCGGCAAAACACTTCTTCTTTGACCCCTTCAGCTCCCACCCTTAACTTCTCTCCTCTGGATGAACCTGCAGAAAATATGACATGCCAAAATGTAGCAGATGTCCCAAGCAAATGCCAATTTTTATACAGATATTTCAGATGGCGCCAATTGCATTAACAAATCAAAAAAAGACCCTTTCAATACAAAGTATGACTTATCCATAACTTTACAGTCACTATCAGCCATGTGCAATGAGGGGGTGGTCACATGGGCTGGCTATGACCTGGCAGTGTGGCCTACCTACTGTGGGAGGCCAACCACCACTGTGCCTGGCCTTTGGGGATGCACAGCGGGAGATGGCCTCAAGGCATAGCCTGCACACCTAGCATCATTCTTCAGTTATTACAATCTGACAGTATTTAAATGCCAGTGTTTCAAAACGAATAGTTTTTAAAGAATGATTACTATGATGTTTACTAAAATAGTTTTATTTTTTCACAAATAAAACTTGCCCTAAAAATGAACCATTTTGTGTTGTGTTGGTTTTTTGTGTTAACGGGCGGTAAAAAATATCACTAGCACTAGTAGGGGAGTAAATGGAGAAGAAAAACAAATCAATGGTGGAAGTATTTATTGTCGACTATCAGCTTCTGTTGTATGAAGGTATTTTCGCTTATGGCATCATAAATGAGCTTTGCAGTCCGTATAACAAAGTGCCATTCCTACGATTTCAATATTAACTTCGAACTCTTCCTCCTGTTGCATCTGTGCTAAAATGGTAGGAGGTCCCTGGTTGCTGGTCGGCTTCCATTTTGTCTGGCCTCCTCTTTCACCATGGTGTATGTCATACCTAGATCTTAAAAGGTGGAACAGGGTTGTCATTAGTACCTTTCAGCTTTCTCCCAGCAGAGGTATTGCTCACAGATATTGTAAATGGCTTTAAGAGCATTTACTTGTTTTCATTGGTGGATGGGTGAAGCACGGTTCTTTATGCGCTGTACCTCATTGCCTGAGTCCACAATGTGATGGCTTCCTTAGATGTTGTAGCAGTGGCTGGTGAAAGTGCAGGATGCAATTTAGTTGTCTGGGATGGGCCTCCAGATGGCCTAGCTGTGAAGCCACCCCATCTTCTCTTTCAGTGTAAGCCATAGTCCCGCAAAACTGAAATGAGTTACTTAGGTAACTCCTCTAGAAAACGGAATCACTGCCCTAAAACTGGGCCCGTTTCCTTTCTCCAACAGGAATTATTTGATGCAGTGGATCAGTACAAAAATCTTTTCTTAACAGAACACTATGTTGCTGCAATTTTGGATGACGACATTTTGAGACAAGTCTTCCTGCTTGCAGTTCCTGGGCTTTCACTTCTTATCATGCAAACTCGTCAATTTTGGGAACACTTCAGTCTACTATTAATACGTAGTATTTTTATACAGCTGATGTGTTTTTGCTGATTTAAGCTTGCAGACCTCGAGTGGAAGCCTGCAAACTCCAGACAGGCCACCCCACCTATGTCTATGGCTTCTTGAAGTAGGACTTCCTGTCTTTGGCTTTCAGTCTTCGGCTTCCAGGCCCACAAGTACACAAAATTACAAATACATTTCTGTTTGTTGTGCTGCGTGGTCAGCATCTATCTCGCTGCAGTACATGGTCAGTAGGCCTGGCGCCTGCTGGTACTTTGTGGACCACAACAGTGTGCCCATACAGGAGATGAGCTCCTGTGTTTGTGCTGGTGTGCTGACCCTCTCTTGTACCACATTGATTCTGTAGTTCTCTTGCCTCTAATACTACTGCATGCACCATTTCTGGAAAGTCTTTTTTTGCTGCAGTAGGTGTTTGTTAAACCCATGTCCCTCCCAAATTGCCTCTATTCAAACTTCGCTTGATGAAACAGGAACTGACTTCCCCAACATCATTGGCCATCCGCAGTGTCAATGGTAATATTATTTCCCAACTTTATTTTAAAAAAATGTGTTTTAATTGAATTTTCTATTAACAAAAAAATACACTCCAGTTTTGCAATCAGTTTGGTGTAATTTTACCATAACAACATTTCAACTTTGCTTAAAACCTAAGTGAAGTACATAATCAATTCGTATTTCTTGAACCTAACATATAAACAAATCAAAATTAGTATAATTAGCGGAACATATGGGTTAAACAACAAGAACTAAAACTATTTGTGCAGCTGTTCATTTTTTTCATTGCATCAAACATTGTTAGGTAAAGGCTACAATAGCACTGATACCCAAACCACATCCTCATATACAATCCCAATCAAAAGGAAGCCCGGGTGTAGTTAAGTTACATTGCGAGGCACAGCAAAGAGAATAAGTGCAGGGGACATTATAAATACAGTATTAGTTCAGAACTGAGGGTTTCTAACTTTCGGAGTCAACAAAATTGGCCAGCACTTCCATTCGGAAGGTTAGCTAAGGGTTTCTTACAAAGGCCTCTGGATTCCTAAGCTCTCAGAGCTGCCCCCTCAGCCACTGGCCAATTTTGCACCTCTTTCTTCCGCCTACTGTGTAGTGGAAGATCTGGAGACTTCCAATAATGCAAAGCAATGTCTCTGCGGGCAATGCTTAAAGAAAGATCCAATAATCTGTTACCAGCCTTCTTCGAATTTTGTCCAGTATACAAACTGAGCAAGCAAAGCTAACTCAGATGTGACTTCCAGCCAGAAACGAACAATCACCGCAAAGCTGCAAACCATGTGGGTAAAGTCAGTATCAATTAGAGCACGCCTAGGGAACAGTGCCTAATTTGAAAAAAAAGTAAGTATTGCCCCTGCCAACGATGCCAATGACAGTACCAACAGAACTGGTGACCATCACACTCCTACAGGTTTGACAATTCAGATAATTCCAGTCCCTTAATGCTATAATAATGATGTGAGCAGTAAGTATTGTTTATTTTTATGCATATTGGCGTATTAAACACGTTTGATGTGCTCACCCCAAAATTTGACAGACAGTGTCACCGCGTGGTGGGCTGTCACTAGAGCCAGTGCTGACAGTTAAATTCCGGTGCCCAGCACCGGAAACCACCGGCTCAATTAAGGCACTGCTAGGTAAGCTAATATTGTCAGTGCACACCATAGTGTTCAACCTGTGGGTGGTAAGGTATGTAACATGCAAGTAATTGAACTGTGTAAACCTACAACGTGTATTTCCTGAAACATTGTGGGTGTGTTATAAGGTTTGTTGTCATTCTTTCCTCTGCAGTTGTCTAACTAGTATATCGTACTATTTGGCACATAAGCCCTGTAGCTTGTCGGAGACCGTGGAAATTAGTGTCTTCTAAGGTCATGAGATCAGCCTATGCCATTTGCCAACGGTGAGTATGATTTGCAGTAAGTCGTTCATGCATAGCGCTAGGCTCGCATCACCCACGGGTTGGCATAATTCCTGTACTATTGTCCAATACACTAAAGCCTGTGTGCCAGGTAAGCAATTTTCAACTTCCATTCAATCAAGGCTCCTCATGTTCACACTGGAGTACAAGTTTCCAAGAGCCCCAGTCTGCATTGTCGAAGCTCTCAGATGTCGGACTGTAAAGAAACCCCCTGTCAAAGTGGGCAGTCCCACCAAGGGGAGTGCTGGGGCATAAAAGGGGTATTGCCTACTCGTTCTAGCTGCTCCTTTCCAGCCGCAGAGGGCTGTGGTGAGAAGTTTCAGTCTCTGGATCGGATTCAGTTTCACACCCCTTAGGAGTGCAAGCAGGACCCCCTCTCTACATCAATCGCCAAAGTCTCCCTGTTCTACCAGGTTCATCAATGCAAGCCATCTGGTGGGCTACAGCAACTGTGCAGCTAGATAGTGAAATTCATAATCCAGGACTCCGAGCCCCCACCCTGTGCTGGTCACTCAAGTGTTTGCAACAAAACATGGGGGCGCCCTCCATACCATATCAATTCCCTGGGTAGGGCATTCAAAGACCTGAACCAATTCTGAGGGACCCCAATTTCTAAATTAGCAAAGTAGTATAGAACTTGCAACAGAATTATCATTTTCAACAAAGTGATTCTAGTCATAATAATGAGCTTCAGAGTCACCAGAAAGCGTCAATACACTTCACAGCTTGCAAAGTACTCCCCAGCTTCCCCTCCTAGGTGTCTGTGTCTGCATAACAGATTTTCACTCCCAGGTATATGAGAAAAGTCGGTTCCCTTGAATTCCCAACTGCCGTATAACATCTGGTGGTTTCAGAAATTCAGGAGATACCGACAAGGCACATGCTTTCTACCAATTAGCACACAGTCAGGATATTTTACCTAAATGATCCAAGAGCTGTACATTGCATGGAACCCCTCTTTCTGCCTCCCACAGATATAAAAGCATATCATCAAAGTACAATGACATAATACGGTTTCTGTCTTGCAACAGGGTACTCCTTCCCTGCTCCTATGCATTGAGTATGTTGGCAAATTATTCTACTGATGGTAGAAATAACATCAGGGAGAGGGGGCAGCCTTTTCTAGTCCCTCAATGAATTGTATATACATTAGATATACAAAGACCTGTCCATTTGTATACAGAAGACCAACCATCCCACATCCAGACCCATCCTATTTATGACTTAGCTATCCCCAGTGCAAAGTGAAGAATGCTTTTCAAACATGAATGGATAACACAATTGCATCAGATCAACAGGACAATTTTGTCTCGCCAGGTATCTGAAATAAATGCCTAATGTTGTAGGAGGTACTGTGCTCCAGAATAAAACCATTTTGGTGTCATGAATCAGGCCATGTAAATGGGGCTGAAGGCAGTTGGCCAGAAGTTTGCTAAGAACTTTATAATCTACTTTTAGCATGGATAGTGGCCAGTAAGATGCCACGTCGAATGCATCACCAGAAGGTTTAAGTGTAGAGACAATTGAAGCCTCCCTGTTGGTATCAGGTATCAGGTAGGGAACCATATTTCAGTGCCTCAGCGTACATTTCCACCTGTCTCAGAGCCAGTAGGGATACACAAGTCTGAAGGAATTCAGCAGTTAATCTGTCAGAGCCTGGCACATTCGCCCCCTGCAAGCCATTAAGGGCTTCTCTCTTCTCAGGTTCGTTGACTGGTACTTCCAGTGCTTCTCAGTGTGCGGTGGACAGCTACAGGAGTGCCGCTCTATCTAGAAATGCAGTTATCATTCCTGTTGGAATCAGATCTTGTTCGCCCTCTAGTTCCTTGTAGTGCTGAGTGAATACCTCAGTCTGGGCACAGACAATTTCACAAGCTGCTTTCAGGATCTGTGTAATCCTGTCCTTTGATTGCACCAACCATGAAAGCAGTCTACCACACTACCTCCCTCCATGTGGGGAGTGATAAGATACTCGCACCTGTTAAGAATCCACAGATGCATGCATGGGTAGTTTCCTTGTAGAAATCGGGGTTCAACGCCTACCCCAGATTAACGCAACCAGTAGAGGGCTGTGATCAGATATCGTACAACCGAAACATTTGACCAGTCCAACAAAGAGGAGCATCTCATGGTTGTCCAAGAGAAGATAAATTCTTGTATGGAAACCACTCTTAATTCACTGTCCTATCTCCCGCCAACAACCCATTCACAATTCCTCTCAGACAAGAAAATGTATTAAAACAAGACCAACAATAAAAACATTAGCCCCAACTCTCCTTCCCAGGTTGAGACAAGCACAAGCCCCTGACCGATAACAAAACATCAAAAAACACAAGTTGAACAAAGTCCACTAAGGTTGAGGGCCAGTGATTCCAGGTGTAGAGAAGGTGTGGAGGACTCAGCCCGCCCACCCTATTGAAGCTATATGATACCCCTATGTACGTACAGGGTAGATCTCCTCAGTCGCCAAACAGCAACAGCAAAAAGGATATAGAGCCAACACTCTGTCACTGGGTTAAGAGCTAGTTCAGCTCAAAGTTCCAGGGGAATGCTCATCACAGTGCATGACTGCTCTCCCTCCAGGGAGAACACTGACCAGGCAGGGTAGGTTGTGGTCTGGGTATGATGAGATTCCAGCTCAGCCATCGTCTGCGTCCGCTCCCTTGTTGTTTGCTCCTCCGATGGCATGCCCTTTGGGGAGTTATAGTGCTGCTGCCGGAAGGGAGAGGGACGCCACTGCAACCCTCCCCCAGAGTCCATCACGTCCCCTAACTGCAGTGCCACTCCTGTCAATTCCAGTCACTCCCAGGCCTCTGCCAGAGATGCAAAGAAAAGGATGGCATTAGAATTGATCACCCGCAGCTTGGCTGGGAACATCAAAGAGTAACACACTCCCAATTGGCAGAGCTGATGCTTAACTGGCATGAAGGAGCCACACTGGAACTGCAAGTCAGCAGTATAATCCAGGTATACTGTATGTTCACTGCACTATTTTCCACCTGCCAGGGGGCCTTCATGCACTTATCTTCTAAATGTGATCCCAGTCATGATAAATAATTTGCCATGCCATAACCGGTCATGGGGAGGACTCAGCAGGGTGAGGTCTGCATGGCACTCTGTGTGCGCATTCCACAGAGAAGAAAGTTGACCTCCACCCATCTAATACTGTGTTAAGTAACCACTCCACGAGGAAAAGGTCCCTGTTGGGGCCTTCTGCCCCTTCTGGAAGCCCCACTATTATGAACATTGTTGCACCGCAATCTGCCCTTCGTGTAATTCGCTCGGTTGCACAGTAAAGTAACCTCTGCCTTAAGGACCTTCAGTTGAGACTGTACATCTATCATTGAGGGGCATAGGCCAGCCAGTGTGGATTAATTAGATTCCATCTTATCCTTCATCTTGGCTTGATCCACCCTAAGCAAACTCACCTAAACCATCAGTGCATCTAGCCTAGGGTCTAGCCTCGCCTTAAGGTCTCTGACAGCCCCCTGCAGCTCATCAAACCTGTCCACGGGTGTGGGTCCCTCAGCCCGGTTACGAGTGCCTCCGGCCTCCAGGGGCACAGCGCCCTGCAGCGCCCCCCCTTCCTTTCTCTGATCCCCCCTTCAAGCCTTGTTCTTTGACCATGATGACAGGGCGAGCACTCAGCACAGGAATTCAGTATGGACCAGGAGCCATGATCATGCCCTAAGGGCGATGTAGGAAGTTGGCTATGTATGTGCTATTTCAAAGTAAGGAATAGCATGCACAGAGTCCAAGGGTTCCCCTTAGAGGTAAAATAGTGGTAAAAAGAGATAATACTAATGCTCTTTTTTGTGGTAGTGTGGTCGAGCAGTAGGCTTATCCAAGGAGTAGTGTTAAGCATTTGTTGTACATACACATAGACAATAAATGAGGTACACACACTCAGAGACAAATCCAGCCAATAGGTTTTGTTATAGAAAAATATCTTTCTTAGTTTATTTTAAGAACCACAGGTTCAAATTTAACATGTAATATCTTGTTTGAAAGGTATTGCAGGTAAGTACATTAGGAACTTTGAATCATTTCAATTGCATGTATACTTTTCAAGTTATTCACAAATAGCTATTTCAAAAGTGGACACAGTGCAATTTTCACAGTTCCTGGGGGAGGTAAGTTTTTGTTAGTTTTACCAGGTAAGTAAGACACTTACAGGGTTCAGTTCTTGGTCCAAGGTAGCCCACCGTTGGGGGTTCAGAGCAACCCCAAAGTTACCACACCAGCAGCTCAGGGCCGGTCAGGTGCAGAGTTCAAAGTGGTGCCCAAAACGCATAGGCTTCAATGGAGAGAAGGGGGTGCCCCGGTTCCAGTCTGCCAGCAGGTAAGTACCCGCGTCTTCGGAGGGCAGACCAGGGGGGTTTTGTAGGGCACCGGGGGGGACACAAGCCCACACAGAAATTTCACCCTCAGCGGCGCGGGGGCGGCCGGGTGCAGTGTTAGAACAAGCGTCGGGTTCGCAATGGAAGTCAATGAGAGATCAAGGGATCTCTTCAGCGCTGCAGGCAGGCAAGGGGGGGCTTCCTCGGGGAAACCTCCACTTGGGCAAGGGAGAGGGACTCCTGGGGGTCACTTCTGCAGTGAAAGTCCGGTCCTTCAGGTCCTGGGGGCTGCGGGTGCAGGGTCTTTCCCAGGCGTCGGGACTTAGGTTTCAGAGAGTCGCGGTCAGGGGAAGCCTCGGGATTCCCTCCGCAGGTGGCGCTGTGGGGGCTCAGGGGGGACAGGTTTTGGTACTCACAGTCGTAGAGTAGTCCGGGGGTCCTCCCTGAGGTGTTGGTTCTCCACCAGCCGAGTCGGGGTCGCCGGGTGCAGTGTTGCAAGTCTCACGCTTCTTGCGGGGGAGATTGCAGGGTTCTTTAAAGCTGCTCCTTTGGATAAAGTTGCAGTCTTTTTGGAGCAGGTCCGCTGTCCTCGGGAGTTTCTTGTCGTCGTCGAAGCAGGGCAGTCCTCAGAGGGTGCAGAGGTCGCTGGTCCCTTTGGAAGGCGTCTCTGGAGCAGAGTTCTTTGGAAGGCAGGAGACAGGCCGGTGAGTTTCTGGAGCCAAGGCAGTTGTTGTCTTCTGGTCTTCCTCTGCAGGGGTTTTCAGCTAGGCAGTCCTTTTTCTTGTTGTTGTAGGAATCTACTTTCTAGGTTCAGGGAGAGCCCTTAAATACTAAATTTAAGGGTGTGTTTAGGTCTGGGGGGTTAGTAGCCAATGGCTACTAGCCCTGAGGGTGGGTACACCCTCTTTGTGCCTCCTCCCAAGGGGAGGGGGTCACATTCCTATCCCTATTGGGGGAATCCTCCTTCTACAAGATGGAGGATTTCTAAAAGTCAGAGTCACCTCAGCTCAGGACACCTTAGGGGCTGTCCTGACTGGCCAGTGACTCCTCCTTGTTTTTCTCATTATCTCTCCTGGACTTGCCGCCAAAAGTGGGGGCTGGGTCCAGGAGGCGGGCATCTCCACTAGCTGGAGTGCCCTGGGGCATTGTAACACGAAGCTTGAGCCTTTGAAGCTCACTGCTAGGTGTTACAGTTCCTGCAGGGGGGAGGTGTGAAGCACCTCCACCCAGAGCAGGCTTTGTTTCTGTCCTCAGAGAGCACAAAGGCTCTCACCGCATGAGGTCAGACACTCGTCTCTCAGCAGCAGGCTGGCACAGACCAGTCAGTCCTGCACTGAACAATTGGGTAAAATACAGGGGGTATCTCTAAGATGCCCTCTGTGTGCATTTTTTTATAAATCCAACACTGGCATCAGTGTGGGTTTATTATTCTGAGAAGTTTGATACTAAACTTCCCAGTATTCAGTGTAGCCATTATGGAGCTGTGGAGTTCGTTTTTGACAGACTCCCAGCCCATATACTCTTATGGCTACCCTGTACTTACAATGTCTAAGGTTTTGCTTAGACACTGTAGGGGCATAGTGCTCATGCACATATGCCCTCACCTGTGGTATAGTGCACCCTGCCTTAGGGCTGTAAGGCCTACTAGACGGGTGACTTACCTATGCCACAGGCAGTGGGAGGTTGGCATGGCACCCTGAGGGGAGTGCCATGTCGACTTAGTCATTTTCTCCCATCAGCACACACAAGCTGGCAAGCAGTGTGTCTGTGCTGAGTGAGGGGTCCCTAGGGTGGCATAAGACATGCTGCAGCCCTTAGAGATCTTCCCTGGCATCAGGGCCCTTGGTACCAGAGGTACCAGTTACAAGGGACTTACCTAGGTGCCAGGGTTGTGCCAATTGTGGAAACAATGGTACATTTTAGGTGAAAGAACACTGGTGCTGGGGCCTGGTTAGCAGGGTCCCAGCACACTTCTCAGTCAAGTCAGCATCAGTATCAGGCAAAAAGTGGGGGGTAACTGCAACAGGGAGCCATTTCTTTACAGGCGAGACCACCAGTTGCTGTTGGAGCAACAACACCCCCAACACTTACACAGTACTCACTGAGGTTTTGGGCAAGAGGGTGACCCACAATTGGGCAGCAATGTGGAAAGGGCACAGGGACCAGCACACCTGCAGCAACCAATAGCCCCTCACTGTGTGTGGTACCACTCCAAGCTAGCGGCAGAGAATGTCCGATGATGATAACGTCAGCACTCCTGTCCCTAAGCCTGTTTCTAAAGGCCCCCACAAGCCCAGCCAAAAGCCAGTGCAAACTAAAAAGTTCTGGGGGAATCTTCATAGGATGCAGTCCAGTACAGGGGCTCAGTCCACCATCTCTGAGCCCTCCCTGCAATCTACAGCACCGTGGGCCAAATTCTGACGCTGCCACGAGGGCCAATCAGACCCCGCATGCCAGTTCCACGGGTGCCCTTGAGAGCACATTCACTGTCCCAGTCCTGGCAATGGCTCTGTGGCGACCTCAAAAGGAGAGCACATCTGCCTCCCTGCTTCCTCAGAGTCCCGGGCTTGCCCACCACCAGGCCCGAAATATGGCTGCCCCACGCACTTAGGAGAGAGGAGACCTCAAATGCCATGAGCAGGCCAAAAGGCTGCTGTCCACCTTCAGAGGTAATCCTCAGCAGGGGTGAGCAGAAGTCCGATCCCCCGAGTGAAAGGGAGCTCAAGAGAAATGATCCCAGGCAAGGAGCTCCATGGCAGCCACTCCACACCGCACTGAGGCTGAAGCACCCAGTGTCTACCAAGAGAAAGTAATCTCCCACATAGTGCAGGAGGCCCCAATCTAGCCTCGTGATCCACCCTCAACAGGGCGATGTCCTGACATCTGGGGCCTGATGGAGCCACACAACACAGTCCGTGGTCACTCACTGCTGTTGCGTCCAGGCCCGGAAGAAAGGACTGAGCTGCTTTAGTGGCTGCAGAGGCTACACAGGTGATGTAGACCTCAGGCCCTTGTTACCAGCAATGCCACCTCCACCATAGGGAAAAACCTCACCTGGTATTCTAGCTCCGGCTCCACCACTCAGGAGGTGGTTACAGTCGATCAGCGAGGGTCTCCTATGAGGCAGGATGCTGGTGGACGAGGCGTGCCGAGTTCTTTCACTGCATGTCCATCTGCCATCTGGGCCACGTTCCCCCCATTTGCTCCTTCATTTGGTCTAGTCTTCATCTAGGTTATTTTTTGTTTGCAACCAGTGGGAGCCAGACTTGTTTTCATATCCCACAAAGTAAACTTTCATTTGCGGGTCATTTCTGCAGGGTGTGAACTGGTGCTTTTCCAGTCAAAGGCCAACTTCCCCTATTTCAGGTTGCTCTTCCCAATTGCACGGTTAGAGAATGCACACAACACCAGACAAATCCTGTTGTTAATGATCAACAATTTTTGGTGCCTGTTCAATTAATGAGGATTTGTGCATAGTATCTAGAGATTTGCCTTCAAAGAATGCCTAGAGCTATATAGTTGCGAGCCCCAACCAGTCATTTGTTGGAACCACTCCAAGAATCATCACCTCCTAGGAGCAAAGTATGGTGAGGGAGAGATACTACATAGTTTGTATGTGTTATGGAATATGTTTGTGGACGACTGTTCTCGTTCAGTCTTCAGTGGGCGGTTCAGGTTCTGCCCTCCACATAAAATGCAGCAGCATAGCCAAAATGACTGACTTTATCCCTTGGAATGTGACAGTAAGATGAGGTTTTCCTCACCTCAGGGGTGCTGTCACTTGCTCAGTCCATATATTTCCATGAGCATTTGATATTTCATTCTAGTGTTGTGCACACATTGTTGTGCCTCCTGTTCAAGCAAGTGTCACTGTCCATGGCTGAGCCACAGTGAAGGATATCTGAGCAATAACAGAGGACAGTTGACCATGATTCCACCAGCCTCACTCTTCCTCTGTCTTTCTAGGGCTGCCTGTCCCAACCAGTCATTTGTTGCAACCACTCCAAGGATCAGCTGCCCCCGTGATTTCCTTTATTCGTTCTTGCTGAGGGCCTCAGACAAGTCATATTCCACCAAGCAATTTGGATGTTCATGCTTTCTTTTGCTTCACACAGGGTAACGGCTGGATCTTGAATGTTGTGATAAATTCAAGCCGCCAAGTGTCTTTCCTTCATGCTGGACTGCTTGCACCATTACAGAGCCCCAGTGAACCTCAATCTAGTTGGTTGTTACAGTATTATTTTCCTTTTTATTTCCTCCGGCTGCTGGAGCTCAGGGCTAAAACCATCATTTTGTTGCGTGGCTCTCTGGCGCCCCACTAAACCTTTGTTTTTTTATACTAAATGTATTACTGTCCCTATAAACCATTACAACAAACTTTGGCAGTGCACAGCGTGTGTTATCCACAGGACCTGGTATTCAGCCCAGTCCTGCTTCCAACCCACCTCAGCCAGTCAACCCCCACAGTGCACAAAGTTCAGCTAGGCCCTGGGCTACATCTAAAATGAGCTGGCAACCACACTCCAAACCTTCCATTTCAAGAAGGTTTTTCCCTCTATTTTTTGCTTGTTTGGGGAGGGGTTTGTGGGCTTTGACTTTGAGTTTTTGAACCTTGTGGGACCTGAAAGCCCAGTAAGGGTGCATTAGTCCTTTCAAGGATTACAAACCTAGCTCCCAAGCCTCCAAGCCTAATTGGGGAGTCAACAGAAGTCCAAGAGGCCTTACTTGATGTCCGCACATCGATCAATCAATCAATCAATCAGTCAATCAATCAGTATTTGTAGAGTGCAGCACTGTCACCCCTGGAGGTATCTTGGTAGCGGGGTGCGATATCTTAGTCGAAGAGTCAGGTCTAGAGCTCTGTCCTGAAGTCTGCAAGTGAGGGTGCTGTTCAGATGGGGAGGGGCAGGTCATTACAGGCCTTGGCGGCAATGTAGGAGAAGGAGCAGCCACTGCTGCGTTTGCTACGGATTCTGGGTGCATGTCGAGGGCCTGCGAGGAGGGGCGCTGGTGTCTGGCGTGTTGGTGGAAGCTTAGTCTGTGGTTGATGTAGGCCTGTCCTTGACCATGTAAGCCTTTGTAGGCGAGCATGAGGAGCTTGATCTGGAACCTCTTCTGGACAGGGAGCCAGTGGAGGTTTATGAGGTGGGGGTGATGTGGGTACGTCTAGGGAGGTCCAGGATGAGTCTGGCTGCCATGTTTTGTATGGCCTGGTGTCCCTTGAGAAGCTAGGAGGACATGCCAGCGAACAGTGCTTTGCCATAGTCAAGGCAGCTGGTGACACGTGCCCAGGTGACAACTTTCCTAGTGTTGGCTGGGACCCATTTGAAGATTCTGTGGAGCATGCAGAAGGTGTGAAAGCAGGAGGAGGCAACTGGGTTGGTGTGCCGCTGCAGAGTCAGTTTGCTTTTGAGGATGATGCCAAGGTTGAATGCCTGGTCTTTAGGTGTGGGAGTGGGTCCAAGTTCAGCTGGCCACCAGCTATGGTCCCGTATGGATGTGTTTCTCCCGAAGATCAGCACTTCCGTTTTGTCGGAGTTGAGTTTGAGGCAGTTTGGTTTCATCCAGTCGGCTATGTTAGTCATGGCGTTGCAGAAGTTTGTTCTGGTGGTGGAGGGTCTTCTGTGAGTAAGAGGATAAGCTGGAAATTGTCTGCGTGGAGATGTTGTTGAGTCTGTGGGATCTGACGATGTCGGTCGGAGGGGGTCATGTAGATGATGAACACTGTGGGTCTGAGGGATGATCCTTGGGGTATGCCACATATGATGTTCTTGGGTGCAGAGATGAAGGAAGGCAGACAAACGCTCTGAGTGCATCCTGTCTGGAAGGAGGCAATCCATTTGAGGTTGTTCTCTTGTTTGCCGATGCTGTGGAGTCTGTTGATGAGGGTGTGGTGGGAGAGGGTGTTGAATGCAGCTAATACGTCGAGAAGGATCAGGCCTGCAATCAAAAGGTGCTGTGATGTCGTCTGTGGCAGTGATGAGTGCGGTCTCTGTGCTGTGGTTGGTTCAGAATCTTGATTGAGAGATGTTCAGTAGGTTGTTTTCTTCAAGGTAGTTGGTGAGCTGTTGATTGATGGTCTTCTCAAGTACTTTGGCAGGGTAGGGGAGCAGTGAGATAGGTCAGTAATTTTTAGTTTGCTGGGGTCGGCAGAGGGTTTGTTTAGGAGGGGTCTGATTTCTGCGTGTTTCCATTTGTCTGGTAAAACTGCTGAGGTGATGGAGGTGTTGAAGATGCTGGTAAGCATTGGGCTGATGTGGTTGGCTCCGAGGTTGAACAGGTGGTGGGAACATGGGTCGGTGGGTGCCCCAGAATGGATGGATGGCATAATGGCTAAGGTTGATTGCGTGGTGAGCGGTTTCCATGTGATGATTGTTCTGTTGGTGTGCACTGGGGGGCTGAGAGAGCTGCAGTTGGAGATCATGAGTTGGGGGTCGAAGTTGTTGTAAATGGTGGTGATCTTGTTGTGAAAGTAGTCCGAGAGGGTGTTGCAGAGTTCTTGGGAAGAGTGGATAGTGTTCTCTGTGGCTGTCGGGCTGGAATATTCTTTGATGATTCTGAATACTTCTTTTGTGCAGTTGGCTGCTGAGTAAATGCGGGCCATGATGGCTGGTCTCTTGGTTTCCTTGATTTGCCAGTGGTAGTCGCTGATGGCTGCTTTGTGGGTGGCTCTGTTGGATGGGTTACTGGTGGATCGCCATTGTTTCTCAAGTCTGTTGCATCTGCGTGTGGTGGCTCTGAACTTCGGGATGTACCAGCTGGCTTGTCCTGAGGTTTAAATGGTTCTGGCTAGTTTCAGCAGGCGACTCTGTTGGCGCATTAAGCGATCCAGATGGAGAGATTCAGGACGGCCTGATCAAGGTCAGATGAGGCCTTGGGTTGGGAAATGCTGACGGCCTTTGTCCACTGTGTTTCTGTTACTTTGCCCCAGCTGCAGTGGTTGTGAGTTGAGCACCAGTGATAGTTAAGTGGACGATGGTGTGGTCGAACCAGGTGAGTTCTGTCATGTGGCTAAATCTGACTGTGTTGCTGGAGGTAAAGATGAGGTTGAGTGTGTGTCCGCGTTTGTGGGTGGCTGCGGTGACCAGATGGGTGAGGCCTATGTTGCTCATGTTCTCGAGGAGAATGGTTGGCATTGTTGGGGTAGTCAATGTGGAACTTGAGGTCTCCGAGTGGGATGTAGTGGTTGGAGTCAATGGTTAGTAGTGCGTTGATATTGGGGATGGCATCGCAGAAGACCGGATCGAGGTCCTGGGGTCTGTATACGAGAGTGCCTCCTACTGTGTGGGTGCCAGTTTGGTGGCGATGCATCAGATGGTGTTCTTGGAAATTATGGCAATGCCCCACCGTGTTTGTTGGTGCGGTTTTAGTGTATAGTTTTGTAGCCATCAGCTGTGGCGATGTTAAGGTATAATGGGTCCTAGGAGGGCTGGGCGTGGGAGTCACTAGGCGGGGCAGGCAAGAACTGGCAGGAAAGGGAGCAGCGGAAAGAGGTGCAGCTGGAGGGCAGCAGCACACAGAAAGAATCGAACTAATGCTCAAGACAGAATGGGGCAAAAAACTTAAACAGAATGCCACAAAAAACTAAACTAAATGACAGCGAGACAGAATAGCACAAGGGCAGAAATAGAATGGCACAAGAAACTAGATAACAGAGAGACAACATAGCACACGACAGAAGCAGAATGGCACAAAGAAAATGGATGACAGAGAGTCAGACTAGCGAGACACAGAGGAAGGCTCAAGAGGACGGCAAGGGGGAGCAGGTCAAGGAGCACATGGGACAGGACCGGCGCGTCCGGGGCGGGCCACGAGTTCGGGACAGCACTAGCAGCTGGGTCAGAGACCAAGCAGGTGAGAGCTGGCACAAGGATCGTCCCATGTGACAAGTTTGCAAAACTCCAGGATTGCCTTTAGGGACCACAGACTTGTCCTAGCTTCTGCAAATCCACAGAAAAATTTGTTTTTAATTTATTTTTCATACACACAGGGGAGACTTAGGGAGTCTCCTCACACGCTGACCAATACAGTCAGTTTTCGGCAGACTTTGAAGGGTTTGTTTTATAAATATCTTGCTTTATGAGATCATAAATTGGGATTCAGTCTATAGAATAGAATTTTAAGGATTAAAGGGATGTGTTCAGTTAGCGAAAGATCGGCAAAAAACTTTAAACATTTTTTTTTGCCCACACCTTGAATTCGGCACTGTGGAAATAGCTTTGTAAATCAGGGGGCATGATGAAATTGTTGAAATGCAAAAGAAAAAAAGACAGTTCGCAGTGGCATGTAAAATGACATCTGTCGTTTTGTGATGTGTGTTTTTCAGCACGACTAATGCACGAAGTCTGGCCTCTAATTTAAATATGCAAATGTTACGATTACGTTGCAGTTTCTGTTCAAAACGTGCCTTTTAATTTGCTTATACTTTTAGTACTTTTAGACTAATCTGCACCAAATCTGAGACACTTAGGTCCATATGGATGGTTAGCTTTGCTTTAGCGCCATTTATTTTGGCGACAAAACTGTGCTAACCTAACTCCATATTTATATTTTGATGCCAAACCCGTCTAGCGTCAAAATATATGAGTTAGCACCATGTTTAGGATGCGCAAAACCACCTTGCATCAATGAGATGCAAGGTAGGTGTTCCCGTCCTAAACACAACACTAACCCCCTAGTGACATATTTATCTCCAGGCGCAGAAACGACACGCGAGGAGGAGGCGGACCTTAATAATAGTGCTAAACCCGCTTAGCGCCATTACTTAACGCCTGGGTCAGACCAGGCGTTAGGGTGCAGGTAGGCCCATTTCCATGGTGGAACACCATGGAATAGACACATAGATGCCCACCTCAAGCCCCAGGAACACCACCACCCACACCACAGGGACACTACAGGAGGGGGACCCTATCCCAGGTAAGTTCAGGTAAGTATAAATATTTTTTTTGTAAGTGCCATTGGGGGGCCCCTACATGAGGCCCCCTGCCTGGCACTGGGTATGTTGGGCTTGCTCAGGAGACACTAGTCCCCTGTGGTGGGCATTGTGGTGGTGGTAATGACTCCTGTCTACACTTAGACAGGAGTACATTTTTTGGCTGCATGGGCGTAAAAAAAATGACACTAGGCTGGTTAAGCGCATATTACTTGCCACTAACCTACCTAATGTAATTTCAGACCCACTAGCGCCATTTTCCCTAACGCTATCCCTGACCAGCCAGCGTCTTTTTATTTAGACGCTAGCCATTACTTAGCACCATCTTGCATCATTTCATAAATACAGAGCAAAGATGGCTCTAAGGAGTGGCATTAGCTGGCGTTAAGAAAAATGACGTAAAACTGTGTTAGCGCCGTTTTGAGTCATTTTTCATAAATATGGGCCTTAGTATGTTTAAGTTCCTCCTGGCATGTGACATTTTGTGCACATCTGTCAAATGAGAGCAAAATTAAAGAGAGCATGAAAAATTACTTTCTTTACTAATAACTTTGTTGACGTTTCACTAATCTGCATGAAATTTGACAGCAAGTTATCACTTTAAAATCAGTATTGGTATTTCATGGTTCTTCTAGAGCCATTAAGGGAGACAAAGTTAAAGAGGTGGACAAATGTCTTTGATTTGCTAATAACTTGTTCTATTTGACAGATCTGCATACAACTTAACATACCAAATATGGGATTACCATGCTAACGGTTTGCACATTGTATCCACATTCCTCCTTAAGCCAGGTTCTGTGTCTGATTGATGCAGAGAAATAAGTTCGGCGCAATGAGGCTATTGTGCCAAAGACCATGTGTAGCTTGCTTTGGTGAGACCAGGATTGGTACGGGCCTACCCATAGGCCACGTTGTGTGAATGGAGGACCCTGCACAAGGTCAAAGAATGTGTGCAGCTAGTTCAGTGAGATAGAGATTATGCAAGGCCTAGCCAAAGGTCAAGCATTGTGTCCAGATACTGATGCACATGGCGAAAGGCTAGGCACAGCTGTTTTGTGTGGGATAGTACCTGACACAGGGTCTGGCTTTAGACCAAATGCCATTCACAGCTGGTTCTGTAGAACAGGGGCTGGGTGAAGGACCTTGTGACCAATGGTCATGCACACAACCTAAGACCCTGTGTAGCTGGTTTGAGTGGGTTTAGGGGATTTTTCAGGGTCTGGTCAAAGGCAGGGCCCTGTTCTCAATCCCGACTGCAGTGACTTATGCTGCAGTCAGGACCTGGACGACAGGGGCGGTCACTCTGCTATGGCGGAGGAGAGTCACCCCACTGTTGAAAGGCAGCAGAAAAATAAAATTAAATTAAAATTATTTTATTTTCATTTTATTTTTCCACTTAGCTGGGGGGGCAGGGCCAGCATCATCCACACCAGCAAGGTGGAGGAGTGCTAAGTGCACTCTATGTGCACTTAGAACTCTCCACCTGAGTTGTATTTCACAGTTGTGTAGAGACCAAGTGCAGGCTCCCACTCCCTCACTGAGCGGCATTTCAGCCCGCTCAGGCCAATCCTGACGCTTTTCTCATGCTGTGTAACAGCATGAGAGAAGTGTCAGGATTGGATGGGGGGGGAGCAAGGTAAGCACAAAGGCACCGAGGCGGCGGGAGTGGCAGAGGCGAGGCGGTAGATACGTGCGATTTTGTTTGTTATTGCCCCCCTCCCTCTCCACACGCTGTCCCACCAGCCCTTCCTGGCAGCAGCCGCCACTGCTGGATGAAGGGCCTCCATAGCATGTGGACAAAGGTTGTACACAGTGGTAAATTGGTTTGTCAAATTAAATATAATTTATATAAACTTTTATATCGTAATAAAACATATATTTAATTACAAAACCCATAAACATTATTCTAAAAAATTGTTAACGGAAAATTGTAATGAAGTACTCAGAAGGCCAAAAAATCAGTTATTAAAAAAAGCAACTGCTTTAAAAAAAAGTATCTGTAGAAGGGATGGTTTGATTAAATAACTGAAATTCAGGTGACACTTCACCTATGTCCCTCTCGCTCAAAGCACCCAGCACCAGAGACTGATTTGAAGCCAGCATGGCAGAAGTGGCCTCCTGGATGAAATCTAACTGCATCAAACTCAACTCGGACAAAAAAAAGGTTGTCATCTTCGGCAAAGATGACTCAGCATGGAACTCAAGATGGTGGCCCACTATCCCAGGCTTCATACCAACATCCTCTTCCCAGTAAAGGAATCTGGGTATCACCCTAGACAACAAATTGGGCATGTCAGCTCAAATCAATGCAGCCAACTCAACCTGCTTCCACACCCCTGAAGATAAACATGAAAATCCTCAAATGGCTACTTACAACACTAGGAAAATTGGCACCCAAGCACTCATCACCAGCAAATTGGACTATGGAAACTGCCTCCCTGCAGGAATCAACACCCATCTCATAAAGCAACTACAGAACATGTCAGACTTGTTGTCAACATCCCTTACCAGGCACACATAACACCACACGTGAGCAAGCGCCACTGGCTCCATATACACAAACGTGCACACATCAAACTATTCACTCACACTTACAGAGCACTCCACAACACAGGTCCTGCCTCCCCCAACATCCACATACTTTTCAAGCAACAACCCAGACACCTCCAATCAGTTAGCTGCTTCTTACTAGCATGCATCACTTGCATCCAAAAAAGCAGAAGTGGAGATTGGGCCTTCTCCTACATCACCCCTAAGGTGTGGAACAAACTCCCACTAGACATTTGAGCTTCCTATACTCTTCTTTAGTTGTGCAAGAAGTTGAATACTTCTTCCAATAGCTCTTCCAATAACTCACCCTCTGGGGCTACACCTCACCGGCTCAGCTGCAAGATACCCTCACAGGTGATAGTAAGCTCTGAAAATGCTCATAACACTCACCAGTTAAGTATAGCACCACAACCAAAGCCGCCATAACTTACCAATTGGCCCGACATTACCACCACAAATTACTGGCCAACTTACAATGAGAACCTTAGTAATGCCAATCTATTAAAAAAGAGAGAGATCAAATCTTGTTCATTCCCTAATAAGAACATTATTGGATGAGCCAACTAAATAGTTGCAAGGCAATAATTAACAAACGTGGGCCAAGGAAAAAGAACAAATGTTGGCCTTAGGAATGTCCTTCATCAACAGGCTACTGTACTATATAGATCTATGAATGACCTGATGTTTGACAAAGCACAAGGCATATGGGACCGTTGTTACATCAACTGTAAACAGGCATCAGAAATAGTGGTGTGAAACAACTTTAGAAGACATTGAAGCATTTGATTGCTCTTCACTGACCTCAGCTGAACCTTCCAGACTATAGAAGACACTTCTATCCCTCTCCTGTCCCTCATGTTAAAAGGCAAGCCCTCCTCACTACGGTACACAGCGAGCACACAAACAGCAAGTGGTCCATAGGTGACCTGAGAAGAACTTCTGTCAACCACAATTGCAAGACTTCAAATACTCTCTACACATCCATCCTGAATCTAAACATGAAGGACCAAACAACCTACTACACCACCAGCACCAGGCAAACCTCCAATAAAATCGGAGAACATTTAAATTTCATTTCATTTCAAATTAATTAAGGACTACCCAACCCCAAAACAACTTCAGGAACATTACACTAAAATGTGTGCTGCCATCAACAACTTTAGTAGTAATATCACAGAAGCACAAGTCTTAATCCAACTCCTCCACTGTGTGACATATTCAAATGGATTGACTTCAAAACTCTTTCAATTGGTGACCTCTCAGGTCTCCACAATTTATTATAGGCTACCTCTTATAATATTGGCATCATCCCACCGTCAATAAAGAAAGTCTTTTATAGCAAAGCTCTCAAATCACTAACATACACAACACTTTAGCATCTTTGGCAGCTCCTTCAAGGCTGCACAGATCCTACTTACCCTCAAGAGGTCCAACCTGGACACTGATGACCTTACTAACTATTGACCCATCTCAAATAAGCTGGTCCTGGGCACGACCATTGAAAAAAGTAATTGTCACCCAGATTTGCAAGAATAGCAAAGGCCCCCACCAAGATTCTAAATTTGTTTCTCTATTTCCAGGTCACAATGCAGCACTTAGACAGCCACCATCCAAATGGTTGACAAGACTCCTCAGGGCCATTAACAATGGCTACCTTTGTATCCTGCTAGACCTTTCATCTTTGATACCATTGACCACCAACCTCTGCTCACCATCTCTGCCTCCAAAAGGGGCTTTAACAACAATTTCCAGCAGTCATTTTCCATGCTTGAACAACAGATCCAGCTGATCTAGATGAGCTCCCCTATGTCTGAGCCAATCCCCACAACCTGATTAATTTTCCAAGGTTTCATTCTGTAGCCACTGATACTCAGCATCTACATAAAAACTGAAGTCCTCTTGCCAGACAAGAACATCAACATTCATCGGCATGCGAATGATAGCCATCTCTGCTTCCATGACATAATGCTGGCATCAAAACTATTGTGATAAAAAAAATATTGCAACAAAAATATGGAGGTTCTAAATACTGGGTTTAGATACATAATGTAAACTGCCAAAATATTGTCTACAAAATATTGTGGTCATAAATATCAAGATTATGTATGTAAGTATATAGATTTAAAAGTATTTGAAACTGTAACAACTTTAAAAATAAATAAAAATATATTCAAGTATGTGTTTTTTTCCCCAAATATTTTATACACAGAAATTAATTTAACCAAATTACTAAATATAGAACAATATGGAGATATTTTAATTATGTTTAATTGTAATAAATACTAATAATAACTAAAAAAAATTAGGAACACACAATATATAATATACATTTATAAAAGAGAATTTAATAAACATTTTAATTAAGCATTATAATTATTAAATAATTAAAATTACCTTTTAAAACACATTAGTAAAATTCAAGTTACTTCAAAAAAATACAAAATAAAATTACAATTTTAAATTGCAATAAAAATATACAGTAATATAAGAATCACAAAAATATATTCAAACATTAGAACAAAACCATTCAAAATTCAAAAATACTAATTTTCAAAGTTTTACAAAAAAATATAAAAATAGATATATCTTCAACAAGAAATGCAAAATGTTATAATTTCTACAACCAAAGTGATAAACAAAAAAGTGAAATAAATATCAATCAAACAAACAAATATATTCCAATAAAAAAGATTAATCCAAAACACATAAAGCAAAACTACCAATAAAAATTCAACATTTTGTCAGGGTGAAATGTATTGTACACATGACAACCTAAGCAACAGTAGGGAAAATGCTGGATTTTGAAGGGGTCAAATTTGTTATTCCCCCTCCAACCTACGCAACAGAGGACTTTAGAGGATTCCGATTTCTGATTCCCAATTTAACCTAAGCAACAGAAGAGAAAGCCTTGGACTTTGGAGGGATCAGACCTAGGGCCATGGTGGCGGCCCGACTACCATTGGCTTGGCAGTCGGACCACCGTATTATGATGCATTCTGTCCCATAGAGGAAAGACTGCTACAGTCCCGCCGACACTGCCAGGCAGCACGGTGGCGAGACAGGCCATTCAGACTGACGGAGCCATTATGATGTTGCCTACCGCCAACGTGAACGTGGTGGCCCAACCACCACATTCCAGCAGGCGGAACCAGAGAATATAAAGGAAGGAACTTACCTGCTGCCAGCGTCACACGTCCTGTTCTGCCATGGAGCCCATCACACATGTGCTGCTGCTGCTCATCAATGGAGCCCAAAATCCATGCAATCAATGGTAAAACACACACCTACCTGTGTCATTAAGCTCAACAACATATCATTACACCGTCATCCACATGATAGGGGGTTCATGGTACGTGGGCCAAGTACACTTGTAATTGTGTCCCAGGTCGGAGTCATTCACAATGAATGACACATTCACAGATATTAAATGCCCCCTTTGGGCTGGTCACTGACACTGCACCACCACACTTCACAAAAACTCAGATCTGCTTATCTTAGGCACAGGGACAGTGAAGTGTACAGAACATTGAGTCACACAACAGCAACACCACATCAACATCACATCTACCAATTCAACTGACACCCTCACATCAGACTGAAGATCCATATGTATGGATGTGTCATGGTCACAAATGCCCCTCCCATGAAACATCCTTGTAATGGACCCACACATCACCCACATTACAACATAATGGAAAATCAATGGGATGCACAATATTTTGTGAGACAAATATCTAAAGCTCACAATGCAAACAATACCTGCACAATAGGGATGGGGCTTCAGGAGCACTCCTGGAAGGATTCTGCGCTGGAACAAATTTCATTTTGCACATGCCCTAAAAGACCATTTGCACAGGAACTGTTCCTGCATGTTCCTCAGGGACAAACAACAGTAGAGTCAAGTGACATGCCTATCTGCATAATGTGGAAGTGCAAGTCAAGGAAGCAAATACACCAGCAACAACATGGGCCATACAGCTAGATGAAGTAGCTGCAAGGTACACTCATCAAAATGGACACATGATCAGTCAGATGTAAAGGAAGGTAGCACAATTTAACCCCCTCCATGTGGTGACAAACAAAACTCTAGCTCCCACACATGAGGCAAATGTACAATCCATATCAAGGGGACAAATTTACACCATACATGCTGACATTGGCCAACCCAAAATGACATACTTACCCTAGCAAACATAACACAATGCAGTGGCACCCCAAATGGATTACCAAACACATAACCATACAGTGACCATCAACCCTTGTCCTGGGTGACACCACCACTGCCTACAAAATCAGATTTAGCAAACAACAGCAAATGGATCAGCAATCAGGGTAAAACACACACAACTGTAGGCATATAACACAAGTTACTCAGGAACAACAAAAGGTAGAAAAGTAAAGACAGGACAAATGTATACCCAACAAAACAACATCTTGGGTTTATTAACACCAAATAATGTAGATCAAAGGTCATTGGCCAGTTCATATTAGTACATGCACAGTACTGTGCCCAACCTTGACTCCAATCACTGCTATGGAACCTTCACAGGAAGGGGCATCAAGTTGGCATGCAGGCACCTCAGTGATCATGTTTGGGTGGGGTAGGCTTTGGGATGGGTGGGTTTGGGAGGATGGGGGGTTTTCTGCGTAGTGGTGGGGGTATGGGTGCTTGTGGGGGACAGGTTTGGCAGGGGAAGACTTTGCTGTGGAAGGGATGGTTTGGGATGTGGGTGGGGGCCTCTTGTGTTTGGGAGGGGGATAGAGGGAACAGGGGAAGGGGCAAGATCAAAACGGAACTTTCCTTGGGAAAACAGGTAGAGTCATCAGAACGGACTGGGGATTTGGAGGTTGAGGGAGTGATGGTCTTGTCTGTGGGTGTTGATGCCTTGAGTGCATGTATGTGTGTGTGAGGTATGCTTCCATTTGAGTGGTGTTTGTTGTGTGTGTGAGTGTGGGCAATTTATGTGTTGTGGTGGGCTGTGAGGTGGAGGTCCTGGATGATGTGGGAGTGGAGGATGTGGTGTCTCTGGGTATGGCAGAAGTTGTGGATGTGTCTGTGTGTGTTGGGGTGGTGTACGTGGGTATGGTGGATGTGGTGGATGTGTCTGTGTGTGTTGGGGTGGTGTATGTGGGAATGGTTGATGTTGTGAATGTGGTGTTGTGGAGGTGCCTGTGGGTATGGTGGTTGTGGTGTGTGAGTCAGTGAGTGTGGTGTGTCAACACCAGAACAGTACGCGCTCTATTGGCGACAAAAATGCAAAAACCCAGCACTCTCAAAACAAAGTAATTTATGCATTGTGCTGATATGTTGTGGTTTAACCTTTTGCATTGCAGAGTTCAATCCAGAAAACTTATTTTTAATATGCTTACAAATACTGTTCCTTTGCAATGTATTGTTGCAGTTTTTCTGCCCTTCATCCTTCATTGGTGATCATTGTTCCAGGCGGTAAGACGGTGGTTGGACTGTCCCGACACCGTTATTGAGAATTTTCATATTCTTGGTTTAATTCTTAAATGAGTAACAGATTACTTGGGCGCTACCATTTCTTGACATTTATATTGTAGTTTACAAATAGGTAAGACGCGCAATTGGTTTCATAAAGGTTTGACTTTGTTATTCATTGCGTGCTATCATTTCTTGACATTGGCATGGTGGCTTAAGAATCTGCAAGACGCGCGATTTGTTTTATGGTGTTTAAACATTGTTGTCCATTGCGCGCTACTATTTCTTGACATTTACATGATGTTTTACGAATTGACAAGACGCGCAACTCGTTTCAAGAAGATTTAATTTTGTTGTTCATTGCGCGCTACCATTTCTTGACATTTACATGGTGGCTTAAGAATCGGCAAAAGAAGCGCGATTCGTTTCATTGTACTTTGATCTTGTTATTAATTGTGAGCTGTTATTTCTTGACATTTACATCGTGTTTTATGAATCGGCAAGACGCGCGATTCGAATAATGATGATTTGACCTTAATATTTATTGCGTGTTACCATTTCTTGGTATTTTACATGGTGACACTCGAATCGGCAAGACGCACGATTCTCTCCTTGAGTTTATTTCATGTTGTTTATTGTATGCCACTATTCTAAGATATTTATTATGTAATATTCGAGTTGACAAGTTATGTGATTTGTTTCCTGAATCCATATCGTGTTATTCCTGGTGCACAATCCTTTTATGGTGTTTACTATATATATATATATATATATATATATATATATATATATATATATATATCTGCAATATGCGCAATTTGTGTTGAAACATTAGGCCAGAGTTTCTAGATGCAATATTGTATGGTCCTAGTATACATTCTCAAAACAGGATTTATATGACTGGTTTAAAATGTAGTCAGAATGTTTTTCTGATTCTCATGTAAAGGAAAGTACTTGAATAAGAAAGTTTTCATTTAATTCATCTTGATTCCCCTACAGGTATCAGGCCATCTTGAAACTTAATCATTTTAAACTTAACTCTTAGATTGTTCATGTTTTCAGAGTGACTAGGCTTAGAATCATAGTCTAGTATTGATTTCAGGAGATATAATTTTTATCGTGTGTTCTAACCTTTTTCTCACTATAGGTCTCCTTCCCAGCTGTTCCCTTCCTAATCCCCTCTTCCCCTCTTGAACTCTCTCAGTCTCTGTGATTTATCTATCAGAGTCTTGGAGCTGTTCAGTGGTGGACGTGTTGGGAATGTGCACAGACCCCGAGGATCTGGTGACTCTGACATGTTGGTGGTGTCTGTGGAAATTGTGGCTGTTGTGGTGTCTGTGGGTGACTGTTGAGTGCCTGTGTACAAGTATGTCTTGTTGTGCTTGTGTCTGTGTGTGCTGCTTGTGTGTGTTGAGGTGAGTGCATGCTGATTTGTCTGTATGCTTGGGACAGGTAGAGGAATTGGGAATTTAGATTGGGAAGAGGGAGGTGGCGGGGGAAGGATTGTGGGGCTAGATGGATAGCATCAATGAGGAGGCCAGAGCCTGAAAAGATCTCTGTAGGCCAGACATGTCACAATGAATGCCTTCCAGGTACGCATTTGTCTGCTGAAGGTGGCTTGCCAAACCCTGGATGGCATTCACAATGGCAGTCTGCCCCACAGAGATACTCCTTAGGAGGTCAATAGCCTTCTCACTCAGGGCAGTATGGGCAACAGGGATTCGGGGTCTGGTGCTTGGGAAGCAGGATACGCCCACCTTCTTGGGTAAGTGGGCAGAGCCAACTGGGTGTGGAGCAACAGGGAGGGTGGCAATAGAACTGGGAGTGGTGGTCAAAGATGGTACAGGAGCAGGTCCTGGTGGGTCCGCCACCTCTAGCATGTGGCCACGGGAGGTAGAATCTGAAGATGATGATCTCGATCCTGTGTCCTCTGTGGCATTCCTCTCACCCTCTGGGCCACTGGGTCCCTCTGTGTTGGTGGTGTCATGACTGGAGGTACTGTGGTCAGATGCTTCCCCACTTAGTTCCTCCCTGTCTCCTTCGCTTGCCTGGGAACAACAGCTGTGAATAGCAAACATTACCATGACGTCAAGTAGGCCCCAGCAACAAACTACATCAAAGTGGCTCCTGCATGTACCACATCATAAGGATGCATGCCACATGAACTGTCAACAACTGCCCACAGAAAAATCAGAATCTCAGACAACTCCAATTGCATGTCTGAAGTTGTACACACAGGAACCATTGAACAAGAAGGAGACCTCGTCACCTTCAATGGTTTTCCTCATGGAGCATACCTCAGTTACCTGTTGTCATACAATAGTAGGCCAATGTCAAGTTAATTCCCACAGATCCCACACAAGGTCATGCATACATCTATTTGTCACATACACAATCCCACAACAATAAGAAATGATGGTCAACAATCCTGGCATGTTGCTGACAGAAGTACAATAGCCTGAAGAAGGTGACATGGAAATACCCATGTCTCACTGGAAACAAAACAACAATGCATACTTCACCACATGTAAATTCTCCTAATGGGTCATGGACTAATGTTGCTCACATATGCTATACATCTGGCATGAAAATGTACACTGTAGTCAAAATGTGCAAATCGTCAGGGAGATATGTCTCTAAAATCCATAACACAATGAATCAGCTAGCCCCGGGGAAATCACCTCTACTGTATGGCACCCCTTACAATGACATACTCTGTGTCAGTAAAAGCCATTAGTCTCTTGAATGTTGGAGAGGCCCAGGGATTCGCAAGTACTTGAAGAAGGCCCTTAACATGTTGCCCAATGGGACGCTACATCAGTGTCTCCATTTTGATCCTGCAAACCCAGATGTCTGTGGATGATGTACCGAACCACATATGATTCCCACATAACTGCAAGTCACTCCATGATGCATGCCAACAGTCACGTAACAAACCTTCCCCATTTCACATGTACAGGGCACTTTGCTACATGATTCCACATCAATGGCATGGAAATGCACATTGTGGGTAAAAACTGTAGTCCTTTCTGCCATGTCCCTCAGTGCTACTGCAGTTCTACATGCCAAATGACATGCAATGACGGGTGAGGGTATGTGTGAACCAACAATCAATGGTGACACACTCCTATCTGGCACCACATGAAATGCAGACCGATCACATATGTCCAATTCCAAACACATGTTGGCATGCACATATATGTGAGGGGATGCAGAAATCATCCCATGAACACAGGTAGACCACGCATTAAATAGCAGTGTAAATATTTTGTCAAATGCAAAAGGAACACATGCCAACATGTAGGCACAAGGAATGTTGGCAACAGTGATGTCACACAAATCATGTCAATGGACATTCCCCACTTACCAAGGGAAAGTATTCATCTGTAGCTGCACCCAAGGAGCAATGTATGCTCTGTCACATGTGTGATGGCCACCTTCACATGACAGACAATAGTGATGCCCAGCACTTGTGACACATTGAAGAGAAGTGGCCTCTGTGGGGCAGATGCCAATTTACTCACTTGAGCAGACACCTGGTTGAGGACAGTGATCCATCACCTAATTTTGTTTGGGCTGTAATACTGAGGATTAGTGGACTGTTACGTGGGATTTAGACCACTACAACAACCAAAATTACTTGATTGATCACTGTAAACAGCCATGTGTTGGCCCTGGAGAGTAATTTTTTTGTGGAGTGTACTCGGTTGCGTCCTAGGTCCCTGGGCTAATAGGCAAGGCACGTCAGTATGCTCCAAATTCCATACCTACACAAACAGTTACTCATCTTGTGTGTCACACATGGCCCCTCCCCAGTAATCAAGGGGAGTTGTCAGAACCTAACACATCAACTTGGCTATGTGATAGGCAGGAATATGCCCTGTACTCACCCCCTTATGGCTGTTGTGCCCCCCTCAAACATCCATCAAGCTCCGGGTAGGCCACTGCCAGAATGTGGGCCATTAGGGGATCATGTCCCAAAGTGCGCCTACCCACATTGGGAGGATAGCCCCAGCTGGACCTCAGCGATCTTCCGGGCCCAGCGTCTCAGGTCCTCCCACCTCTTCTGACAGTGGGCGCTCCGCTGACTTTGGATCCCCAGGGTACACACCTTCCAGACGATAGCTGTCTAAATCCACTTCTTCTGAAGGGCGTTGACCTGTATAGATGCAAGAGACAAATCAAAATATAACAAACACAGGTTTTGGCACAATGGTTGTGTCACACATGTCAGAAACACAGAGTTAGGAACTTTTAATTGGTTAACACACCACAAGTGTAAAGCACACAAGCCCATAAGTATCCTGCTCATGGCCTACAATGACTAAGCAAGCCTACTGACATCAGGTAGCCCATTCTCCAGCAACATGTACTGTGATGTGAGCTACAATGAAACACTACACACCATTGTGGCTTCGGAAGGGTAAACTCCTTAGGCCTGACTGGACAAACACATTTACACTCTGCAATATTGACTCAACGCATGCAGTCCCTACAGGCAACTATCATAGTACAGTCAAGCATTAGGACTTGAGTGACAATGAAATGGCAGGCATGGTGGGTACCAAAAGTCTCTTCCCTGTGCATGTGTGGAGATGTGGCCTACCAAACGCCAACTCATGCCACTTCAGGATGGGTTTCTGTGGTATGTACCTATACCATAGAACACTCTTATGAACATATGTTGCAAACCTACAAAGATGGCATCCAAAATACAAAGGTATGTTTGGTTAGTTTCTGCTATGTAACCAAGCTACTGAGTCACATGTCATGGCCTCCCTGGAGCCTACACACTATCTGCACTGTGGGTTTGTCATTTGTGCTATACCCCTGTCCTGAACAAATATGACTTATTTGAAGGTGACAACAGAGCTGTGGGAGTAGGGGACCTGTCATGAGTCAAAGATACACATTGACAATGTTGCAAAATGCACACATGGACTAGTTGATGAATTTACCTCAGTACCCATACCCAATCTAGCCAATGGACGGAGGCATTCAGGGCAGGTTTTGCCGCTAGAGCCTCATAATGGCCACATGGCAGGATCTGCAGGCCTACAGGGAGTGGCACAGTGCCACAATTGCATAGCCACAGTGACTCTCCCACAGCCTTGAGTATGTCCCATAATGAGAGATACATTTTACAGGCCCTGTTCTCTGGAGACTGACCATACAGAACCTACATGACACTCACATTTCCCTCACTTATATGCATGACAGTACATCATATGGCCATCAGCAATGTGGCCTGTGGCTTGTGTGAAACCCTGAAGGGCACAGCGAGTCATGAAATGCCTTCCAGACAACAGTTTGGCAAGGCCAGATGTGGGGTGTAAGATCTGTGGCACAATACACATTACTTACAAGATCCTCTAATGACTCAGACAAGTTGATACACAGCTCATGCTGTCATGCACATACATGTTGTCTAACATTTACAACCATCATAAACAAAGAAATGTCACTGTATTGCAGTAAGGTCTCCTTGCCTAGTTATGTGCATCCAACACAAGGAGGATCTAGGTCCTCAAAAAAATCATACAACACAATGTGAAGGATCACAACATCCAGCTCTACAGTCTGAAAAGGCAAACAATAGTGGATATGAGCCATCAGTTGAAGACAGATCTGATGCCAGCTAACAGTAATCCATACTGCATACCACCTATTGTTCAAGTCATGGCAGTATTGTACTTCCTGGACACAGGGTCCTTCCAACATACAGTGGCCCTATCTGGTGGTATGTGCTAACCTATGTTCAGTCTGGTGTTGAGCGATTTCCTCTCAGCAATGTTGAAACACATCAGGTCCCCAGATGTGAGGATTTAGCCAATGTGAAGGCTGACTTCTATGGTTTTGCCCGCCTCCCACTTGTAGTGGGAGCCATTGATGGCCACATGTTGCCTTGATGCCAATGCAGGCCACTGAACAAGTCTAGTGCAACAGAAAAAACTTCTATTCCATCAACGTGCAAGTTGTCTCTTTGGCAGATCTCTACATCTCAAATGTCTGTGCCCGTTCTCCTGGATCAGCCCATGATTCCTTTATAATGCAGAACAGCATCAGACCACAGCTGATGTCACAACTACAACCAGAGAGGGCGTGGCTGGTTGGTAAGTCATTTCTGTCTTGATTGTGTGTGAGAAATGTCAGGTGCTACAATCACGAAGTCAGTGACTCATTGTTGCACTTATGTCCCATTCCTTAACAGGAGACTCGGCATAGCCAAACTGTCCTTTGTTATTGAAGCAGGTGAGGAATCCAACTAAGCCAGGGGGAGTCTGCTTCAATGAGGCCCATAGAAGAACACGGGGGGCAGTGGAGCGGCCCGTTGGGCTCCTGAAGGTTAGATTATGCTGTCTGGACAGGACTGGGGGAGCCCTCCTGTACTCACCCGGGAAAGTGTGCCAGATCACTGTGGAATGATACATGCTCCACAACATCGCCCTGCAGAGAAATATCCTGTACATCCCAGAGGAGGGGGAGCCTGCAGTGCCACCGGGTGGGAATCCTGAAATGCCAACTGAAGATGACAGTGTTAAAGAGGAAGGAGCTGCCTTGCAAGAAGATATCATCCACAGCTACTTCTCATGAGTGTAATTATGTCATGTGATATCATGCCTGTGACTGTACAATGTACTGTAGTGAGAATGTGTGGAGTTGAGTTTTTTAAACAGCTAGGGAGCTGATACCCTGCAAAAATCAGCCAAAGGCTAATTGATTACATAGCTTTTGACACATCCCCACCGTGATGATGTTGCTTTATTTGTGTCAGACTTCTTGCAATGTACTTTGTTTTTCAGATGCTTCCTTTGTGACTTGTGTCATATGTATGGTTTCATGCCTATACTCCTTGTTTTGTTCTTTGTACAGGTACATTCACCATGACATCCTCATGTGGGCATTTCAGAGTTGTGACATTGGCAGGTATGTGATGCTGTTCTGACATACGAAGTGGACATGGATTGTTCCAGGTAATGTAGGTCACAGAGTTTGGGTGTAGGAGACCTGTGCCAAGACAGCTTACGCAGTATTTGGATGGGAGTTCAGAAGAGCACATTGGACTTGTTTTGTGTCCTGTGGTGGGCCTGATGCATCATGTGTGTCATCATGTGGTCAGAAAATATGTAGTCCTAGGCCACGACCAAGTTAGTTCTCCTTCACATTGGCTAAACACTCATTTTGTATGGCCTGAATATAGCTGTAGATGTGTTTCATCATTGTAGGCCACAGTGCCTGTGCCAAAACACTGACACATGTTTGTGTCATACCACTAGATGCATGAGCACTGGATTATAATGACCCTGTGATCAGAAACTGCTATACTGCCATCTGTCTGAATCTTGGATTATGTGATGTTAAAGTACTTTGGTGTTGTATGTGATATGGCTCAAGCTGATGACATCAACCACTTAAAGTTTTGCCTATTTTACACGACAATTTCTGGCAAATCCCTTCCTTCCGTGGTCTGTACCTGTGAATATGTTCCTTTACTCAGTATGAGTCAATCATTTATGATTTTCAGTAGTTCAGACATTTTGACAGCCTATCTAATGAACACTGTAATACTTTTTTTTGTTTGACCAGACACCCGTATGTATGTGTTTGTGTGGGATGGTTGTAATCCTGAGCGGGACAATGTGCACATACAACATATCCCATCTTGAACAAGTACCTTGGATCATCATTGTATGGTTCACAGTGTCTGACATATCTACATGGCTAAATGTGAAATCAAAATTAGTAGACAATGAGTCAGTGAGAGGTGATTTTATTGTGAAGCTATGACTAAAAGAACAAATATGTGACATGACTCAATAAAAAAAAGAAATGTGAAGGGGACAGTCATGGTGAATGAAATCATTGGAGTAGATGCCGCACCATTGGAAGTCCAAAGTCCAGAGTACTCCTCCCATTGGAAATGGAAGGTAGTTCAGGATCAGTCCACAGAGTGAATGTGTGACACACAAAGGAGGACCATAAAGGAGAGGATTATTGCTGGCAGTAGTGGGTGTCTTGCCATCTGCACATCCTGGATTCGTTGCTGGATGTAACCACTTGTGAGGGGATCGGCTGCTACAGAGACAGGGGTGTCTGTGGCTGGTTGTTCCTCTGGCAGTGCCTCCCTTCCTGTGGCTAGTGCCGATGTTCATGACCCTGATGTTGATGAGCCATAGGAAGCGGAAGATTGGTTTTGAAAAGCCCTGCTCAGGGCTGTGTGAACGTCCGTCCCTCAGCACCCCTGTTAGGAAGGCCATATTGGAATTGTAGGCCTCCATTTGTTCACACATGTCCCTATGCATGTCTGCAATGGGGTCTCTAGTTGGCAGTCGGTTTGCACCCAGTCCAGGTAGGGACCCTCACTGTAGTCAGGATAAGGGAGATACCCGCTCAGATAACCCCTGCTCACCACCTTGGTAGCTTGGCATGAGCAGTCAGGCTTATCTCAGAAGCAATGTGTAAAGCATTTGCACATAACACACAGTAATACAGTGAAAACACTACAAAAGGACATAACACCAGTCTTAGAAAAATATTCAATATATATCTATATAAAACAAGACCAAATACGATAAAAATCCAACATACAATAAATAAGATACACATTTTACAAGAATTACTTAAAAAGACAGTTCCTTGAAGTCGATAGCTCTGTCTGGGGCTATGACAGCATCATGAACAACAAATCCAACAGTTCAGGACGGCCGTGGCGTCTCGGGCCAGCTACGGTGTCGGAAAGACTCGCAAATAGTACCTTGGAAATGCCGGGCGTCGTGATCCTCACGATGAGGTCCGGAGAGCTGCATCGCTGGCGTCATGGTGTCAGTTCCAGAGGTCGGCGCGGGGGTAGTCGGGTCCTTGCAGATTGAACTCCGGGCTAATAAAGTCAGGAGCGCTGGCGTGGATGGCATCGGGGCTGCAGTGCAAAGCGGGACGATGCGACATGCAGTGCCCACAGGTCTCGGTGCAGGCAGCGACTCGGTCATGGCATCCAGTGGTGTCGGTGAGACCAGGACTGCGGTGTGAAGTGGGGTGGTGCGACGTGTGGTGTCACCAGGTCACGGTGCAGGCAGCAGCGGTGTCGTTGCTCAAGCGCTGTCGTCGGTACACCCAAGTCGGCGGCGCGGGGTGGTCTTCATGCGTAATATACGGGTTGCAGTGCAGACAGGGACGCCTGGTGATGATACTGGAGTCAATGGTGCAGGCGTCATTGGACCGGGGCGGCGGTACATGACGGGACAGTGCTTTGTGTACCTCACGAGCCGTGTCCACAGGCCACGGTGCAGGCAGCAGCGCTGGTGTCAGCGGGAGCGGCATTGTTGGGGATGCCCAGGATGCGGTGTGAGCAAGGCGATGCTGAAGTGTGGGGCCCACAGGTCACAGTGCAAGCAGCGGCTCAGTGGCAGCGTCAGATGGCGGCATCGGTGACACCAGGGTTGCGGTGTAAAGTGGGGCGGTGCGGCGTCACCAGGTCATGTGCAGGCCAGCAGCACCGCTGGCGGCGTCGCAGTGGTTTTTCTTCTTGGACAGCACAGAACATAGTTCCCAGTGCTGCAGGCAGATGAAACTGAAGTCTTTGGTATCCCTGAGACTTCCAACAGGAGGCAAGCTCTACTTCAAGTCCTTTGAGAACTCTCTCACGCAGGATACATAGCAAAGTTCACCCTTTGCTCTCTTTTAAGGCGAAGCAGCAACTTCAGGCCAACCCAGCAAAGCACACACAGCAAAGGGGCAGTACTCCCCCTCCAGCTCTTCGACTCTTCTCCTTGGCAGAGGTTCCTCTTGATCCAGAAAGATTCTAGAAGTCTGGGGTTTTGGGTCCACTACGTATACCCATTTCTGCCTTTGAAGTAGGCAAACTTCAAAGGAAAGTCCCTGTCGTTGACAAGATCCTGCCTTGCCCAGGCCTGGCCCCATATACACACCAAGGGGTTGAGAGACTGCATTGTGTGAGGGCAGGCACAGCCCTTTCAGGTGTAAGTGACCACTCCTCCCTCCACTCTAGCCCAGATGGCCCATCAGGATATGCAGGCTACATCCCAGCTCCCTTTGTGTCACTGTCTAGTGGGAATTCACAACAGCCCAACTGTCGGTCTGACCCAGAAGTGGAATACACAAGCAGGCAGAGGCACAAAATGGTTTAAGCAAGAAAATGCCCACTTTCTAAAAGTGGCATTTTCAAACTGACAATCTAAAACCCAACTTTACCAAAAGGTGTATTTTTAAATTGTGAGTTCAGAGACCCCAAACTCCAGATGTCTATCTGCTGTCAAAGGGAAACTGCACTTTAAGAATATGTAAATGCAGCCCCCATGTTAACCTGCGAGAGAGATAGGCCTTGCAACAGTGAACCCCGAATTTGGCAGTTTTTCACTGTTAGGACATGTAAAACACATCAGTACATGTCCCACCTTTAACTTACAGTGCACCCTGCCCATGGGGCTTCCTAGGGCCTACCTTAGTGGTGCCTTACATGTATAAAAGGGAAGGTTTAGGCCTGGCAAGTGGGTACACTTGCCAAGTTGCACTGGCAGAAACTGCACACATAGACACTGCAGTGGTAGGTCTGATCCATGTTTACAGGGTGACTCATGTGGGTGGCACAATCAGTGCTGCAGGCCCACTAGTAGCATTTGATTTACAGGCCCTGGAACCTCTAGTGAACTTTACTAGGGACTTACCAGTAATCAAATATGCCAATCATGAATAAACCAATCAATAGTACAATTTATATTGGGAGCACTTGCACTTTAGCACTGATTAGCAGTGGTAAAGTGTGCAGAGACAATAAACCAGCAAAACACAGTCCAGTGTACCATAAAATGAGGAGGTCAGAAGGCAAAGCGACAGGGGAGACACGCCAAAAGCTGCCAGGTCTAACAATGTCCCCCTGTAGCAGCTTGATTTCTCTGAGTTCGATCAACACCTGGCCCATCATGCCTTGGGACTCCTGATAGACCCCCAAGATGTGGCTGATGGTGTCCTGGCCAACAGCAGCCCCAGTGGCCTCACTCCGCTGCCCATAGCATCCCTGCATATATCATACCCCCACAAGCCTGTGCCTCTGGCACAGGGTGTCCTCTCCAACTGGTTCCTGGACCCTCAGTGTTCGAAGTGTTGAGCTGCACCTCAGGAAACAGGACTGGGGGCACAAGATGGTGGGAACTGTGCTTGGTACACAAGTTGGGGGGGTAATCGTTGCCTGTGATGTAGAAGCAATAGGGCTGGTAGGTGACATTGTGGCTACAGTGAGACTCACTGGTGCTGTCTGATCAGGTTGCCCAGATGTGCCAGGACCTCCCTCCACATCCACAAGTCCAGGAGTGTTGTTGTCACTGAGGGCTTCATCCAGGGGGCTAGTGGTAGTCTGTTCTGTGGCCTCTGTGTGCCCAGTGACAAATCTACCTGTTGATGAAAAACATACATTGTTACTGATTGAATCATGACATCTACTTCCAAAGGTTTTGTGTTACAGTAAGCAGAGACCTTGGGCATAGTTAAGTTGTAGGTAATCCAATTGTGCCAAGTTACTATGGTATTGGGTGATTTGACATGATGTGTTAAGCATGCTGCACCTATATGACTAAAGCAGCTGATGAGATGTTCAGATCAGTTGCACTTGGGAAGATGGCCTGAAAATGACATCTTACCATCAGTGCATCCAACACAGTGGAGAGACAACATATGGCTTCGACCATTTAGAGGCCTAGTTCAGTGGGATGAAATCAAACCTAGGTCTTTGTTGTATATGTGACTGAAGTAATCATCTGCACAGTGATGTATCAGTGTGTCTGCTGCCAGTACCAAACTAGTGATGCAGCTTTGGGCTTTAGGAATACTTGTTGTACACACTGGTTAAGGTGAGATTCCAGTCCTCAATAGTTTCATCTTTGGTTAGCAGGTGAAGATGGAGCTAGGTAGACAGACACGTCTCTGAGTTGAGCATGATCTGTAGCTTGGTCGATCGCAGGTAAGTAAACTTCAATTGAGAGTTAGCAAATAAGGGTATTTGGACAGGTGCACACTGTGCTGGTGGTTGGAGTAACCGGAAAAAGGGCCTTCTAGGAGTTGCGGTCAGGTTACTCCCTCTACTTCCCAACACATGCTCTCCTACAAACCCAGCAGCCCGTCAATAACCAAAAACATTAAACTAAGCTCAAAAACAACATTTTAAAACTATTAACACAATATTACCACAACTATAAAATACCTACTAAAAAAATATATAGTCAAGATACAGACAACGAACAATAAAGTATTAATAAATTAAAACACACAAAGTCATAAACCATCACAAAATAATAAAAAAATGATATTTTATATACAACTATATTAAAAAGACAGTAAAAACATTTTCTTAAGTTGTAAAGCCATGATTCTCCCTAGAAGGCATTCTTTTGAAATCATTATTTTTAGCGTATACATTTAGAACTGTAAATAAAGCACATTCCTTTAGGATGTTAATTACATTGCCGTGTTTTATAAATTACATTTATTTTTTGGTGATATTGCAATTATAAATGTGTGATGTTAGAAATCCTTTTTGCAAAAAAATATTTGTGTGGGAAAGCGCAAAAACACATAAAAGTACTTTGGTCTAAGGACTTTCAGCTCGAGCTTGCTGACATTTTATGGTGAAATATTTGACTTATATATGTGGAAAATCTTAACGTGTTGCTCTGCAAATGAGACTGGTAAAATCAAACGTTCACAGGCTTAAACATTTGCATAAATTATGCTACTCATCTTATAGGAACTGTGGGCAATTCCTTGTCTTTAGATGGAGAGAACCCTACCTGCTTGTTTGTGTTGTAGATGTATTCCATAAGAAGCATTGGCAAAGTCAATAGGTCGCTCCTTTTCAACTTATTGGCTGTACCATTTGCTGCCATTGATATACAACATCAGCAAAAGCAATGATTTGCAAAGCCAATAGGTCTCGCCTATCTGAGAGCCACTGGCGTTGTGAATGTCAATGTATTTTTACCATAGTGCATAGCAGCAGTGCTGCTGTTCAGCATGGCTGAAAGGCATGGAAAAAAGCACAATAATTCTGCTAGCTCTGGCCACGTTATAGCGCTTCTGTTGTTACTTCTAGCCATGCTCTAAAACCAGGCTGCACAGCAGCTTCAATGCTGGACAGCATGACTACGAAACAAAAAAAAACTATTAGATTTGCCAATGCTGGTTTGTTGTTTAGGATGGAATAGAGTGCAGGGCATATGCGCAATAAAGTATCAGTAACAGGGGAGTGTTTTGAATCCATTGCTTTCCCAGTCAAAACAGAGACACTTGCAACCTTTGTGTTATTTGGGTGCTGTTAACTGGGAAACCTGGGTGCAAGCTAGTGGGGTTGTTGATAGCCACGCAGCATTCTGTAGCAGGTGTTCGGTGCTACTCTCACTGCAGCCACAAGGTGGCGCTCTTGTACTCAGTCACTTCATGATAACTTCTGTATTTTCTTCCATTAAGTGCCCCCCACATTCCCAAACAATGGAAATAAAAGTATGTATTCCACGGTTTGCGCCTGCAAAATAACTTAGCCGGTTAAGGGCTCGCTGCTGGGATCTGAGTTGTGGAATTGAAATTTAGGCAAACTCGATTCACTTGGACATTAGGGGATGGTTGAAATGAGTTCGAGTTTCTAAGCATAACGATAGTTGTACACGAACGCGTTCTATCTAGTGCTTAATTTGTAAATAAAAACGTGCCGGTTCCCAAAGCACTCCTCTGAAAAACGCGGCAGTTGCAATTCAATATGAAAGCACAGAATATTGAGGCAGCTTAACACGGAAGCCATCTCGGGCCTCTTTAATCAATTTACAGCCACTCCCTGTCACCTCAGCTCACTTTTGCAGCTTTCTGCTTTCTCCATGAGTGACGCTTTTTAAAAAATGTATCTTCCCCCTTCTTTTTCATATGTGTCTTTTGCCCGCAGTAAATGCTTGAGGCAGAAAAATAAGTGCCTGCCCTCAAAAATAAGTGCCCGTGCCCTGCACCAGGAACCACCGGCTCAAATTAAGCACTAGTCCACTATTTAACGTGGATGATTATGATGCCAAAATAGCCACATTACCCTTTTTTAGGAAACAAATCAGATTACTGAAAACGTTTAGAGAAATTACTACAGGCACATCAGTTAATTGGTTACTGTGTCCTGAACTTGCCCCAAAGGTAGGCGGTGGGGGGCAGTGTGGAGTGTGGGTGGAGTGTCAGGGCCAGTGAGATGCCTTTAGGTTTGCACACCCAGGATTTCTGAAATGCTCATAACCAGTGCTGCGCACTGTGAAGAAGTGCTGGTTCCTTTCAGTTGATATATTTATAAATCACACAGCAATAAGTGCAATAAAAGGCAGACGGTTGGGGAGAAGCTGAAGACGAATGAGGGCAGGGAAGAGGAAGAGAGGATAGAGAAGAAACAGACCAGGGCAGAAGGATAAAAGGGAAAAACAGCAACACGAATAAGGGAGACGGCCTGAAAACACAAGTACTGCTATGGAGTGCTTGGAGAGAAATAAAACAAGCATTTGCAAGGCAATAGGTCTCGCATTTGTGTGAGTTAGAGCTATTGACATTGTAAATGCATAACTGGACTTTTTTTGAAGCATAAATTAGTCAACTCCGCCACAGAAGACCAGTGGCTCTGCATATAACTAAAGCACTTCCATTTACCTTCTACCTCCTTCTTCAGCAAAAATGAAAATATTTCCATTATTTATTATATTTTTTAATAATATGATTTTGGGATCCTCTCAATCTAGCGTGGGGACCCAGAGATGACCTAGACAGAAACAGCACATTGTGAGCTGAGCTATGGGCAAAAATGTTTTGTGAAAGGGATGCCCCACAAAGCATTATGGGGCGAGTTTTCAAGTGCAGAGAATATTGTAGTATCTTGACTATAATGCTCAGAACAGCAGCTAGAGGACACCACTATAAAAATTACATTTGTAAGAAACATGGATATGTAACCATATAGACAGCTCCTAAAGGGCATAACCACATGAAAACAGAATGGCAGAACATAATGCAGCGTAACCATATATTTAGCCCCTAGTGGGCGTAGTGCATTACAAAATTTCAGGCCTAGCAGACCTTCTAGGATAATATTATAAACAAGGCCCTTAAAACACAAACTACTCCCAGGATTGAAAAGTTCCAGCCATGAGAGAACTTAAAAAGACACTGACTGGTGGGGGGGTATTATTTTATGCCCTGCTATAACCTAGTGTGGGGACCCAGAGATGCCCCAGACAGAGTGTGTCATTCTGAAAATTTTGATGGTGGTCCCATTGTCCTAGAACCACCAAAAAGTGAGTTATGGGCAAAAATGTTTTGTAAAAGGAATGCCCCACAAAGCATTATGGGGCAAGTTTCTGAGTGCAGCAAATCTTGTAGTATCCTGATTGTAATGCTCAGAACAGCCCCTAGAGGACACCATAACGAAAAGAGCATTTGTAAGAAACATGGTCATGTAACCATATGGTCACCCTCTAGAGGACATAATGACATGAAAACAGAATAGCAGAAAGTAATGCAGTGTAACCATATATGTAACCTCTAGAGGGCATAGTGCCTTACACATTTTCAGGCCTAGCAGGCCTACTGCAATACTTTTACAATCAAGACCCCTAAAACACAAACTACTCTCAGCTGTAAAACAAAAGTACCAGCCATGAGAGAGCTTAAAAAGACATTGAATGGTGGGATATACATACCACAAACAAATATATATATATATACACACTAAACAACTCATCAGAATGTAACCTTAAGAATCTGGAGATGCACAGACCTGGTGAACGAGGGACAGCACCCAGTGCTTAATTTGATCCAGTGGTTGCCAGTGGACAGAAATTTTCTGCAAGCAAAAGAGGAAAAAACACACAAAGGAAAAAAATGAAAGGAAGCTAAAGATAGAAAACTCACAAAGGAACAAAGCAGGAAGCCTCAAAAAGTGAGCTAAAGGGGCACAGAGTGTCTGACAGTGGATTAAAGATGCCAGGGGTGGATTCAAGAGTATGAAACCTTGCTATTTGGAGCCGTGACATTTAATAGTCGCTAGAGTGTATTTATGTTGTATGGTATGGATTTATGTGGAGTGGCTTGGATTTGAACTATGTGTAATGATGCTGAATTATACTGTGTGGATTGCAATTGTGTGGTGTGGGGTGGAATTATCTGGGTTTGAGTGGAATTGTGTGGTGTGGAATTGTTTGGCTTTGAATTGTGTGTGCTTGAATTGTGTGGTGTTGAGTGGAGCTATGTGTATTGGAAATATGCGGATAGGAATTATGTGGTATTGTGTGTAGTGGAATTATGTTGAGTGAGATTGTGTGGCATGGAGTGTCATTATGTGGAGTAGTATGTGTTGGAGTTGTGTGAAGAGTATTTATGTGGTGTGACATTTAACTATATGGCATGATGTGGAATTTTCTGGTGTGTATTGGATGCATGTGGTGTGTAGTGGAATTGTATGCCGTGGAGTGGAAATATGTGGTTTGGTGTGGAATTCTGTGGTGTGGAGTCGAATTATATGGACTGAAATTATGTTCGGTGGTGTAAAATTGTGTAGCATTGAATTGTGTGGTGTCGTGTTTGACAAAGGCCCGTAAAGCAAGTCAAAATGAGTGAAATGCAAGCAGGTATAGTACTTCTGCCAGTTATATATACAAATCTGCTATTACTGAATGGCCAGTAAGGCACATACATTTTAAAGCAAATACATCATATAAATCCCATGTAAAACCAATGCTATAGGTGCAAGTGTGTGTTTAATACTAAAATCAATCTGGGCTTGGGAATAAAAAACAGAGCACGACATGTGTACAGAGTGCCAGCTAGCAACAAAGCACTATAAATATAATTTGGAACATACTGATGCAGATTCAACTATAATAAATGTATGACGTGTTTTGCTAAATTTAAAACACACAGTGCTGGAAAAGGCCGATAGAGCATCAGAAATCACAAGCCCTTGAGAGATGAGATGACTGCACTACCTCACGTTGTGTAAACGTCTGAACAGAAATTGGAAAAAAGGCTGGAAAAGTATTTTATTTTTGTTACCTGCTACCTTATTTTAGGACACAGAGGTAAACGAGGAAAGCACTGGAATAAAGCCAAAACAAATGTCAACGACATGGGAGGAGGTGGGAGAAACGGAATGCTGCAATAAAACGCAGGTAGCTACCAGCCTAAAACACCAACAGTGAAACAGGAGCACCAAAAAATAACAAAAATAGTCCATCAGAGCAACAGATAAACAAACCAAAGTGGAATAATACAGTAGTTGGTCACTGCTCTGAAATAGAAAAAGGAGGGAGAAAAAGTCAGAACTGACCACTAGCGAGCAAAAATTATTTTTTTTATCACCTTGTATTTATTGAAAAAAAACTTTAAGGCACATTTTCAATTATTACATCGTCAAACAAATAGGTCCAATAGCAATATAGAATGCCATTAGTCCATACAGTTTCGTAAAATTAGGTTCAGACACATATATACAAATTATGGCCCTCATTATGACACTGGCGGTAAATCCCGCTTACCGCCACACTGACGGCTGCCAACTTACCGCTGCAGTGGCAGATATCCGTTCACCATATTATGACACATTCACACCAATCCGACAGAATTCAGCCACATACACAAATCAGTGAGACCAAAGGTCAGTGATGAAGTGTCAGACCCAAAACCCAAACCATTACGCCAACAAAACAACGCCCATCATATTATGACCCACGAATCACCACGGCGGACATTCAACGGTGGTAAATCTTTGGTGGTACATACCGCTGAGCTCAGACTGGACACCTACATTCAAATCAACACCACATTGGCCAATGCGAAAAATACACACCTGACAACCATACACACACCACACACACTCACCCACAGCACTATAAAACACACACCCACATTCCCAACAACCCTTTACAAACAACAATTACTGCCAGGAGACTGAGAAGAAGATCACACAGACAACTAGACACACACACCACATACAGGCATACACCCCTCACGCACTCCACATCACACACCCCACCACATTACTCAATGCACTCTCACCAACATACATCACACAACACCCACGGCACCACAAAGGCACCCCCATTTCACTGAGGAGGAGTTAAGGGTCATGGTGGAGGAAATTGTCAGGGTAGAGCTACAGCTCTTTTGAGCACAGGTACAGCAGATATCTATAGCAAGGAAGATGGAGCTATGGCGGAGAATCGTGGACAGGGTCAACGCCGTGGGACAGCCCCAAGAACAAGGGACGACATCAGGAAGAGGTGGAACGACCTACGGGGGAAGGTATGTTCCATAGCAGCAAGGCACCAGCTCGCCATACAGAGGACTGGCTGTGGACCCCCAACTCCTCCCCCACAGCTCACAGCATGGGAGGAGCAGGTACTGGCAATACTGCATCCTGAGGGACTCGCTGGAGTAGCCGTAGGACTGGACACTGGTAAGTTAACATTTACCACTTATCACCCTCCAGACCTGCATGCCATCACACCTCCTCACCCTCACTCCCATCACTCCACACCATCCCACACACTGCACCTTGACATATGACGAACCACAATGCCCAGCCCTGCATGCCATACCAATGCATGGACAGCCCTCCCAGCCCTACATGGACACCCGTCACTAAAGCATGTACAGCATAGGGAAACTAACATAACCACAATACATCATCATACACAAGCAAAAGGTGGCAGGGAAACACCAACCATAGAGGGGAAGCTACGGAAGTATAAATGTCATACACATGAAGCATAATACACCATTTACATCCCCACAGGTACCCCAACCAATGTCAGTGGAGAGGAGGTGCCACCACTAGCCAGTTCCCCAACAGAAGAGACCCCCCGTGATGACAGTAACTCTAGACTTCTGGATCTGGAGGACCTACCTGGCCCATCAGGGACCACTGGACAGCCGGTCACCCAAGCCCACTCACAGACCACCACAGAGCCTCCCCCATCAGGAACCAACACCATAGCACCCACCCAGCGTACCCACACCTCTGTCCCCAGGACACGTCAATCAGCAGTGTGCCCACGTGTACAGGGACCCCAGGCCACACCTCGCCCACAAGACAATCAGGGACCTGGAGTCAGTGGCAGTGGGAACACCGTTCAGGGGATAGAGGCACAGCCCAACAGGGGCACTGGGAGGACTGCTGTGTGCCAGGGGGTGGACAGGAGCAGGGAACTGACTCTCCAGGAGGCACTCTCCAAGATCCTGGGAGCCTACCAACATTCCCAGGACACGATGGGCCAGATCCTTGACAACGTGCAGGTGAACAGGCGGCTGCAGGATGGAGAGTATCAGGGGATCAGGGAGGACTTGCAGGTCATTAACACCAGCCTGATCTCCATAGCAGGGGTGCTGGCAGACATGGCCAACATCATGAGGGAGGCAGTGTCACACTAGCGGGTCCTTATCACTAGCCAGTCAACTGAACAGCCCTCCACTTCCGCTGCCGCTAGTAGACCGGAGGCCATGCCACAGGACCCACAGGCCACCAGCATACCTCCCCCTGCAGAAGGTGAACCACCCAGCAAACGTTCCCTGCGACCCAGACAGAAGCCAGAGAGACTTGCCAAGACCACTGCCAGGAAATGAGACTCTCCTGATTGTCCCACTCAATCACCTTGTCCACCTTGAACTGCCATTGCTCACCTTCCTATGTCCCCTTGGACACTGCACCTGTGCTACAAAGTGACTGGAACAATATCCTCGACTTTCCTCCATCATCACCCCATACCATTGCACTTTATCCTCAATTTCTTAGCACTACAATAAACACCCTTGGATAAAACTCAACTACTAGTATTTCATGTGTTGAAAATTTGTATTGATTGAAACAGCTACATGAATTGCAAATGAACTGTACATAGTGAGAGCATAGAATGAATAACCTGTTGCTGGCTGTTGTGATCACATCACAACATTGTTGTCATAGCACCAACATCTGTAAAATTATAATCCTTAAGTGGGTAATGCCAGCATGCCAATGCCACACAGAACAAAACAGTAGTCATAGAAATGTGAAGTTGCACTCTCTCACCTGTGTGTCATTGGAAGTACTGACGGATCACTAATGTTCTGTTGTCCACATCCTCATCATTTGCCTCCTCATCCTCACTGTCCTCAGGGTCCACTGCTGCCACAGGGGCATCTCCAGTCTCCTCCTCCTGCAGAAACGGTACCTGCATCTGAGGGCCAGGTTGTGCAACATGCAGCATGCCACTACTATCTGGCAGAGCTTCTCGGGTGAATAGCACAGGGATCCACCTGTCAGATGAAGGCACCTCAACCTGGCCTTCAAGAGGCCGAAGGTCCTCTCAATTATCCTTCTGGTTCACCCATGTGCCTCATTATAACGTTCTTCAGCCCTTGTCCTGACATTCCTCACAGGGGTCAGCAGCCACAATAGGTTTGGGTAGCCAAAGTCACCTGCCAGTATTGATGAACAACATTTAGCCACACACTATCCCATTTGGCTATCAGCAGAGGCATACACCAACACACACTGGGTGGGGACCAAGGCTCACCTATAAGCCACACCCTGTGCCTCTGTAGTTCGGACATCACATTTAGGATGCTGCTATTCCTCAGGACAAAGACATCATGCACCGACCCTGGATATTTAGCATTGACATGGGAGATGTACTGGTCCGCCAGGCACACCATCTGCACATTCATGGAGTGGAAACTCTTACAATTCCTGAACACCTGTTCATTCTGCCGGGGGGGGGGGCAAACGCAATATGTGTGCTGTCAATCACCCCAATAATGTTGGGGGTATGTCCCATTGCATAAAATCCGGCCTTCACAGTGGCCAAATCTTCCACCTGGGGGAAAACAATGTAGCTGCACATGTGTTTTACCAGGGCGGACAAGACTCTTGCCAGCATGTTTGAGAACATTGGCTGTGACATTCCTGCTGCCAAGCCCACTGTCACTTGGAAAGAACCTGTTGCCAGGAAATGGAGCACTGATAGAAGCCGCACAAGAGGGGGGATCCCAGTGGGATGACGGATAGCTGAGATCACTTCAGGCTCCAACTGGGCACACAGCTCTGTGATTGTGGTCCTGTCCAGTCTATAGGTGAGTATTAGGTGCCTGTCCTCCAGTGTAGCTAAGTTCACCAGGGGTCTGTACACAGGGGTATGTCTCTATTCACAGCGGTAGGAATCTAAGGGACACAAGAGTGAGTAGGCTGTCACAATTTGAACAACTATACCACAACAGCAGTCCAGATCGTGCACTCATGTTTTGGGCAGTGTGATTTAAAAGTATGTGCCTATTTATCCTGTGACGCAAAGAATATCGATAGACCTGTTCACCCCCCCTGAAATGGCGACCGCCTGTCCTGTGTGGAGGGGCAGGTGGAAGTGAGGCAATCCCGGCGACGTTGTGGGCCGTAGCGGTATGCGGTCGTGAATCGCCATGCAATTCCTCATTGGATAATATTGGGCCCGATGCGGTATAGTGCCAACGGGGATCTATGCCGGAGGTGACGGTGTACACCGCAGCAGACGTGACCACCATTTTCTCTATCATTCCTCACTTGTTTCCTGACCTTCCACAGGAGAAGACCTACACTGCATTTGCTGCTGTGACCTGTGTGACCGGGGAAAGGGCCCCAGCCTTCACTTCTGAGGAGTTGGAGCGACTGGTGGATGGGGTCCTACCCCAGTACGGACTGCTGTATGGGCCTCCAGACCAACAGATGAGTACACTGTGGGCATGATGCATGTGGAATGAATGCATGGAGATGTGTGTGAAGGCATCGTGTAAGGGTGGGGGGATTGTCTGTTCACGGTGTACATGTTGTGAGCTGGCCTATGTGTGTTGCAATGGTGATGGGATCGGGTATGGTGGGCCATGTGTGTGACAGGCTGGACTGTTTGTTTAATGGAGTTTTCCTGTATGTATTACCTCTGCAGGTCAGCGCCCAACAAAAGAAGGGATTATAGCGTGCCATCGCCAAAGACGTGCGGACCCTGGGATTCTATGGAAGGCAGAGCACCCACTGTCGGAAACAGTGGGAGGACCTGAGACGCTGGGCACGGAAGACCATGGAGGCCCAGCTGGGGATGGCCTCCCAACAAGGAAGGGGTGCCCGTCGGACCCTGACGCCCTGTTGGCCTGCGTACTGGCGGTGGCATACCCTGAGCTGGATGGGCGCTTGAGGGAATCACAGCAGCCACAAGGGGGTGAGTACAGTGGGTATCATTACAACATATGGCTGGTGGGGTGGTATCCGGGTGGTGGTTGTGTGTTAGTGGGTGCCCCTAAGGCCAGGCGAGACATAGCAGCGTAAGTCCTCAGAAGGATAATGGTTGCATGGCAAATACAAGTAACTTAGCTTGTTAGTATTCACTTCTAGGCAGGGCTGCGTGGGCTGCAGTTGGCGGTGTGTGCTCCTCCTCATGCATTGGTGACTAGCCATTTCACTGGTAGTGCAATGCATAGTGCATAGGCCTGTTCCCTGTGTGTGAGGGTGCTGTGTACGCCAACTGTGGTATTGGTGGAGTCTTTGACCCAACGTATCCTTTGTCCCTCTCCCTCCCTTTCTTGTTTTGTCATCCTGTCCTTGTGCGCATTAGCATCATCTGGCGGTGGAGCAGATGCACCGGAGACAGAGGGAGCTGCATCCCACAGGACCCTGGAGGCAAAGTCCACCAACGCCAAGGGAACAAGTGGGACGGAGGGCGAGGACAGCACCACGGCGGAGACAGGAGGGGACAATACAGACTCTGATACCTCCTCCGATGGGAGCTCCCTGGCCATACCGGCTCCGCCCTCCCAGTAGCCCCTCAGCGAGTTGCCTGTGCCTGCTCACCAAGGAGGGTGGGCATCTCCTTCGCGCCAGACACCTCAGGCCCTGCCCCAGAGAGCCCTGCTGCCCTGAGTAAGGAGGCTATTGACCTCCTGAGATCCATCTCTGTAGGGCAGTCAACCATTGTGAATGCCATCCAGGGGCTGGATTCCCAGATGCAGCAATGCAATGCATTCCTGGAGGGCATTCATGGTGGTTTGGCAGCCCAACAGAGATCGATTCAGGCTCTGGCCTCCTCTCAGATGGCAGCCATTGTCCCTGTTTCTACCTTCCCCCCTCCAACTTCCACTTCCCGGTCCCAGTCGCCTCAACCCCAACCCATCCCAAGCACACAGACAGACGAGCATGCACATAAGGCAACACACAAGAGTGGCACAGGCAAACACAAGCACCACACTTCATCCCACAGGCACTCACACAAACACCATACCGTTGCAGACATGACAACATCCACAGCCTCAACTGTCTCCCCCTCCTTCTCCTCCTCCACCTCCCTCCCAGTTATGTCCACACTCACACCTGCATGCACTACATCTACATCCACTATCAGCATCACCACACCACACCACACCAAACAGAACACACACCACACTGGCAGACACCTCCACAACATCTCCCACCATGTCTGCCCCCCCTCCTGAAGGACACAAACGAAAGCACTCAGACACCCAACAGCCATCCACCTCACATCAGCATACAGCCCATGCACCTGTACCCAAATTCAGCAGACATACACCTCCAACAACCACTCCCTCATCCTCCACTCCCATTACTCCTCCCTCCTCCCACCCCAACGTCCCTAAAAAGCTTTTCCTTTCCCAACTTGACCTCTTCCCTACCCCCCGTCCTGCATGTATGGGCAGGTTTCCAAGGACACAGCCCAGCACCTCAGCCAAACAGTCCACAGGGACAGTGGTAGCACCACCTACTCATGCTGGTAAGGATACCGGACTTATGACACTGAAGGGGAAAGAGCTAGCACCACTAGGGATGAAAGGGGAGAGTCCTGCAGCAGCTGTGAGGAAGGGAAAGGGGTCTGTACCAGCTGTGAGGAAGGCGAAGGAGCCAGCACCAGCTGTGAGGAAGGGGAAGGAGCCTGCCCCAGCTGTGAAGAAGGGGAAGGAGCCTGCACCACCAGACAGGGAGGCACCATCCACCCCTGCCAGGAAGGGTAAGGGATCCCCGACCCATGAACAGGAGACGAGGCATTCTACACCAGCAGAAGCTGTCAGGCAAACACTGCCACCACCACCAGCTGTCACAGGCCCCCCACCGCCAGCTGTAGATGTGCAGCCATCAGTGAGTGCATGAGCTGCCCAAGAGCCTCCTCCAACAACCACCACCATGCAGCCTTCAGTGAGCGCAGGGGCTGCCCAGGAGCCTCCTCCAACAACCACCACCATGCAGCCATCAGTGAGTGCAGGGTCTGCCCAGGAGCCTCCTCCAACCACCACCACAGTGCAGCCATCACCGCCGGCAGACGCCATTTAGTCCACCCTCCAGGGGCTACTGTGCGGGCCGCCCCCTCCAGAACCAGTGGGAAAGACACCCACTTGAGAGACTGTGGCCTTGCACTCCCCAGGACAAAGCAATGGGCATGTTGCCCCCTCCAGAAACAGTGGGAAAGGCACCCACTCCAGAGACTGTGGCCTTGCACTCCCCAGGACAAAGCAATGGGCATGTTACCCCCTCCAGAACCAGTGGGCTTGTTCCTGTATTCGGCTGAGGTCCCTGCCTATTTGCAAACTGATGCCCCTCAGTGTACTATCCAGATGTGGTCAAGACTCATGTCCCTTTCTGTACATGTGTGCATATCTGTTTCATTGACAAATCGAATTATTAATTTTGATGTTAATCTGATTACAATCACTTTAGTCAATTCCAGTTGTCCTTGCATTATTCTGCCATTTTTCAGGGACACATTGATTTTCGTGTGCAGCTGGTTGTGTGCATAGTGTGTTTTTGGGTGTGTGTGGTGCGTGTGTGTGTCACTCTCGTTTTCCTCCCACCCTCCCTTGTGTGCTAGGCGGCTGTACTCACCGCTGTCGTCTTCGTCGACGTTGGTGTTCCAGGTGGAGCATAACGTAGAAGATCATCGGGAAAGCATGCAGTTCGGGTTCCATGGCGACGTGGTTCTTCCCTGTGTCTCCAATAGTGAGTCCTTTCACTTCTGAGCTCTGTTTCTGCCAGGCTTTTGTTGGCGTTGGTACCGCCCCGGAAAAGGTAGCTGTTTGCAGGGTCAAAATATTGTGGGCTGTACTTTGTCTTCCACCTGGCTGTTGGCAGCTACGCCGTGGTGGCTGTTGTTTCCGCCATGGCGGTTGGTGTGGTACATTGGCTGTCTATGGGAGTTATCACCGCCATGGTCATAATTTGTCAGAACTTACAGCCAGCCTGTTGGCGGTATTACCGTCACTTCATCACCCACCGCCAGATCCTAGCCACCCTGGAGCAGAATCAGAGGCTGCAGATAGCACACCACCAGGAGGCCATGGAGCAATGGAAACAGCTCAATGCCACCATGGCCTCCATTGCAGGGGTGCTGCAGCACCAGTACCATAGCCTGCCTGAGTTCTCCACTCACCTGCAAGCCCCTACCACTAGCCAGGACACTGCCCTGCCTTCTACATCTGCAGCCTCCACTGGATTGGTGGCCCTGCCAGAGGACACACAGGAAACCAGCACCCCTACCCCTGCATCCCAGCTGCACCTTCGCAAACGTGTCCTCAGACCCAGATATGTCACTGAAACACCAGCCAAGACCAAGCCCAGCGCCAGGAAGTGACTCTGACCTGAAGTGTCTCCCTTGTGTGCCACTGAGCTACCTTGTTGACATGCCACTGCCATCACACCATCTTCTAATGGCCACATGGACCAAAACCCAGTGCAACCAACAGCTGAGTATATGTACCTGAGTATGTTTTTTTCACCATGTGCCCACTCCCTTTCACTGTCCTAAAACTTATGTATATATTGCCATTGAATAAATACACCCATGCACTCAAATTGTATGTCCCTCATCAATATGAGATATCAATTGTGATTGTGTATGCTTTAGCCAGTTACTATCATAATCACACTTTTATTGCAGGAGGGGATCCAACGCACTGTAGTGTCTGAAGTATGTCACACTGTACCTAATATTGGGTTCCCTGGCACATGCTACTTCAGTCGTGATTTAGCATTGTCACTGACAAAAGACACCACAGTACTTATTACATGAGACAGACTGTAACTATGCAGTGAAGGAAGCAGCATCATTGAACAGTACCTTAGAGTCACTGGAAATATAGCCAGATTAGCTGGGTCCTGGAGATGAGATCTTCCCCCTCTTCTTCCTCACCATCACTTTCGTCCCCTCTCTGAGGTTGCAGGGTTGTTTGAACAGCATCCCCCTCTTCCAGAAGTGGGATAGCTTTCCTCACAGCCAAGTTGTGCAGCATGCAGCAGGCCACCACTATCTTACACACCTTGTAAGGGACATAGCACAGGGATCCCCCAGAGAGATGGAGACAACAAAATCTTGCCTTCAGGAGTCCTATAGTGCACTCTATCACCCTCCTAGTAAGTTCATGGGCCTCATTATAATTCCTCTCTGCATCTGTCCTGGGATTCCTCACAGGTGTCAGGGGTAGCCAGAATCACCTACAAAAGTGGGCGAAAGAGGACTTGAATAAACTGCCTTTACTTGCATAGAGCCTGGCTGTCAGCTATGTAACTGATCCAGTGTCATACACACTCACCTATGAGCCAACCTCTGTCCCCTTGTAGTTGTCCCATCATGTGTGGCACACTGCTGTTTCTCAGGACAAATGAATCATGGACTGATCCTGGGAACCTGGCATTTACATGTGATATGAACTGATCGGCAGTATACACCAATTGTGCATTCATGGAGTGAAAGTTCTTACCATTCCTATACACCTGTTCATTCACTCTTGGGGGTATGAGAGCTATGTGGGTTCCATCAATGGCACCTATCACATGGGGGAAATTAGCGAAGGCATAGAATCAAGATTTGATGGTGGGGAGTTCAGCCCTTTGGGGAAACTGGACATAAGTTTGCAAGTGGTGAACGAAGGCATACAGGAATTTGGACAGGATGTGGCTAAACGTTGGCTGTGAGACCCATGCAGCCATGCCCACTGTCCCCTGAAATGAGCCCGTGGCCAAGAAATGGAGCACAGATAGCACTTGCACAGTTGTAAGGACGGCATGCTGATTCCGATTGGCCGGCTTCAGAACAGGATCCATTAATGCACAGAGGTCATGGATTGTAGCTCTATTGAGTCGGTAGGTGATAATGATGTGTTCCTCCACAGTGGCCAGATCTACCAGGGGTCTGGATACAGATGTGGCCCTCCCTCTCCACATGGGTCCATGGGTCTGTACCTATGGAAGAGGAAAGAACATATTCTGAGTGACAACATACACTTGCATCACATGATGTCACTGTACTTTTCAAAATCCGTCACGTAGGTAATGCAAACAAACAGAAGGAATGAGGTACACCGTCAGGCAAATGTGTGCTGAGGTTTCTCTGTCATAATGGCATCACAGTGTGGACACACTTCCAAAGAAGGCTACATGTGGGATCATAGAATCATGTAGCAAGCGACGAAGGGGAGAGCGAATGGGGCCCTGGATGAGGCCCCAAGCCAGGCTATGGAGACGTGGTGGGAGCAAAATGACAGCCTCCTGCCATCCAGGTATGATAGAGTGGAAGTTACTTCATTCCGCTGGCGTTAGTCGTCATGGTGGAAGGCGGTATTCACCGCCGTGCACCTGATCATTGGATTACATGGTTGTCAAGGGGAAACCTTGGCCAATCATGATCGCCGCCGGCAGTAACGGAGCAAACCGCCGCAGTACCTATGCGATTTTGTCAGACACTTGACTCCTGATTCATGTGAAGGGTAGTACTCCACTGCGTGTGCTGCTGTCTCCTAACTCTGGTCCCTGAGATGGTGGGTGTGACAGGGAAACAGGCCCCGGGCTTCACTGTGGAGGAGCTGGAGAAGCTGGTGGACGGGGTCCTACCCCTGTATACGAAGTTGTATGGGGGACCAGAGGGGCAGGTGAGTTGCCATCTGTCATCTGTAGATGTGTGTGATTGTGGAGGATGCCTGTATGCATGTGTGTTAGATGTGTGACTGCGCAGCCGTTGTTCGTCTGGCACGTTCGGCCTGTAATTTGTTCAAATGCATGTCAACACTGGCTGTTCCACATGGAACGGCATGGCATTTGTATACGGTGCACCCATACTGGCGTCTGTTTCTTTGCTCTGTGTGTCCCATGCAGGTCAGCGCCCATCAAAAAAAAAGGCCTGTGGCAAGCCATCGCCAAGGAAGGATGGACCCTGGGGGTCTGCAACCGAAGGAGAACCCACTGCAGGGAGCGGTGGGAGGACCTAAGATGCTGGGCCAGGAATACCGGAGAGGCCCAGCTAGGGAAGGCCTCCCAATGAGGAAGGGGTGCCTGTCGGACCCTGACCCTCCTAATGACCCGCATACTGGTGGTGGCCTATCCGGATTTGGATGGGCGCTTAAAGGCAGCACAGCAAACACAAGGGGGTGAGCGGCAACACTGTTGTGATACCACTTTGATGGTTGAATTTGGGTGCTGTGGGATGTTTGCATTATAGTGCCAGGCACTTAGACAGGTGTGTCCCTGCACTCCTGCCCCCTCCAAGTCCTTGGGATGGTATAAGAGCTAGTTTTGGCAGGCTCTTTAGGCCTATGAGGGGTCCCCTTTCTGTCATCTGGTATTCATTGTGGCCTTACGCATTTGTACGTGCATTGGCTGGGCTTGGTCTCTCATGGGTGTACTTCACACAGTGTATCAGGGTCGTGTTTCATGAGGGTTATTTGGTGTATTCTGGGGTCATGCCCCCTAGTCAGGGGCGTATTCAAAACATATGTTGTTTCTGCTGAGGCTACGTGCCTGACCTGGGTGGGAGTGTGTGTGGGTCAAAATGTACATATATTCAGGATTTTACATAGTTATTTCTTGTTTTGTTTCCCTACCCATGTGCTCTTGTGTCCTTTGTGTACATTAGCATCATCTGGCAAGGGAGCTGAGGCACCGGTGAGTGGGTATGCAGCAGCCCACGGCTCCAAGAAGGCAGAGTCGACCGATGCCAAGGGGACCTGTGGGTTGGAGGGCGAGGGGAGTACCACGGGGGAGACAACTACCACTGGAGGTAGTGACTCTGATACCTCCTCTGATGGCAGCTCCCTGGTGGTGGCGGACCCTACTGGGCCCACCCATTCTTTGTCATCCTCCGCCACCCCCATACCATCACCGCCCTCCCAGTTGCTCCCCACCGAGTTGCCTGTGCCTGCTCACCCAGACCATCTCCTTTGCCCCAGGCACCTCATCCCCTGCCCCAGTCAGCCCTGCTGCCCTTACGGAGGAGGCTATTGACCTCCTGAGAACCATCTCTGTTGGGCAGACAACCATCGTGAATGCCATCCAGGGGCTAGCATCCCAGATGCATCAATGCAATGCATACCTGGAAGGCATTCACGGTGCCATGTCTGGCCTACAGAGATCTTTTCAGGCTCTGGCCTCTTCTTTGACGGCAGCCAATGTTCCTGGTCTTTCCGCCCCCCATCCCACCACCTCTACCCCTTCCAGCACCCCACTCCCTTCACCCATCTCAAGCACACATACAGACAGCCATGCACACAGATCAACATACAAGAAGCACACAGAGAAATACAAGCACCTCACTTCCCACCACAGGCAGGCACACACCCAACATACCAAAGCACACACAACAACATCCACTTCCCCCAGTGTGTCCACCTCCCCCGCCACCCTGTCTGTCACCTCACCATGCACACCCACACGCACTGCACCCTCAGTCACTGCTGCTACCCCCATTCATGCAATCACCACAACATCTGATAACCAGACATGCACCCCTGACACCACACCTGCACTCACCACTACTACATTTTCAGACACTTGCAGCACACTCACCAGACCTGCAGGCACCCAGACAACATCCATCTACACTGGCAGCATGTCTTCTTCCACTGTGTCCACCCCCACTCCTCCCAAAACACTCAAACATTCGCACACATCCATACCACACACATCCACCACACATCAGCATGCTATACAGGCACCTACATCCACATCCGGCACACCTACACATGGTACATGCACTCCCTCAACCTCCACTCCCAGACCTGCATCCAAATCCCCTCCAACTGCACCTAAGAAGCTTTTCCTATTAGGTGTTGACCTGTTTGAACCCACTGGCCCATCCCGTCTTGTCCCTGAACATGCCCATGTCCTTGCCCAGCCCACTCCTTCCTCGTCCAAGTCCGTCCCAGTCTGCCCTTCCCATTCCCGTCCCCTTTGGCCAGGGAGGAAGAGGCCCTGTGTTGCCCCAGGTCCCTCTCCCACCCCCCAGTCCAGGCCCACTCCCCCTCCTTCCAAGGACAAGCCCAAACCCCCTCCCAAATCTAAGCCCAAGACCAACCCTTCCAGACCTAAGTCCCCACCTCCGTCCCCCACCTGCCCCTGTTCCCTGAGGTGCCTGGCTGCCCCATTGATGCCCCTTTCTAGTGGAATACACTTTGCACACCTGGGAGTCAAGTTTAGGCTATATTGGTCCTTCAGGGACTTAATCATGGACTGGCCAGTGGCCTTATTTGGACATGACTTTTGTTCCTTAAATAAAATATAAGTGCCCAGTAGTGCTGTTTGCACAATATTGTGACGTTGTTCAGCGTTTCACTGTGGGGGTGTGGTGTGCACATGTGGGTACATTGGTGCAGGTCTTTGTTGGCTTGTGTCTGGTCAGTACAGTGCATCTTGTTCTGGTATGTATGGCTTGGGATGTGGGAGGGGTTGGGAGTGCGTTGCGGGGTGGGTGTGGTGGGTGTGTAACTGTGCCCTTTCTTCCCATGTGTACTAGGCTTCGGTACTTACCGTTGTCGTCGTCACTCACGGTCCTGGCGGAATATGGCAAGGAGTAGCAGTGGCATTATTTTAAATTCTCGCTCCATGTCTGCGTCGGCGTGTTCTGTGTACCTCCAGTGAGTGTTTCCTTTTATATTGTTCATTTCTGCCACACTTTGCCTGGCGGTGGTTCCTGCTCCGGAACTGATGACGGTCTGGTGTTTGATTATTTGGTAGGTGGGTAGGGCCTTTCTGCCGGCCTGTGGGCGGCCTCCTCCGTCCACGTCGGGACTACAAAGATGGTGGTGTGTGGATGGACCGCTACTTGTTTCTCATGTGCTTCATTATTTGGTGGTCCGGACCACCAGCCTGTTGGCAGTAGTTACAGCCACCGCTGGGGGTGCGGTGTTTACCGCCATGTTCATAATGACCACCATAGTACTTGGAAGAAGAAGCAGGGTATTTGGACCGAGACTAGAACTAGGAACACCTGCAATTACTAAGAATACAGGTTGGATGTTTCTCAGGAAACAACAAAAACAAAGCAGTGGCTTAAGCAACTGAGCAGATAATTAATTTGATAAATCATTTAAGCAAGTTATTGTAGAGACTGCTTCCAGGGCTAGCGGACTACATTAGTGATTAGTCAGTATTTGTGAATTCTGTGCCTAAGCAATTTGGTTATCATTTGGAGCCGGAGGTGGAGGTGTATCCTCTTCGAGTGCCTGGGCTAGTCGTTTATGTTTTCAATGGGAAATAGTCTGGCCTCAAGTGGAGGATGTGGCGTAACGATCAGAGGAGCAGACTTTGAAGCTGGGGAACTGGGTTTGAGTCTTGTTATCGGCTCTACATGCTGTTATTCTGGGCAAACTTAGGCCCTCATTTTAACATAGGCGGTAAAATCAGCTTACTGCCACGGTGACGGCCGTCAACAAACCACTGTGGTGGTGAATAGTCGTTCCTCGTATTATGACACACACACACCAATCCGACAGAATACAGCCAAATACACAAATCCCCCAGCCCAAAGGTCAGTGTTAAACTGTTGGTACCAACACCCATACCATTACGCCAACAAAACAATGCCTACCACATCATGACCCACAAATCACCCCGGCGGACATTCAATGGCGGTAAACCATTGCACTACATACTGCCACACTCAGAATGGACACCCAAATACAAAACAACACTACATTGGCCAATATTAAAAACACACAACTGACAAACATACACACACCACACACACCCACAGCACCATAAAAAACCCAACCACATTACCCAGAACCCTTTAGGAACTACAATTTCTGCCAGGAGATTGACACGAACAGCACAGAGACAACTAGACCCACACACCACATACACCCATACATCCCTCACGTACCCAACATCACACACCCCGCCACATTACTCAACACACTCTCACCAACACACAACACCCATGTCCCCACTAAGGCACCCCGTTTCACTGATGAGGAGTTAAGGGTCATGGTGGAGTAAATAGTCAGGGTAGAGCCACAGCTGTTTGGAGCACAGGTACAGCAGATATCCATTGCCAGGAAGATGGAGCTATGGCGAGAATCGTGGACAGGATGAATGCCATGGGACAGCACCCAAGAACAAGGGACGACATCAGGAAGAGGTGAACAACCTATGGGGAAGGTGCGTTCTGTGGCAGCAAGGCACTAGCTCGCCATCCAGAGGACTGGCGGTGGACCCCCACCTCCTCCCCAACAGCACACAGCATGGGAAGAGCAAGTCTTGGCATTACTGCATCTTGAGGGACTCGCTGAAGTAGTCGGAGGACTGGACACTGGTGAGTCAATATTTACTACTTATCACCCCCCATACCTGCATGCCATCACACCACCTCACCCTCACTCCCATCACTCAACTCCACCCACACACTGCACCTGCACATATGACTAACCCCAATGCCAAACCCTGCATGCCATACCAATGCATGATCAACCCTCCCAGCCCTGCATGGACACCCATCACTAAAGCATGCACAGCATAGGGAAATTAACAATCCCACAATACATCACCATACACAAAGGTGGCCGGGCAACAGCAACAATAGATGGGAAGCCAGGGATCTATAATATGTCACAGACATAAAGCATAATACATCACTTACATCCCCATAGGTGCGCCAGCCAATGTCAGTGGAGAGGAGGTACCACGACTATCCAGTCCCCCAAAAGAAGATGCCCCCAGTGATGACAGTAACTCTGGACTTCAGGATCTGGATCAATAACCTGGCCCATCAAGGACCACTGGACAGTCAGTCACCCCAGCCCACTCACAGTCCACCACAGAGCCTCCCCCATCAGTATCCAACACCTCTGCACCCACCCAGCGTACCCGCACCTCTGTCCCCAGGACACTTCAATCAGCAATGTGTCTACCTGTACAGGGACCCCAGTCCACAACTCGCCCCCAAGACAATTAGGGACTTTGGTCAATGACAGTGGGCACACCGTTCAAGGGACAGAGGCACAGGGCAACAGGGACACTGGAAGGACCGCTGTGCACCAGGGGGAGGACAGGCCCAGGGACCCGACTCTCCAGGAGGCACTCTCCGAGATCCTGGGAGCCTTCCAACATTCCCAGGACACGATGGGCCAGATCCTTGACAACTTGCAGGAGAACAGGTGGCTGCAGGAGGAACAGTATCAGGGGATCAGGGAGGACTTGCAGGCCATCAACACCACCTTCATCTCCATAGTAGGGATGCTGGCAGACATGACCAACATCATGAGGGAAGCAACAGCACAGCAGGTGGGCCCTACCACTAGCCAGTCCATTGACCAGCCCTCCACTTTCGGTGCAGCTAGTGGGCAGGAGCCCCACCACAGGACCCACAGACCACCACCACCCCTCCCCCTGCCTAAGGTGAACCACCCCGCAAATGTTCCCTGTGAACCAGACAGAAGCCAGAGACACTTGCCAAGACCACCGCCAGGAAATGAGACTCTCCTGATTGTCCCCCTTGTGTCCCACACTGTCACCTTGTCCACTTTGAACTGCCTTTGCTCCCCTTCCTGTGGCCCTTTGGACACTGGACCTGTGCTACAAACAGACTGGAACAATACCCTGGACTTTCCTCCACCATCACCCCATTCCATTGCACTTTTCCCTCAATTTCATAGTACTACAATAAACACCCTTGAACACAACTTGACTACTAGTATTTTATGTGTTGGAAATGTGCATTTATGGAAACAGTCACATCTAGTACGAATGATCTGAACACTGTGAGAGCATAGAAAAAATGACCTGTAGCTGTCTGTAGTCATCACATAAGTACACAGTTGTTATATCACCAACATCTGTACAATGACAAGCCTTAGGTGACAGTGAGTTGAGATGCAAAGGAGTGAATGCCATCATGCTACAGCCACACAGGAAACATCAATAGTCAGGGGAATGGTCAGTTGCACTGTCTCACCTGTGTGTCATTGGACGTATTGACTGATGTTCTATTGTCCACATCCTCATCCTCTGCCTCCTCATCCTCACTGTCCTCGGGGTCCACTGCTGCCCCAGGGGCAACTCCAGTCTCCTCCTCCTGCAGAAAAGGCATATGTCGTCTGAGGGACAGGTTGTGCAACATTCAGCATGCCACTACTATCTGGCAGACCTTCCCGGGTGAGTAGCACAGGATCCACCTGGCAGATGGAGGCACCTGAACCTGGTCCTCGGGAGCCCGTAGGTCCTCTCGATGATCCTTCTGGTTTGCCCATGTGCATCATTGTAATGATTCTCAGCCCCTGTCCTGGCATTCCTCACAGGGGTCAGGAGCCACAATAGGTTTGGGTAGCCAGAGTCACCTGCAAGTATTGAGGGACAACATTTAGCCTCACACAATGCTATGGGGATGACAACTGAAGGCATACACTAACATACAGTGGGTGGGGACCGAGGCTCACCTATTAGTCACACACTGTGCCTCTGTAGTTGGGCCATCATATTTGGGATGCTGCTATTCCTCAGGACAAAGGCATCATGCACTGACCCAGGATCCTTGGCTGTGACGTGGGAGATGTACTGGTCTGCCAGGCACACCATTTGCACATTCATTGAGTGGAAACTCTTACGATTCCTGAACACCTGTTCCTTGTGGCAGGGGGGACAAATGCTATATGTGTCCCGTCAATCGCCCCAACAATATTGGTGATATGTCCCATTGCATAGAATCCGGCCTTCACAGTGGCCAAATCTTCCACCTGGGGGAAAGCTATGTAGCTGCACATGTGTTTCACCAGGACAGACAAAACTCTTGCCAGCACAATTGAAAACATTGTCTGTGACATTCCTGCTGCCAAGCCCACTGTCACTTGGAAATAACCATTTTCCAGGAAATGGAGCACTGATAGCACTTGCACAAGAGGGGGAATCCCAGTAGGATGATGGATAGCTGAGATCAGGTCAGGCTCCAATTGGGCACACAGCTCTGTGATTGTGGCCCTGTCCAGTCTATAGGTGAGTATAATGTGCCTGTCCTCCAGTGTAGCCAAGTCCACAAGGGGTTTGTACACGGGGGTTGTCTCCTCCTCCTATTTATCTGCAGCGCTAGGTATCTAAGGGACACAAGAGTGAGTAGGCTGTCACAATTTGAACAACGTGTACATAGTGCATTTATGTGATGGGACAGTGGGAATGGTGAGGTATGTGCTAATCTAGGCTGTGAGGCAGTTAAGGTTAATATGATCGTTGTCCACCACCATGAAATGGCGACCGCCTGTCCTGTATGTAGGGACAGGTGGAAGTGGGGTAACTCCGCCGACGCTGGGCGTCGTGGTGGAAGGCGATCTTGCACCGCCGTGCACTTCCTCATTGTATAATATCCTACCCCAGTACGGACTGCTGTATGGGCCTCCAGACCAACAGGTGAGTACACATTGGACACGATGCATGTGTGAAGGATACATGGAGATGTGTGTGCAAGCATCGTGTCATCGGGGGATGTCTTATGGTGATGTACATGGTGTGCCCCTGGCGATGTGTGTGCCAATGGTGATGGAAACGGGATTGGTGGGCAATATGTGTGACAGGCTGGATTGTATGTGTAATGGTGTCCTCCTGTCTATATTACCTCTGCAGGTCAGCACCCATCAAAAGAAGGAATTATGGTGTGCCATCGCCAAGGACGTGCGGACCCTGGGGGTCTATGGCAGGCGGAGCACCCACTGTCGGAAATGGTGGGAGGACCTTAGATGCTGGGCACTGTAGACCGTGGACGCCCAGCTGGGATGGCCTCCCAATGGTTGGGCCCTTGAGGGCATCACAGCAGCCACAAGGGGGTGAGGACAGTGGGTGTTACAACTATAATTGGTAGGTGGCATGGGATCCGGGTGGTGAGTGTGAGTTAGTGGGTGCCCCTTAATGCCAGGTCAGATATTGCAGCATGATCCCGCTGAAGGGTAATGGGTGAATGACAAATGCAGGTAACCTAGCTTGTTAGCATTCCATGTCAGTCAGAGCTGTGTGGGTCCCAGAAGGGGTGCAGTTGGCGGTGTGTGGCCCTCATCTTGCCGTGGCATCTAGCCAAATCACTGGCAGTGCAATGCATAGTGCTCAATCCGGATCCCTGATCCCGGTGCTGTGTATGTCAACTGTGGTGTTGGTGTAGTAATTGACCCAGTGTTTCCTTTCTCTTTCTCCCCCCCTTTTTTCTTCTGTCATCCTGTCTATGTGTGCATTAGCATCATCTAGTGGAGGAGCAGGGGCACCGGTGACAGAGGGAGCTGCATCCCACAGGACCATGGAGGCAGAGTCCATAGACGCCAAGGGAACCAGTGGGACGGAGGGTGAGGGGAGCACCACGTCGGAGACAGGAGGTGACAACACAGACTCAGATACCTCCTCCGATGGAAGCTTCCTGGTGGTGGTGGACAGTTCTGTGACCACCCCAGCTGCAGATACAGCTGCCACCCCCTGTACCAGCACCGCCCTCCCAGTAGCCCCTCAGCGAGTTGCCCATGCCCGCTCACCCAGGAGGGTGGGCATCTCCCTTGCCCCAGGCACCTCAGGCCCTGCCCCAGTGAGTCCTGCTGCCCTGAGTGAGGAGCCTATTGATCTCCTGAGATCCATCTCTGTAGGGCAGACAACCATTGCTAATGCCATCCAGGAGCTGGCATCCCAAATGCAGCAATGTAATGCATTCCTGGAGGGCATCCACAGAGGATTGGCGGCTCAACAGACATCGATTCAGGCTCTGGCCTCCTCTCTGATGGCAGCCATTGTCCCTGTTTCTACCGTCCCCCCTCCAACTACCACTTCCCAGTCCCAGTCTCCTCAAACCCAACCCATCCCATGGACACATACAAACAAGCATGCACACAAGACAACACACAAGAGTGGCGCAGTCAAACACAGGCACCACCCTTCATCCCACAAGCACTCACGGAAACACTAGACAGTTGCAGACACAACCACATATGCTGCCTCCACTGTCTCCCCCTACTCCTCCTCCTCCACCTCTTTCACAGTCCCGTCCACACTCACACCTGCATGCACTGCATCAACATCCACCACCAGCATCACCACACCAAGCAACACACACACCTCACTAGCAGACGCCTCCACTACATCCATCCACGCGTCCCCTGTGTCCTCTCCCACCCTGTCTGTCCCCCCCCCAAAGGACACAAATGTAAGCACTCAGACACCCAACAGCCATCCACCTCACATCAGCACACTGCCCAAGCACCTTTACCCAAATCCAGCAGATATACACCTCCAACAACCACTCCCTCATCCTCCACTCCCATTACTCCTCCCTCATCCCACCCCATCGTCCCTAAGAAGCTTTTCCTTGCCCAATATGACCTCTACCCTTCCCCTGCCCCTCTCCTGCCCGTAAGAGCAGGGTCCCAATGACCCAGCCCAGCACCTCAGCCAAACAGTCCACGCAGACAGTGGAGGCACCTCCTAGTCGTTGTGGCAAGACAGCAAAGGATCCCACTCCATCAGCTAGGAAGGGTAAGGATCCCACACCTCCTGCAATGAAGGGGAAGAAGCCCTCAACTTCTGCCATGAAGGGGAAGGAGCCCACACCTCCTGCCAGGAAGGGGAAGAATCCCTAGACTCCTGCCAGGAAGGGTAAGGAGCCCGCATATCCTGCCATGAAGGGGAATAAGCCCTCAACCCCTTCCAGGAAGGGTAAGGATCCCACACCTCCTGAAATGAAGGGAAAGAATCCCTCGACTCCAGCAGAGGCTGTCAGGGTGACACCACCACCACCAGTGGTCATGGAGCCCTCACCCCCAGCTGAGGAAGTGCACCCCACTCCTCCAGCAGAGGCTGCCCAGGAGGCACCTTCACCTGCTGACACAGTGCAGCCCTCACCTCCAGCAGAGGCTGTCAGAGTGACACCACCACCACCAGTGGTCACAGAGCCCTCACCGCCAGCTGAGGCTGCCCAGTAGGCACCTTCACCTGCTGACACAGTGCAGTTCTCACCTCCAGATGAGACAGTGCAGCCCTCACCACCAGCGGAGGGCATGTAGGCCACCCTCCAGGGACTGCTGTACTACGGCCCCCCTCCAGAAGCAGTGGGCAAGTCACCCACCTGAGAGACTGTGACCTTACACTCCCCATAAGTGAGAAATGGGCATGGAGCCCTCTCCAGAAGCAGTGGGCAAGTCACCCACCTGAGAGACTGTGACCTTGCACTCCCTAGCAGTGAGAAATGGGCATGGAGCCCCCACCAGAAGCAGTGGACTGTGTCATGATATGGTGGGCAGTACTTTGTCTTCCGCCTGGCTGTTGACGGCTACTGCCGTGGTGAGAGTTGTTAACACCCTGGTGGTTGGTGTGGTAAATTGGCTGTTTATGGAAGTTATCTCCTCCATGGTTATAATTTGGCGGTAATTACTGCCAGCCTGTTGGTGGTATTACCGCCACTTTTACAGTCACCGCCAATGTCATAAAGAGGGCCGTAATCTCTCCTTGTCAGTCTGAATACAAATAGTGGTCATGTAAAGCACTCCGTTACCTATAGAGTGAGGGGACAAAAGTTAAACAAAAAAAGTACAGCTGAAGCGCACATGGCCAGTGGAACTACACCAACCGACAACCACTGACCACCAACCGGAAGGGATACTTCATCCAAGCTCCAGGAAACAGTTGATATTGAGAAAAGAAGAGAATAAAATTCTGCCTGATGACATCGGAAGTGGCTGCTAACCCGTCAGAAGCAAGAAAAGAAGAGTGACTAGTGAAGCCAACAAATGATAAGTATGTTTGGCCTGTGGGTGCGACGTAAGCCCTTTTAGATTTTTTTTTACTAAAAACAAAAGACTTCCCAAGAAACCTAAAAATTAAGCCAAAACATATGAAACAAAATTACCAATACAACTTCAATAAAATATTGTCAAAAAATTCCATAAACCTCAGCAATAGCAGGGATCCAGTGTCATCATAGAGCGTGATGGTCTCCATCTGCCTTGAAACAAGTGAGGGGAACAGGGACTCCCTTTTGAGGTGACTGGGGCCGCTTAGGTTGCCCTAGTGGGGAGCCTAGTGTTCAGTACTGCACCTGTGCAACTCAGCTGCACACAACGCAAGGGGCGAAGGCCTGTGGGGGAGACCTGCAGACCCTGGACTCTGTGTGGGGGTGGCGCTGTCCCAGGGGAGCATATGCACAGAGAAGCCGAGACTGGGCTGGAAGACAACCACAGTTGAAGGGGGGTGCTGAGAGATTGCTGGAAGACAGGCCTGGTGAGCCGCACAGGGGAGTGCCAGCCAGTGCATTGCAGATGACCCAACCCAGGCTGGTGACATGTCTTACTGAGGGCCCGTCATATGTGTGGCCCCAGGATGGAGCGGGTGCATGCTTGCCGAGCCCCTTTTGTTGGGCCGCAGGGACACGGAGGCCCACAGTGTAACTTAGAGCAGTAAAAACATGTGCAGGACTGACAGCCGGGCTGGGCTGAAGCCACAAGGGTGTTTGAACCCTCCTGCCTTCTCCATCAGTGGCCATGGGGACCAGTGGACACTGAGTGGGGATGTATCATGCCAGAACCAAATGAAGGAGCCAGGTATAGTTGTGTGAGTGTGGCAATCCCCCAACGAGCCTCACAACCGCTATGTTGCAAGAAGGGCTGGTCCCAGGTCTCCGGGACTAGATGGTGGTGCAATACGGCCCTTGAAAGCCTGAATTGTTCGATGCAGGCCAAGGGTAAATTGTAAAGAGCCTACAGGAGATGAGAAGAACCTGGCAGGACAGCCCATGGGAGATGGGACCTGGTACAAGAAGGACTGTGTTCAGCGTGCCCCTAACTGAGTGCTAGGTGCATAGGCAGCCAACGACCTAAGGGCAAACAAACTGTGAGAGCAACTGTATGCATGCTGAATGAGACTGATCCTAGAGCACATGGGGTTCTTTCTGTTGAAGTGACCTTTTGGATGCAGAGTCTGGCCCGCTGGACCCGGTGGGTTGTTGACCCTTTGAGGCCACTGAGTGGGGACAGTCACATCCGCAGTACAAGCACAAACCAATATTGGGCCTGAGCCATTGTCTGTAGCCAACATGGGGAAAGACAAGACAGTTAGTCAGTCCATACCAAGAAAATTGTTAATTATACACACACTATGGGGGTCATTCTGACCCTGGCGGTCTTTGACCGCCAGGGCGGAGGACCGCGGGAGCACCGCCGACAGGCCGGCGGTGCTCCAATGGGGATTCCGACCGCGGCGGTAAAGCCGCGGTCGGACCGGCACCACTGGCGGGGTCCAGCCAGTGTACCGCGGCCCCATTGAATCCTCCGCGGCGGCGCAGCTTGCTGCACCGCCGCTGGGATTCCGACCCCCCCTACCGCCATCCAGATCCCGGCGGTCGGACCGCCGAGATCCGGATGGCGGTAGGGGGGGTCGCGGGGCCCCTGGGGGCCCCTGCAGTGCCCATGCCACTGGCATGGGCATTGCAGGGGCCCCCGTAAGAGGGCCCCTACATGTATTTCACTGTCTGCTGCGCAGACAGTGAAATACGCGACGGGTGCAACTGCACCCGTCGCACAGCTTCCACTCCGCCGGCTCGATTCCGAGCCGGCTTCATCGTGGAAGCCTCTTTCCCGCTGGGCTGGCTGGCGGTCTGAAGGCGACCGCCCGCCAGCCCAGCGGGAAAGTCAGAATTACCGCCGCGGTCTTTCGACCGCGGAACGGTAACCTGACGGCGGGACTTTGGCGGGCGGCCTCCGCCGCCCGCCAAGGTCAGAATGAGGGCCTATGTCCCCTGAAGGTACTGTCATGGATGAAACAGCAGAAACTCTGGGAGAGCACAGAAGAGGGCCGGCAGAAGCTGCCCCGACACTCACTGACTTGATGATGGTGATACAGGGCTCCTGGGACGATCAGACCACTATGATAGACTCAGTTGCAATTGAGTTCATCCTGCTGCGAGTGAACCTGCAAAAGGTGGCAGACCGGATGACCACGGCAGAAGAGAACATAGGTGTCCTGCAATAAAAAATGCACACTCTGCGCAATGCAGTGTCAACCCTGCAAAAACCGATAGCTCACCTGGATGAACGAATGGAGGACTCCAAGGGGCGATCCCAAAGAAATCATTTGAGGTTCATAGGGTTTCCGAAGAGGGTGGAGGGACAACCAGCTGAACTATTCATAGAGGACTGGATTGACACTACCCTGCTCCCCAGCAGGCTGTCTAAGTTCTTTACAGTTGAACAGACCTACCAGGCACTGGTTCCCCCGCCAAAGCCTGGGGCGCCCCGAGGGCCCTCATCACACGCATGTTTCGTGATAGGGATAGTGATGCTATTCTGCAGCACGTCTGGGTGCATGGCTCCCCAATTTGAAGGCAAACCTATTTCAGTATTCCCGGATTACAGACAAAAAGTTGCAAAACCAACTAAAGGCCTTCCTTAGATGCCTAAGGGACCTTAAATATAGTGTGATGTTCATTGCAACACTGAGGATTCAGCACGGAGGGAAGATGTTTTTCTTCTTCACCTGACAGGAGGTGACTGACTGGTTGGATACTCTGGCTGGGTGACCTCGGCGGGGCCCCCTAGGAGGGGAGTGACATCACCAAAAACTCAGAGGCACTCGGCCCATCTGTGGAATCAGAGTGGGTGAACTAATAGCCTGGATGACACGTGGCAGATGAGAAGGATAGTAGTTTGTCCAAACGGCATGCTCCTGGACACTGATATTGTGCCAGGCTCAAGGGAATCCTTTTAAAGAAGGAGGAATGATCCTGGAACTCACAGTGACAGCACAGACGTTGGACTACCCTAAACTGTGTCTCTCTCACAGTGGATACTGTAAGTGCCCAACAGGAAAGAGACTAAATGTGTGATTACTGATGTTCCCTGGTAAGGCTGTGGACTTGGCCCAGGGATACTTGGATTGTGGACTTCAGGCGAATTGCATAGATACTTGCATTGCTCCTAGGTAAAGGATGGGGCAGTCAATTTGGGATGCACTATGATTATGTACCCTGATCAGTAGACTATGCCAGCAGGGGGATTCAAAGAGTGGTCTGAGGACACAGGGGAGGAGCTTGAGTGTCTAGGCCTTGCACCTCCCTCTGGGCCCCAGCCTCTAGCATAGCAAAAAGTTATTGATCTTTCTTTGATTTACGGGACTGGGGCAGTGGATGCTAGTTTCCGAACTGCCTGTTGCTGGACCGAGCAATTTGGCAATGCTGCCAATGGGATGGGGGAGTCGGGAGGGCATTATGTTAACTGTTCATTGTTTTGTGGAATTGTATACTGCTCTTGTACTGTATGCTTCAGGTACCCACCACTGCTGGAGGGAGGGTTGGAGGTATGGGGGTGCTCTTGGGTCGGGCCCCAGACAAATCTGATAGGAATTGAATATGGTGGCCAACTAGTTTAAACAGCGGACATTGTTCTGGCACATGACTGTGATTGTATAATAGATGGGGTACTTGACGGCGAGCCACCCAGACTAAATACCAAGCCAATAATGACAGGGGCGTTACATGACATGCTCCAGGGCTTTCGCTTGGTCAATATCTGGTGGCAAAAATACCAGACAGAGAAAGTATACTCATGTTCATTCCCACGGTGGGGACATATAGCCAAATAGATTACTGCTTTGTGTCAGCCGAAATGGCACAGGGGTGACAGGTATTCTATTTGGCATGTTGTCTGTCAGACCTTTCCCCTGTACTGTAGGGCTTTGGGAGAGAATGTAGCCACTCAGCGACACGGCTGTGGAGGCTTCGGGCATAGGACCTGAAGGACACCCCATTAGTGGTGATGGTAGGTGAAGCACTATCGCACTATTTTACCAAAACGTAGGGTAGCACAGGTAACAGGGCAGCAGACTGGGCCACCATGAAGGTGGCCCTTAGGGGCCTATGTCTCAAGACTGTTTATGGTATTAGGCACCAACTAGAATGTGACTTAGACCAACACGAGGAAAGTCTGGAAGTCCTAGAAAAGGCACCACCTACAAGCCCTGGCAGACTACCGGAATGGCAACAGTGCCAAAAGGAACTGTTGGATAGCTGGCACAGACTGGAGAAATACACTTACAAAGCTCACTGACAGAGGCTACATGCGGAGGGAGACAAGCCCAGGGCAATGCTTGCACGACTGGCACCACAGGAGAAGCACTGGGTTCCTATACTGGCAGTTTGAAATAGCAGGGGGTCCTGGTTAGTACGCAATCAGCCATTAATGAGGTGCTCTGGTCCCACCTGAGTGAAACATATGCGGTCCATTCAGAAAAGAAGGGTGCAGCATATCTTACTCTTCTGAGTCTTGAAGTGCATGGAAGAGAAACCAAGGATAGGCTTATTACCCACGAGGAGATTCTTGTGGCAATCAGGGGGCTGAGAACGGTGAAAACTTTGGGAGGCGTCAGCCTTCTGTCTGAGTTTTACCACCACTACACGGACATAGTGGGGGATTGATTGCTAGAGGTCTACCAGGAGGCTATCCACGGGGATTGATTGCTAAAGGTATACCAGGAGGATATCCACGGGGGGTGGTTTCCAGACACAATGTGTGAGGCCCGATCATGCTGGTGCAGAAACTGGGCAGGAATCCCACGGAGGCTTCCTCATAAAAACCACATTCACTGTTAAATGTGGATGTTAAAATCATAAATGGCATACTAGTGACAGTCCTTTTGCCTCACCTCTCGGCCTTAAATCATATGGACCAATGGTGTTTTATTCCATAGAGATGACCTCTTTATAATCTGAGAAGGCTGGCACGCGTATATCATCCACTGCAGCTACGGGAAGATGCTTGTGCCCTGGCATTCCTCGGCATCGAACAAGCATTCCACTCGGTGGACTGGGACTACCTCTGGCAGGTACTGGAGAAGACAGGACTAGGCCTCAAGTGCATACAATGGGTCAAATTACTCTACACCAACTCGGGCGCCTGAGTGCGGACAGGTAGGGTGTTCTTGGATAGGTTTCAGCTGCATAGGGGCACCAGGGAGGGGTGTCCCCTATGGCCTCTCCTGTTTGCGCTGGCTATGCAGCCAGTGGTGGAAAGACTGCACCGGGCACTTGGCCCATGGGGGTCACGGTAGGGAAGACCACATGTGGTATCCTTATAGGCCTATGGCGGCCGAATGATTTAAGGTGGCCTGAGTACCCTGTGCACATTCTACTGAATGCGATGCAGGAGTTTGGGAAAATATCAGAGCTATATGTCAGACAGACCAAATCTAAATTGTTCCCAGCTGGGGAAACTGGCCGAGATGTGGGCTGAGACATTTCCAGAGGTGGGAATCCCCTGGGAGTCTGACAGCATGAGGTACTTAGGTGTTCGCATCACCCACACACAACAGAGACTCATGGATATTAATATTGGCAGGGCGATAGAAGGACTGCAGGCCTCGGCCCGGTTCTGCAGAGATCTGCCTCTATCCTTAATGGGTAAGGCTGCCCTAGTAAAAATTGTTCTGCTCCCCTAGTGTCTGTACGCACTGCAGGGCACCTTTTATGAGATCCCCACAATGCTACTTCACGGGCATTGATAGACTCATTTTCAGTGCTTTAAATGGAAAAATAGAAGTGCAGGTACTCTGTACCAGAGTACCTGCTTGTTTCTGAGAAGTCCAATTAAAAGTATTATGTTTTTCTTGAGATATGCCGGTACTCTCCCTCGCAAAATAAAAAAGTGCCGGTACTCAGTACCGGAGAGTACCGGCCCATTTAAAGTACTGCTCATTTTCAACCTGTTATGGGCGAAGAAGCGAAAATGCATTGGCCTGACCACGCTCAAGAGGGATTGGGGAAAAAGGGGGACAGAGGTCCCCAACATGGAACTCTAAAATATGGCGGCACACTTGCATCACGCTATCCACTGGCTGGACCCCGAGAAAACTGGGAGAAGGGGCTCGTGCGACTCTTATGGAGGGCTGCTGCTACCTGCATTACTGATAAGGGGTGCACCCTACGTTGTGTGCCAAGTGTGCAGACTGTGGGAGATGACGATCACTAGAGTGATATGCTCAGCTACGTACGTCAGATATGCCACTAGGGTTTCTCCAGCCGTTCTTTAGGATAGCTGAGACCATGGTACAGAAATGGAAGGGTTGAGACTGTACCGCACTGACTGACCCGTACCCTGAAGGCACGTGTGTCACGAGGCGGGATGCTAATGCGACCTTCATGCTTGGGACGTGCCAATACTTGTAATATGAGAAGATTTCAGGAACAGCACGCAGTGTGCGCCATGCTTCCCGGAAGAGCCTCCGCACTTCCACGCACTGATGGTGCTCGTGGCCACGCAGGGGGGTGTAGACGGATTTCTAATACGTATCGGTCGCTAGGATCTCCCGAGAGCGACAGTTCGCATGCAAGCGGAATGGGAGTAGATGCTGGAGCAGCCCATGACCGCTGGGGATTGGGAGAGAGAACACGGGGCGAGAACAGCCAGCTCTAACGCTGGGTTTAAGTTGATACATTATAATTCTGTAAATCAGTCATATCTGTCTCCAAAAGTACTGCATGCTATATACAATGCCCGCACTGGAAGTTGTGCCCGGTGTGGGGGGCCTGTGATGGAATTCCTACCTGTGGTGTGCCACTGCCCATCCCTGACATCCTCCTGGCACAACGTGCTGGAAAACCTTAATAGAGGCACTGGTTGGACGTTGCAGCCCACAATACAACAGCTTCTACTGAGCCTGCTTCCCTTCCCTACAAATGGGAAACTTAGCAGGAATGTGTACTACTCAGTGCTACTGGTGAAATGCCCCACAGCTGTAAAACGGATCGGGCGGATCCCCTGAGGCCCAAGGATTGGCTTAGGGATATGTCTGGATGGGCGGTGGCTGAGGAGGTCCGCATGAGGTATATCCGACAGGACGAAAAGCTGGAGGACGATTTAAAAGCATGGCTGCCATGCTAACTGACTTGAGGGAACTCCCAGGGGCTGACCCCACGGAGGGAAACTGGTGCAGTTGTAATGACGGCTCAGAGCGGAGTAAGATGGCAGTGCATAAGTGGAGGACAAGCAGTGGGTTGTTGCTGGGCCCCCTGGTAAAAGTGATGGATGGAGTGGGAACCTGATGGAAGGGGCTCTGCACTGGAGAATAGCCTTTTTTTCATCCTTTGACTTAAAGGTCAAATTGAAAATGACCACGAGCAGGAGAGGGGAGTAGCTGAGGAACTATTATTGTTAGTTTTGGTGAATGCCACATTAAGACGAGCCACAGCTCTATTGATTAATGCTTTTGTATTTTGTGTCCTACGAAAACTTTATAAAGAGTATCTAAAAAAATGTTTTTAAAAACAACATTGAAAATTAATATAAAAAATCGTTTAAAGAAATCATTAAAACTATTTTTTAAAACAATATCTCAAATTATATTAACAGATTTTAAAAAGCCAATAAATTTAAACATAATTTACCAATTAGAAAAACATAAATATAGTAAAAACAATTTGCATCCTACAACCTTACAATTCCAACAACCCACAAACAATGTGAAATAATTCTAAAAAATTAAATAAATCACAACAAATTTAAAAAATGCAAAACCATACTAAGGGCCTGATTACGAGTCTGGTGGTCCTGACCGTCGATCCTCCAGGAGGGGACGGGAGCCATGGGGGCAGCTCCGCCGACACCACACCGCCAACAGAACACCGCCACGGTGAATCACAGGACGTGATTCGCTGGGCGGTGTTCTGTTGGTGTGGCGGTGGAGCAACCTCCACTTCCCCGCCGCCCGCAAGTATGGCTGTTGGCGGCTCTCCATCGGAATAACGACGGAGAGCAGCCAACAGTCATAATACGCCGAGCGGCAAACCGCCTGCACAGGCGGTCTTCCGCACGGCGGTCCTTTGGCGGTCTTGCAAAAAGACCGCCGAGGTCGTAATGACCCCCTTAATAATCAAAACATTAGATATTAAAATCAAGGACAATTTTTTCAAGAAAATGAAAAAAAAACTTGACATAATTAGTAACATAATAAGTTAATTATAAAAAAATATATAATAAGCCATTTACAAATCTAATTCATTAACCCCTTCACTGCAAAGCCTTTTCCCCGTCCTGTTTAAGCTTTTTTTGGCTTTTTGGGGGTAGTTTGCGCTTAGGCTCCCAAAACGTTTTGTCCACATAAGCTATCCACACCAACTTTGCATCCTTCTTTTCCAACATCCTGGGGATTTTAAAAGTACCCAGGCTGTGTGCATTCTTCTAGCGGGGACTGAGAAATTGGCCAAAATACAGATAAAATCTGTTTTTTTGGAGGAATATGGGAAAAATGTGCTGCAGAAGAAAGCATCTGTTTTATTTTCTCTGCAGATGGCACCAATTAAGGGTCTGCAGTGCTACAATCACCATCTTCCCAGCTTTCAGGAACAGGCAGAATAGTATCAGAAAAACAAATTTTTCAACACAGTTTTGGCATTTTACTGGGACATACCCCATTTTTCCTATTTTTTGTGCTTTCAACCTCCTTCCAGTTAGTGACAGAAATGGTGGATCCCAGAAAGCTATACATTTCTAAAAAGTACACAAAACTCTGGATTCAGAAAGGGGTCATTTGTTTAGATCCTTCAAGGTTTTCCTATAGAAAGTAACAGCTGAAATAAAAACATATTGAAATTGAGTTGAAAAAAAACAGTCATTCCTATCTACTTTTCCATCTGTAACTTTTTGCAGCTATGGCAGAATTTTTAAAGCAATATACTGTTACGTCCGCTGGACCCTTCTGGTTGCGGGGATATATTGGGGTTGTAGGTTCACCAAGAATCCAAGCTACCCAGAGCCAATAAATGAGCTGCACCTTGGAATGGTCTTTCATCGTGTACCGGGTATACAACAATTCATTTGGTAAAATATTTAGAGTGAAAAATAGGCATCAAGGAAAACTATGTATTTCCAAAATAGGCACGAGATATGGAGTTTAGAAGGAGTGGTTATTTGCACATCTTTGAATTTGGGGGTACCTACACTAGCATGTGAATTAAAGGGCATTTCTCAAAATGACTTCTTTCTTACACACTGTCTTGCATTTGGAAGGCGCAAATGCAGAGAAAAACAGTTGGTAATAACACTTGTTCTGCTACTTTGTGTTCCCCCAAGTCTCCTAATAAAAATGGTACCTCACTTTTGTGGGTAGGCCAAGTGCCCCCGACAGGAAACTCCCCAAAATGTTACATGGGCACATCACATTTTTCCACTGAAAACTGATTTGTTTTTGCAAAGTGCTTTACTGTGGGTTTTTGGCTCTTGCTCAGCCGGCACCTATGAAAACCTAAAACTAGACACCTAGGGGAATCCAAGATGGGGTGACTTGTGTGGCTCTCATCACATTTTTCCACCCAGAATCCCTTGCAAACCTCAAAATTCATCTAAAAATACATAACACATTTTCCTCACATTTCTGTGATGCAAAGTTCTGGAATCTGAGGGGAGCCACAAACCTCCGTGCACCCAGCATTCCCCCACGTCTCCCAATAAAAATGGTACCCCCCTTGTGTGGGTAGTCTTAGTGTCCTGCAACTGGATATGCCCCAAAATGCAACGTGGACACATCACATTTTTCCACTGAAAACTAACCTGTTTTTTGCAATGTGCCTAGTTGTGGATTTTGGGCTCTAGCTCAGCCGGCACCTATGGAAACCTAGCAAACCTGCACACTTTTGAAAACTAGACACCTAAGGGAATCCAGGATAGGGTGACTTGTGCTTTTCTACCCAGAGTCCCTTGCAAACCTCAAACGGTGTCTAAAGTAACTCATTTTCCTCACATTTCTGTGATGGAAAGTTCTGGAATATGAGGGGAGCCACAAATTTCCTACCACTCAGTGTTCCCCTCGGTCTCCCGATAAAAATGATACCTCACTTATGTGGGTGGAACAAGTGTCTGTGACAGGGAAGAGCCAAAAATGTGCAGAGGTTGAGGGGGCATAAAAGCGTGTTCATAAGCACAACTTTATTTTTATACATTTGTAGGCTGACTCTGCTTTGGGCACCCATACAAGTGAGGCATCATTTTTATTGGGAGATCGAGGGGTGCACTAGGTGGTAGGAAATGTTTGGTTTATTTCTGTTTCTGGAAAAATATGGCAAAGAAATGCAAGGAAAAAATGTAATTTTAGTCACATTTTGGGGTTTGCATGGTATTGTGGGTAACAAAACTTGTTTGGATCCACAAGAGGCACACCACCCTGGGTATTTAGCTTTCAAACATATCTAGAGTTGGTAGATTTTCTCTAGACGAGAAGCAAACACGCTACCAACTCTCTTACTTCTGTCATGTCCCAAACACTCAAATTGTGAAAAAAACACCCTTAGGTTTTGTTAAAAAGACCCTTCACCCACTAACCTAGTTGTTGACATGCTTCATCATTGGGATCCCACCCAAGACACCTAGCATGTCAGGGGTGTGCTTTGGCGCCTGATTACAGCGGAGCATTTTTTTTTGTAATAGCACACATTCTGGTTGGATTTGGAACGAGGGTGAGTGAAAGGTTTAAAATATAAATTTTATTAACAAGAGATTTCACAAAATTGAAATACACTGTTAATAACTAAAAGGTAAAAAAATTGAACCAATGACTCACAACTCATGAGCTGTAAAGCCACGACAAGGCATGAACCACTTTACAGGCCATTCTCACTCCTTTCATACGTGACAAACAAAAGATCATTCACAGAGCCAGCCACGGGCCCAGCACATTACAACATTCATGACAAGAGACAATGTGGACACAATGTACACCCTGGCAGAGAAAGATAGAAAAGACAATTATTACTGCACAACCATATATTCACAAAGTACACATACATACTGGTTGGATTTGGCACAAGGGCGAGTGTTGGTTCAACAGATCTAATGTTATTAACAAGAGATTTCTCATCAATAAAATGCACTGTTAACAACAGAAAGGCCTAAAAACTAAACCAATAACTCACAGCTCATGAGCTGTAAAACCACGCCAAGGCACAAACTTTACAGTCCATTCACACACCTTTCATACGTGGCACATACAAGACCATTCAAGCCGCTAGTTGTGGACCCAGCACATTACAACATTCACATCACCAGAAAGCACCATTCAAGGGCCCACCACTTTCAAAAGCCCACATGCCTGACACAGCAATTACACTGGCTGACAGAGTGTTTGGACTATGTTTGGCTAGCAGTGTGTGTACCGACCAGCAGCAAGTCACTACTCATACACCGCCAACCAGGTGCCAGTCCACACACACCGCCAGCCAAGAGCCAGTTTACACACCGCCAGCCAAGCGCCAGTCCACGTACACCTCCAGTCAAGCACCAGCTCACACACACCGCAAAAAAGAAAACACACCCCAATTGTAAGTAAATACAAACCTACAAACACAACAGCTCTAACTAAAAACATCACACTATTGCCAACCTTGAAACTGAACAAAAAAATCAAATGATACAGTCCAGGCAATGCTCATGGGTGCTTCCAAAAATTCATTTGGGTATGATATATTTGAAAACAAGTGGGCACACACAGCCCAGATTTAGAAGGACAATCAGGGCTGTAGATACAACTCTCCTTCCTCCTGCCTCTTTGCATACAGACTTTGCATCTCTAACAGGGATTGTTTTATTTAGGCGTGGGAGGAAGGTGATCAGGAAAGTGGTGATCTTTCAATCTAGCCACATCTTCCACCACTCCAACTATAGGAACACTTACCTGTTCCACTACAACAAGGCTGCACATCACAGACTCCTGTAACTGAACAAACACAACAAAATCATTAAAGGTTGCTAAATGGAAGAGATAGATAGCCACCTTTTATACCAAATGTAAGCCTTACAAACAGTAGTGTAAGGTTCCAACCTCTGATCTACTCCATCTACGCCACCCTTGTGCTTATTGTAGTCTAAAATGCACACAGGTCTGCACACTTCAACATCCTGACCCAAGTCACAGGTGAAGTACTTTCATCATGGACGGTAGTCAGCATGTAAACATCCCTCCTGTATGTATATTTCACAGCCAGCAGTTCATCATTATGCACGGCACCGCACTGTCCCCTCTCCAGTTTTTTACACACAAGCTTCTTTGAATAACCGTTATGGTTAAAGCGGACTGTGCCACAAGCAACAGTATCCACTTTAAACAATTCCCAAAACAATTGCACACCAGTGTAGATGTTATCTGGTACAAATGGTGACCTTTGTTGAAAAGTCCTCTACCAATTTCCCACGCAATTTTCTCATTAACTCCGAAAGTGGACGGACAACCAGGGTTGTGGAATCCCTACCAATGTACACCCTGAAATTATAGACATATCCTGTACTACTCTCAGACAGCATATATATCTTAATACCATAATGTGCCCTCTTGCTAGGAATGTACTGTCTAAAAACAACACAGCCCTTGAACAGGACCAGAGACTCATCCACAGCATTTTCTTTCCCTGGAACATAAATCTCTGAAAATCGATCTACAAAATGATCAAGGACAGGTCAAATCTTAAAAAGACGGTCACAATCAAGGTGATCTTGTGGCAAAGCTAAAGCATTATCAACAAATGCAGCATCCAAAGCAGAAGCAAAAACTTATCACGACTCATGATAGCAGGAAATATGGCCATTGCCATCAAGGGACTGGTAGACCAATATGAAGACAGTAACGGTTTCCTCATCAAGCCTATCACAAAAAGTTAAACCCCAAAACTTCTTCAACTCTTCCAGATTTGTGGGAGTCTACCAGGTAGCTCTAGAGCAGGGCTTAAGTCTGGCACTGTTGTCCTTTAAGTACTGTTCAGCATTCAATTTAGTCTGATCAACAATCTCACCCAAAAATACATTGTCCATAAACAACTGAAAGAAATGTATAGGTAAAATGTTTTCAGTATTCACTCTACTCCTTGCAACACCAGTAAAGGAAGGCAAAGCCAACTGCACCATGTTTTTGGCAGCCCAGAGTTAAGCTCTTCCAATGGGAAACCTTGCAGCCCCAGGCTGCAATCCAGATGCCTCTTGCTGCACTATCACACATCAGTGTCCTCCTCAAAAACAGGTACTTCATCCACAGTGAGAGTGGCCTCACCATCAGATGATTCTTCTAGGACAGAAAATTCACTGCCAGAATCTTGCACTTCCTCATCTGCCTCGGATGCAGAGTCAGACTCATAATCATGGTCAGAGAAAGATTCAAAAAGCATGCCAACAATCTGCTGAGCTATAATCCTGCGGCTAGCCATGATCCTTACTAATAAAAAGTAAATTGACAAATAAGTCAACAACAACCAACACTGTGTAAAATAAGGAATAAACAAAGTGTGGCTTTATCACAAAGCCCTATATACTCAAAAACGATACCACCCACTTGCCAGAGATGGCTAGACTCACCAACACCTACTCTGCACAGACACAATAAGCTCCAATGATATCCCACTAAAAAAGAAAAGCAAAATACAATTACACATAAGACAACACAATACACATTGGGCACAAATCTAAGGAGAATGTTACATACAATAAAACATAAGCTAAATGTGCTACTATTATTACACCACTTACAAAAAACTAATTCATGCATGGCAACATACTCATTTGGAGTAAACAGTACAAAAGTCATTTTCTTACCAAACACATGCAACTACCGAAAAATGCAGGTCTATCAAAGCCAAAACCACAAGCAGGAGTCACAACAAAGAAATCAAAAGCTTTGAACTAGAAATAAAAGGAGAAATAAAACTTTATGATCGCAAATAATGCGCCAGTCCACAAACCACCTGCCACCAAACATTCAGAAATGTTCTCTGCTGACTAGTGGTTTCTGCCCCCCTCAGGGCAGATGGGCCCAAAAAAGAGGCCGGTCTGCCCATAAAGGGGGCTGAAACTGCTAAAATAATCACCCCGTAAAGGGGAACAACCCTTGCCCAAGGGGCCACTCCTCAACATTGTCATCATACACATAAAATATCCCTGGTAGCCTGGTGGTTTCTGCCCTCCTTGGGGCAGAAGGGCCCAAAAAAAGGCCGATCTGCCCCCAGAGGGGGAAGAAATGGACAAAGTAATCACCCCCTAAAAGGGAGTGACCTTTGCCCAAAGGGTCACTCCCCAACATTGCCATCACACACCTAAAATATCCCTGGTGGCCTAGTGGATTCTGCCCCCTTTGGTGCAGATGGGCCTAAAAAAGGCTGATCTGCACCCAAGGGGGCAGAAACAGCCAAAATAATCACCCCCTAAAAGGGAGCGACCCTTACCCAAGGGGCCACTCCCCAGCACTGCCATTCAATATACTAAATAACACTGGTGATCAAGTGTTTTCTGTCTACCTTGGGGGCAGATGGGCTCAAAAAAAGAGGCCAATTGCCTGCAAGGAGGGCGGAAAATAATCACCCCCTAAAGGAGAGCAGGTCCTTGCCAAACGGGCCGCTCCCCAATACTGCAATTGCACATAATAAATATCCCTGGTTGCCTAGTGGTTTCTACCCCCCTGGGGGCAGATGGGCCTTAAAATGAAAAGGCTGATCTGCCCCCAAGGGGGGAAGACACGGCCCAAATAATCACCCCCCAAAGAGGAGTGACCCTTGCCCAAGGAGGTGTTTCCCAACACTACAATTGCACATAATAAATACCTGTGGTGGCCTAGTGTTTTCTGGTCCCCTTGGGGGGCAGATGGGCCTAAAAACAAAAAGGTCAATCTTCCCCCCAGGGAGGCAAAAACAGCCAAATGAGTTGCTCCTCTAAGGAGTGCGACCCTTACCCAAGGTGGCTGCTCTCCAGCGATGCCCAAACCTGAAAAAAATGACTGGTGTTTAGTGGGCATTCCTGCTGCACGATCCCAGTGCGATCGTGCAGCAGGAATGTTCAAAGAGACATCACAGGAAAGGAAAACCCTTTCCTTTCCCTCAATGCCTTTTTTGAACCCCCCACCTGATGAGAAACACAAATTCTGCTCCTACACGCGCTGGAAGCAAATGGCTTCCAGAGCATCTGGGGCAACATTCAATGACATCGGCATGCGGTGGGCACTGACCTCATAAGATGCTATGGGGGCATCAGAAGCGCTTCAGCTGCCATCCCTGCCGAGGGATTAGGGGCCGATCCATGGGTGGATGCTAGAAGGGTGGGGGGGGGGGGGGGCATCCGACACATGCCCACCACGGTGTTAGATAACATCCGACACATGCAAAGGGTTAAATAAGTTATCAATTACATCATTTATATAACTGATAATTAGAGTAACCAATTTTAAAAAATATATATTTTCAAATAAATAAGGATTCAATAATTTAAGACTAACGTAGTTTACATAATTATTAATCTAAGTAACCAGTTAAATTTAACAAATTATGAAAAGTATAAAAACTAAAATATATTAAAATATGTTGCCATCATGCTTTCCTGCAAACCCAACAACCACCCCATAATTAAAAAAATAAACTAAGCTCAAAACCAACACTTTAAAAATACTACCCCAAAAACAAAATACCTACTTAAGAAATCACAGATAAATTACAGATAACTAACAATACAATATTAATAAATTAAAACACACAAAATCATAAACCATCACAAAATAATACAAAATCAATATTGTATACAACTATATTAAAAAAAGACTTTAAACACATGTTCTTAATTTGTAAGGCCATGGTTCTGCCTAGGAGATATTTTTTTTAAATCATTTTTTTTTAGCATATACATTTAGAACTGTAAATAAAGTGCATTCCTTTAAATGACGTGAATTACGTTACTGTGTTTTATAAATCACATTAATTATTGGGTGATGTTGCGAAAATAAATGTGTGATGTTAATAAACCTTTTCGCAAAAAAATATTTGTATGGGAAAGCTGTAAAATACATAAAAGAACTTTGGTTTGAGGACATTCATCTCGAGCTTGATGGCATTCTTTGGAGGAATATTTAACTTATATATGTAGAATATATTAACGTGCTGCTCTACAAATGAGATTCACAAAACCAAATATCCACAGGCTTAGGCAGTTACATAGGTTATGCTAGGCGCCTGATAGGAACTATGGGTAATTAATTCCCGGTCTTTAGATGGAAAGGACTCTACTTGCTTGTTTGTGCTGTAGATGTCTTCCGTAAGAGGCATTTACAAACCAAACAGGTGTCTCTTCAACTTATTGGCTTTACCATTTTTTTGCCACAGATATACATCTGCAAAAAAATTAAAAACGAAAAAAAAGTGTGCTGACAAGAGCGTGTACATGTGGGTGTATGTGTCATTCCGCACCCATGCACATGCCTGATGATGTATGCGTGCAAGTGTGTAATTATGTATGCATGTCCATACGTGATCGTGGTTGCATATGCATGTGTGATGATGTAGGCGCATGTATGCATCACCACACATGTGCACATATACGGAAGGAGACAAGTACCATTGTATTTTATTTTTTGTATTTACTGTTCCAAAGTGGCACACGTCAATCAAAGCAATAACTTAAAACAATTATTTGTTACTTGCATTAAAATGCTTTTTAAAAACGGATTGGCCACAGCAGCAAACGACAGTTGCCGGGCCCCTGAAAAAAATTGTGAAAAAAATTGCATTGGGACAGGGAGAGAAACAGAGGAGCGGATGGGAGAGTATTCAATGTGGATGGAGAGACCAAAATGAAGTGGGTGGGTTGGTAACAGATGAGCTTGCGGTGGGGTGTAGAATAGGACATTAAAAAAAGCAAAAAAATCCTGGGTGCTTTGTGGGAAAACAATAGATGAGCTGGGGGTGGAGGGAACAACACAGAGCATGTGGGGGAATATTTGAGGGGGGGAAGCAGCATACGAGGGTGATAGCAAGAAAACATACTCTCATGAAATGCTTAAAGAAAAAGAAAAAAGTAGTTCCAAGAATGTGAGCAGTGGAAGGATACAAGCCAAACAATATAAAGGATGGTAATAAAGCTAATCTCCAGGGGAGGGGCAAACACAATAAGATAAGCAATAGGATGACACTAATCACGCTGTAAGTTTGTGCATGGTCCACAAGAGGTCGTTCTACAACAGACAGCCAAAACCTCCCTGTAGGAGGGACCTAAAAAGAATCAGCTCTCCACCCAAAGACATGGAACTACCCACAGTTCCTAGATGGTGTTTTCCAAATGAAATTGTTTATAGGTACTTTTTGCGACATTTTAAGCATAAAAGTCTGCATTAAAGCATCATGAGATGATGCCAATAATTCACAAAAATAGAACCCCCTGCTGAGACTACACAGGGGGTCATTTGATAGCTCATTTTGTATTTTATTCAGGGTCTATTTAGACTTCATTGTGTGACTTTTTTGCAACGACGACCTGTTTTGCAAGTAAAGAATCCTGCTTAGAAGGCATTTTTAATATAAGATAAATATTTGAGGGGTGAATGTCTTAAATTTCCCTAAGGTTTGTTTATGTATTTTGCACATCAGAAAGAACAAATTGAATGCATTCTAGGAATCGTACAAAAAGTAATGTTTTTGAAATGCGTCAGCACGAGAGTCTGGGAAATTGAACTATTCCCTGTAGAACAGGACATCCCACACTGCTGCCAGATCTGTAATTCAAACTCCATGGTCATTCAAGCCTTGATTTCTGTATGCTGAAACTGCACATAAGGGTGCCAATTTGGAACCTTACTGACCTAAACAAGCAAGGGAAAAAGCTCTGTGCCTCTCTGCCAGAGTATTGCACCATCCAGTCATATGTAAATATCCAACACCTACTTTATATCTGAGTTTCGTGACCTGAAGCAGGGCTACAAACGCGCCACTCTGTCCCATACGACAGCCAAAGTCCCCTCTGCCTTTTTGGTGGCAAGGCTCCAAGTGTTAGTTTCCTACACTTACACGGGTGAAGCACCACCAGGTTTGGCAGGAGACACGTGGTTGACCTCAGACAAAAACACAAATATAGGGGTCAGAAGAACAAATACGAAAGGGGGCTCCTGCATTAACACTTGGAAGGGTCGAAAGGATGCTGTTATGTGAGGCAATAATAATGAAAAGCAAATGCTAAAATATAGTTTCCAAGAATAATGAAGTTAAGAGGGCCAAAGAGAGGGCTCTATTTATTTAAATATATATATATATATATATATAGGAGAATATGGGAGGCAGATAAAAATGATAAAAAGTAGAAGTCCGGCAAAGGGCAAGGAGTACCAAAGGAAAATTAGATAATAACGGATATCGCGGACAAAGCCAGATGTTAAATAGGTGAGAGGTGCACATAGCAAATTAATACGCAATTGAGACAAAAAGAGCGTTTACAGCACTACAAAGCACATGAAAACTACCATAACCTGATCGCATCCCAAATTGTATGCATCACTGACAAAGTATGCAGATATTCTAATTCTCGTTTTAAATCACGTTTTATCCTCAAGAGAACTTTTTCAAGTCAAAAAGCGTTCTGGTTTAACGATGTAACTAGCAGGCTTGTCTGCAGCGGACCTCTGCGCAGCCCGGTTGGGTTTGTGGTGTTGCCATATAAATAGAGACGTGACATGTGACCGGGGGTTTGTCCCAGGATCCACCCTGGACCCTCTGGGGTTCTATTTATACAGCGGCCACGTGCTTCAGAAGGGACACGGTAACTTTAATTCGTCCTTTAAACGTCCCTACGGCATGGGTGAGACGAAGACCTCAAGGGGTCCTCCATGCCGCCATAGTATGGCGCCCGGGACCCCTACAGAGCCCAGCCAATGAGAGGCACGAGCGCGTGCTTGGCCCCTTCCCTCTTCTCGCGAGACCCGGCAGATTATAAGGGTGAGCGCAGGGCAGCGGCTGGTCCCATTTGCTTGACATTGCACAGGAGGAGGGCTCGGGAAGAGTCGAGCTTGGCACCGGCTTTCGCGCGTTCTTCTTGTCTGGACCTGAACAGATACCAACATGAGTGACCAAGTGGTTAGCTTCCTGATAGATTTCCTGGCTGGGGGGGTGGCGGCTGCCATCTCCAAGACAGCTGTGGCTCCTATCGAGAGGGTGAAACTGCTGCTGCAGGTGAGTCAGATGCTGAGGTGTCATGCAAGGGGGTTTGTGGGGGCGACTAAGTGACTCCCGAAGGCTACAGCTGGCACTGCCAACCGGTACTTCTCGTTTCCAACCCGGCAAGAAAAATTCGAATAAAGTTTGTAAAAGTGGTTGGTCAAGACTTGTATATTTGTAACAGGTGTATCTTGACTTTTTGGAAACATTAAAAAGATGTAATCTTTTAGGTCTCTCCTCGCAGAGCTAGACCCCCTTTCCCACGTGTCGGCTGCTGGGTGCCTGCTAGCTAAGAGCTGAGTGACTAAATATGGAAACATGTCACACGCCAGTGTTCGGTTGGTTCCCACAGCCTGTTTATAGAACGGAGCTCTGGGACCGACAGGCAGGGCTGCGTTCGTATCTGGTAGCACAATAACTTCTGCTCTTTTACATTGGGACTTTGGGTGCAGGTATAAACATATAGATTGCGAGTTGTTTTTAACTGTATGAAAGGAATCAGTGCTTAATGATGTTTGTACAAGGTACGAGGTACGAGGAATTAATTGCCGATTGGAGGTGTGTTTGCAGTACAAGAAGATTAAAGCAGGTGGTCACAAAACGCCACGTTTCCCAAATATAATCCGACTCTGACTTCAAGCTTGAAGTGTTCGCAGGTTTAAATCCACTTGTTTGAAGTTAAAAGTAGATTTATTTGTAACAGTGAATAGGTCTGATTGCATTTGGCAATATGTGTGCGTACCTCGGTGACAGTGATTATGGATCATAAAACAATGGAGTGACATGACACGTTTGCGTTTCCAAGCAGTGGAGGCGCAAAGATTTGCCCGAAATCACGTGGTTTGTCTGGGATTAAAACCCAGGTCTCCCATTGAAGAGGTGAACGCCTCTACCACGGGGCTACATCACTCTTGCAAACCTATGTCGACACACACTTCTCTTTAAAGAAACACTAGCTCTAATTTCAGAGCCCCTTAGATATGTGGATATTGCACAACACATTGGCTGGAAACTACATTCTGGGTGACATTTCGAATAGTAATGTTTCTCATTGGGTCTTTAAAAAGTTTATATCTGTGAAAGTTGCAGAAGGCTCTGGCAGACTCCGCCGTTAAACATCTGGGCCAAGGAATTGCGGCAGGCAACAATAATGGGATGTTGTTTACTTGGCTTTTTTGTGTCTTGCACTTGTCACTTCTCGGTGTGTCCTTCTCACCCAATCAGAAGATCTGCTGTCTCCGAACTGACCTTCAGCGCTCTGCTGAATAAGAGACACTCAGGGGTCTTGGGTGAAGTATCAGCCCTCCCTCGCTGATCTCCCTCCACCTTTTTGACAGAGCGACCTCTATGGACCTAAAGAGGCTGCTGCTTCGTGCTGCACCTACACAAAATGACACATGGGGCTCTTAGCCTTTCAGCCAGCGCCACCTACCGGCCAAGCACGCTATGCATTGAGAAGTTGACCCTTTCAGTTACGGGCACACTATGCCACCTGCTGCTCGGTTAATCGATATTGTACGTTTGGTGTGGAAATTCATTGCCCAGAAATAATTCTTGTCATATTCGCGAAATGTTGAATGCGTACAAAAAGAGGCAGTTGTTTTAAAGCATACGTTAAACAGTGACATACAATATATTTTTTACGTTGTGGTATAGTTACAGTGTGCGTAAACTACTTCTTTTAACGTCAGTAAGTGGTGAACTAAAGACCCCAGTTGGTATCTTTTAAATACGGAAACATTGCAAGAAATAATGATACATAACATTGGAAAACCGACATTGACTGTTCAGTACCGGCGTAAAAACCTACACATAGTAAACAAACCGATAAATGCGTATTTTATTGACTTTGTGTTGAAAAGCACGTTTTAATTCTAATAGAAACAAATGTGCGTCTTTGTGTTACGTGATTTTTTTTAATGTACTCTTTTATGTTTTTTGACCGTTTCACACCACACCTTTTCTGTACGAACCCGTGCAGGTACAACATGCCAGCAAACAGATTACAGTGGATCAGCAGTACAAAGGGATCATGGACTGTGTGCGGAGGATTCCAAAGGAGCAGGGCTTCCTCTCCTTCTGGAGGGGCAACCTGGCCAACGTCATCCGCTACTTCCCCACCCAGGCCCTCAACTTCGCCTTCAAGGACAAGTACAAGCAGATCTTCTTGGGGGGAGTCGACAAACGCACCCAGTTCTGGCGCTTCTTCCTGGGCAACCTGGCCTCCGGTGGCGCAGCCGGTGCCACCTCCCTCTGCTTTGTGTACCCACTGGACTTTGCCAGGACCAGGCTAGCTGCTGACGTGGGCAAGGGGCCCACCCAGAGGGAGTTCAGCGGCCTAGGCAACTGCCTCACCAAGATCTGGAAGTCAGACGGTGCCAAGGGCCTGTACCAGGGCTTCAACGTCTCCGTCCAGGGCATCATCATTTACAGGGCGGCCTACTTTGGTGTCTATGACACTGCCAAAGGTGAGCTGGGCATAGGAAGGGGCCATTGCGGCGAAGGTGGTCTTAGATCTGACGTGGGAGAGGGAGGCGGGAAAAGAAACCACGAGGGATTCGTGAGCAGGGAGAACGAGGTATTAGGGGCGAGGAGTAATAGGCACCATGCCACAGGACACTCGTGTAGGGTGACCAGAATTCTAAAGCCAAAACAGGGACATTTCACACAAATACAGGAAGGACTACAATTTTACTTTAACTCAGCGCGCAGAATGACAGCGCTCATCACCACAGATTCACAGCGGATGCACTAAGAACATGAATAAAATGCAATTCTTAAAGTTAGTGTAACGTCTGTTAATTACATTACTCTATTATGACATCTGATAGCTATCAATACTCTGAAAAACAAAAAATATCACGTTCCACCGTTTTCAGTGGACCCTTAAAAAACCACGACATGAGTTAAATTTCCCGAATCTGCCTGAAAAACCGGCACTGTTCCAGCAATTCCGGGACGCACGGTCACCCTACACTCATGGAAAGGTCGGGGTCAGTGTGACATGAGTGAAAGCAATGTCACATCACCAGTGAACGGGCCTTTCCCTTTTACAAGGATGGGGGCGGGGAGAAACCAGTTGGCAGTGTCGAAGAATCGCGATAGCACAGTGTGGCATCACTGCGTGCTAGGACTCTGACATGCACAAGAGTGCAAGCATTTAGGCAGGAGCCAGGGCGGGCTTTAGAGCAGTGCGACCAGCGCGGCCGCAGTAGGCGCTGACCTGGAGGGGGGGGGTTGGCGCTGTGTTTAATTTACGATTTCAAAGAATCTGATGAAGAGTATTCCTTGAGTCCAGCTTTCAGACAGCAATACACGTATCAAGGTGACTATTGTGATTAACGTTCCTGCTAGAAAGAGAGAGATGGAATTTGTCTAATGGGAGACAGTTTTGACTCGTCACATAGTGGCACAGAGGGTTAATGTGCTTGCTGCACAGAACAGATCTGTATTTTATTTGGCTAGCTGAGTGGTTTAGTCAAGCCAACCTTTACCGCTTTAAAACAAAACAAAAAGTATTGTCGCACTGGGCCCCAACAGCGCTAAAGCCGGCCCTGACATGAGTTGTGGCACTTCTAGAAATGCGAGGGGTGGTAATTAGAGAGGCTAAAACTCAGAGCCCAAACCAAGTTCTATGAAAAATGGTATCTGAAAAACATTTACCTAATCTTTTTCGCATTTTAATGAGCAACCATTGTTGAAGCCTTACTTGAAATTTGTCAGCGATTACTTTACAACCCGAACTTTAAATTTTAAATACCATCTTACAAATTGTAACGTACTGCACATTTTAATGGTGGTAGATAAAAATACACGATGTCATGTTTATTTTTTAACAGTATTCAAATATGAACTCATCTGATAAAACCTAATCATATTTCTTTTAGAATATAAATGTTTCTAAATCGTGAATACTTATTCTGTATCTAGAGCGTCTTATGATGACTGTCTATATAGATTAATTAAGTCAATTTTCTTCAGCTACACTGCTGCAAGAAAGCACTCTGCTGTGTACAAACTAGAGCCTGTCACAAGTGGCCACTGTTACTGGAGCTGCAAGGCACACATAGGGTGATTATTGGCGTTGACTGATTACGCGTGGAAAAGGCTTAAACCTCAATTCTAATGAATGGAACACAAATGGGTAGAGTATTGATAACAAACCCTGTTAGCTGAACTTAGACTAGCCTTTGGAAACAGCTAGCCCACCGAATAGGCTGATTTAGTCACAAATGAAGATTTGACTACCTGAAAGAATGGAAAGAAGTACATCCTCTCTTATGCCACAGTGTTATTTATAATATTATAAAATGCTGTAAACTGATGCATACATTATGCTTTGGGAACAATTGATGAATAGAGGCTGCAGTGACCCAGTAGTGGCCTAGTTGCTTGTAACCCCTGTGCCCACCACCTGTCACTGAATGTGCCTGTCCCATGACTGGTGGCAGGAGTGAAGGACGAGGTCCAAGGGTCACCTCTGCCAGTGCTCACCCGTGTCCTCTACCCACAGGCATGATGCCCGATCCCAAGAATGTGCACATCATGGTGAGCTGGATGATCGCCCAGAGTGTGACGGCAGTCGCTGGTCTTGTTTCCTATCCATTTGACACCGTCCGGCGTCGTATGATGATGCAGTCCGGAAGAAAAGGAGGTAAGAGGGCAGATTTATTTATGGCGTACGTATGAAGCGCAGAACGTTCACTCACAGGAGGTATCTTGGCACTAAGATTCACAACCGTAGCCAACAACTATGGAACCAAAAAGCAGAGAAAACAAAGGAAGAAACAATTTAAATGGAAGGAAATAGTCACGTTTTTTAAAGTTTTCGAAATATACTTAATTGCTTTCTAAATTCCTCTTACATTTGCGATGACACAGGAGAAAGAATACTCCGTTTACCTGCTTATAATATTAATATTCTAAAGATGGGGCCCCATACACTTGTTTCTCACAGTAAACTGTATTAAAGTATTTTTAACTCAGTTGTTTGTCCTCCACCTACCAGCGGTCCCCATATATCCTCTATACACTGTGATACCATCCCTGGACCCTGTGTGCACTTCCCACCATTCATGTGCTCTCCACACACAGTGATGGTACCCATCGTTTGTTCCTACATATCCATGGCATCCAGGAGTGTTCCATCAACTCTTTCCCCCCATGTATTTATTACGCCTTTCTGCTCCCTTTGTGCGCTTTCATGTGGACCATACACACACACACCCATGGCTCCATAGCCACACACTGCTATCAACGATACGCATTCTATTTCTGGCCTCTATAAATATCTCAACCATCTATGAATTCTCAGAATATTTCTGCTACCCAATGGCAGTGCAAAAAAGATGGAGCTGGATACGAGTGGGACAGTGGGACTTGGGTATGCAATGGTCCACATTTTGGGGAATATGTCTCTCTCTTACACTTTGCCTCTGAAGAGGACAACCCGGACTACTCGACCTCATGCTGTTGAGCACCCTGCTTATTGTGGAAAACTGTACAGATGTTTTGACTATTGCACTTGTTTTATTGATGTGTAATAAAATGAACAAATAGATCTGCAAAAGAGTGCAAACAAGCTATGGGAATGGATCTAAGACCTATCACTCATCCCTTTTGCTTGTTGGGATGTTCAGGCCTGTGGTTTAAACACCTCATCTCCTAAAAGGCCAGTACAAGCTAGTGGCCAAATGTACACATTTTCTTCTGTAGCCCAGTGAGGTAACCCCCCTCCTGCTATCCATGTACGCTAGTACATGCCTTGTGAAGAGTTGCAAACCATCACCTAAATGGCCATCCTTTCTGTGGGCACATCTATTGATGTCCTTGTCCAGACTTGTTGGCTAATCTCCAACACACTAAAGGCAATCAGAGGAATACTTGCTATTTGTCTAACCACTGGAAATCATTTTGTATTGCATTCTAACCCATCGTCTTTTCCCACCATGCCACCTTAGTTTGGACCCAACCATATGTAAATCAGTCCTTACCTACCTACTTCAATAGGAATAATACACCCTGGACTGCTAGGTCAGGTCCTCCCTGAACTGGAACACAAGGAACCCAAGACCAGTTTCACCTTGCCTGGGGCTTGTCAGTCCGTGTAGCTCAGTTCCAGTGGCATAGTGAGCACGGGAACCTTGCCACTTAGGATGGGATATCAAACCCACAAAAGGTGACAGGAGGAATGCTCGCAGTTTGTCTAACCACGGCAATCAGTAGGGGTAGCATTCCACCCCATTGTTGTATTGCCCGCTATGCCACCTCAGTTTGGACTCAGCTATAAGCAAAGGAGTCCTGACCATGGTCTAAACTCTCCATTAGGTTGTCATTTCCCAGCAGACTTCTTGAGCTGTACTGTCACTGCCACTGTATATATCATTGGTGCCAAGGCATCCAGTCGGGCTGCCCCCCACTCTATAAAATGTATACAATCAGCCATTGACAACTAATCCATTAGTGGGGATATAGAGTGAACACCCCCCCCCCTCCTCCCCCAAAGCAGAGCCACTAAATGTTTTTTGTTGTTGTTCCATTGGGAATCATACATTCTGCCCTGGATTAAAAGGATATGACTAGTCACCTCTGAGTTCCATGCCCTAATAAAGGGTCTCTGTCTGTTGCCTTGTTCCTCTATATGGTCTTCAGATCACCCTGCAGCACGGAGGTGCCATACTGTCTCCTGTCATCTTCAAACTTTACATGGAGCTGCTTGGTGCTGTATTCACAGAACTGCATCAAGATTCACCAGTATGCTGATGATACACAACTCTGCTTGAAATGATGTTCTACTTCAGGCAGCCAGTGCCTCAAACATTGCTTGCACATCATCTAGACCTGGATGCCCAGTGCCTACCTGAAGCTCTGCCCAACCAAGACAGAGTTCCTGTTATTTGCCCAGAAGAACAAAGAAGATACAGTACAAACCTGCCACATTGACATGAACCTTGATGGCTTCAAGCCCAAACTTTCACTGAATGCCAAGTCACTTGGATTGACTCTGGACACCAACCTCACCTTCAAGGAACACATTGCCAAAACAAAACAAAGGTGGCCTGATACTAGGCATCTCTTCTAAAGAAAGTCAAATCATTTCATCCAGAAAGCAACTTCAGAACTGCATAAATAGCCCCCATATTCTCGCATATGGATGGTGGTGATGCCATACTTCATGGCCTAACAGATTCCACACTGAGACTCCTTATGGGGATCCCACACGCAACAACACATCTCATCCAGAGCCTAAAGAAATATGGTCACTCCATACCCATTATGATGCTGGACCGCACCATCTTCAAAACCTGCTGCAACATTTACAAAGCTTTAATGGCCAGTACCCCTGCTTATCTTACAGAAAAGCTCTCTATCTCTGGTCGTATTCAGTACACTCACAGCCACAATGTCCTCAAACAGTAGACTAAGAAAGAAGTGTTAAAAAAAACAAGACAGAAGGCCTTTTCAGTCTATATACACAGGATCTTAACAACATACCCGTATCCACCAGGACTGCCCCAACACTGTTCCATTTTAGGAAGAAGTTGAAACTCACTTCTACAATGCATTAACCATCCACTGCCCAGCTTAATCTTCCATTACATCTTGACTTTATACTTGTCTTTGACCATGTACAGTGCTCTGCTGCCTTCTGGGTAGGTTTTCCACTATAAACATACCATATACATACATACATACAGGATGTACTTTATTCCATAAAAATAACAAATTACACAGTATTAGAACATGAAATGTTACAAGCCCCAGAAAATTCATATATGTGTATTATGTTTTAACTACTTTCTAAATAAGTATCAACCCTATAAAATCTATGTGAAAGTACAGTGTGCACAAACAAAGCTGAAAATATATTGCCTAATTTTGTTTCAAGAGCACAGAAGACTTACTTCTACAGGTTTAGTCTATGAACTGAATTTACACATACACACATTTAAGGTCATTAGCAGTTCTTCGAAATCAATGATTCTGTAAGTCATATCTTAGATACCTTGTCTAATAAGCTCTAGATTAATCAAAGTCTGAAATGTTGTCAACATGGCCATAAGGTACGCTCTTGCCCCACGTGCTAGTGGCACAAGAAGTTCTACATAATTCACTCCACTTTGTGACGACTACTATAATTTCTTTGAAAACTATTCTCTAGCTGGTCAAAAAGACAGTTCTCTTTACCCTGCATTGCTAACAATCACCAACAATAGGCATTCCAGAGTGTTCCTTTGTTTGATGTCTGCATGACTCTGAGATCTGTTGTGAAATTATTCAGAAGATGACCCCTATGGAGGACTCCCAGAAAGAGTCTGGTAATCTCTTGTCTAATGATCTTTTCAGTATTTGTCTAAAGTACTTTTAGGCCTCACATTGTAGGTTTGTGATGTGAATGTTGGTTTTGAGGGTCCATTATCACTTTTGTAACTCATATCTGTGCATTTCTGTTTCTGTAGCCGATATCATGTACAAGGGCACAATCGACTGCTGGAGGAAGATCGCCAAAGACGAAGGACCCAAAGCTTTCTTCAAAGGCGCCTGGTCCAATGTACTGAGAGGAATGGGTGGAGCGTTTGTGCTAGTCTTGTATGATGAAATCAAGAAATATGTTTGAGTCTCAAAAAACTAGCCAGTGAAATTGTCTCGGATGAGTTTTGTAACATATGCATGTGGTTTAATGGACAGTGGGGTATTTCCTAGGGAAATGGTGAAGGCTAGCCAGACAAATCCAAAGAGAGGAAGTGCAACTTTGTAAAATACTTCAAAGGTGTCCACTAGATCATGATTTTTTTTTTTGTATTTAAATAGAACAGTTATATTGGAACCAGAACACATCTAAGTTATCAATAAACATAATTTAAGTTATAGTGCCTTGTGTCTAATCTTCGGTAGTACCTTCTAAGTACAATATTTTGATTTAACAACAACTATTTGTTGTGAATTGGAACCTCCTGAACTTAATCTACAACACTCCCCTACTCAGTGAATGCCAGGTGAATAAACAAAAATGTGAGGACAGAACCTAACTATTTAAACATGTTCCTCCCCTTTGTGTTTGTTGCAAATAGACCTCCAGTCTTGTCTGTGTACTTTGCTTCTCTTTCATTAGAGGTGTTGGAGTAAATCCATTCATCATTGGCATAGGCTATGTGCTCTTGATTAAAACGTTTAGTCTTTCTGCGTACCTGTATTTAAAATAAAAGTCAATTATTGAAAGCAGTGGTGTAGGACATTTACCTTGGATGTCTTCAGTACAAGCTTCAGAACCCGTATTACTGACTGTGAAAAAGTGGTTTATTTGTTGGATGGATAGAAGTCCAACACAAGTAATGAAGACACTATCCTCTTAGTTTCAGTAATTTAAACTTGAGCTCAACACAAGGTAGCTTTTTCGCAGAGCAGACAGGCTTAAAATAGATAAATGTGTAAAGCATTTAATAACACCAAACCAGATAAAAAGTAAAAAAAAAAAATACACAATACAATAAAAATCCAGCACCAATTTTTTAAAAAAGATAACAGCAAAATATCATAAGTTCACGCTGACCATGATGGGAGCACGGGTGGGATACCAAGTTCAACCCGGTTGGAGGCTTTACCTTGGGACTTAGGCCCAGATTTACTAAGCCTTTGCATTTTCCTTGCCTCGAGCAAGGCAATATGAAGGGTTGCGTAAGATTTATAAAGCCTTGCAAGGGGTGATTTGCCCCATCTTCAGTAACTTTGTAAAGAAATGGATTGCCACACTGCAGCTTGAGCTGCATTGCATTAAATATCATAGACATATCCGTTTCATAGATGGAACTTGGGCCTTTCCATTACATTCACCCATGGAATTTAATACAATGCCAGGTTTACTGGTTTCAGTAAACCTGGGACTGCGCCAAAATGGTATACCACCCTGACCATGGCGTAATGATGAGAATTTCGTTTAGTTCTCCATGCTACTTCCTATTTCTATATGTGATGTATTCTGAATCCCTTCCACCACAAAAATAATCCTGCCTTTAACGCAGGAATTCTTGACCATGTTGCAAGGGTGCCTGCGTTGGCTCTAGGCAGCCTCAGCTGCACCCGTGCAGGTAGAGAGCTGAGAAGCATCATCTCTTAGTAGATATGGCACTGTTCAGTTCTCTCCCATTCACACAATGCAGCAATCAGCTTTGCTTGAACTTGCATGAACTTTTAGGAAAGTCGAGGCAGCACGCATGCACTGTCTTCAAGACATGCTGAATTCACTGTATGGGTCTTCGGCACATCCACGCTTTTAATTGGTTCCTTATAGTGACCCTTGTAAAATCTTGCTTTTCTATGGTCCCTTTTTTGTTTTTGTCCTGCCTTTTGGCTGTTTGTTTCCGCCATGAAGACTGACTGTGTTACGTGGATCAGTTCACTTTTGACCATCTAGGTTAGGTTTCGCGTACTACTTTTTTTGTTTTGACTCGGCTTGCGGTGCCACCCACCCACCACCTCTTGCCCGTCGCTGTGTTTCATGCTGGTGTCGGCACCTGTTGGTGATTTTAATTCATTTATTTGATCCCTTGAAGAGCAGGCAGTGTGTGTGACAAGTTTAAATTGCAAAAGTTTGTTTATATGATTTCGGGTGCCTCGTGGCTCTTACTTTATCAGCATGGCACCCACTTCAGGGATGCCATGCTTCAGGTTGTTGTCTTCTTTCCTCACCGTCACTGGGTAGGGAGGAGGCATGGCTGCTTAGTTTTCATTGGAACCTCGTAAAGGTCCACTTTGCACCATGTGGGTATATTCAATTGTAAATTTTTAGTTTTGGGTTCTGAATCCCGAAATTCTCACACTTGACTTTACTACAACAATCAATATTCAAGCACTGGAGAGAAGAGAGCAAAGTGAACAACCCAGGCCCACAGACCCTATGCTTGGACTCACCTCACAATCCCGGTTTCACCCTCACAACGCACACCAAAGCTTGTCTAACCCGCCTCCCGTAGTTCACCTAGCACCGGGAACCAACATAGATAAAAAAGAGATATCAAATGTCTAAGCAAGTCCATAGAAAAGTGCATGTGAAGAGGAAGCCCAATGGGATGAACAGTTGAGCGAGTGTGTTTATGGCGGCGATATTAGATGACACCAAATTGAATACAACTTCGTGTTACCAAGTATCATAAGAAAGCAAAATTTGAAATTACGTGCTTTCAGTGAAAACAGACTGAATTAAAAAAAAGTATTAAATCCACCATATCCATCTAGTATTCTTGAATTGAATAGGTAAGGAATTGTTTCTCATTTTTGTCATTTTTGCTTGAGAACTTAGGTTGTGAGGGCAGTACCAAAAATATGACATTGTTCTGAATATATTTTGTATTTTTAAAGGTTTGTTTATACACATTGATATAGAGACCTAACAGCCTCTCTCTTAGTAAGACTCCAGTTTATCATTTGGGCGTTCTCACCGCTCAATTATCTTTCCCTCCCATTGTGGCCGAGTGACAGCTAGGCAGAAACAGAAGAAAGAAACACATCCTTTTCATTCACAGGGCAGAGTTGGACATCTATCATGGCCTCCAGCACTGCAGTTCTGAGCGAAGTGGGATTCACAGCCTAGGATATCTACGACTCAATGGAGTATGGCCCTGCTCCGGTGGCAACAAGTCCGAGTCAGGTAAGGGGCAGAGCAGTGCAAACATGCCACGGAATCCTAACTATTATCAACCCAGAATAGTGGATTCTGTGCTAGAGGACGATGGATCGAAACAACATAGGTTTGAGGGGATGTCATCAATGGGAGGTGTGAGGATCAACAACATCAATAACAATATTATAAATCTTCAGACAATAACTACACCAATTTATTAAGAATAAGTCATATATTTATTTCCCTATAATAACAAAGCTAATGTCACGAAAATAACTCTCAAACACAAATGGTAAGTATATAAGATGAATAGCGGTTGATTGAAGCATCGTACATATCTAATCTTAAGACAATCAAACAAATTATCTGCAAAAGAATTACACTTATTAATAATACAAAAACTGGTAATAATGGTAAAGTATACATTAGTTCAGCATCAAAATGATTGCAAAATAAGTCATGAGCATTTCAAGTTTAGTTCCCTCACTAACCACAAATTAGCATCAACATGTTGGGCTTCATTTAAAAGAATTTATTAACACAAATTTAGAAAACTCTTAACTCAATTAAAATTGTTATTAATGTGCAGCAATAAAATCATAAGTTGCAGCTGGTACCTGAAAAGCAAAAGAGACACAATTCACATTTCATTAGCATACGTTACCAAAGATAATAGTAGAAACAGCAAGTGGCTTGCTTCACCCTGAGGACACCATCAGTTATATCATCAGAAGATTTGGGCCTAATGACAGCTACAGCCAATAAGTCTCAAACCATCAGACTCGAACCTCATCTGCTATATTCTGCACTAATCACACTCCCACCTAGAGAATTCTACCCAAGTTATTATACTAAATTCTAATAAGCTCCTGATTGGTCAGTCTAACGGGCGTTTTCATTTCAGCCAATCGACAACAAAATTAATGACCTAAAACACAACTAATTTACGTTAACTATAACATTTTCCTCCAGTGTATCTTTGCTTATTCCGTCTTGTCTGTAATTCCATTGTTTCGTTGCCTCTCGATATCTTGTCCTCACGAAGAAACTTTTACAATTTCCATCTACTTTCATCCTCGAGGAAAGACCAGATATTAGTAACATTCTCAAACAATAGAACATTTCAACTTATGCAATACTTGGTTAAGTAATGACCTTGTAAGACATAACGCTGCAACCCACTATGGGTAGATGCAGGCACATCTACACAAACTTCGAAGACACTTTTATGAAAGCTTTGAATCATGGAAAATAACCACAGCATCTGAAAATTATTTTGCTCAGCCAAGAACAGAAAGGCAAACATTTTCAAAAGTCACTCGTTTTACACGTTAGTTCATTACACATTTTTAGTATGAAAATCATTAATAAACACGTTTGAAAATTCACACTCTCACAATCCCTCCTCTGATGACTCCTCATGTCATCACATCAAACTTCAATTAATGAATTTATTGTCATTAGATTCAAAATTTTGTCTCATTTATTTTTTAATTTTCTTTTTTGTCTTTTGTTTCCCTTGTAAAATGTATTCATTTGTAGTTCAAAGCTTCTTCGATTATTCTCCAATTTTCTTCTCTTAACACATTTTATCACTTTATATGTTCCCCAAATTCCAATTAAACAAAACACAATTATTGACACCCATTTTGCTATTGTCAAAATAAAAAAAATTCTCACATTGCTAAACCAATTTCCCACAGCTTCAATAGCCTTTTCCAGCCTTTTCCCAAATCGTAGTTTCTGCTAGTTCTTTCAAATCCTTACTATTAGTATTAGTCACATTAGTAATTAACTTTTTACCTTTCCTCAAGTTAACAGGGATATAAGAACAAAACTGATTAGAACGTAGCAATTTACAAACTCCGTCCTCTTTTGCCAAAAGAATCTCTAAAGCAAGGCGAATCTGAAGTGCCATAGCTCTTGTAGCAGCCAATTCTGTACCCAGAAGAACGATAGCTCTGAAATATCTTGTCAACATGTTATCTACTATTGTAGACAACATCTGTAACTTAATTGAGTTTAGGACTACTCCCACTGAAGGAATTATAGCCCCAAATATGTCTCCCACAATGCTAGAAATTGATTTTCGCTTGTGTCTCGTTTGAAATTTCATTGAATCAGGAATCTTACTCAAGTCTTCCAAATGATAGATTTTTGGAAAGACTATTCCCAAATAACACGTCCCATACCACCCTCTAGGAAGACGGTAATATGCATTTCTTCCACAAATATAGTAAATCCTGTCCATTCATCCTAAAATCCCACTTACTCTTAAACATAGACACATGTCTACATTCACTCTTTCCAACAAACACTCTATAATTTTTACTCCAAGGTTCTATGTATACAAAGTTTTCCTACATGCTCAGCATCTATTGTTAGTTTAACTTGTTTACTAATGTCAGTATAAGCATAATCTATTCCAGTCTTTCTACATATAATTCCCTTATCCATCTTTGCCTTTATTTCTCTTCTTCTGTATTATCTAAATACTTCTTTTCTACTGGTGTTAGTAAACAAGGCAATTCATTACTGTGAGCAAAGGCTGTACCAAAGGTTAAAGTAGGTTCAAAGAAATCTCTCATAATCACTATGTTATTTTCCTTAACTATTTTATTCAAATATCCTGTGACAGGTACAAAAGACAATACAATACCATATCATAGTTTGAATAAAAATATTGAAAATACTCTTATCTCCTACTCGCAACTCTTTTTCTTTTCGGTCGTCTTCCACTTTCACTATCTTTTCCAGTAGTGTGTTCCTCTCCTGGCAATTCTTTTTCCTCTGGTATTGATGGTATTATGTCAACGTTTCCCCTTTCTGCAGTTTTCTCTGGCCAGTTGTCTCCTTTCAATGTTCCTTTTGTCAGTAGTCTTCTCAATATTGGGTCTTCACTTGCCTTTGGACCTTTCTCTTTGGACGTTCCCGCAATTGGTTCTGGAAGAGTATAATCCACTTGGGTGGAACTATTCTCCATTCCTTTCCCAACGGGGTCTATCTCTTCTTCAGTTTGGTTTGACAAACCACCTGCTACTGAGGTAACCCTCCTCTGAGCAGATCTTTCCTCTATTGTTCCTTGTGTTTCACTCTTATTCAAGGACACCCTCCTCAAATTGAAATCAGTCTTATTCCCTTCTTCTTCTTGGACTGGATCTTCTACTCCTTTTACAGCTTTCTCAACCTCTTCACTGTGCTGCTCTCTTTCATCTGTTATAGGAGTGGGTACATCTCTGTCATTCTCAACATTTTGCTCACTTTCCTTTCCTCTGGTTTCAGTGTTCTCAACTGTTGGTAATCTCAACAGTTCCTCTTCTCTTTCTGTTGTATCATGCACTTTCCGCGTATGGCTCGCATGCACCCAATTTGGAGAAGCAGCATAATTCACAGCGGTCGCTGTAGTGAG